>NC_141067.1:35219520-35867020 GCF_041138505.1 Cibotium barometz
ATTGTGCTTTGTCTTGCTATCTCTTTCAACTGTGCCATATTCTTATACTCTACTGTCCTATGCTATTTCTTTCTTGCTTGCCTCTTGCTTGTTTGAGATCTTGTGTGCTTGGTTGCATGTATGTGAGAGAGTGAGTGTGTGTGCAATTGAGTGAGAGAGGAGGGTTGAGGTTCCATTGGAGTGTGGCAGTAGCGTTGGAGTGGAGCTTGGAGTGTGACTGTGCGGCAACATCGTCTCCTACCAAAATTCGAGCACAAGCATTCACAAGTGAGCGAAACATCTTGTTAATGCAATTGTGGGCCAGGTTATGGCAGATTAACTTCTTAGTTTGATGTGTTTTATTCTCCTGAGTGCGATGAGGCAAAGCCCCACAACATTGGTTAGTTCCTACACTCTTTCTATGGTGTAAGGGCTTCTCATAAATGGCACCGCTGCCAAGGAATAGCCCTGTTGCTTAGCCACAATGCATTTTGAATACGTGTGTGCGTGTATGGTGTGTATGAAAGAATTCTGTTATAATTATGTTATCTCTTTTTGCAAGGAGGGTAGAAATGAATAACTGAAAATGTGTCCATTTTGTGGCATTGTTGGTATTCTTGTTGATTTCTACAATTTCTACATATTGTTCAATTTCTTTAATTCTTACATGTTTCTTAGTTTTTTTTTCCCATTTCCTGTGAGCTGCAATTAGTGCATTTTGATTAATTCTTATCCCACGTCCAATTTGTAATTTTTACATTTTCTAGTTTTTACATTTTTTCAATTTCAAACTAAAAAAAAATCAATTAAGCATTAAATTGAAAGAATTGGGTGAATTAGACCATAAAATCAGTTTCCTGGCATAGTGTTTATTCCAATTTCAACTCCTTACATAAATTGGGATAATAACAAAAATTAGGGGAGAATTTGGCACACACAAAAATTTTTGTATTTTTTGTATTTTTGCATTAGTGTAATTAATGAATTACACTTAATCGTATTCCTAATTTGGGACATGCTGATTGGTCGGCCACATTTATTGCATATAGGCTTTTAAGCCACTTGCCAAAAATGTCCAAAAGTCTGTTTTGTGTGGCTGGATGCATTTAATGTGTGTTGGCCCTAAGTCAAAGATTCTAGGAAAACCCCTTTTCAGTGAAACCTTAAAATAAAACCCTAAACATAAACAAAAAAAGTAAAAAGATAAAAAATAAAAAGTGAAAAGGTAGGAGGGGAAAGGTAAAAGTTCCGAGGGGAAAAGAAAATGAGTACATAATTTTTTTGGAAAGTGATCGCACCAACTTTCCTAGTATATGTTTTGGGCTATTGATCACATTGGCGCAACTTGTGTGACACCCAAAAAATTTACAGTTAAGGAGCCCCCTACTATGGGAGCTAGTGCCTGTAGTGCTTGACTCACGCGAAAAAAAACACACTATTTCTGGTGCCAAATAGGTTAAGAAACACAAATGACATGTTTCGAAAAAACTTTGGCCAATCCAAAATTTTTATGAAAAAAAAGATTTGGGTTGATTATGAATGGGTGTTAGATGAAGATGGTTCTGAGGATGTAATGGATGTTCAACTATGTAAAGATGGACTTGTATTGAAATAAAGTTTTGTTCATACCCTTGGGTCTGGTGTTCTGGGTGTGTTTGTATCAGTGTGTGGAAGTGTGACACTCTATAAAGGCATATATAGCTATACCGGTTCCATGTCATCAACGTATTCAAAATGCATTGTGGCTAAGCAATAGGGCTATTCCTTGGCAATGGTGCCATTTATGAGAAGCCCTTACACCATAGAAAGAGTGTAGCAACGAGCCAATGTTGTGGGGCTTTGCCTCATCGCACTCAGGAGAATAAAACACATCAAGACAAGAAGTTAATCTGCCGTAACTTGGCCCACAATTGCATTAACAAGATGTTTCGCTCACCTCGTGAATGCTTGTGCTCGAATTTGGTAGGAGACAATGTTGCCGCACAGTCACACTCCAAGCTCCACTCCAACGTTACTTCCACACTCCAATGGAACCTCAACCCTCCTCTCTCACTCAATCGCACACACTCACTCTCTCACATACATGCAACCAAGCACACAAGATCTCAAACAAGCAAGAGGCAAGAAAGAAAGAACTAGCATAGGACAGTAGAGTATAAGAATATGGCACAGTGGAAAGAGATAGCAAGACAAAGTACAATAGACAATGCAATAGCTACACAATGAACACAATTTAAAATTCTGATTATACCAAAGAGGTACAAGTGATGGTGCTCTCCACTCATGCGCTCCCAAGTAGATGGCGATATAGACAGACTCTGGATGGAGTATGTACGAAGTGTAGAAGAAGGTGAATACTCACATGCATTGGATACCTCAGCTCATGGCAACCATGTCCATATATAGTACTGTAGGCATTATCCTAGACACGTATACATCGATGTGATCATCGCTCGCATATCAAGAACGCGGCCTAGCAAAACCACGGACCATTGCCCACCATTAATGATAGACCTGGTATCCGAGGAAATATTCCTCATACCGTCACCTACATTAACGGACCACCCTAGCTAATGCTTGTATCCTTGACCATCTCCTAACCATCATCAATGGTCAAAATAATGACCCCATCGTGACGCCTAAGCCCTGGGGTTCCCACTAAAGACATGCACCATGGCTACTCCTCATAATGGGGGCCTAATTATTGTGCATTATACATCAAACTGACATGCTAAGATGCAAGCATTGAGTGTATACTAACATAGAGACAAGAGCACTCTATTGTATTAGAATAAGAGAATAAGTGGTGAGACTACAAAACGACCCTTATCTTGGCCCCCAGCCTTCACCCCTTGGGCGACCATACTTTAAAACTATCCATGGCTATCCACGGCTACCTAGGCTTGTGCAAACACTCAATCTAAGAATTCAATCTCCATAATTAATCTTGTGGGGCACGCCTTTGATAGACAAGCAGCGATCACACACGTAAAATATACAATGATGCTGGAGAGGTGTCTAATGAGGGTTAACAAAGACAAAGATATACTTACTATTTCATTTGCTCTGCAAGCCTGATAGTAGAGCAATCTCACTAACTCTCACTAGATCTATAATTGTACATAATGCTTGGTGATTCTTTGCTCTTGTAATGGAGAATATTTCTTTAAGTGCACAGTAGTCCATGCTATTGTACGGTGGTTTCCTTCGCAAATATAAAACATTCAAACCTCAAAAATTAGAAACTTTGGTCTTCTTTGAATCTCTTCTTCAAACTCCTTGTTAATGTTATGCCAAATATTATCCCACTCGGCCATGATCACATCATTAGCCATTGTGCTCTCCCTATCACATGTCCACATGGCGCAATGAAGGCACCCTTCACAACTACATAACCCACCTTTCCAAAAGTTATCTTTAGACTTGAAAACATCATCTCTTGATGCCCTAACTCTTGCATAGGGAAATCAATGGGGGGCATTCATAAAAAGCCTTGTTTTCTACATTATATCTTCACCCCTATCGATGTGGATTTTGTTCTCATCCCTATTCTTTTCCACAGGAGGAACCTTAGACCACCATAGGGAACAAAAATAAAATCAAGAAACTTTTGTAGATATGACATGAAATACAAGGGGAGGTACCAGCATTGGAAACATGGATGGCTTAGTGGGATATCAGGGCATTCCATTGGGGACCTTGGTTCATGACTAAAGGTGAGTCTGGTGTTTTTGTGCCAAAACGACTAACCTTTTAGAGACTACACATGCAAGCATGCGAGCAAGTGTGGGTTACAAGAGCCAAATCTCATTTTTGAGGCTACTGGAGTTGACATGGCAATGGTAGTTCTACAAAGTTTTAAAATAATGCTTACTTGAAAGGAACACCTATGGGAGATGGAATAGGGATACAAGATATGGTAGATAAATTTTATAATTAGGGTGCAAGAACATCTTCGAGAAAAAGACTCATGGATCTAGCACACTCTCAAGAGATGGGGATAAACTCTCCTAAAATGTAGCGTGGGAATGTAGATCAACATAGTGTTCACAAAAAAGATCCTCTAGGTGTCATCTTCGAGGAGGACAATCACAAGCCTAAATATGTGATTGATACAGTGAAGAATCGGCAAGGTGCCCCAAAAAGTGTACAAGGAAGGAAAACCGAGGCATGTATCGTGAGGTGATAAAATTACCCAAAACAATGTGGGGTATTCAAAGGATGGAGCTAGGTAAGAAAATGACCTATTTTAGGCGACTACATGAGTAAAGTGTGGGAGATACATCAATGAGGGAGATGGAGATAGAAATGGCAAAGTGCCTCCACCATGCTTTTAGGGATGTTCTAAATACCCTAGTGGTGTTGTGTGTGTGGGGGAGTCTATTTGGTTTTATAATTTGGCTCCCACTCATACAAATGCTTCAAGTAAATGGATTTGTGTTTAAAGTGGGGGTCCACCTCCATAATCAGCTCAAGAAAACATAACTACAGCAGTGCTTTTTATCCAAAATACAGGGCTGGCAATATTAGTAATAGTTGGTACATCACATAAAGGCAAAGAGAAAATGGTTGATCCCCTTGGTATGCCAAATATTTCTGTAGGTCATTCTCTTGTGATGGTGGAGAGTCTAGTGGCTCGGAGATGAGCCTTGATGAGGAGTTTGGGATTCCAACAATGCGGACACTCGGTGTGAAGAAGGCTATGAAAGCCATGAATGCAAAGTTACAAAGATCTGGAAGTGTCAAAAACCCTATGCAGAGGTTGACTTATGATGGTTATAAATAGAAGCCTCCCCCTTTGTTGAAAGAAGATAGTATTTTATGCACTGTTACTCTACTCCACCCAAGCCAAGAACTATGAATTTATTAATAATTCACTAGTTTTTGACATTTCCCTCTTCCAAAGATTGGTTGGCCACTCTTGTTCAAACAAGAGTTGAACCCTCAAACTATCAAGACAAAGGAAAGCTTTCAAAGTCATTAGTAAGTTGGTGATTCTTCTTTCCACTTATTTTATGGTTATAAATGGTTTTTATGCTTTATGTCTTCTTTAAAATGTTATGCTTCTTTACAAAAAGGCATTTCCCTCTCTTCTCTAACAAAACCAACCATTCTCTATCCTAGGTGAATGGTTAATTGATTAATGTTAAGTTTTTATATTGTTTGTTTCAATTAAGTGAAAAAATGTTTACTTTAGGATAATTTCAATACTTTTGGTGCACTTTTAATTAGCTTTAAAGACTTAGAAATTTGAAAAATGGTCAGCCATACAAAGGAGGTTATGGTCAGCCATACAAAGGAGGTTATGGCAAAATTTTTAGAAATTAGTGAAATAAAGTTCATCTTTCTAAAAGAGTAATCCTTATGGTTTCTATATTCTAAAGTGTCATTTTCATGCATAGAAGATGCATTTTGATTATGTGTATAAAAGATGATTATTTTATTATAAAAGTGTTACTTTTATCATTTTTAAAATTCATGCATAGAGGTATGCATAAAAGATGATTATTTTATTGTGAAAGTGTTACTTTTATCATATTTGAAATTCATGCATAGAGGTATGCATAAAAGATGATTATTTTATTGTAAAAGTGTTACTTTTATCACAATTGAATTTCATGCATAGGGGTATGCATAAAAGATGATTATTTTATTGTAAAAGTGTTACTTTTATCATATTTGAAATTCATGCATAGAGGTATGCATAAAAGATTATTATTTTATTGTAAAAGTGTTACTTTTATCATATTTGAAATTCATGCATAGAGGTATGCATAAAAGATGATTATTTTATTGTAAAAGTGTTACTTTTATCACAATTGAATTTCATGCATAGGGGTATGCATAAAAGATGATCATTTTATTGTAAAAGTGTTACTTTTATCACAATTGAATTTCATGCATAGGGGTATGCATAAAAGATGATTATTTTATTGTAAAAGTGTTACTTTTATCATATTTGAAATTCATGCATAGAAGTATGCATAAAAGATGATTATTTTATTGTAAAAGTGTTACTTTTATCATATTTGAAATTCATGCATAGAGATATGCATAAAAGATGATTATTTTATTATAAAAGTGTTACTTTTATCACAATTGAATTTCATGCATAGAGGTATGCATAAAAGATGATTATTTTATTGTAAAAGTGTTACTTTTATCACCTTTGAATTTCATACATAGAGGTATGCATAAAAGGTGATTATTTTATTGTAAAAGTGTTACTTTTATCATATTTGAATTTCATGCATAGAGGTATGCATAAAAGCTGATTATTTTATTGTAAAAAAATGTTACTTTTATCATATTTGGATTTCATGCATAGAGGTATGCATAAAAGAAATTTTTATACTAAAAGTGTGATTTTCATCCTAAATGGATTTTATGCATATATTAGATGCATAAGAGAAATTCTTTTATTCTAAAAGTGTAATTCCTACTAAATTGAATTTATGCATAGGAAAATGCATAAAAGATTGATTTTTAATTCAAAAGTGTCATTCTCATTTAAAATGAATTTATGCATACAAAGATGCGTAAAAGATTGATTTTTATTTCGAAAGTGTTATTCTCTTTAAAATGGAATTTATGCATAAATAGATGCAGAAAGAAATCTTATATCAAATATAAGAATTCTCTTGTATTCTATAAATAGATATTGAGATGTGATAAGATGTGATAAGATGCGTATGGAAAGTGATAAGATGTGATAAGAGGTGTATGAGATGTGATAGGATGTGATAAGATGGGTATGAGATGTGATAAGATATGATAAGAGGTGTATGAGATGTGATAGGATGTGCTAAGATGAGTTAGGATGTGATAAGATGTGTATGGGATGAGGTAAAAAGTATATTTGATGGGATAAGGAGATAAATGGGTTGTGATAGGGCGAGAATGGATGTGATCTGGATGTATGCAAGTAGATGTGGATGTATGGATGTGAATGTGAATGTGGATGTGGATGTGGATGTGGATGTATATACGGAGGTGGATGTATGTATGTGAATGTGGATGTATGAATGAGGACGTGAAAATGGATGTATGCATGTAGATGTGGATGTATGGATGTGAATATGGATGTGGATGTGGATGTATGGATGTGGATATGGATATGTATGTATGAATGCGGATATGGGATTGGATGTATGAGGTGGATGTACGAACATGGATATGTATGTAGAATAATGAATGTGAATGTGTATGAGAAATAATGTGTCGTCGATATGAGTGAATGGATGAGAATGAGTACATATATGAATGGAATGTGGACTGAGGAGGGATAATGTGGAAAGACGAGAGTTCAATATAGAAACTGTATTTTGTGACTATTTGTAAATGACTGTTTTATGTCAAGAATGCTGGGAATTTCATGCATCGAGGTATGCATAAAAGTTGATTATAAAAGTGTTACTTTTATCATATTTGGATTTCATGCATAGAGGTATGCATAAAAGTTGATTATTTTATTATAAAAGTGTTACTTTTATCATATTTGAATTTCATGCATAGAGGTATGCATAAAAGTTGATTATTTTATTGTAAAAGTGTTACTTTTATCATATTGGATTTCATGCATAGAGGTATGCATAAAAGATATTCTTTTTATACTAAAAGTGTGATTTTCATCATAAATGGATTTTATGCATAACTTAGATGCATAAGAGAAATTCTTTTATTCTAAAAGTGTAATTCCTACCAAATTGAATTTATGCATAAGAAGATGCATAAATTAGATGCATAAGAGAAATTCTTTTATTTTAAAAGTGTAATTCCTACCAAATTGAATTTATGCATAAGAAGATGCATAAAAGATTGATTTTTAATTCAAAAGTGTCATTCACGTCTAAATTGAATTTATGCATAGGAAGATGCATAAAGGATTGATTTTTACTTCGAAAGTATTAATCTCCTTAAATAGAATTTATGCATAAATAAATGTGTAAAGAAATCCTATATCAAATATAAGAATCCTCTTGTATTCTATAAATAGATATGAGATGTGATAGGATGTGATAAGAGGTGTATAAGGAAAGTTTTTTCGAGTCCGGTTTTGGAAAAACCGACGGATTAGTCTCTTGTCTGGATATCCGTGGACGAGGCCCCGAAGGTGGGACCCCTGTCACGCGCGAGAAGTGCTACTTCCGCTGCTAGTACCCCGAATCTGTTGCTCGGTGGGAACTGGGATCTCTGTGGAAGATCAGCAAGATCAACCCATAGATCCATATAAAAGAGCCATGGACGCATCCGTTTATTCCCTCTTCAGAAATATAAGAGATCTTGTCTTTGTCTGTTTTGGCATACAGATAGAAAATATTATAGAGAGAGAATATTCAGATTTTGAATATTTCTAGATAGAAAATTATCTCATCTTATTAAAATAAGTTCCCCTAAAACAGAAATTCAAAAAGAACTTTCCAATGTGCAATTGGAATTAATTGAAAATGGGTATAAAGGACCTTAGCCTAAGGGTCTAGATTTTCAAAAATTTTTGGATTATGGTCCAATTAAGGTTCCTATGGGCCAATAGCATCAATCCATGTGTAGGGAGGAGATAAATCGAATTTTTAAAAGAAGATACCCAAAAATGAGTAAATGCTCACATAAGATGAAGAGTTGAAAATGTACAAGGTTTATTAGTAAAAAACTATGAGCAATATTAAAAATATGAGATATTTTGGGTATCCAAAAATGAGTAAATGCTCACACAAGATGAAGAGTTGAAAATGTACAAGGTGTATTAGAAAAAAAAACTATGAGCAATATTAAAAATATGAGATATTTTGGGTATAATGATTCCATTTTGACACATATGTAAGAAAGGGGAATTCTTTAAAGGAGGTGCATATTTCACATGCTTGAATGAGTTTTAAACTCAAAAATAATGTGATATTTTTATCTCTCCTCTCTCTTGAACCAAACCAAACCAATAATGTGATACTTTTATCATATTTGAATTTCATGCATCGAGGTATGCATAAAAGTTGATTATAAAAGTGTTACTTTTATCATCTTTGGATTTCATGCATAGAGGTATGCATAAAAGTTGATTATTTTATTATAAAAGTGTTACTTTTATCATATTTGAATTTCATGCATAGAGGTATGCATAAAAGTTGATTATTTTATTATAAAAGTGTTACTTTTATCATATTGGATTTCATGCATAGAGGTATGCATAAAAGATATTCTTTTTATACTAAAAGTGTGATTTTCATCATAAATGGATTTTATGCATAACTTAGATGCATAAGAGAAATTCTTTTATTCTAAAAGTGTAATTCCTACCAAATTGAATTTATGCATAAGAAGATGCATAAGAGAAATTCTTTTATTCTAAAAGTGTAATTCCTGCCAAATTGAATTTATGCATAAGAAGATGCATAAAAGATTGATTTTTAATTCAAAAGTGTCATTCACATCTAAATTGAATTTATGCATAGGAAGATGCATAAAAGATTGATTTTTACTTCGAAAGTATTAATCTCCTTAAATAGAATTTATGCATAAATAAATGTGTTAAGAAAACTTATATCAAATATAAGAATTCTCTTGTATTCTATAAATAGATATGAGATGTGAGAGGATGTGATAAGAGGTGTATAAGATGTGATAAGAGGTGATAAGATGCTTATGAAATAAGTTAGGAGGTGATAAGATGAATTAAGATGTGATAAGATGTGTATGGGATGAGGTAAGAAGTGTATGTGATAGGATAAGATGTATATGGGATGTGATAGGGCGAGAATGGATGTGATGTAAAAGATTAGATGTGAAGGCATATGGGGTTATATGAATGGGAATGTGGAAATGGATGTATGTATGTGTGTATGTGGATGTGTGGATGTGGAGATGGGAGTGTGGATGTATGAATGTGAAAATGGATGTATGCATGAAGATGTATATGCATAGATGTAAATGTGGATGTAGATGTGGATGTATAGATGTGAATGGGAATGTGGATGTGGATGTATGTGAATGTGGATGTAGATGTGGATGTATAGATGTGAATGGGAATGTAGATGTGGATGTATGTGAATGTGGATGTAGATATGGATGTATAGATGTGAATGTGGAATGTGGATGTGGATGTATGTATGTATGTGGATGTAGATATGGATGTATAGATGTGAATGGGAATGTGGATGTATAGATGTGAATGGGAATGTGGACGTGGATGTATGTATGTATGTGGATGTGGATGTATGAATGAGGACGTGATAGTGGATGTATGCATGTGGATGTGGATGTATGGATGTGGATATGGATGTGTATGTATGAATGTGGATATGGGATGTGGATGTATAAATGAGGATGTGAAAATGGAGGTAAGCATGTAGATGTGGATGTATGGATGTGAATGTGGATGTGGATGTGGATGTATGGATGTGGACATGGATGTGTATGTATGAATGTGGATATGGGATGTGGATGTATAAATGAGGATGTAAAAATGGATGTATGCATGTAGATGTGGATGTATGGATGTGAATGTGGATGTGGATGTGGATGTGGATGTATGGATGTGGATATGGATGTGTATGTATGAATGTGGATATGGGATGTGGATGTATAAATGAGGATGTAAAAATGGATGTATGCATATAGATGTGGATGTATGGATGTGAATGTGAATGTGTATGTGAATTAATGTGTCGTCGATATGAGGAAATGGATGAGAATGAGTACACATTGAATGGAATGTGGAATAAGTAATGTGGACTAAGGAGGGATAATGTGGAAAGACGAGAGTTCGATTTAGAAACTTGCTTTTGTGACTATTTGTAAATGACTGTTTTATGTCAAGAATGCTGGGGAAGCATTTTGACCGTCTTGTGGATTAAGGTCATGAAGACCTAACTGTTAAAGTTGCAACTGCTGACAAAGAGTCAATGGAGGTGGTGACACAAATGCAGATAAACTCTAGAATTGCCTACAGATAGCTTACCTTATCTCGGAATTTTTTATGAATAAAACATACCCGTTTTCTATTCAACCTGTGAATGCGCCCTTTAAATGGTACCCTCTTGTATGTAAAAAAATGTGTAAAAATGGGAATTTAAAGATCCCTTCTGTTGAATCCATGTGCTACGCTTACATATTTATGAGTGACCCCCCCTCTCCCCAAAATCATAGAATCTTGCAATAGTGCAATATTGGAACAACATAACATATAAGTGGATTGTAAACTATACAACCATGACGAATGGAGAAAGTGACTAGCACGGGTAAGAGATCATACTTGTGTTTTTGTTTTTCCAAAAGTGCGAGACATAGGTGATCAATATTAGAGTTGAGTCCCCTAAGTGGAGAGGATCCACCACTTGTGAGTTGAAGTCTTCATTTTGACAAGACCAATCACATGTTATTCCCAATGTCCAAAGAATAAACTTATGTTAAAACACAAAGATGTTGAGTTTACTTTATTGAATCCCAATACGTTTATGTCGTCATCCTTTGGACTCTCAAACCCATGCTCAAGCTCATCTACTTTATCATCCCGTGTGTGGGACTCATGCTCATTATTCTCAGGGGGGGCACTATCCTCAACATCCTCATCATCGTCAACCTCTTCCCACTCTAGCTATGACCTCTTTTTGGGCATTGCTATCATGATCATGGATTACCAAGGTGCATGTTCATTTAGCGTCTTGCCCTTTTCCTTGGGTCACTCATTGATGGACGATTTCTTGTCCTTTTCCTTCAATTGCTTCTCGATGAGAGGCTTCTTTCTCTTCTTTGCTCTTTCATACAACCCATATAGCCATTATAAACTCCTTTTCCTTCAATTGCTTCTCGATGAGAGGCTTCTTTCTCTTCTTTGCTCTTTCATACAACCCATATAGCCATTATAAACTCCTGAAAATTGAACTTTATAGTTTATAGAAACATGCTACCCTACACAATGAAACTTACTCTGAAACTTCTCAACCTCCCTCTAAGAGGAAACTCTCCCTTGGGGTATTCTATCCACCATGTGCATGACGATATTCAAGTGTCCTTGCCCCATAGATCATCGATCCAGTCCTTGGGGTACAATATCATCTCCTCTCTCTGGGAATACACCCATGCATCTGAAGGGTGCTCGGGAATACATATCTAATTACACACACAATTTATCCACCACTGCCTAATACAAAAACATTTGAATACTCTTTTAATATGATAGACTAACAATAATATGAGACACACAGTATCGTGGCATGCTACTACATACATTTACAAGAGGTGATGTGCCATGCATGGCAAGTGTGGTTGCTTGTCAATATCCAGGGTGGCATGCATTTTCTCTTTCCACCAAATGCCATATCAAAGCACATCTTCCTAAAAGCTTTGAGGTCATTCATGATACCCACCCTAGAAAGTTGAGTGTGGCCCTCTCATGCATGCTAGTTATGGTGGGTGAGATCTCCTCCAACTTTGCATAGACCTACAGTGTGTACTCAATCAATTGGAACTAGTACACATGATGATGTATCCACACAAAGAATGTTCTATCTAAAGGAAGGATCTGGGCATCTCTTATTGCAAACTTTCCACCGGCCAATATGTCAAACCAACCTACATTTCTTGCATTGCGAACAAACTACATATCAAAAAAACCAGCTTTATGTGTCTAGCTATATATAAAAAAAACTTTAATGCATCGAGAGAAAATGTGTGATCTTACTCTACATTTGGAATTTACACCTAAGAAATCTCTACAAGCTTGAGAGTAGTGAATCTACTCGCCTTTTCACCCCAGCCCTGGTAAGAGATCACCTTCTTGAAAAACTCTTTACTACAGACGGGGTTGGCAATTTGTGCTAGCCCATGTCTCCTCTTTGTAAATAGCACCTCTGTCTCCTTTAGGGCATCTTTATAATTCTTATCGAACATTTCTATGTTCTGATTGTATTCTCTACTCCCGGCACTCAGGCAAGTCACTAACCTTCACTTGGTATGTGGCATCAAACTCAAACTCCAAAATGCATTTTATTATAGTTTGAGTATGAGGTGTTCACATACCTTAAACACCAATTGAGAGCTAAGTGCCATGGGAAGCTTCAACCACTTAGATCTATTAGGCCATCGATGCTGCCTAAGAGCTTTATTGGTCCATGCACGATCCTTGTCACTAAACTTTGACAACAACGACTATGGATCATCAAGGCCCACACGTTTTATCATGAATTTATCATGTGCTATTGTGTTTGGCACATGAATGGTAGTGACCCTAGAAATTTTGCATGTATAATAAATTAGGTTAATGATTACATATAAGAACTTTGTTCATTTGAATCAAAAAATAACAAGACACAATTCACTTACTTGTTTATCATGCACGGCAATAGGAACTCAGCCTCCTCCTCTTGCAGGAATCAAACCACCCTACAAATCACCTTTGGAACCTTGTTTCTTTCAAATTGAGTGGTTCTTGCCCATTCCTACCATGCTTTGAGTCGATGTTTGCCATCCTAGAAAACAAACATCTTCCCAACCATGTGTTGCCATCCTTCTCTCTCCTCTAGTATTGTGTCAAATTCTCTGGACAATGATAGATCATGAGTGACCAACTACACTTCGACGATTAAATGGAAGTTTCTCTTGGCTAGGAAAACTCTCAGAGACAAGGCAAGCCACCATTGTTGACTGATATTTACTCTCTTCCATACTTTTCATGTAAGATCCCGGTCTCCACCGCGCAACGGATTCGGGGTACTAGCAGCGGAAGTAGCACATCGTGCGCAGGGCAGGGTTCTCACACTCGGGGCCTCGCCCACGGATATCCGAACAAGAGACTAATCCGTCGGTTTATCCAAAACCGAAACCGAAAAAACTTCCTTTACCCGAAAAGCACGGGTGATTCCACCAGGATAACTCCTTACTCTAACGTAGTCAAGATCATTACTGATCAAACTGATCCGACTGCACCTCTAACGGTACTTGGTCAAATCAAGGAAAAAGCTTGCACTTGGATCATTGGGATCAACGCTTTTTTCCCCATCAAGAGGCACAACCGTTGATTCCTATCCATAGAACATTTATTATCCGGGATTTACTTTATCTATCGTAATAATAGAATTTAAATCTCGATTTACGGATCCATCAGTCCAGCCTAACCCCATCCAGTCCCATGGGTTAGCCAACCGCCCAACCACTGAAGTGATGGGATCCAATTAAGAATTTGGTTAGGTTTTGTCCCGGGTACCAAGGAAAAGAGTTCCAAGGCCCCCTAGCCGGACATTCATGCAAACATAAAACTAGTCACACCACTTACACACCCAATATGAAATTGCCTTTTTCTTAGCATCAGCTAACTTTAAAACAATCCTTTAATGAAACCATTATGTCACTGATGACAATCCTCAGTCTCTCTGGTTGAATCCTTTTTTTCCAGTCATTCATTCATCAGTATACTTATGGCATCATTGGCAACCAGAACGCTCACCACCTGTTCGCTCAGGGGCCTTTTCCATAGTTCCTAGCTCATAGTAACCGGTAATATATTCATATAATAGAATGGAATCTCCGTGGAAGATCAGCAAGATCAACCCACAGATCCATATAAAAGAGCCATGGACTCATCCGTTGAGGACCAGCAAGGTCAATCAACCAGATCCATGCCCGGTTTCAGAAAACAACTCTTACTCCTTGTTCTAATATCTTCCACGACGCACGTGTGGGTATCTTCGATGACCCAGAGCCCAAGCACCGTATGGTCAGCACCCTCTAGGATCCTTCGCAGGTGACCTAGCGCTTCACTCATAGGCCGCTTCCTTGGTCCCTAATCCACCGTACCGGAAGCTCACCATTTAAATCGAACCGAGGCTGGTCAAGACCTCGGCCGACCTTGCTACATGAGATGTCCTCCATTGACTCTCCGTCAGCAGTTGCAACTTTATCAGTTAGGTCTCCTTGACCTTAATCTACAAGACGGTCAAAATGCTTCCCCAGCATTCTTGACATAAAACATTCATTTACAAACAGTCACAAAATACAGTTTTTAAATCGAACTCTCGTCTTTCCACATTATCCCTCCTTAGACCACATTATTTATTCCACATTCCATTCAATGTGTACTCATTCTTATTCATTTCCTCATATCGACTACACATTAATTCACATACACATTCACATTCACATCCATACATCCACATCTACAAGCATACATCCATTTTCACACCCTCATTTATACATCCACATCCCATATCCACATTCATACATACACATCCATATCCACATCCATACATCTGCATCCACATCCACATCCACATTCATACATCCACATCCACATTCCCATTCACATCTATACATCCACATACATACATACATCCACATCCGTATCTACATCCATACATACATACATCGACACTCCCATCTCCACATTCACACTTCCACATACATACATCCATTTTCACATTCCCATTCATATATCCCCATATGCCTTCACATCTAATCTTTTACATCACATCCATTCTTGCCCTATCACGACCCATATACATATTATCCTATCACATACACATCTTATCACATCTTAATTCACCTTATCACCTGCAAACTTATTTCATAAGCATTTTATCACCTCTTATCACATCTTATACACCTTTTATCACATCCTATCACATCTCATATCTATTTATAGAATACAAGAGAATTCTTATATTTGATATAAGATTTCTTTACACATTTATTTATGCATAAATTTTCTTTAAGGAGATTAATACTTTCGAAGTAAAAAATAATATTTTATGCATCTTCCTATGCATAAATTCATTTTAAATAAAAATGACACTTTTGAATTAAAATTCAATCTTTTATGCATCTTCCTATGTATAAATTCAATTTAGATGAGAATGACACTTTTGAATCAATCTTTTATGCATCTTCCTATGCATAAATTCAATTTGGTAGGAATTACACTTTTAGAATAAAAGAATTTCTCTTATGCATCTAAGTTATGCATAAAATCCATTTATGATGAAAATCACACTTTTAGTATAAAAAGAATATCTTTTATGTATACTTCTATGCATGAAATCCAAATATGATAAAAGTAACACTTTTATAATAAAATAATCAGTTCTTATGCAATCTTCTATGCATGAAATTCAATTGTGATAAAAGTAACACTTTTATAATAAAATAATCAACTTTTATGCATACCTCTATGCATGAAATTCAAATATGATAAAAGTAACACTTTTATAATAAAATAATCAACTCTTATGCATACTTCTATGCATGAAATTCAATTGTGATAAAAGTAACACTTTTATAATAAAATAATTATTTTTTATGCATACTTCTATGCATGAAATTCAAATATGATAAAAGTAACACTTTTATAATAAAATAATAATCTTTTATGCATACCTCTATGCACGAAATCTAATTATGATAAAAGTAACACTTTTACATTAAAATAATAATCTTTTATGTATACCTTTATGCATGAAATCCAATTATGATAAAAGTAACACTTTTACATTAAAATAATAATCTTTTATGCATACCTCTATACATAAAATCCAAATATAATATAAGTAACACTTTTATGTTAAAATAATAATCTTTTATGCATACTTCTATGCATGAAAATCAATTATGCATAATATAAAAATCAATTTCTCTATGATTACAATGAATATCTTTCAATTAATCTAGGATGATAATTCCTAGAATATGGTAGGAAGTCCTCTTTTCATACTTTGAATGAAATTATTTTATGCGTAATTTTTATAAAAACTTTGCCATAGCTCCACTGCTATGACTGATAAATCTCAATTTTTCTAAGAGATAAAGCTTATCATTAAGAAAATAATTAGAATGGTCTCTAATTGGATCATCAATCCACAATGGATTGAACCATCAATATACATAAACTAAAAGCATAGAAAAAAAACCATTAATTTGGCCTCAAGCATAGCTTAATCTTGGATTAAGGAAAAGCTTTATGAAAAGCTTCATTTGGATTGAAAATGGGTCATGAGTATGACCATTTCTTGAGTGAGAGAGAGAAATTACATAAAAACCATTAGAATTAAGCATAAATGAAAATTTATGTAATTCTTAACTATCATTAATCAATTAACTTCAATAGCATTCATCAAATTATGTAACTCTTCACTAATATTCATCAATTAACTTCAATAGCATTCAAAAACCATTCCAATTAAGCTTCTCAAGCTTGAGAGAGGTTGAGAAGAGAGAAACATTGAGGAATTATAGAAAAGATCAAAATTCACCATTTACCTTACAAATTGTTTGATTTTTTGTTCACGGTAGAGGCCCCCAACCAATCAATTGGTTAAGTATGTTGATGGAGCCACTAATGGGGATTGAAGAAAGAGGGAAGCTCCAAAAACTAGTGAATTATTAATGAATTCACAGTTCTTGGCTTAGGTGGAGTAGAGTAACGATGCATAAACACTATATTGTTTTCAACAAGGAGGAGGCTTCTATTTATAGGAAAAATTGAGCTCCTAACCAAACAAACTGATTCTAGAATTTTCCAAGTCAGTTTGGTCAATTTTTGACCATTTTTAGGTCAGTTAAGCTAATTTTTTGGAACTAGACTTGAATGAGGAGAGAGGAGAGATGAAATATCTCAATTTTTATGAGTTTAAAACTCATTCAAGCATGTGAAATATGCACCTCCTTTAAAGAACTCCCTTCCTTACATATGTGTCAAAATGGAATCATTATACCCAAATATCTCATATTTTTAATATTGCTCATAGTTTTTTACTAATAGACCTTGTACATTTTTAACTCTTCATCTTATGTGAAATATTCACCTCCTTTAAAGAACTCCCCTTCCTTACATGTGTCAAAATGGAATCATTATACCCAAAATATCTCATATTTTTAATATTGTTCATAGTTTTTTACTAATAAACCTTGTACATTTTCAACTCTTCATCTTATGTGAGCATTTACTCATTTTTGGGTATCTTCTTTTACAAATTGGACTTATCTCGTCCCTACACATGGATTGATGCTATTGGTCCATAGGAACCTTAATTGGACCATAATCCAAAAATTTCTTAAAATCTAGACCCTTAGGCTAAGGTCCTTTATACACATTTCCAGTCAATTCCAATTGCACATTGGAAAGTTCTTTTTGAATTTTTGTTTCAGGGGAACTTATTTTAATAAGATGAGATAATTTTCTATCCAAAAATATTAAAAATTTGAATATTCTCTCTCTAGAATATTTTCTCTCTCTAGGTTAAAACAGTTAGAAACAAGGTCTTTAATATTTCTGAAGAGGGATTGATTATAGGAGAAGATGCTAGACATTTTGAGAGGCTGGGGAGGAATCTTACATTCTCTCCCACTTGAAAAACGCGAGATGCCCTCATCTCGTAAACTGGGGGTAATTTCGCAAGATGCACAAGTATGAGACTGAGAGAAAATTTTTAATTAAGATTAACCACCAATTAAAAAAGTCTCAAAGAGAGTAAGGGTCAAGACAAGAACAAGATTTAAACTTTATTCATTCTTGGAACATATACAGTAAAGATAGAAGAACTCTTTACACTTCCATAAGCCCGTCCATCATATGATCACAAAAGCAACACTCACAAAGCTGCGCATGTATAATGTAACTCATCTATGGGAATAATTCTGTTGGTTATTGCCGCACCTATCTCAGTGGTATGAGGTGATCTAACAAAAGGACCTCTGAGAGGCAAGCCAAAAATGGGGTAAAGGCATATCTTCTGATGAGGAAGAAAACATGCCAGTAAGAAGACCCGCTCAGAAAACCCAAGATGTCTTGATCTCATGGCGCAGTAGTATCGGGGACCCAAACCCAAGGCTTCAATAACCATGGCCAAGCGGACATTGTTACGAAAGTGTTGCTGACCCCAAGGTGTTACCCTAGTTATGTCTTGATAGGTCCGCCATTTGGTCTGAGCTACAGACGTTCCCAATTGAGGAAAAAGTGAGCGCTCATACTGTTCTATAAAATCCTTCTTCACAGACTCGCTTGCGTCTTGAAGGTGAGAAATCATCATGGATAAAACTAATTCCTGTTGCCAAGCCATGAAGGAGATTAAGAAGAAGGGAGATCGATGGAAGTAAGATTACTGTGAGCGATAAGTAAAAGTTACGACTTATATAAAGGAAGGAGTTAGCGTAACCTAGAAGCCAACGGTATCTTGCCACTGAAGTTTTTCCGTCTTTCCATGATTTGGGTTTGGCACATATTTCTATAGAAGGTATTAAGAACTTTGAGATGAGGAGATAAAAGAAGTTCGTAGGCTAACTCACTTACTTTCTTTGGTCCACAAAATCTGGGGGATAACTACTTATACTCCCTTAGAGATAAAGAAATTCTTTTGGTCCGTATTCAAATGAAGACTATAACTACTTCTTTGAATTCTCTAACTGTCCTCTTCTTATCTGTATATTGTCTCTGTTGATCTTGGGTAGCGTTTATATCTTTATGAATTGCCTGCATGTGTTGCTCTAAGTCGCCAAGCATTTGACTGGTCATCTCGACCCTAATCAATGGGTCGGACCTAGTTAATGGAGTTAAGCAATCTTGTCCGAGAGACGGACCTTGATTAGACTGGTATGAAGAAATTGGTCTCTGAATTTGGGTTCTAAAGTTCCCTGTGCCTTTTTCATGGTAGGAGTCGGGCAATCTTTTAATTGATAGTCAAAACCTTGGCATTCAAAACACTGGTTCTCACTTCTGAACTCATCGTTCAGAATCTTTAAAACAGGTGGGCTCCTGAAAAGGTATTCTGGGTAAAGTGTCTTCCCTTTTTAAACAGAATCTTTCTTTTATTTAGAGAAAGAATAATTATAAGATCAGAAAAGGAGATTCTTACTCCTATATACCTCGAAGGTTGGGGGAGGAATCTTACAAACTTCTACCCCACTTAAAAAAGGTGCGAGATGTCCTCATCTCGCAAGGTAGAGGATAACTCTTTTTCCAATTTATTCTGGGTTCCTTATATTCTGGTCAACCCAACAGAATACTGGGATAAATATTCCTTATATAGAACTCATCATTAAATAATAATTCATTTAGATCATATCATTCATACAATAATGGTCCATTAGATCGAAAAATTTCCTTCTGAATATTCCTCCACGGGAATTTCAATTAAGTAAGTTCTCAATTTATCATCCCTTAACTTAATCTACCGTGACAAGTGTTAACAGTAGCAATTTGACAGCACAATCCACTAATCTCATAGTGATTTGCTGAATTCATTATCATCATTCTAGTTATGAATATCATCACAGGGACTCGTCCCAATCATCCACATTGTGGTTTCGCTCAGTTTATTACATTTCAATCCGTTTTTAGGGATCATCATTTTTCAATCAAAATCCAAATCAACTCATCAGTTCTCAAACAGAATTAAAAAATCATATCAACCACATTCGAAATCATCAACTGGATAGCATTAATGCTTATAATTTCAAGTCTTGGATTTACTCGTATATACTGCCGGTAAAGAGCTGCAGTTATACCCTCGGTATATATGGATAGTCATGAAACTCGAAACTATAAGGTAAATACCATCATGTCTAGGCCTCAAGCAAGTCAGGGTTCCATACAATTGTGGTACTTCCAATTGAAGACCCAATTACTAATTTACGAATTTCAGTTTGAATAACAAATTGTATGAATTATATCACACAATTACAACCTTTTTGTGTGTCTTGATAACTTTTGATATAATTGGCTCCTCAGTTGATCTTAGTACATAGAGTGGCTCGGCTCCAAAATTCAAAATCTCTTCGAGAGACGCATAAGACGACGGTACTGGGCCATAGTCATGTCCTGTTACATAATTTCTCTAATTGCGAAGGGAGCTATTATTTTTTCCTTAGGGATAAATCGACTGAAGAATCTATAAACTCGGCAAGCAAGTCTGAAAGATATAGAATGACACCACGCGTCATTTTCAGCTTTATCAAAATCATGGCCAATGAGAGGTTCTGCCTCAGCATTGCATGCCGGTTGTAAGAGGCGTGGATATATAGCCCTGCAAACCACTTATGCTGTTGTCTCTCCACTAGGTTAGGAAAATATAATTCCTCGAAATGGCATGAGAGTCTTGCTCGGCTTATTTTCATCAATTTTGATTTTATGCATAGAAATATGCATAAAGAAGTCTATTTTTATTTCAAAAGAGTTATTTTCATCAATTTTGATTTTATGCATATAGAAAGATGCATAAAGAAATCTATTTTTATCTCAAAAAGAGTTATTTTCATCAATTATGATTTTATACATAGAATGATGCATAAAGAAATCTATTTTTAGTTCAAAAGAGTTATTTTCATAAATTTTGATTTTATACATAGGAAGATGCATAAAAGATTGATTTTTAATTCAAAAGTGTCATTCTCATTTAAATTGAATTTATGCATGGTAAAATGCATAAAAGATTTATTTTTATTTATTTCTTTATATCAAAAATTAGAATTCTCTTACATTCTATAAATAGATGTGATGACATGTGATAGGAATGAGATTGATGTAGTGCATGTATGAATGTAGATGTGGATATGGATGTATGAATAAATAGATGTGATGAGATGTGATAGGAATCAGATTGATGTAGTGGATGTATGAATGTGGATGTGGATGTATGAATGTAGATGCGGATATGGATGTATGAATGTGGATGTGGAAATGGATATATGGATGTGGATGTGGATGTGGATGTGGATGTATGAATGTGGAGTGGATATGGATATGGATGTATGAATGTGGATGTGAAAATGGATGTATGGATGTGGATGTGGATGTGGATGTATGTATGTGGATGTGGATATGGATATGGATGTATGAATGTGGATGTGAAAATGGATGTATGGATGTGGATGTGGATGTGGATGTGGATGTATGAATGTGGATGTGGATGTATGAATGTGGATGTGAAAATGGATGTATGGATGTGGATGTGGATGTGAAAATAGATGTATGGATGTGGATGTGGATGTGGATGTGGATGTATGGATGTTGATATGGATGTGTATGTATGAATACAGATATGGAAGTGGATGTATGGATGTGGATGTATGAATGTGGATGTGTATGTAGAATAATGAATGTGAATGTGTATGTGAAATGATGTGTCGTCTTGATATGAGTGAATGGATGAGATGTGATGACATGTGAAATGATGTGTCGTCTCAATATGAGTGAATGGATGAGATGTGATGACATGTGAATTGGGATGTGAATAAATGATATGTGATGTGGATGAATCTGAGGTGATGAGATGGAAAATGATGTGATTGGATGAGAATGAGTACACATATGAATGGAATGTGGAAAAAGTAATGTGGACTGATGAGGGATAATGTGGAAAGACGAGAGTTCAATATAGAAACTGTATTTGTGACCTGTTTATAAATGACTGTTTTATGTCAAGAATGCTGGGGAAGCGTTTTGACCATCTTGTGATTAAGGTCGTGGAGACCTAACTGATAAAGTTGCAAATGATGTGACAGAGAGTCAATGGAGGACGTCTCGCGTAGCAAGGTCGGCCAAGGTCTTAACTAGCCTCGGTTCGATTTAAATGGTGAGCTTCTGGTACTGTGGATGAGAGACCAAGGAAGCGGCTTATGAGTGAAGCGCTAGTTGACCTGCGAGCGACGAAGGATCCTAGAGGGTGCTGACTATATGGTGTTCGGGATCAGGGTCATCGAAGATACCCACACGTGCATCATGGAAGATATTGGAACAAGGAGTAAGAGTTGTTTTCTGAAACCGGGCATGGATCTGGTTGATTGACCTTGCTGGTCCTCAAGGATGAGTCCATGGCTCTTTTATATGGATATGTTGGTTGATCTTGCTGATCTTCCACGGAGATTCCATTTTGTTGTGTGAATATATTGCCTGTTACTATGAGCTAGGAACTATCGAAAAGGTCCCTGTGTGAATAGGTGGTGAGTGTACTAGTTGCCAATGATGCCATAAGTACACCGATGAAGGAATGATTGGAAATAAGGATTCAAACAGAGATTTTGAGGATTGTGATCAGTGACACAATTATTTCATTAAAGGATTGTTTTAAAGATAGCTGATGCTGAGAAAAAAGGCAATTTCATATTGGGTGTGTAAGTGGTGTGACTAGTTTTATGTTTGCATGAACATCCGACTAGGGGACCTGGGAAATCTTTTCCCTGCTACCCGGGACAAAATCTAACCAAATTCCTAATTGGATCCTATCACTACAGTGGTTGGGGGGTTGGCTAACCCATGGGACTGGATGGGGTTAGGCTGGATTGATGGATCCATAAATCGAGACTCAATTTCTGTTTAGTTCGATAGATGAGGTAAATCCCGGACAAAAACTACTCTATGGAAAAGAATCAACGGTTGTGCCTCTCAATGACGAAAAAAGCGTTGGTCTCTATGATCCAAGTGCAGTCTTTTTCCCTGATCTAACTATGGGACTTACGGGTTTGGTCAGATGAGCTCAGTTAGTTAAGGCTTTTGACTACGTTAGGAAAAAGTTATCCTGGTGGAATCGCACGTGCTTTCCAAGCAAAGGAAGTTTTTCCGGGTTCGATTTTGGAGAAACCAATGGATTAGCCTCTTGTCCGGATATCGATGGGCGAGGCCCCGAGTGGGGGACCTTGCCCCATGTAAGAAGTGCTACTTCCGCTGCTAGCACCCCCTAAAATTGTTACTCGGTGGGGACAGAGATCTTACAGTTGGTATCAGAGCTATTTGGTTAATGAGGATCAACCGAGAAGCCAAATATGTCAAAAATTTATCAAGAAGCACTAAAGGTTTGTAATTGTGTGATAAAATTCATACAATTTGATATTTAAACTGAAATTTATAAATTGGTAATTGGGTCTTCAGATGGAAGTACCGCAATTGTATGGAACCCCTGACTTGCTTGAGACCTAGACATGACGGTATTTACCTTATAGTTCCAAGAACCATGACTACCTGTATATACCGAGGATATAACTGCAGCTCTTTATTACTGGTAGTATATACAAGTAAATCTAAGACTTGAAATTATAAGCATTAATGCTATCCAGTTGATGAATTCAAATGTGATTGATTTGATTTTTAAATTCTGGTTAAGAACTGATGAGCTGATTTGGATTCTGATTTCAAAATGATGATCCCTGAAATTTGGTTGAAATATAATAAGCTGAGCGAAACCGCAATGAGGATGAATGGGACGAGTCCCTATGATGATGTTCTTAACTGGAATGACATTAATGACTTCAGCCAATCACTATGAGATTAGGATTGTGCTGGCAGATTATTGCTCTTAACTTTTGATCAGTGGATCAAGTTAAGGGATGATAAATTAAAAATCTAAAAAATTGAAATCCCCATGGAGGACTGTTCAGATGGAAAAATTCAGTCTGATGGACCATTATTGTGATATAGATATTAATGAGATATTCTGAATGAATTGTTATCTGATAATGCGTTCTATATGACTATCTTTACCCCATGATTATGTGGGGAGCCGAACTATTTAAGGAACCCAAGAATCAGTTGAATCAAAAATCGGATTGAATCATAAATAAAGAAACTTAACAACAATTTTCGTATTGAAAGGAACATGGATCGAGGTCGTCGTGGTAGAAATGTTAACCCCCAACTTGATGAAGAAGATCTCAACCTCGATGTTCATAAACCTCTTCATAGTTTGCAGCTTGGACCTTTAAAGGGTAACGGGAAAACTTGGGTGAGGCTGTGGAGAAGTGAATCGAATCAATGGAAGAATACTTCGATGTCACCGGGTACAATGAGAAGAATACTTCGATGTCATCGGGTACAATAAGAAGAGCAAAATGGCTCTTGCAAGGCTGAAGACAGCTAGAGTGGTGTGGAGAAACCACTGCGAGACAAACCGTCTCGATCGAAATACCCAAACTTGGACCGATCTCAAAATTTACCTAAGGACGAGGTTCTGTCCTCCCAGCTTTTTAGAAACAAAGATGAACGAATTCTTAGAGTTAACCCAGGGGAGTAGAACTATTGAAGCATATCACCAAGCATTCTCCCTTCTCCTCGGATACTCGCCTCCACTAGATGTAGAACAGCTGATGGCCAGGTTTATTTAGGGATTGAACGAACCTTTGAATATCCTGGTGAAGAATGCCAAGCCAGTTTCCATGGCCGAAGCAATTCGAATGGCGAAGGATTTTGCCAAAACCTTTAATGTCAAAGTCCTGCCAAAGCTAGCACCATCACCTTTCAAAAGTTTTTTATTCCCAAAAGATGATTCCAACCATCCTCCGCATAAGAGACATCAGGGTCAAACCCAGGATATGGGAAGTTCCAGAATGTAAGATCCCTGTTCCCACCGCTAGCAGCGGAAGTAGCACATCTTGCGCCGTGGGTTAGGGGTCCCACACTTGGGGTCTCGCCCACGGATATCCAGACAAGAGACTAGTCCGTTGGTTTTTCCAAAACCGAACCCCGAAAAACTTCCTTTACTCAAAAAGCATGGACGATTCCAGCAGGATAACTCTTTACTCTAACGTAGTCAAGACCATTACTGATCAAGCTGATCCGACTGCAACTATAAAGATACTCGATCAGATCAAGGAAGAGACTTGCACTTGGATCATTGGGATCAATGCTTTATTCCCCATCAAGAGACACAACCATTGATTCCTATCCATAGAACAATTACTATTCGAGATTTATTTTATCTATTATAATAACAGAAATTGAGTCTCGATTTACGGATCCATCAGTCCAACCTAACCCCATCCAGTCCCATGGGTTAGCCAACCACCCAACCACTGTAGTGATGGGATCCAACAATTAGGAATTTGGTTAGGTTTTGTCCCAGGTACCACGGAAAAGAGTTCCCAGGCCCCCTAGCCGGAAGTTCATGCAAACATAAAACTAGTCACACCACTTACACACCCAATATGAAATTGCCTTTTTCTCAGCATCGGCTAACTTTAATGAAACCATTATGTCACATGACAATCCTCAAAATCTCTGGTTGAATCCATATTTCCAATCATACATTCATTGGTGTACTTATGGCATTATTGGCAACCAGGACACTCACCACCTGTTCATTCATCAGGGACATTTTCAATAGTTCCTAGCTCATAGTACTCGGCAATATTTTCACATATAAAAATTAAGATGGAATCCTTGTTGAAGATCAGCAAGATCAATCAATAGATCCATATAAGAGAGCCATGGACTCATCCGTTGAGGACCAGCAAGGTCAATCAACTAGATCCATCGTCGGTTTCAGAAAACAACTCTTACTCCTTGTTCCAATATCTTCCACGATGCACGTGTGGGTATCTTCGGTGACCCAGAGCCCGAGCATTGTATGGTCAGCACCCTCTAGGATCCTTTGCAGGTGGCCTAGCGCTTCACTCATAGGCCGCTTCCTTGGTCCCTCATCGACCGTACCGGAAACTCACCATTTAAATCGAACCGAGGCTGGTCAAGACCTCGGTCGACCTTGCTACGCGAGACGTCGTCCATTGACTCTCCGTCCCAGCAGTTGCAACTTTATCAGTTAGGTCTCCATGACCTTAATCCACAAGACGGTCAAAATGCTTCCCCAGCATTCTCGACATAAAACACTCATTTACAAACAGTTCACAAAATACAGTTTCTATATCAAACTCTCGTCTTTCCACATTATCCCTCCTAAGTCCACATTACTTATTCCACATTCCATTCATATGTGTACTCATTCTCATCCATTCACTCATATTGACGACACATTATTTCACATACACATTCACATTTATTATTCTACATACACATCCATGTTCGTACATCCACATCATTCATTCAATCCCATATTCGCATTCATACATACACATCCATATCCACATCCATACATCCACATCCACATCCACATTCACATCCATACATCCACATCTACATGCATACATCCATTTTCACATCCTCATTCATACATCCACATCCACTCCGTATCTACATCCATACATCCACATCCACATCCACATTCACATCCATACATCCACATTCACATCCATACATGCACATCTACCTGCATACATCCACATCCGTATCTACATCCATACATCCACATCCACACCCACATTCACATCCATACATCCACATCTACATGCATACATCCATTTTCACATCCTCATTCATACATCCACATCCACATGCATACATTCACATCCGTATCTACATCCATACATCCACATCCACATCCACATTCACATCCATACATCCACATCTACATGCATACATCCATTTTCACATCCTCATTCATACATCCACATCTACATGCATACATCCATTTCTAAATTCCCATTCATATAACCACATACGCCTTCACATCTATTCTTTTACATCACATCCATTCTCGCCCTATCACAACCCATATACATCTTATCCCATCACATTCACTTCTCACCTCATCCCATACACATCTTATCACATCTTAACTCATCTTATCACATCCTAACTCATCTTATATGCATCTTATCACATTTTATCACATCTCATACACCTCTTATCACGTCCTATCATGTCTCATACACATCTTATCACATCCTATCACATCTCATATGCATCTTATCACATCCTAACTCATATTATCACATCCTAACTCATCCCATATGCATCCTATCACGTCTTAATATCTATTTATAGAATACAAGAGAATTCTTATATTTGATATAAGATTTCTTTACGCATCTATTTATGCATAAATTCCAATTTAAGGAGACTAACACTTTCGAAATAAAAATCAATCTTTTATGCATCTTCCTATGCATAAATTCATTTTAAATGAGAATGACACTTTTGAATTAAAAATCAATCTTTTATGCATCTTCCTAAGCATAAACTCATTTTAAATGAGAATGACACTTTTGAATTAAAAATCAATCTTTTATGCATCTTCCTATGCATAAATGAAGAATTATTAACACTTTTTGGATTAATTTAAATTCTTTATGCATCTATCCATGCATAAATCCAATTTAGTAGGAATTACTTTTTTAGAATAAAAGATTTCTCTTATGCATCTGTCCATGCATAAATCCAATTTAGTAGGAATTACACTTTTAGAATAAAAGATTTCTCTTATGCATCCTATTTATGCATAAAATCCATTTATGATGAAAATCACACTTTTAGTATATAAAAAAATATCTTTTATGCATACCTCTATGCATGAAATTCAAATATGATAAAAGTAACACTTTTACATTAAAATAATAATCTTTTATACATACCTCTATGCATGAAATCCAATTATGATAAAAGTAACACTTTTACATTAAAATAATAATCTTTTATGCATACCTCTATGCATGAAATCCAAATATGATAAAAGTAACACTTTTACATTAAAATGATAATCTTTTATGCATACCTCTATGCATGAAATTCAAATATGATAAAAATAACACTTTAACATTAAAATAATAATCTTTTACGCATACCTCTATGCATGAAATCCAAATATGAAAAAAGTAACACTTTTATATTAAAATAATAATCTTTTATGCATACCCCTATGCATGAAATCCAAATATGATAAAAGTAACACTTTTATATTAAAATAATAATCTTTTATGCATACCTCTATGCATGAAATCCAAATATGATAAAAGTAACACTTTTACAATAAAATAATCATCAATTATGCATAACATAAAAATCAATTTCTCCATGATTACAATAAAATTCTTTCAATTAATCTAGGATGATAATTCCTAGAATATGGTAGCAAGTCCTCTTTTCATGCTTTGAATGAATTTATTTTATGTGTAATTTTTACAAAAAATTTACCATAGCTCTGCTGCTATGACTCATAAATCTTAATTATTTTTAAAAATAAATCTTATCATTAAGGAAATGCTTAGAATGATCCCTAATTGGATCATTAACCCAATAATGGATTGAATCATCAATATTCATGAAATATATAAACTAAAAGCATAGAAAAAAGCCATTAATTTGACAGCATAGATTAATCTTGGATTAAGAAAAAACTTTATGAAAAGCTTTAGTTGGATTGAGAATGGGTCATGAGTAAGACCATTTCTTGAGTGAGAGAGAGAAATTACATAAAAACCATTAGAATTAAGCATAAATGAAAATTTATGTAATTCTTTACTATCATTAATCAATTAACTTCAATAGAATTCATCAAACTATGTAATTCTTCACTACCATTCATCAATTAACTTCAATAGCATTCAAAAACCATTCCAATTAAGCTTCTCAAGCTTGAGAGGGGTTGAGAAGAGAGAAACATTGAGAAATTATAGAAAAGATCAAAATTCACCATTTACCTTACAAATTGCTTGATTCCTTGTTCACGGTAGAGGTCCCCAACCAATCAATTGGTTTAGTATGTTGATGGAGCCACCAATGGGGATTGAAGAAAGAGGGAAGCTCTAATTTCTCCAATTTGGAGAGAATTTTAGAGAATAGTAAAAGTTAGCATTATTTCAGCATAATTCTAGTATAGTAAAATTCTCCTATTTTTTTCAAAGGATTCATGTTGTATTTATAGGAGAGGGAAGCTCTAACCAAAGCTTACTGATTTCTAGAATTTTCCAGATTTCAGTTTGGTTGAATTTGGACTAGATTTGGACCAGTTTTGGACCTAGTTTGGTTACTTTTTGATTCGGTTTGATCTAGGAGAGAGGAGAGATAAAAATATCACAATTTTTGAAGATTTAAAACTCAATTGCACATGTGAAGTAGGCACCTCATTAAAGGGACTCCTCTTCCTTACATATGTGTCAAAATGGAATCATTATACCCAAAATATCTCATATTTTTGATATTACTCATAGTTTCTTACTAATAAACCTTGTACATAGTCAACTCTTCATCTTATGTGAGCATTTACTCATTTTTGGGTATCTTCTTTTACAAATTGGATTTATCTCCTCCCCACACATGGATTGATCCTATTGGCCCATAGGAACCTTAATTGGACCATAATCCAAAAATTTCTAAAAATCTAGACCCTTAGGCTAAGGTCCTTTATACCCATTTCCAATTAATTCCAATTGCACATTGGAAAGTTCTTTTTGAATTTCTATTGCAGGGGAATTCATTTTAATAATATGAGAATTTTTTCTATCTAAAAATATTCAAAATCTGAATATTCTCTCTCTAGAATATTTTCTCTCTCTATGTCAAAACAAGCAGAAACAAGATCTTTTATATTTCTGAAGAGGGGATTGATTACAGGGGGAAGATGTTAGACATTTTGAGAGGCTGGAGAGGAATCTTACATAGAATGAAAGAAATGTCCTTTTTCCGAAACTCAATCCCTTGGATTTCAACTTCAGAAGTTCCACCCTTGAACAAGAGAGTGAAATGCTATAACTGTCAAGGGTTTGGACATCGTAGCATGGATTTCCCAACTCCTTTTGGATCAAGGTTTTCAGGGTAGGAAAATCAAGGATCAAGATTCCAGTCTACAGCCCCTTCCATCCAGAGTAATTAGGGTTCTATCTGCCAAAATCAGGGAAATCCCAGAGGTAGACCCTCTTTCCAAGCTATAGTTTCAACCCAAAGTAATGCAAGATCTCCAACTTAAAATAGGGGAAGTCAAAGAAAGTTGTTCCCAAATCGGCCGTCCACTTCCAAGGCAGTAACACTGGAAGTGATTGAAGAAGAAGAAGAAGATGAAAGAGATCATACTCCACCTGCGAGATGAGGGCATCTTGCATTTTTTAAGTGGGATAGAATGTAAGATTCCTCCCCTGCCTCCCAGGATGTCCAGTATCTTCCCCTGAAGGTCAAATCCCTCTCCAAAAAGATAAAAGATCTTGTTTCTACCAGTTTTGGCCTAGAGAGAGAAAATCTTCTAGAGAGTGATAATTCAGTTTTTAAATATTTTTGGATGAGAACATATCTCTTCTTATTAAAATAAGTTTCCCCGAAACAGAAGTTCAAAAAGATTTTTAGAAGGTACATTAGAAATCAAGTATAATCTGTTCAAGAGGCCTTATCTTGAGGGTCAAGATTTTTTCCAAATTTTAAATTAAGGTTCCTATGGGCCAATAAGATTCATCCAAATGTGTGGAGGAGATAAATGGAAGAAATAAAGAAAATCCCTTGAAAAATGAGTAAATACTCACATAATATGAAGAGTTGACTAAGGACAAGGTTATTAGTTAAAAAAGAGAGATATTTAGAAGAAATGATGCATTTTTGACACCTCAGTATGGGGGAATTCCTGTCACGAAGGAGGCACCTATTTCACTTGTGTGGGAGAGTTTTAAACTCCCAAATAATGAGATATTTTTATCTCTCTTCTCTCCTATTTCAACTAGATCCAAAAAGTAAGCTAAACTGACCTAAAAACGGTCAAAAATTGATCAAATTGATCTAAAAATATTCTAGAATTAGTTTGCTTGGTTAGAGGCTCGCATTTTCCTATAAATAGAAGTCCTCTCCTTTGTTGAAGCTTAATAGTGTTTTTTGCACTGTTACCCTGCTTCTCCCAAGAGCCAAAAACTGTGAATTTACTCATAATTCATTAGTTTTTGACCTTTCCTCTTCTAAAGATTGGTGGCCACTCTTGTTTCAAACAAGAGCAGATCCCTCAAACCATCAAGCCAAAGGAAAGCTCTCAAATTCTCCTTGTAAGTTGGAGATTCTTCTCTTTTCTATTTCATTTTATGGTTTTTTATGATTTTTATCTTCTCTAAAATGATTATGATGTTATGCCTTATTGAAAAAAAGGCATTCCCCTCTCTTCTTTAGTAAATCAAACCATTCTTTATCCTAGATGAATGATTAATGGGATAAAATCAAGTTTTTCATAATGTTTCTCTTTGATAAGTAGAAAATGTTTATAGTAGAATGATTTAAATACTCTTGGTGAACTTCTAATTAATTTTAGAGAATTAAAAATTAAAAAATGGTCAGCCATACAAAGGAGGGTATGGTGAAATTTTCTAAACTTGTGTAAAATAAGTTTTACTTTTTTTTATTCAGAAAGAGTAATTCCCATCGTATATGTATTCTTAAAGTGTTAATTTTCATCCTAGGTATAAGAAAATGCATACTAAAAATATTTTATTAAAAAAGTGTTACTCTCTTTAGAATTAAATTCTATACATAGAAGGAAGCATAGTGAAATTGTTATTTTGATTATAAAAGTGTGGTTTTTTTAAATGATTTTCATGCATAAATGGATGCATAAAAGAAATTCTTTTATATTAAAGAGTGATTTTCATCATAAATGAATTGTATGCATAAACATATGCATAAAAGATTTTTTTTATATTAAAAGTATGATTTTCATCATAAATGATTTTTATGCATAAATGGATGCATAAAAGAAATTCTTTTATATTAAAAGAGTGATTTTCATCATAAATGAATTGCATGCATAAAAGATATTTTTTTATGTTAAAAGTATGGTTTTTATCATAAATGATTTTTATGCATAAATGGATGCATAAAAGAAATTCTTTTATATTAAAAGAGTGATTTTTATCATAAGTCATTTGTATGCATAAACATATGTATAAAAGATATTTTTTAATATTAAAAGTATGATTTTAATCATAAATGGATGCATAAAAGAAATTCGTTTATATTAAAAGAGTGATTTTCATCATAAATGATTTGTATGCATAAAAGATATTTTTTTATATTAAAAGCGTGATTTTCATCATAAATGGATTTTATGCATAAATTAGATGCATAAGAGAAACTCTTTTATTCTAAAAGTGTAGATCCTACTAAATTGGATTTATGCATGGAAAGATACATAAAGAATTTATTTTAATCCAAAAGTGTTATTCTCATCAATTTTGATTTTATGCATAGAAAGATGCATAAAGAAATCTATTTTTATTTCAAAAGAGTTATTTTCACCAATTTTGTTTTTATGCATAGAAAGATGCATAAAGAAATCTATTTTCATTTCAAAAGAGTTATTTTCATCAATTTTGATTTTATGCATAAAGAGATGCATAAAGAAATCTATTTTTATCTCAAAAAGAGTTATTTTCATCAATTTTGATTTTATACATAGAATGATGCATAAAGAAATCTATTTTTAGTTCAAAAGAGTTATTTTCATCCATTTTGATTTTATACATAGGAAGATGCATAAAAGATTGATTTTTAATTCAAAAGTGTCATTCTCATTTAAATTGAATTTATGCATAATAAAATGCATAAAAGATTTATTTTTATTTTGAAGTGTTATTCTCATAAAAATGGAATTTATGCATAGTAAAATGCATAAAAGGTTTATTTTTAATTCGAAAATGTTATTTTTCTTAAAATTGAATTTATGCCTAAATAGATGCATAAAAGGATTTTTATAAAAGTGTTATTCCTACTAAAGTTGTCTTTATGCCTAATTAGATGTGTAAAGAATCTTTATATCAAAAATTAGAATTCTCTTACATTCTATAAATAGATGTGATGACATATGATAGGAATCAGATTGATGTAGTGCATGTATGAATGTGGATGTGGATGTATGAATGTAGATGTGGATATGGATGTATGAATAAATAGATGTGATGAGATGTGATAGGAATCAGATTGATGTAGTGAATGTATGAATGTGGATGTGGATGTATGAATGTAGATGTGGATATGGATGTATGAATGTGGATATGGAAATGGATGTATGGATGTGGATGTGGATGTGGATGTGGATGTGGATGTGGATGTAGATGTATGAATGTGGATGTGGATATGGATATGGATGTATGAATGTGGATGTGAACATGGATGTATGGATGTGGATGTGGATATGGATGTATGAATGTGGATGTGAAAATGGATGTATGGATGTGGATGTGGATGTGGATGTGGAAATGGATGTATGGATGTGGATGTGGATGTATGAATGTGGATGTGGATGTGGATATGGATGTATGAATGTGGATGTGAAAATGGATGTATGGATGTGGATGTGGATGTGGATGTGGATGTGGAAATGGATGTATGGATGTGGATGTGGATGTGGATATGGATGTGGAAATGGATGTATGGATGTGGATGTATGAATGTGGATGTGGATGTGGATGTGGATATGGATGTGTATATATGAATGTGTATGTGGATGTGGATGTGGATGTGGATGTATGGATGTGGATATGGATGTGTATGTATGAATACAGATGTGGAAGTGGATGTATGGATGTGGATGTACGAATGTGGATGTGTATGTAGAATAATGAATGCGAATGTGTATGTGAAATGATGTGTCATCGATATGAGTGAAAGGATGAGATGTGATGACATGTGAATTGGGATGTGAATAAAGGATATGTGATGTGGATGAATCTGAGGTGATGAGATGGAAAATGATGTGATTGGATGAGAATGATGTGATTGGATGAGAATGAGTACACATATGAATGGAATGTGGAATAAGTAATGTGGACTGATAAGGGATAATGTGGAAAGACGAGAGTTCAATATAGAAACTGTATTTGTGACCTGTTTGTAAATGATTGTTTTATGTCAAGAATGCTGGGGAAGCATTTTGACCGTCTTGGGATTAAGGTCGTGGAGACCTAGCTGATAAAGTTGCAACTACTGACGGAGAGTCAATGGAGGACATCTCGCATAGCAAGGTCGGCCGAGGTCTTGACTAGCCTCGGTTTGATTTAAATGGTGAGCTTCCGATACGGTGGATGAGGGATCAAGGAAGCGGCCTATGAGTGAAGCGCTGGGTGACCAGTGAAGGATCCTAGAGGGTGCTAGCCATACGGTGCTCGGGCTCTGGGTCACCAAAGATACCCACACGTGCGTCATGGAAGATATCGGAACAAGGAGTAAGAGTTGTTTTCTGAAACCGGGCATGGATCTGGTTGATTGACCTTGCTGGTCCTCAAACGAATGAGTCCATGGCTCTTTTATATGGATCTGTTGGTTGATCTTGCTGATCTTCCACGACGGAGATTCCATTTTGTTGTGTGAATATATTGTCGGTTACTATGAGCTAGGAACTATCCAAAAGCTTGGGGACTATACGTAAATCCTCTATATCACGTGCGTTCAAGGCCTATTTAAAAAGTCCCTTATCTGTGAAATTTTTAGTGAATATAATGTATCCTTTCCTATTCAAATCTGTAAAAAAAAATTTAAATACAATAAATAAATCCCCTCTGTAAATATATTTCTGTAAGTTTTAAATATTTAAAATGTCCTTCTGTTGAACCCACGTGATACTTACATATTTATACGAGTGACCCCCCCGAGTCCAAAAGGCCCCTGTGTGAACAGGTGGTGAGCGTTCTAGTTGCCAATGATGCCATAAGTACACCAATGAAGGAATGATTGGAAATAAGGATTCAACCAGAGATTTTGAGGACTGTGATCAGTGACACAATGGTTTCATTAAAGGATTGTTTTAAAGATAGCTAATGTTGAGAAAAAGGCAATTTCATATTGGGTGTGTAAGTGGTGTGACTAGTTTTATGTTTGTATGAACTAGGAACTCTTTTCCTCCCTAGTACCCGGGACAAAACCTAACCAAATTCCTAATTGGATCCTATCACTACAGTGGTTGGGCGGTTGGCTAACCCATGGGACCGAGGGTTAGGCTGGATTGATGGATCCGTAAATCGAGACTCAATTTCTGTTTAGTTCGATAGATGAAGTAAATGATCCCAGACAAAAATTGTTCTATGGAAAAGAATCAACGGCTGTGCCTCTCAATGAGGGAAAAAGCGTTGGTCTCTATGATTCAAGTACAATCTTTTTTTCTTGATCTGACTATGGGACTTACGGGTTCAGTCAGATGAGCTCAGTTAGTTAAGGCTTTTGACTACATTAGGGAAAAGTTATCCTGGTGGAATCGCCCGTGCTTTCCAAGCAAAGGAAGTTTTTCCGGGTTCGGTTTTGGAAAAACCGATGGATTAACCTCTTGTCCGGATATCCGTGGGCAAGGCCCCGAGTGTGGGACCTTGCCCCATGCAAGAAGTGCTACTTCTGCTGCTAGCACCTCTAAAATAATTACACGGTGGAGACATGGATCTTACAAGAACCCAGTTTAGCATTGTACAAGGACCTCTACTAGGGACCAATGATCATCATCATATTTCAACTCAATGGAAGGATCCTCAGTAGTACCAAGAAGTAAAAACCCTAACCGAGTCTCACCAATCAAGCCAGCTACTAGTCTTTTTGGTAGTGTAGCTAGCTACCTCAGAGGTCCGGCCTCAACCACTTTGAGCCAAACCTCACGACTTATAGACCATATGATGAAGGAGTTGAGGTTTAATCTAGAGAGACACCTGGTCTAATCTCATCATTCCAAGGAGGGAGTGTTCATGTTGATATCCATGTCCATACACCTTCCACTGCACTTGGTACAACTATGACCTTTTACCAACCCCTGCATAAGTTCTTATGCGCCTGATGGTAGGACATTAGAAGAAGTGTAGGCGGTAGAGACACTGATCCAAGTTGCTAGAGAAAAGGAAGAAGAGACTTTGGAATTGACACATCAATGATTAGCAGCCCAATACACCCAAAACGAGTCCCAAAGCAAGATTGTGTAGGTAGTGCTCGATAGGATCGATACAAGAAATAACATTGTGTCTACTTGAGGGAAAGAGCTAGGCTTGCAAATCATGGATCAACATCTGCTCAAAAATGATTGGGAGCATGACACATCCAAAAATATGGTGTTGGTTGGGAAGGGATTGTCCAATCCATATCTAGGGCTACAATAGAGGAGGCACGATTGCAGGATCTCTTTGATTGTATATATAGAGTCATTGAACATGAAAGGATCCTAAGACCCATGACGCAAGTTGGGACATCCAAAGCAATAACTCCCACAATGAGAGAAATGGTAACACCTCTTGTGAGCCCAAAACTAGATCCTACTTTTGTAGTATCACCTGGGTATACCACAGATCAACCCACAAGGCCATGCTGTAGGGACTCAAGGGCACACTAGCATAAGCTTCACCTTAGTAGATCCTAGAGCTCCTTCCGCCCAAGACAATACTAGTACATTGCCTCATCCAGTGGATAACATCACATCAACTATGGCACCTATGATGACTGATGGAGAATTTCCTCTAAGCCACATGCCCACAGTTCACGGTATCCAACACCACTTCACACATGGAGCCCCCTGCATGCTTGGCATATCTAGTACTACCATTCCTAGAGGGGTTATGATTTAATATGTTGTTATTGTTACTGTTATTATTAACTACTCTATTATTTAATATGTTATATTTATTTGGTTTGATATTTAAGAACTAATGTCATTTTTTTAAATTAAGATTCAATGGTTAAATTTTTGTATTGTACATTTTGTTGTAAATTTTTTGTATATTTTTGATATAGGATGCAGGAAGGAACATGAAAAGAGATATACACTTTCAATTTGACGTTGAGTATCCACCTTTAGACCAGAGGACAAAAGTAAGCATAGTGCAACAAACAATCATGCAACACCAAAGAGATGCAGGTAAAAAACATGTTAATCTTTGGGTAGAGGAATCAATATATCCATTGATCCTCTTACTCAATAGCCTCCTCAGTTTTTAGGGTTAACATATTTCATTAAAAATTGACTTTATTAGTGTGAGGCTATGTTGCAAGAGGAAGGTTTGTGTAAGATCCCTGTTCCAACCGAGCAACGGATTCAGGATACTGGCAGCGGAAGTAGCACTTCTCGCGCGGGACAGGGGTCCCACATTCGGGGCCTCACCCACGGATATCCGGATAAGAGACTAATCCGTCGGTTGTTCCAAAGCCGAACCCGGAAAAACTTCCTTTACCGGAAAGCACGGGCGATTCCACCTGAATAACTTTTTACTCTAACGTAGTCAAGAACATTTCTGATCGAGCTGATCCAATTGCATCTATAAGATACATGGTCAGATTAAGGAAGAAACTTGCACTTGGATCATTGGGATCAACGCTTTTTTCCCCATTCAAGAGGCACAGCTGTTGATTCCTATCCATAGAATAGTTACTATCCGGGATTTATTTTATCTATCATAAAAACAAAAGTTTGAGTCTCGATTTACGGATCCATCAGTCCAGCCTAACCCCATCCGATCCCATGGGTTAGCCAACCGCCCAACCACTGTAGTGATGGGATCCAATTAAGAATTTGGTTAGGTTTTGTCCCAGGCACCAAGGAAAAGAGTTCCAAGGTCCCCTAGCCGGATGTTCATGCAAAATAAAACTAGTCACACCACTCACACACCCAATATGAAATTGCCTTTTATACAGATTCAACCAGTTTAAAACAATCCTTTAATAAAACCATAGTATCACTGATCACAATCTTCCAATTTATCCAGTTGATTCTTAATTTCCCATCATTCCTTTATCAGAGTATCTATGGCATCATTGGCAACTAGAACGCTCAGGGGCCATTTCGATAGTTCCTAGCCCTTAATACTCAGCAATATAATCACTTATCAAGATGGACTCTCGTTGAAGATCAGCAAGATCAACCAATAGATCCATATAACGAGCCATGGACTCATCCATTGAAGACCAGCAAGGTCAATCAACCAGATCCATGCCCGATTTCAGAAAACAACTCCAACTCTGTTCCAATATCTTCCTCGACGCACGCGTGGGTATCCTAGGCGACCCAGAGCCCGAGCTGTTGAAATATAGAGAGAAAGAGACGAGACAAGAGACACGTCATGTACGCTCCCAAAGACTAATTCATATTGAGGACAAGATACATATATATAGGTGAGACCAAGTTAGGTAGAGTGAGCCATATATAGAGCTCCAACACCCCCACTCAAACAAGGGTCTCTAGCTATGGATGAAAAAACCCTTGGGGAGTACAAGGGAAAAACCCAAGCCCCTATACAAATGTGAAAATATGAACCAGAAGTAATGATGTGAAAGTGCATTGTGCATCTATGTACAAATATACAAAAGGACCAAGAGGTCATAGTGAGCAATTGTGGAATGTGCAAAGTGCATGGTGTCTAGAAGATTACAATGATATATGTACAAAGCTACCATAATAGTAAAGAGCCTAATCTAGAAAGAGTGAGCCCGAGGCAACTCCAAGCTCTGAGCGCAAGAGAATGAAGCGTGACTCATTGAGACCTTTGGTAAGAATATCTGCAATCATCTGGTCACTTGGACAATGTTCAATCATGATAGTGCCTTTGCGTACTTCGTATCGAACATAATGGTAATGCACAGCAATATGTTTTGACTTGTTATGTTGGACATAGTCTTTTGCAAGACTAATAGCACTCTGATTATCACACCGCAAGGGTGTACTAGAAAGAGGAGAATGGCCGATATCTGTCAACACTTGTCGAAGCCAAATGAGTTCACGAGCTGCAAGTGATGCCGCAACATATTCAGATTCGGTTGTAGAAACTGCAACACAACGTTGTTTCTTGCTGGTCCAAGAAATAAGACAACCATTAATGAAGAAACAATTGCCACTAGTAGATCGCATAGATAAATGTGAGCTGGCCCAATCTGCATCTGTGTAACCCAAAAGAGAAAGAGATGGAATGGAGTCGGATGTGAATTGTCGTTGATAAACCAAACCATAATCTATAGTGCCTTTCAAGTATTTCAACACGCGCTTTGCTGAAGACCAATGCTTAAGAGAAGGACATGCAAGGTGTTGCCCGAGATAGTTAGCAATAAACAAAATGTCAGGACGAGTGTTCAAACCAACAACTTGAAGACATCCAACCAAATTAGCATATGGTTGATTTGTAACAAGCTGGCCACCACCATCAGAAGTGTTTTTCATGGAACTCGCAAGACAAGGAGTAGTTGCTGAATGTGCAGATTCCAAACCAAACTTCTTAATAGTATCTTCAATAAACTTTGACTGTCGAAGTAATAAAATACCTTTACTGCGATCCCTTTGAGTCTGAATGCCAAGACACGAGTGAAGCTCTCCAAGATCCACCATATCAAATGCCGAAGATAACAACTGCTTACTTTGGTGTAGAAATCCCAAATCATTGGAAACAAGGATTGTATCATCCACATAAAGGGCAAGGATTACAAAACTACCATTTTGGTGTTTGCTTAATAAGTTGGGATTAGAAGAGCAAGAGAGAAAACCATGGGATGTAAGAAAAAGATCAAACTTGATGTACCAGGCCCGTGAAGCTTGTTTAAGACCATATAAAGCCCTATGAAGACGAGCAACAAGATCTTCCTTCCCTGCAATAACAAATCCTTCTGGCTGCTCCATGTAAATTTCTTCATTCAAATCTCCATTCAAGAAAGCTGTGCGCACGTCCATCTGATGAATTTCTAAGTCAAATTGAACAGCAAATGCCAATAAAACCCGAATACTAGTAATGCGAACAACTGGTGTAAAGGTTTCGTGATAATCAACGCCAGTAACTTGAGAATAACCTTTGGCAACTAAACGTGCCTTGAATTTGTCAAAGGATCCATCTGCTTTAAATTTTGTCTTATATACCCACTTACACTTAATGGCAGTACGGCCAGGAGGTAGCTCAGTGAGTATCCATGTACCTTTAGAGATAAGAGAATCATACTCTGCTTCCATAGCCTCTTGCCATTGATCCTTTTGTGGAGAACATATAGCATCACTGTACGTGGATGGATCTTCAGAAGTAGAGAAAACATTAGCCTCAAAATCTTCATCATAAACATGACAAGAACCATGCTCAAAATCAATAGGCAGATCAATAAAAATGTTAACATCATCAATGACAGCATTCGGAATCAATGGTTGTGAAGAGGAAAGTTGCTCTTTAGATGGTTGTGAAGAGGAAATTTGCTCTATAGAAGAAGATTCATCATCACACAAGAATGGAAAAGCTTGAAGCAAAGATTTAGTATCATCAGAATCATCCATGGACCATGTACCGCCCATAAGCTGTTCATTGAAAATAGCATCACGATTCACAAGCACTTTCTTGGAGGACGGGTCATAGAATTTGTAGCTTTGGAAGTGTCAGAATACCCAATAAAAATAACTTTAAGGCCAGGAGCATCAAGCTTTGCTCGTGTTTCTTTAGGAACATGAATGTAAGCAATACATCCAAAGGTTCGAAAATGAGATACAGAAGGAATTTCACCTGTCCATGCTGTGATGGGTATCTTACCAGAAGGAGCAGTAGTAGGAAGATGATTCTGAACAAAGACTACTGTCAAGAGAGCTTCACTCCAGAAGACACGAGATAACCCAGAATGAATCAGCATACATCGTATAGCATTGATAATAGTGCGATTCTTACGTTCAGCAACACCGTTCTGTTGAGGTGAATATGGAATTGTATGTTCATGATGAATACCATGGTCCGTACAATAACTCTCAAACTCACGAGACACATATTCTCCACCATTATCGCTGCGAAGTTTCTTGAGGCGACGTCCAGTTTGAAGTTCGGCAGCCTTATGAAATTGCTTAAAAACAGATAACGCCTCAGATTTTTGTTGAAGCAAGAAAACAACTGTATACCGTGAGTAATCATCAATAAGCGTAATGAAATAACGATGTTGTGTTCTCGATGGAGGCAAAGGTCCACAAATGTCGGTATGAACAAGATCCAACAAATCATGAGAATGAACTGAATTCGAGAGAGGAAAGGGTTTACGATTGTGTTTGCCAAGAGCACAAAACTCACAGATTCCCATATGAGGATGAGCTTTAAGATCCATTCCGCGTACAAGACCTTGACGATGAAGATTAAGAAGCTTTGAGAAATCACCATGAACAAAGCAATGATGCCATATCTTGCAATCATGATCCCCCGGAGCAGTGACAACATTTGCTACAGCATCATTAAGAGAGAGCTCAAACAAATTGCCATTACGAGAAGCAGTTGCAATAATCTGTCCATCTTTCTCAATGCGGCATTTGGTGTGGTCGAATCTAACAAACAAACCAAGATCAACAAGTCTTGCAACTGAAAGAAGATTACGTTGAAGTTCTGGGACATGTAAAACCCCTCGTAAAACTCGAGTTGAAGAAGATAAGGTGCCAAGATATAAATCTCCAATGCCCTTGACTTGGCAAGTTGTATCATCAGCAAGATAAACAACACGCTTAACAGGTAAAGAATGATAGTTATGTAGCCACTTAGATTCATATGTCATATTTCCTGTAGCACCAGAATCAATAATGAAAAGTGAACCATCACGTACATGAAGTATTCTGTCTGGGGGAACTGAACATAAAACACAACTTGTTTCAGGCATAACATTATCATGATGCTCGGCTGCATATGCTCGATTTCGATCTACATCAAATCGACGCTTAAAGCACATGGAAGAGGGATGATCAGATTTTCCACAATAATCACAAGAAGAAGAATCTCTAGATAAACGTGGTTGTTTTGTGGTAATGTTGTGTTCTTCATCATATTGACGTGCCCAACAGTCATCTTCAGTATGACCATTCCTATTGCAGTAAGAACAATGCTTGTTAGGAAATTTGAGACGAGAGAAACTACCACCACGACGACCACCTCTACGGTTGCCTCGTTGAAAAGAACGCCTTCGCACATTAAAGGCCCGTTCCAACTGTTGTGACTCAGGCTCCTCTTGTTGTGAAAACATAACTGCATCATGACCAACACTACGTCGTTGTTGACGTTGAGAATACTCAATCAAAGATATGCAAGTTTGGTCAAAATCAAGACCATCCTTGTTAGAAAGAATGGTAACAATGTTGTCATAAGACGGATCCTTTATTGTATCAAGAAGAATTGTAATAAGTTGCTTTCGTGGAACAGGATCACCCGCAGCAGCAAGTTGATTAATAATAGATTTGAAAGAATCAATATGTCCCGTCATAGCAGTACCAACTTCATACTGTAACTTTGAAAGCAAACCTCTCAAATAAAGTGTTTCTGTAACAGACTTTTTCTGAAAATTTGCTATAAGATACTCCCATACGTCATGGGAAGTAGGAAAGTCATACATATCAAGCATGAGAGAATCACTAAGAGCAGAAAGAATATACCGACGAGCTGCTTTATCACGCCTCTGCCAATCCATATAAGCAAGACGCCATGCATCAAAAACAGGGCCTTCCGTGATAAGAACGTTGTCAGAATTCGGAATAATAGGCTGAGACGGACATAGAGAATTGCCAATAACAACATCTGAGAGCTCATCGCCTTCAAGAATTAACAGCATCTTTGCTTTCGAACCGGGAAACCCTTGGCCTTGAAAAGAAGGAATAGAACGTTGGCCAGAAGGAAAACCATTGACGAGAACAATCATAGCCATATCTATCTGTGAGAAGACGTATAAGATAAAATCACAAAATTTGCACACCATAGACAAGGACGACTGCAAGAGGTAAGAGACGTCAATAAGAAAAGAGTCCTCAAAATAGCGAGACGTGGGATGCAAGATTCATTGGTAGACGCTGGATGAAAAAGCTAGATTGGTCGCTTTGCTAAAAATAGCAAAATCCGAGACGTGGGACGCAAGATTCATTGGTAGACGCTTGACGAAAAAGCTAGATTTGGCGGTTTTCTAAAAACGCTTGACGAAGAAGCTAGATTTGGGCGGGTTGCTAAAAACGCTTGACGAAGACAAAACTTGTGTGCTCACAAAGACACTTGATGAAGACGAAACCTGTGTGCTCACACAAAGAACCTGTTTTGCTGTTTTACAGATGCAGTTTGCCTGAACTGTCATAACTTTTGACTCACAACTCCGTTTGACAAACTTTTTTGATAGGATTCACCAGCACAATACAATCTACGCACCGAGGACGCGATTAAGGATGCGATTAAGAAACAACTCTAATTACAACAAGTTAAGCTATAAAATCATGTAGACAACACATAATCAAAGAACAATCTTGTAAGACATGAAATTATAATCATGAATTTAACAAGAAGACATAGATGCTTCCCTCATAGATGCTCTGATACCATGTTGAAATATAGAGAGAAAGAGACGAGACAAGAGACACGTCATGTACGCTCCCAAAGACTGATTCATATTGAGGACAAGATACATATATATAGGTGAGACCAAGTTAGGTAGAGTGAGCCATATATAGAGCTCCAACACGAGCACCGTATGGTCAGCACCCTCTAGGAACCTTCGCAGGTGACCTAGCGCTTCACTCATAGGCCGCTTCCTTGGCCCCTCATCCACCGTATCAGAAGCTCACCATTTTAATCGCACCGAGGCTGGTCAAGACCTCGGCCGACCTTGCTACGCGAGACGTCCTTCATTGACTCCCCGTCAGCACTTTACCATCACGACCTTAATCACAGGACGGTCAAAATGCTCCCCCTAGCATTCTTGACATAAAACAATCATTTACAAACAGCATTTACAAACAGTTTACAATACAATTTCTATTTTAACTTTCATTTTTCCACATTATCCCTCATCAATCTACATTACTTATTCCATATTCCATTTATATGTATACTCATCCCATCACATCATTTCCATCTCATCACTTCAGATTCCCTCACATCACATATCATATATTCACATCCATACATCCACATCTATATGCGTACATTCACATCTACATGCATACATCTACATCTCTATGTATACATCCACATCCACATTCACATTCACCTCCATACATCTACATCTATATGCATACATCCATATCCACATTCACATTCACCTCCATACATCCACATCTATATGCGTACATTCACATCTACATGCATACATCTACATCTCTATGCATACATCCACATCCACATTCACATTCACCTCCATACATCTACATCTATATGCATACATCCACATCCACATTCACATTCACCTCTATATGCGTACATTTACATCTACATGCATACATCTACATCTCTATGCATACATCCACATCCACATTCACATTCACCTCCATACATCTACATCTATATGCATACATCCACCTCCACATTCACATCCACATCTATACATCTACATCTACATGCATACATCCACCTCTACATCCACATCTACATCTATACACCTACATCTACATGCATACATCCACATCTCCATTCACATCTACATCTATACATCTACATCTACATGCATCCATCCACCTCCACATCCACATCTACATCTATTCATCTACATCTACATGCATACATCCATATCTCCATTCCCATCTACATCTATACATCTACATCTACATGCATCCATCCACCTCCACATCCACATCTACATCTATACATCTACATCTACATGTATACATCCACATCTCCATTCCCATCTACATCTATACATCTACATCTACATGCATCCATCCACCTCCACATCCACATCTACATCTATACATCTACATCTACATCTACATACATCCTCATCTACACATCTATTTCTACATGCATACATCCACATCTCCATGCATACATCCACCTCCGCATTCACACTCACATCCATACCTCTACATCTACATGTAAACATCCATATCTCCATGCATAATAATATTCTTTTAATTAATCTAGGATGATAGTTCCTAGAATATGGTAGGAAGTCCTCTTTTTATGCTTTGAATGAAATTATTTTATGCGTAATTTCTATAAAAATTTTGCCATAGCTCTGCTACTATGACTGATAAGTCTCAATTTTTTCTAAGGGATAAGGTTTATCATTAAGGAAATAATAAGAATGGTCTCTAATTGGATCATCAATCCATAATGGAATGAATCATCGATAAACATAAACTAAAAGTATAGAAAAAAGCCATTAATTTGGCTCAAGCATAGCTTAATCTTGGATTAAGGAAAAGCCTTATGAAAAGCTTCATTTGGATTGAAAAGGGTCATGAGTATGACCATTTCTTAAGTGAGAGAGAGAAAAATCATTAAAATTAAATATAAATAGAATCTTATGTAATTCTTTACTATCATTAATTAATTAACTTCAATAGCATTTCAAAAACCATATCAATTAAGCTTCTCAAGCTTGAGAGGGGTTGAGAAGAGAGAATCATTGAGAAATTATAGAATAGATCAAAATTCACTATACTTATCTTATAATTTGCTTGATTCTTTGATCACGGTAGAGGCCCCCAACCAATCAATTGGTTTAGTATGTTGATGGAGCCACCAATGGGGATTTAAGAAAGAGAGAAGTGTCAAAAACTAGTGAATTATTAAAGAATTCATAGTTCTTGGCTTAGGTGGAGTAGAGTAACAATGCATAAGACACTATATTTTTTTCAACAAGGGAAGGCTTCTATTTATAGGAAAAATTGAGCTCCTAACCAAACAAACTGATTCTAGAATTTTCCAAGTCAGTTTGGTTGAATTTGGACTAGATTTGGACCTAGTTTGGTTACTTTTTGATTCGATTTGGTTTCATTTTGATTTGGTTTGGTTCAAGAGAGATGAGAGATAAAAATATCACATTATTTTTGAGTTTAAAACTCATTCAAGCATGTGAAATATGCACCTCCTTTTAAGAACTCCCCTTCCTTACATAGGTGTCAAAATTTTATTGCTCATAGTTTTTTTACTAATCAACCTTGTACATTTTCAACTCTTCATCTTATGTGAAATATGCACCTTCTTTAAAGAACTCCCCTTCCTTACATATGTGTCAAAATTTTATTGCTCATAGTTTTTATCTAATAAACCTTGTACATTTTCAACTCTTCATCTTATGTGAAATATGCACCTTCTTTAAAGAACTCTCCTTCCTTACATATGTGTCAAAATTTTATTGCTCATAGTTTTTTTCTAATAAACCTTGTACATTTTCAACTCTTCATCTTATGTGAAATATGCACCTTCTTTAAAGAACTCTCCTTCCTTACATATGTGTCAAAATTTTATTGTTCATAGTTTTTTACTAATAAACCTTGTACATTTTCAACTCTTCATCTTATGTGAGCATTTACTCATTTTTGGGTATCTTCTTTTACGATTTGGATTTATCTCCTCCCTACACATGGATTGATGCTATTGGCCCATAGGAACCTTAATTGGACCATAATCCAAAAATTTCTGAAAATCTAGACCCTTAGACTAAGGTTCTTTATACCTATTTCCAATTAATTCCAATTGCACATTGGAAAATACTTTTTGAATTTCTGTTTCAGAGAAACTTATTTTAATAAGATGAGTTATTTTTCTATCCAAAAATATTCATAATCTGAATATTCTCTCTCTAGAATAATTTTCTCTCTCTAGGCTAAAACAGTTAGAAACAAGGTCTTTATATTTCTGAAGAGAGATTGATTACAGGGGAAGATACTAGACATCAAAAAAGGGTTGAGGAAGGAAACTTACATTCTACCCCACTTAAAAAATGCGAGATGTCCTCATCTCGCAAACTGGGATAATTTCGCAAGATGCACGAATATGAGACTTAGAGAAAAATTTTAATCAAGATTAACCACCAAGAAAAGTCTTAAAGAAAGCAAGATAAGAACAAGATTTAAACTTTATTCATTCTCGAAACTTATACAGTAAAGATAGAAGAACTCTTTACACTTCCATAAGCCCGTCCACCATCATATGGTCACAAAAGCAGCACTCACAAGCTGCACAAGTATAGGGTAACTCATCTATGGGAATGATTCTGCTGGTTATTGCCGCACCTATCTCAGTGGTATGAGGTGATCTAACAAAAGGACCTCTGAGAGGCAAGCCAAAAACGGGATAAAGGCATATCTTCTCATGAGGAAGAAAACATGCCAGTAAGAAGACCCGCTCAGAAAACCCAAGATGTCTTGATCTCATGACGTAGTAGTATCGGGGACCCAAACCCAAAGCTTCAATAACCATGGCCAAGCGGACATTGTTACGAAAGTGCTGCTGACCCCAGGGTGTTACCCTAGTTATGTTTTGATAGGTGTGCCATTTGGTCTGCGCTACAGAAGTTCCTAGGTGAGGAAAAAGTGAGTGCTCATACTATTCTATAAAGTCTTTCTTCACTGACTCTCTTACGTCTTGAAGGTGAGAAATCATCATGGATAAAACTAGTTCTTGTTGCCAAGCCATGAAGGAGATTAAGAAAGAAAGGAGATTGATGGGAGTAAGATTACTGTGAGCGACAAGTAAAAGTTACAACTTATATAAAGGAAGGAGCTAGCGTAACCTAGAAGCCAACGGTAACTTGCCACTAAAGTTTTACCATCTTTCCATGATTTGTGTTTGACACATTTTTCTATAGAAGGCATTAAGAATTTTGAGATGAGGAGATAAAAGAAGCTTGTAGGCTAAGTCACCTACTTTCATTGAATTCAGATATAAGGGTCACAATATCTGGGGGATAACTTCTTATACTCCCCAAGAGATAAAGAACTTCTTTTGGGCCGTACTACTCGAATGAAAGCCAAAACCTTGGTATCCAAAACACCGATTCTCACTTCTGAACTCATTGTTCTAAATCCTTAAAACAGGTGGGACTCCTGAGAAGTATTCTAGGTGTAAGATTCCTCCCCCAACCCCTTTTTGATGTCTAGTATCTTCCCCTGTAATCAACCCTCTTCAGAAATATAAAGACCCTGTTGCTAACTATTTTAGCCTAGAGAGAGGAAAATTATTCTAGAGAGAGAATATTCAGATTTTGAATATTTTTGGATAGAAAAATATCTCTTATAATTCAGATGAGTTCCCCTGAAATAGAAATTCAAAAAGAATTTTCCAATGTGCAATTGGAATTAATTGGAAATAGGTATAAAGAACCTTAGTCTAAGGGTCTAGATTTTCAGAAATCTTTAGACTATGGTCCAATTAAGGTTCCTATGGGCCAATAGCATCAATCCATGTGTAGGGAAGAGATAAATCCAAATTTGTGAAAGAAGATACCCAAAAATAAGTAAATGTTCACATAAGATGAAGAGTTGAAAATGTACAAGGTTTATTAGTAAAAAACTATGAGCAATATTAAAATGATTCCATTATGACACATATGTAAGGAAGGGGAATTCTTTAAAGGAGGTGCATATTTCACATAAGATGAAGAGTTGAAAATGTACAAGGTTTATTAGTAAAAAAAAAACTATGAGCAATATTAAAATGATTCCATTATGACACATATGTAAGGAAGGGGAATTCTTTAAAGGAGGTGCATATTTCACATAAGATGAAGAGTTGAAAATGTACAAGGTTTATTAGTAAAAAAAAACTATGAGCAATATTAAAATGATTCCATTATGACACATATGTAAGGAAGGGGAGTTCTTTAAAGGAGGTGCATATTTCACATGCTTGAATGAGTTTTAAACTCATAAAAATTGAGATATTTCATCTCTCCTCTCTCCTCATTCAAGTCTAGTTCCAAAAAGTTAGCTTAACTGACCTAAAAATGGTCAAATATTGACCAAACTGATTTAGAAAATTCTAGAATCAGTTTGTTTGGTTAGGAGCTCAATTTTTCCTATAAATAGAAGCCTCCCCCTTGTTGAAAAATATATAGTGTTTATGCATCGTTACTCTACTCCACCTAAGCCAAGAACTGTGAATTCATTTAATAATTCACTAGTTTTTGGAGCTTCCCTCTTTCTTCAATCCCCATTAGTGGCTCCATCAACATACTTAACCAATTGATTGGTTGGGGGCCTCTACCGTGAACAAAGAATCAAGCAAGTTGTAAGGTAATTAGTGAATATTGATCTTTCTATAATTTCTCAATGTTTCTCTCTTCTCAACCCCTCTCAAGCTTGAGAAGTTTAATTGGTATGGTTTTTTTTTAAATGCTATTGAAGTTTGAATAGTAGTGAAGAGTTACATAATGCTATTGAAGTTAATTTTCATTTATGTTTAAATTCTAATGATTTTTATGTAAATTCTCTCTCTCCCTCAAGAAATGGTCATACTCATGACCCATTCTCAATCCAAATCAAGCTTTTCATAAAGCTTTTCCTTAACCCAAGATTAAGCTATGCTTGAGGCCAAATTAATGGCTTTTTTCTATGCTTTTAGTTTATGTATATTAATGATTCAATCCATTATGGATTAATAATCCAATTAGAGATCATTTTAATTATTTCCTTAATGATAAGCATTATCCCTTAGAAAATTTGAGATTTATCAGTCATAGCAGCGGAGCTATGGCAAAATTTTTATAAAAATTATGCATAAAATAATCTCATTCAAAGCATAAAAAGAGGACCTCCTACCATATTCTAGGAATTATCATCCTAGATTAATTGAAAGAATTTCATTACAATCATGGAGAAATTAAATTTTAATGTCATGCATAAAGGATAAGTTTTTATATCAAAAGTGTTATTTTTACCATTTTTATTTCATGCATAGAAGTATGCATAATGGATAAATTTTTATATCAAAAGTGTTATTTTTACCATTTTTATTTCATGCATAGAAGTATGCATAATGGATAAATTTTTATATCAAAAGTGTTATTTTTATCATTTTTAATTTTCATGCATAGAAGTATGCATAAAGGAAAAAAATTTTATATCAAAAGTGTTACTTTTATCATTTTTAATTTTCATGCATAGAAGTATGCATAAAGGAAAAATTTTTATATTAAAAGTGTTACTTTTATTTTTTTTAATTTTCATGCATAAAAGTATGCATAAAAGAAAATTTTTATATCAAAAGTGTTACTTTTATCATTTTTAATTTTCATGCATAGAAGTATGCATAAAAGAAAATTTTTATATCAAAAGTGTTACTTTTATCATTTTTAATTTTCATGCATAGAAGTATGCATAAAAGAAAATTTTTTTATATTAAAAGTGTTACTTTTATCATTTTTAATTTTCATGCATAAAAGTATGCATAAAAGAAAATTTTTATATCAAAAGTGTTACTTTTATCATTTTTAATTTTCATGCATAGAAGTATGCATAAAGGAAAATTTTTATATCAAAAGTGTTACTTTTATCATTTTTAATTTTCATGCATAGAAGTATGCATAAAGGAAAATTTTTTATATCAAAAGTGTTACTTTTATCATATTGGATTTCATGCATATAGGTATGCATAAAAGATATTCTTTTTATACTAAAAGTGTGATTTTCCTCATAAATGGATTTTATGCTTAACTTAGATGCATAAGAGAAATTCTTTTATTCTAAAAGTGTAATTCCCTACCAAATTGAAATTATGCATAAGAAGATGCATAAAAGATTGATTTTAATTTCGAAAGTGTTAGTCTCCTTAAATGGAATTTATGTATAAATAAATGTGTAGAGAAATCTTATATCAAATATAAGAATTCTCTTTAAAAAAAAAGATATGAAATGTGATAAGATATGATAAGAGGTGTATGAGATGTGATAAGAATTGATAAGATGCGTATGGAAAGTGATAGGATGTGATAAGAGGTGTATGAGATGTGATAAGAATTGATAAGATGCGTATGAAAAGTGATAGGATGTGATAAGAGGTGTATGAGATGTGATAAGATTTGATAAGATGCGTATGGAAAGTGATAGGATGTGATAAGAGGTGTATGAGATGTAAAAAGATGTGATAAGATGTGTATGAGATGTGATAAGATTTGATAAGATGCGTATGGAAAGTGATAGGATGTGATAAGAGGTGTATGAGATGTAAAAAGATGTGATAAGATGTGTATGAGATGTGATAGAATGTGTTAAGATGAGTTAGGATGTGTTAAGATGTATATGGGATGTGTTAGGACGAGAATGGATGTAATATGGTTGTATGAATGTGATGTGGATGTATACATGTAGATGTATATGTATGAATGTGAATGTTGATGTGGATGTGGATGTATGGATGTAGATACGGATGTGTATGTGTGTATGTGGATGTGTATGTATGAATGAGGATGTAAAAATGGACGTATGTATATAGATGTGGATGTATGGATGTATGTATGTAGATGTGGATGTATGGATGTGATTGTGAATGAAGAGGTGGATGTGAATGTATGGATGTAGATACAGATGTGGATGTATGTATGTAGATGTGGATGTATGGATGTGATTATGAATAAAGGGGTGGATGTGAATGTATGGATGTAGATACGGATGTGGATGTATGTATGTGAATGTGGATGTATGAATGAGGATGTGAAAATGGATGTATGCATGTGAATGTGGATGTATGAATATGAATGTGGATGTGTGGATGTGGAAATGGAGGTATGGATGTATGAATGTAGATGTGGATGTATGAATGTGAAATTGGATGTATGATGTGGACGTACGAACATGGATATGTATGTAGAATAATGAATATGAAGATGTATGTGAGATAATGTAGTCTATATGAGTGAATGGATGAGAACGAGTACACACTGAATGGAATGTGGAATAAGTAATGTGGTCCGAGAGTGGATAATATGGAAAGACAAGAGTTCGTTATAGAAACTGTATTTGTGACTGTTTGTAAAATGACTGTTTTATGTCAAGAATGCTGGAGAAGCATTTTGACCGTCTTGAGGATTAAGGTCATGAAGACTGAACTGATAAAGTTGCAACTGCTGACGGAGAGTCAATGGAGGACGTCTCGCGTAGCAAGGTCGATCGAGGTCTTGACCAGCCTCGGCTCGATTTAAATGGTGAGCTTTCGGTACGGTGGATGAGGGACCAAGGAAGCGGCCTATGAGTGAAGCGCTAGGTCACCTGCGAAGGATCCTAGAGGGTGCTGACCATACGGTGCTCGGGCTCTGGGTCGCCGAAGATACCCACACGTGCGTCGTGGAAGATATTGGAATAAGGAGTAAGAGTTGTTTTTCTTAAATCGGGCATGGATCTGGTTGATTGACCTTGCTGGTCCTCAACAGATGAGTCCATGGCTCTTTTATATGGATCTGTGGGTTGATCTTGCTGATCTTCCACGGAGATTCCATTCTATTATATGAATATATTGCCGGTTACTATGAGCTAGGAACCATGAAAAAGGCCCCTGAGAGAACAGGTGGTGAGCGTTTTGGTTGCCAATGATGCCATAAGTATACCGATGAAAGAATGACTGGAAATAAGGATTCAACCAGAGACTTTGAGGATTGTCATCAGTGACATAATGGTTTTATTAAAGGATTGTTTTAAAGCTAGTTGATGCTAAGAAAAAGGCAATTTCATATTGGGTGTGTAAGTGGTATGACTAGTTTTATGTTTGCATGAACTTCCGGCTAGGGGGCCTTGGAACTCTTTTCCTTGGTACCCGGGACAAAACCTAACCAAATTCCAAATTGAATCCCATCACTACAGTGGTTGGGCGGTTGGCTAACCCATGGGATCGGATGGGGTTAGGCTGGAGTGATGGATCCGTAAATTGAGATTTAATTTCTATTATTACGATAGATGAAGTAAATCCCGGATAGAAATTGTTCTATGGATAGGAATCAACGGCTGTGCCTGTTGATGGGGAAAAAAGCGTTGATCCCAATGATCCAAGTGCAAGTTCTTCCTTGATTTGACCAAGTACCGTTAAAGGTGCAGTCAGATCAGTTTGATCAGTAATGATCTTGACTACGTTAGAGTAAAGAGTTATCCTGGTGGAATCGCACGTGCTTTCCGGGTAAAGGAAGTTTTTCCGGTTTCGGTTTTGGACAAACCGACGGATTAGTCTCTTGTCCGGATATCCGTGGGCGAGGCATTGAGTGTGGGACCCCTGTCCCGCGCGAGAATTGCTACTTCCGCTGCTAGTACCCCAAATCCGTTGCTCGGTGGGAACAGGGATCTCACAGTTGGTATCAGAGCGGTTTTGAAAGCTAATAAATATAATTAAATTCTTATCTGAAATTGGTAATAAGAATTCAGAAACAGCATTTTCATAATGTATTTTCATTCCGTAAGCTTCTTTAATGAAGAAATTTTAATCAAAGAAATTGTTTTTATAGATGGAAGTTCCACATTTATCTGGTATTTCCGACCTCACCCAGTCTCAAGATATGATTGCATTTGCCTTCGAGCATCTCATCTCTTCCGCTTCAACTCAAACAAGCCGAGCAAGACTCGCACGGCATTTCGCGGATTTATATTTTCCTACCCCAGCGGAGAGAATACAACATAAGTGGTTTGCAGGGCAATATGTCCACGCCCATTGCAACCACCATACAATGTTGTGGCAGAATCTCTCATTGACTATGATCCTGTTAAAGCTGAAAATGGTGCGTGGTGTCATTCTATATCATTCGACACCTCGAAATTTTAGACTTTCATGTCGAATTTATAGACTCCTTAGTCGATTTATCCCTAAGGAGAAAATAATAGCTCCCTTGGCAGTTAGAGAACTTATGTAACAGGGCATGACTATGGCCCAGTACCGTCGTCTTATGCGTCTCTCGAAGAGATTTTGAATTTTGGAGCCGAGCCACTCTATGTAATTATTGCAACTTGTATATAAATATACAAATGTTTTTTTTACGGACGATCGGATAAAGAAAAATCTATTTATCAGACTTAAGTCATAGATCTCCAATAAGATCAACTGAGGAGCAAATTATGTCAAAAGTTTATCAAGACGCACAAAAAGGTTGTAATTGTTTGATATAATTCATACAAATTGTTAATTCAAATTGAAATTCGTAAATTAGTAATTGGGTCTTCAATTGGAAGTACCGCAATTGTATGGAACCCTAACTTGCTTGAGACCTAGACATGATGGTATTTACCTTATAGTTTCGAGTATCATGACTATCCGTATATACCGAGGTATAACTGCAGCTCTTTACCGACAGTATATACGAGTAAATCTAAGACTTGAAATTATAAGCGTTAATGCTATCCAGATGATGATTTTGAATGTGGTTGATATGATTTTTAATTCTGTTTGGGAACTGATGAATTGATTTGGATTCTGATTGAAAAATGATGATCCTTGAAAATGGGTTGAAATGTAATAAGCTGAGCGAAACCACAATGTGGATGATTGGGACGAGTCCCTGTAATGATAAATGATGAAAATGATTCAGCAAATCACTATGAGATTAGTGGATTATGTTGTCAAATTGCTACTGTTAATACTTGAGACGGTAGATCAAGTTAAGGGATGACAAATTGAGAACTTGCTTAACTTAAATTCCGTGGAGGAATGTTCAGAAGGAAATTTTCGGTCTAATGGACCATTATCGTGTTAAAGATATGAATGATATGATTTGAATGAATTGTTATTTAATGATGAATTCTATATAAGGGATATTTATCCCCATATTCTGTTGGGTTGACCGGAATATAAGGAACCCCAGAATAAATTGGATCTTAAGCAAAAAAGTTGTCCTCTACTTGCGAGATGAGGACATCTTGCACCTTTTAAGTGGGGTAGAATGTAAGATTCCTCCCCCAGCCTTAGAGGTATACAGGAGTAAGAATCTCCCTTTCTGATCTTATAATTATTCTATCTCTAAAATAAAAGAAAGATTCTGTTTAAAAAAGGAAGAACCTTTTTCCTGAATACTTCTCAAGAGTCCCACCTGTTTTAAGGATTCAGAACAACGAGTTCAGAAGTGAGAATCGATGTTTTGGATATCAAGGTTTTGGTCTCGAGTACGGCCCAAAAGAAGTTCTTTATCTCTTGGGAAGTATAAGAAGTTATCTCCTAGATATTGTGGACCAAAGAAAGTAGGTGATTTAGCTTACGAACTTCTTTTATCTCCTCATCTCAAAGTTCTGAATGCCTTCTATAGAAAAATGTGCCAAACCCAAATCATGGAAAGACGGTAAAACTTCAGTGGCAAGTTACCATTGGCTTCTAAGTTACGCTAGCTCCTTCCTTTATATAAGTCGCAACTTTTACTTGTCGTTCACAGTAATCTTACTTCCATCGATCTTCTTTCTTTCTTAATCTCCTTCATGGCTTGGCAACAAGAATTAGTTTTATCCATGATGATTTCTCACCTTCAAGACGCAAGGGAGTCTGTGAAGAAAGATTTTATAGAGCAGTATGAGCGCTCACTTTTCCCTCACTTGGGAACTTCTGTAGCGCAGATAAAATGGCGGACCTATCAAGACATAACTAGGGTAACACCCTGGGATCAGCAGCACTTTCGTAACAATGTCCGCTTGGCCATGGTTACTGAAACTTTGGGTTTGGGTCCCCGATACTACTGCGTCATGAGATCAAGGCATCCTGGGTTTTTTGAGCGGGTCTTCTTACTGGCGTGTTTTCTTCCTCATGAGAAGATATGCCTTTACCCCGTTTTTGGCTTGCCTCTCAGAGGTCCTTTTGTTAGAACACCTCATACCACTGAGATAGGCGCAGCAATAACCCACAGAATCATTCCCATAGATGAGTTACCTTATACTTGTGCAGCTTGTGAGGACTGCTTTTGTGACCATATGATGGACGGGCTTATGGAAGTGTAAAGAGTTCCTCTATCTTTACTGTATAAGTTCCGAGAATGAATAAAGTTTAAATCTTGTTTGTATTTTGAATCTTGCTCTCTTTAAGACTTATCTTGGTGGTTAATCTTGATTAAAATTTTTCTCTAAGTCTCATATTCGTGAATCTTGCGAAATTATCACAAGTTGCGAGATGAGGACATCTCGCGTTTTTTAAGTGGGGTAGAATGTAAGATTCCTCCCCCAACCCCTTTTTGATGTCTAGTATCTTCCCCTGTAATCAACCCTCTTCAGAAATATAAAGACCCTGTTGCTAACTATTTTAGCTTAGAGAGAGGAAAATTATTCTAGAGAGAGAATATTCAGATTTTGAATATTTTTGGATAGAAAAATATCTCTTATAATTCAGATGAGTTCCCCTGAAATAGAAATTCAAAAAGAATTTTCCAATGTGCAATTGGAAATAGGTATAAAGAACCTTAGTCTAAGGGTCTAGATTTTCAGAAATCTTTAGACTATGGTCCAATTAAGGTTCCTATGGGCCAATAGCATCAATCCATGTGTAGGGAAGAGATAAATCCAAATTTGTAAAAAGAAGATACCCAAAAATGAGTAAATGTTCACATAAGATGAAGAGTTGAAAATGTACAAGGTTTATTAGTAAAAAACTATGAGCAATATTAAAATGATTCCATTATGACACATATGTAAGGAAGGGGAATTCTTTAAAGGAGGTGCATATTTCACATAAGATGAAGAGTTGAAAATGTACAAGGTTTATTAGTAAAAAAAAACTATGAGCAATATTAAAATGATTCCATTATGACACATATGTAAGGAAGGGGAATTCTTTAAAGGAGGTGCATATTTCACATAAGATGAAGAGTTGAAAATGTACAAGGTTTATTAGTAAAAAAAAACTATGAGCAATATTAAAATGATTCCATTATGACACATATGTAAGGAAGGGGAGTTCTTTAAAGGAGGTGCATATTTCACATGCTTGAATGAGTTTTAAACTCATAAAAATTGAGATATTTCATCTCTCCTCTCTCCTCATTCAAGTCTAGTTCCAAAAAGTTAGCTTAACTGACCTAAAAATGGTCAAATATTGACCAAACTGATTTAGAAAATTCTAGAATCAGTTTGTTTGGTTAGGAGCTCAATTTTTCCTATAAATAGAAGCCTCCCCCTTGTTGAAAAATATATAGTGTTTATGCATCGTTACTCTACTCCACCTAAGCCAAGAACTGTGAATTCATTTAATAATTCACTAGTTTTTGGAGCTTCCCTCTTTCTTCAATCCCCATTAGTGGCTCCATCAACATACTTAACCAATTGATTGGTTGGGGGCCTCTACCGTGAACAAAGAATCAAGCAAGTTGTAAGGTAATTAGTGAATATTGATCTTTCTATAATTTCTCAATGTTTCTCTCTTCTCAACCCCTCTCAAGCTTGAGAAGTTTAATTGGTATGGTTTTTTTTTAAATGCTATTGAAGTTTGAATAGTAGTGAAGAGTTACATAATGCTATTGAAGTTAATTTTCATTTATGTTTAAATTCTAATGATTTTTATGTAAATTCTCTCTCTCCCTCAAGAAATGGTCATACTCATGACCCATTCTCAATCCAAATCAAGCTTTTCATAAAGCTTTTCCTTAACCCAAGATTAAGCTATGCTTGAGGCCAAATTAATGGCTTTTTTCTATGCTTTTAGTTTATGTATATTAATGATTCAATCCATTATGGATTAATAATCCAATTAGAGATCATTTTAATTATTTCCTTAATGATAAGCATTATCCCTTAGAAAATTTGAGATTTATCAGTCATAGCAGCGGAGCTATGGCAAAATTTTTATAAAAATTATGCATAAAATAATCTCATTCAAAGCATAAAAAGAGGACTTCCTACTATATTCTAGGAATTATCATCCTAGATTAATTGAAAGAATTTCATTACAATCATGGAGAAATTGAATTTTAATGTCATGCATAAAGGATAAGTTTTTATATCAAAAGTGTTATTTTTACCATTTTTATTTCATGCATAGAAGTATGCATAATGGATAAATTTTTATATCAAAAGTGTTATTTTTACCATTTTTATTTCATGCATAGAAGTATGCATAATGGATAAATTTTTATATCAAAAGTGTTATTTTTATCATTTTTAATTTTCATGCATAGAAGTATGCATAAAGGAAAAAAATTTTATATCAAAAGTGTTACTTTTATCATTTTTAATTTTCATGCATAGAAGTATGCATAAAGGAAAAATTTTTATATTAAAAGTGTTACTTTTTTTTTTTGTAATTTTCATGCATAAAAGTATGCATAAAAGAAAATTTTTATATCAAAAGTGTTACTTTTATCATTTTTAATTTTCATGCATAGAAGTATGCATAAAAGAAAATTTTTATATCAAAAGTGTTACTTTTATCATTTTTAATTTTCATGCATAGAAGTATGCATAAAAGAAAATTTTTTTATATCAAAAGTGTTACTTTTATCATTTTTAATTTTCATGCATAAAAGAAAATTTTTATATCAAAAGTGTTACTTTTATCATTTTTAATTTTCATGCATAGAAGTATGCATAAAGGAAAATTTTTATATCAAAAGTGTTACTTTTATCATTTTTAATTTTCATGCATAGAAGTATGCATAAAGGAAAATTTTTTATATCAAAAGTGTTACTTTTATCATATTGGATTTCATGCATATAGGTATGCATAAAAGATATTCTTTTTATACTAAAAGTGTGATTTTCCTCATAAATGGATTTTATGCTTAACTTAGATGCATAAGAGAAATTCTTTTATTCTAAAAGTGTAATTCCCTACCAAATTGAAATTATGCATAAGAAGATGCATAAAAGATTGATTTTAATTTCGAAAGTGTTAGTCTCCTTAAATGGAATTTATGTATAAATAAATGTGTAGAGAAATCTTATATCAAATATAAGAATTCTCTTTTAAAAAAAAAGATATGAAATGTGATAAGATGTGATAAGAGGTGTATGAGATGTGATAAGAATTGATAAGATGCGTATGGAAAGTGATAGGATGTGATAAGAGGTGTATGAGATGTGATAAGAATTGATAAGATGCGTATGGAAAGTGATAGGATGTGATAAGAGGTGTATGAGATGTGATAAGAATTGATAAGATGCATATGGAAAGTGATAGGATGTGATAAGAGGTGTATGAGATGTAAAAAGATGTGATAAGATGTGTATGAGATGTGATAAGATTTGATAAGATGCGTATGGAAAGTGATAGGATGTGATAAGAGGTGTATGAGATGTAAAAAGATGTGATAAGATGTGTATGAGATGTGATAGAATGTGTTAAGATGAGTTAGGATGTGTTAAGATGTATATGGGATGTGTTAGGACGAGAATGGATGTAATATGGTTGTATGAATGTGATGTGGATGTATACATGTAGATGTATATGTATGAATGTGAATGTTGATGTGGATGTGGATGTATGGATGTAGATACGGATGTGTATGTATGTATGTATGTGGATGTGTATGTATGAATGAGAATGTAAAAATGGACGTATGTATATAGATGTGGATGTATGGATGTATGTATGTAGATGTGGATGTATGGATGTGATTGTGAATGAAGAGGTGGATGTGAATGTATGGATGTAGATACAGATGTGGATGTATGTATGTAGATGTGGATGTATGGATGTGATTATGAATAAAGAGGTGGATGTGAATGTATGGATGTAGATACGGATGTGGATGTATGTATGTGAATGTGGATGTATGAATGAGGATGTGAAAATGGATGTATGCATGTGAATGTGGATGTATGAATATGAATGTGGATGTGTGGATGTGGAAATGGAGGTATGGATGTATGAATGTAGATGTGGATGTATGCATGTAGATGCGTATGTATGAATGTGAAATTGGATGTATGATGTGGACGTACGAACATGGATATGTATGTAGAATAATGAATATGAAGATGTATGTGAGATAATGTAGTCTATATGAGTGAATGGATGAGAACGAGTACACACTGAATGGAATGTGGAATAAGTAATGTGGTCCGAGAGTGGATAATATGGAAAGACAAGAGTTCGTTATAGAAACTGTATTTGTGACTATTTGTAAAATGACTGTTTTATGTCAAGAATGCTGGAGAAGCATTTTGACCGTCTTGAGGATTAAGGTCATGAAGACTGAACTGATAAAGTTGCAACTGCTGACGGAGAGTCAATGGAGGACGTCTCGCGTAGCAAGGTCGATCGAGGTCTTGACCAGCCTCGGCTCGATTTAAATGGTGAGCTTTCGGTACGGTGGATGAGGGACCAAGGAAGCGGCCTATGAGTGAAGCGCTAGGTCACCTGCGAAGGATCCTAGAGGGTGCTGACCATACGGTGCTCGGGCTCTGGGTCACCGAAGATACCCACACGTGCGTCGTGGAAGATATTGGAATAAGGAGTAAGAGTTGTTTTTCTTAAATCGGGCATGGATCTGGTTGATTGACCTTGCTGGTCCTCAACAGATGAGTCCATGGCTCTTTTATATGGATCTGTGGGTTGATCTTGCTGATCTTCCACGGAGATTCCATTCTATTATATGAATATATTGCCGGTTACTATGAGCTAGGAACCATGAAAAAGGCCCCTGAGAGAACAGGTGGTGAGCGTTTTGGTTGCCAATGATGCCATAAGTATACCGATGAAAGAATGACTGGAAATAAGGATTCAACCAGAGACTTTGAGGATTGTCATCAGTGACATAATGGTTTTATTAAAGGATTGTTTTAAAGCTAGTTGATGCTAAGAAAAAGGCAATTTCATATTGGGTGTGTAAGTGGTATGACTAGTTTTATGTTTGCATGAACTTCCGGCTAGGGGGCCTTGGAACTCTTTTCCTTGGTACCCGGGACAAAACCTAACCAAATTCCAAATTGAATCCCATCACTACAGTGGTTGGGCGGTTGGCTAACCCATGGGATCGGATGGGGTTAGGCTGGAGTGATGGATCCGTAAATTGAGATTTAATTTCTATTATTACGATAGATGAAGTAAATCCCGGATAGAAATTGTTCTATGGATAGGAATCAACGGCTGTGCCTCTTGATGGGAAAAAAAGCGTTGATCCCAATGATCCAAGTGCAAGTTCTTCCTTGATTTGACCAAGTACCGTTAAAGGTGCAGTCAGATCAGTTTGATCAGTAATGATCTTGACTACGTTAGAGTAAAGAGTTATCCTGGTGGAATCGCACGTGCTTTCCGGGTAAAGGAAGTTTTTCCGGTTTCGGTTTTGGACAAACCGACGGATTAGTCTCTTGTCCGGATCTCCGTGGGCGAGGCCCTGAGTGTGGGACCCCTGTCCCGCGCGAGAATTGCTACTTCCGCTGCTAGTACCCCAAATCCGTTGCTCGGTGGGAACAGGGATCTCACACTAGGGAAAGGGTCTTCCTTTTTTTAAACAGAAACTTTCTTTTATTTTAGAGAGGGAATAATTATGAGATCAGAAGGGAGATTCTTACTCCTGTATACCTCGAAGGCTAGGGAGGAATCTTACATTCTACCCCACTTAAAAAGTGCGAGATGTCCTCATCTCGCAAGGTAGAGGACAGCTCTTTTTCTTAAGATCCAATTTTATTCTGGGGTTCCTTATATTCTGGTCAACCCAACAGAACACTGGGATAAATATCCCTTATATAGAACTCATCATTAAATAACAATTCATTCAGATCATGTCATTCATATCTTTAACATGATAATGGTCCATTAGACCGAAAAGTTTCCTTCAGAACATTCCTCCACGGAAATTTCAGTCAAGCAAGTTCTCAATTTGGCATCCCTTAACTTGATCTACCGGTCAAGTATTAACAGTAGCAATCTAACAGCACAACCCACTAACCTCATAGTGATTTTCTGAATTCATTATCATCATTCTAGTTATGAATATCATCACAGGGACTCGTCCCATTCCCCCTCATTGAGGTTTCATTATATTTCAACTAATTTTTAGAAATCAGCATTTTCCAATCAGAATCCAAATCAATTCATCAATTCTCAAACAGAATTAAAATCAGATCAATCACATTCGAAATCATCATCTAGATAGCATTAACGCTTATAATTTCAAGTCTTAGATTTACTCGTATATACTGTCAGTAAAGAGCTGCAGTATACTCTCGGTATATACGGGTAGTCACGGCCCTTGGAATTATAAGATAAATACTATCATGTCTAGGCCTCAAGAAAGTCAGGGATTCTATATAATTGCGGTACTTCCATCTGAAGACCCAATTACCAATTTACGAGTTTTAGTTTGAATAACAAATTGTATGAATTATCTCACACAATTATAACCTTTTTGTGTTTCTTGATAAATTTTTGATATATTTGTCTTCTGAGTTGATCTTTATTAACCAAATGCTCTGATACCAACTGTAAGATCCCTGTTCCCACCGAGCAACGGATTCAGGATATTGGCAGCGGAAGTAGCACTTCTCGCGCGGGATAGGGGTCCCACATTTGGGGCCTCACCCACAGATATCCGGATAAGAGACTAATCCGTCGGTTGTTCCAAAGCCGAACCCAGAAAAACTTCCTTTACCGGAAAGCACGGGTGATTCCACCTGGATAACTTTTTACTCTAACGTAGTCAAGAACATTTCTGATCGAGCTGATCCAATTGCATCTATAAGATACATGGTCAGATTAAGGAAGAAACTTGCACTTGGATCATTGGGATCAACGCTTTTTTCCCCATTCAAGAGGCACAGCCGTTGATTCCTATCCATAGAATAGTTACTGTCCGGGATTTATTTTATCTATCGTAAAAACAAAAGTTTGAGTCTCGATTTACGGATCCATCAGTCCAGCCTAACCCCATCCGATCCCATGGGTTAGCCAACCGCCCAACCACTATAGTGATGGGATCCAATTAAGAATTTGGTTAGGTTTTGTCCCGGGTACCAAGGAAAAGAGTTCCAAGGCCCCCTAGCCGGATGTTCATGCAAAATAAAACTAGTCACACCACTCACACACCCAATATGAAATTGCCTTTTTCACAGATTCAACCAATTTAAAACAATCCTTTAATAAAACCATAGTATCACTGATCACAATCTTCCAATTTATCCAATTGATTCTTAATTTCCCATCATTCCTTCATCGGAGTATCTATGGCATCATTGGCAACTAGAACGCTCAGGGGCCGTTTCGATAGTTCCTAGCCCTTAATACTCGGCAATATAATCACTTATCAAGATGGACTCTCGTTGAAGATCAGCAAGATCAACCAACAGATCCATATAAAGAGCCATGGACTCATCCATTGAAGACCAGCAAGGTCAATCAACCAGATCCATGCCCGATTTCAGAAAACAACTCCAACTCTGTTCCAATATCTTCCTCGATGCACGCGTGGGTATCCTAGGCGACCCAGAGCCCGAGCACCGTATGGTCAGCACTCTCTAGGATCCTTCGCAGGTGACCTAGCGCTTCACTCATAGGCCGCTTCCTTGGCCCCTCATCCACCGTACCGGAAGCTCACCATTTTAATCGCACCGAGGCTGGTCAAGACCTCGGCCGACCTTGCTACGCGAGACGTCCTTCATTGACTCCCCATCAGCAGTTGCAACTTTACCATCACGACCTTAATCACAGGACGGTCAAAATGCTCCCTCCAGCATTCTTGACATAAAACAATCATTTACAAATAGCATTTACAAACAGCATTTACAAACAGTTTACAATACAATTTCTATTTTAACTTTCATTTTTCCACATTATCCCTCATCAATCTACATTACTTATTCCATATTCCATTTATATGTATACTCATCTCATCACATCATTTCCATCTCATCACTTCAGATTCCCTCACATCACATATCGTATATTCACATCCATACATCCACATCTATATGCGTACATTCACATCTACATGCATACATCTACATCTCTATGCATACATCCACATCCACATTCACATTCACCTCCATATATCTACATCTATATGCATACATCCACCTCCACATTCACATCCACATCTATACATCTACATCTACATGCATACATCCACCTCTACATCCACATCTACATCTATACACCTACATCTACATGCATACATTCACATCTCCATTCACATCTACATCTATACATCTACATCTACATGCATCCATCCACCTCCACATCCACATCTACATCTATACATCTACATCTACATTCATACATCCATATCTCCATTCCCATCTACATCTATACATCTACATCTACATGCATCTATCCACCTCCACATCCACATCTACATCTATACATCTACATCTACATGTATACATCCACATCTCCATTCACATCTACATCTATACATCTACATCTACATGCATACATCCATATCTCCATTCCCATCTACATCTATACATCTACATCTACATGCATCCATCTACCTCCACATCCACATCTACATCTATACATCTACATCTACATGTATACATCCACATCTCCATTCACATCTACATCTATACATCTACATCTACATACATCCATCCACATCTCCATTTACATCCTCATCTACACATCTATTTCTACATGCATACATCCACATCTCCATGCATACATCCACCTCCACATTCACACTCACATCCATACCTCTACATCTACATGCAAACATCCATATCTCCATGCATAATAATATTCTTTTAATTAATCTAGGATGATAGTTCCTAGAATATGGTAGGAAGTCCCCTTTTTATGCTTTGAATGAAATTATTTTATGCGTAATTTCTATAAAAATTTTGCCATAGCTCCGCTACTATGACTGATAAGTCTCAATTTTTTCTAAGGGATAAGGTTTATCATTAAGGAAATAATTAGAATGGTCTCTAATTGGATCATCAATCCATAATGGATTGAATCATCGATAAACATAAACTAAAAGTATAGAAAAAAGCCATTAATTTGGCCTCAAGCATAGCTTAATCTTGGATTAAGGAAAAGCCTTATGAAAGGCTTCATTTGGATTGAAAAGGGTCATGAGTATGACCATTTCTTAAGTGAGAGAGAGAAAAACCATTAGAATTAAATATAAATAGAATCTTATGTAATTCTTTACTATCATTAATTAATTAACTTCAATAGCATTTCAAAAACCATATCAATTAAGCTTCTCAAGCTTGAGAGGGGTTGAGAAGAGAGAATCATTGAGAAATTATAGAAAAGATCAAAATTCACTATACTTATCTTATAATTTGCTTGATTCTTTGATCACGGTAGAGGCCCCCAACCAATCAATTGGTTTAGTATGTTGATGGAGCCACCAATGGGGATTTAAGAAAGAGAGAAGTGTCAAAAACTAGTGAATTATTAAACAATTCATAGTTCTTGGCTTAGGTGGAGTAGAGTAACAATGCATAAGACACTATATTTTTTTCAACAAGGGAAGGCTTCTATTTATAGGAAAAATTGAGCTCCTAACCAAACAAACTGATTCTAGAATTTTCCAAGTCAGTTTGGTTGAATTTGGACTAGATTTGGACCTAGTTTGGTTACTTTTTGATTCGATTTGGTTTCATTTTGATTTGGTTTGGTTCAAGAGAGATGAGAGATAAAAATATCACATTATTTTTGAGTTTAAAACTCATTCAAGCATGTGAAATATGCACCTCCTTTTAAGAACTCCCCTTCCTTACATAGGTGTCAAAATTTTATTGCTCATAGTTTTTTTACTAATCAACCTTGTACATTTTCAACTCTTCATCTTATGTGAAATATGCACCTTCTTTAAAGAACTCCCCTTCCTTACATATGTGTCAAAATTTTATTGCTCATAGTTTTTTTCTAATAAACCTTGTACATTTTCAACTCTTCATCTTATGTGAAATATGCACCTTCTTTAAAGAACTCTCCTTCCTTACATATGTGTCAAAATTTTATTGCTCATAGTTTTTTTCTAATAAACCTTGTACATTTTCAACTCTTCATCTTATGTGAAATATGCACCTTCTTTAAAGAACTCTCCTTCCTTACATATGTGTCAAAATTTTATTGTTCATAGTTTTTTACTAATAAACCTTGTACATTTTCAACTCTTCATCTTATGTGAGCATTTACTCATTTTTGGGTATCTTCTTTTACAATTTGGATTTATCTCCTCCCCACACATGGATTGATGCTATTGGCCCATAGGAACCTTAATTGGACCATAATCTAAAAATTTCTGAAAATCTAGACCCTTAGACTAAGGTTCTTTATACCTATTTCCAATTAATTCCAATTGCACATTGGAAAATCCTTTTTGAATTTTTGTTTCAGGGAAACTTATTTTAATAAGATGAGTTATTTTTCTATCCAAAATTATTCATAATCTGAATATTCTCTCTCTAGAATAATTTTCTCTATCTAGGCTAAAACAGTTAGAAACAAGGTCTTTATATTTCTGAAGAGAGATTGATTACAGGGGAAGATACTAGACATCAAAAAAGGGTTGGGGGAGGAATCTTACAGTTTGTGTGCTTGAGGGTTTTCATCTTGCTTGGAGGAGGATTGGGAGAGTGTAACCATCCTTTCTTTGGTTCCTTACATGTGGAGGAATGGTGAGAGCACTCTATGTGTGAGTGAGCTCTTAACCATATCCTTGGGATTGATCATGGTGTTGGAGAGAGGGTTGTGTTAAGGGATGTGTATAGTTGTGTGCAAGCTTTGATAGATTGTTAAATGTGTTTTTTTGTTTCCTTTCATTTATTAATGGTGTTAGCTAGTGTAGGTTTTCTCCAACCCTCACTCTCTCTTCATTCCTCTCCTTGTGATCTTCTCTCAGAGGAAAGCATTTGGGGCTCAAGCCTCCTATACATATTCCATTGGCATGCGAACACCCAGTATACACACATTTTCCATCCCCCATCCTCTTCACAAACACCCCTTTCTACTATCTCGCCCTTACCACATCTCTTACCACTCATTCCACATGACTCACATCTTCTACCTCTCTCATCAAAGATCCCACCATGGAGTCATACATGTGAACCAAAAGGTCAACGAGATTCATCTCTACCAAGCAAGAACTTCACAGGGGATTGGTACTAGTAGTACGGAATGTAGAGTCTCCACTACCCACTCCAGGTGGAGTAGGAAGTGCAAGAAGTTGGGTGGCTATTGGTGGAAGCATGCATATCGACAATTTAGGGTCAATTTAGGTATCATGATTACTATATATCTTCTACAATAGCCACTCCACAACCCTATAATGTGGACACTCACTTTAGTGTGATTGCCTTGACAGTAATAAGGGCACCAAGTTCCCCCTCTCCTATGAAAAGCTACAAGATCCCTAGGAAGTACTTTTGAATTTTCTAGTATAGGAATTTCTTCACACATGTGTGAAGATGAGCAACCATGTGACATCATATGGACCTTAATTGAACTTAGCATGGAAATACACAAGCCCAGGTTGGCATTTGGCTATAATTTGATGTCAGAAAGGTGCTTTTACACAACTTGGCATGCCTACACTTGTTAGAATCAACCCAAATTTGATTACATGTGGCACAAGGTTAGATGAAGGAATGCAAAAATTCACAAGGTCAATTGATTACTAGATTCCCCTATTTTTACCAAGCATGGAAATGTGGAGAGGGGATTGGGCCTTGAAATGTGCAGTGAATCTTCTTTTTTGGCCTATTAGAGTGACTATATGCTCCAGTTGTCTGATGCATGTGAAATCTAACATGCTTGTGGATATTAGAAAGATGCAACATTGTGCCAAAGTTGATCTAAAATTGAGCACCAAAAGTCCCCTTTTTATCAGGTAAACAAAACTGTAAAGCAACAAGCCTAGATTTTGGTTGGGTAATTTGCTAATCCTAGATTTAACTATGGTTTCAACCAAGGCTATCCCACATTCAATAAATTCTGTATGCATAATTTTGGCCAATTTTCATCACATTTAGGATATTTGACAATCTGATGGAGAAAATTAAACCAATTTCTGAGCCTCCGCTAGAAATAGACTTATGGTGTCAGAAACCCTTGGATTTGAATGAAGCGCAAGTGTCAAAGATCATTCCGTATCCGATCTTGTCAAAATTTAAGCATGATAAGATCCCTAAACTGTCAATCTAGGATGGACCTCTTCACTATTGGTACTCACATGCTCAAATATACTCATGATCATGAAAATTTAAGCATGATAAGATCCCTAAACTATCCATCTAGGATGGAAGCTTGTAAAATTTTAAGGTGACAGGTGACATTGAACACACCCCACAAAACATCATTTTTATCATGAAGCTGTCCTTTTCTAAAAATGCATACTTGACATCAAGAATTTCTCTTTAAAATACAAATGTGTCCCAATCATTAGAAAGGTGACGATGCAGTAGACACAGCGCTTGCAGCCACCCCACAAGCTCAAGCGTGCACTCACAAGGCACACAAGAAAGAGAATAAGCACGCAAGCTCCTCTTGATCATGCAAAAGTGGGCAAAGATCAGCAATTGTACTGTGAATGGGAAATGGCGCAGATCATCATCCTTAAATAAATAACCGAGCGACGTCCTCTCCCATCGATATCGTGACCTAACCAAACCAAACCAAACCAAACCAAGCCGAACCGAGCAAGGGCCCTCTTGCAGGCTTAATCTTATCATCAGCAGCAGCGCCGTCCATCCTCAACAAGATTGGTCTTTGATGGGCAGGTGCAATGCTCTCCCATAAAAAAGAGAAACGTGGATGGGGTTTTGTGTATTATAAGTTTCCCCATGATGTTGTCCATTTCTCTTAGCAGCAAGACAACATCCTCTTCGGCCATGGCCAACACCGGTATGGATATAGCAGCTAAATCCATGTTAGCTCTTTCCTTGAGGTAGACACAATGCTATTTCTTGTATCGAGCACTACCTACACAATCTTGCTTTGGGACTCGTTTTGGGTGTATTGGGCTGCTAATCAATGTTGTGCCAATTCCAAAGTCTCTTTTTCCTTTGCTCTAGCAACTTGGATCAGTGTCTCTACTGCCTGCACTTCTTCTGATGTCCTACCATCAAGCATAAGCACTTATGCAGGGGTGGTTCAAAGGTCATAATTGTACCAAGTGCAGTAGGAGCTGTATGGACATGGATATCAACATGAACACTCCCTCCTTGGAACGATGAGATTAGACCACGTGTCTCTCTAGATTTAACCTCGACTCTTTCATCAAATGGTCTATAAGTCGTAAGGTTTGGCTCAGAGGTAGCGGTTGAGGCCGAACCTCTGAGGTAGCTAGCTACACTACCAAAAAGACTGGTAAGTGGCTTGATTGGTGAGACCTGGTTAGGGTTTCTACTTCTTGGGACACGGGATCCTTCCCTACTAGTACAGGTCCTTGTACAATGCTAAATTGGGTTCCCACCAAAGGTCCTCAGCCCAGTGTACGCTGGTACATATCTAGCTCCATAGATGCACTATCATTTATATCAACCACTAATTTATGCCCAGATCGTAGGTGTATGTGACTTTAGGATGTAGGAACTTCCTACAGATGCCCTAGATAAGTTTTTTTTTTATATAATTTTTTTTTCATAAAACTTTTGGATTGGCCAAAGTTTTTTCGAAACATGTCATTTGTGTTTTTTAACCTATTTGGCACCAAAAATAGTGTTATTTTTTCGGGTGAGTCAAGCACTACAAGCGCTCCTCCCATAGTAGGGGCTCCTTAACTATGTAAAAGTGTAAACTTTTTGGGTGTCACACAAGTTGCGCCAATGTGATTCCATTAGCCCAAAACATATATTAGGAAAGTTGGTGCAATCACTTTCCAAAAAAATTATATACTCGTTTTCTTTTACCCTCGAACTTTTGCCTTTCCCCTCTTACCTTTTCACTTTTTATTTTTTATTTTTAACTTTTTAACTTTTTTTATCTTTTATCTTTTTTCTTTTCACTTTTTTGTTTTTAGTTTACGGTTTTATTTTTAGGTTTCACTGAAAAGGAGTTTTCCTAGAATCTTTGACTTAGGGCCAACACATTAAATGCATCCAGCCACACAAAACACACATTAAATGTATCCAGCCACACAAAATAGACTTTTGGACATTTTTTGCTAGTGGCTTAAAAGCATGTATGCAATAAATGCGGCCGGCCAATCAACATGTCCCAAATTAGGAATAGGATTAAGTGTAATTAACTCGCATTAATTGTACTAATGCAAAAATACAGAAAACACAAAATGTTTTGTGTGTGCCAAATTCTCCCCTAATTTTTGTTATTATCCCAATTTATGTAAGGAGTTGAAATTGGGACAAACACTATGCTAGGAAACTGATTTTATGGTCTAGTTCACCCAATTCTTTTAATTTATTGCACAATTGATTGTTTTTTTAGTTTGAAATTGAAAAAATGTAAAAAACTAGAAAATGTAAAAATTACAAATTGGGCGTGGGATAAGAATTAATCAAAATGCACTAATTGCAACACACAAGAATTGAAAAAAAACTAAGAAACATGTAAGAATTAAAGAAATTGAACAATATGTATAAACTATAGAAATTGTAGAAATCGACAAGAATACCAACAATGCCACAAAATGGACACATTTTCAGTTACTCATTTCTACCCTCCTTGCAAAAATAGAAAACATAAATAAAACAGATTTTTTTCATACACAAACACACACACACGCACATGCACACACGTATTAAAATGCATTGTGGCTAAGCGATAGGGCTATTCCTTGGCAGTGGTGCCATTTATGGGAAGCCCTTGCACCATAGAAAGAGTGTAGGACCGAGCCAATGTTGTGGGGGTTTGCCTCATCGCACTCAAGACAATAAAACAGATCAAATTGAGAAGTTAATCTACCACAACCTGGCCCACAATTGCATAAACAAGATGTTTCGCTCACCTCGTGAATGCTTGTGCTCGGATGTTGGTAGGAGACGATGTTGCCGCACACTCACACTCCAACCTCCACTCCAACACTGTTGCCACACTCCAATGGAACCTGGATCCTCCTCTCTCACTGAATTGCACACACTCACTATCTCACATACATGCAACCAAGCACACAAGATCTCAAACAAGTAAGAGGCAAGCAAGAAAGAAATAGCATAGGAGAGTAGAGTATAAGAATATGGCACAGTGGAAAGAGATAGCAAGACAAAGCACAATAGACAACACAATAGATACACAATGGACATAATTTAAAATTCTGATTCTACCAAAGAGGTACAAGTGATGGTGCTATCCACTCATGCGCTCCCAAGTAGAGTTTAGATAGCGATCTAGACAGACTCTCGATGAAGTATGTATGAAGTCTAGAAGGGGGTGGATACTCACGTGCATTGGATACCTTAGCTCATGGCAACCATATCCATATATAGTAGTGTAGGCAGTGTCGTAGATGCATATGCAAGGAGGGTGGTTGCACTATATCGACACGAACATTGCCCGCGTATCAAGAACGCAGCCCACCAACCACCGCCCCCACTAATGATAGACCTCGTATCCAAGGGAATATTTCTCATACTGTCACCTACATTAACGGACCCCAGCTAATACCTGTATCCTTGACCATCTCCTAACCATCATCAATGGTCAAATTAGTGACCGCATCGACGTCTATGTCGTCGGGGTTCCCCACGAAAGACATGCACCATGGCTACTCCTTATAATAGGGGCCTAACAAATATGCATTATACATCAAAGTGAGATACATGATGAGATGCGAGCATTGAGTGCATACTAACATAGAGAACAAGAGCACTCTATTGTATTAGAATAAGAGAATGAGTGGTGAGATTACAAAATGACCCTTATCTTGGGCCCCAGCCTTCACCCCTTGGGCCACTATACTTTAAAAATAAGTCCATGGCTATCCAAGGCTACCTAGGCTTGCGCAAACACTTAATCTAAGAATACAATCTCCATACTTAATCTTGTGGCATGCCTCTGATAGACAAGCAGTGATCACACACGTAAAATATACAATGATGCTGGAGGTGTCCAATGAGGGTTAACAAAGACAAAGATATACTTACTACTTCATTTGCTCTGCAAGCTTGATAGAAGTAGAGTAATCTTGCTAACTCTCACTGGATCTATAATTGTACATAATGCTTGGTGATTCTTTGCCCTTGTAATGGAGAACATTTCTTTAACTGTAGTAGTAGTCCATGCTATTATACATAATGCTTGGTGATTCTTTGCCCTTGTAATGGAGAATATTTCTTTAACTGCAGCAATAGTCCATGCTATTGTACGATGGTTTCCTTCGCAAACATAAAACATTCAAACCTCAAGAATTAGAAACTCTGATCTTCTTTCAATCTCTTCTTTAAACTCGTTGTTAATGTTATGCCAAATATTATCCCACTCGGCCATGATCACATCATTAGCCATCGTGCTCTCCGTATCACATGTCCACATGGACGTAATGAAGGCACTCTTCATAGCTTAATAACCCTTCTTTCCAAAAGTTGTCTTTAGACCTGAAAACATCATCTCTTGATGCCCTAACTCTTGCATATGAGAATCGATGGGGGGGCATTCATAACTAAAAAGCCTTGTTCTCTACATTATATCTTCACCCCTGTTGATGTGGATTTTGTTCTCATCCCTATTCTTTTCCATAGGAGGAACCTTAGACCACCATGGGGAACAAAAATAAAATAAAGAAACTTTTGTAGATAGCACATGCAATACAAGGGGAGGTACCAGCATTGGAAACATGGCTAGCTTGGTGGGATATCAGGGCATTCCATTGCAGACCTTGGTTCATGACTCAAGATGAGTCTGGTGTTTTTGTGCCAAAACAACTAACCTTTTAGAGACTACACATGCAAGCATGCGACCAAGTGTGGGTTACAAGAGACAAATCTCATTTTTTGAGGCCACTCGAGTTGACATGGCAATGGAAGTTCCACAAAGTGTTAAAATAATGCTTACTTGAAAGGAACACCTATGGGAAATGGAATAGGGATACAAGATATGGTAGACAAATTTTATAATCAGGGTGCAATCTTCGAGAAAAACACTCATGGATCTAGCACACTCTCAAGAGATGGGGATAAACTCTCCAAAAATGTAGCGTGGGAATGTAGATCAACATAGTGTTCACCAAAAAGATCCTCTAGGTGTCATCTTCGAGGAGGACAATCACAAGCCTAAATATGTGATTGATATAGTGAACAATCGGCAAGGTGCCCCAAAAGGTGTACAAGGAGGGAAAACTGAGGCATGTATCATGATAAAATTACCCAAAACAATGTGGGCTATTCAAAGGATAGAGCTAGGTAAGAAAATGACCTATTTTGGGCGACTACATGAGTAAAGTGTGGGAGATACATCAACAAGGGAGATGGAGATAGAAATGGCAAAGTGCCTGCACCATGCTTTTAGGGACGTCGTAAATACCTTGGTGGTGTTGTTGGGGGGGGTATTTGGTTTTATAACTTGGCTCCCACTCACTCTTGGGATGTTGATGAAAAACATGTGATTGGCACACTTGGCTGCACACTTGGGGTGTGGCCATTGGATGATGGAACATGTCTGCAGCCACATGAGATACAATGGATGTGTGCTTTAAAGTGGGGTTCCACCTCCATAATCAACTCAAGAAAACACAACTACAGCAAAAGTTCATAGTGCTTTTCATCTAAAATACAGGGATGGCAATATTGTTTAGTGGAGATCTTGATTAACTAAAGATTTCCACAATAATGTAGAGAAGGGAAGGACCTTGGATGCACAAGTTGTTCGTGAGAACATTATTTTATGCAATTAATCCCACATATTTTACATTAGTAATGAAGGGTCCATAGTAAATGGTGTTACCTACTCTATGTCAACTACAGACTTTCCATGATGCACATGTGAAAAGCTTAAAAAACGAGAGAGTAAGCACTTGGTAGACATGCCATGCAAGCGCTTATACTTCGTGTACTTATTATAGGTTCTCGAATTAGATTCATTGGCTCATGAGTTCATGCACCACATGCAACACTCCCCAAACACGATGGAATGTTTTTTCAAGTCCTCGGTGAGGTAGAAGATGCAATGTACCTACATAAAGAGATGTTTTTTTGGTGTCACTTTTTGCAGTATAGCACCTTGACATATGGTGGAACTTTATAGCACCTTGAAATATAGTGGAACCTTTTCTTTGGGTAAAATATAACACCTTGACATATGGTGGAACTTTTTGTTATGGTTGAGCTGTGTTGAAGTTTCTTGTGGTGAGCTTAATATGAGAGGGGTGCTTGTACCATTTGAATATAACAATTTAGCTTGGATTAGAACCCAAATTTAAATTCACTCTAGTTGGGTTTCAATATCATGTGAGAAAACCATTGTTTTAATGTTTTTTAAAGGTGATGGGTTGTATCATTTCTCCAATTACATTCTCTAACTATCACCAAGGCTCCATGGAGGAAAGTGACATATACAAGACCACCTTTAGGACATGAAGTGGTCATTGTGTGAAGAGCTTATTTCAAGACAAAATTGAGTATCTTAGACATATTGATGTGTTGAAATCTAGAGAGATTGATCAGCTTCAATACATCATTGCTAAATCACGAGCAAAGTAGAGAGGCTAATCACATGAAATTTAAATCAGACACAAGGACTTCAAAAACACAAAGATTGTTTAATTTACATAGGTTTTTTGAAATCAAATAGAGTTAAACACTTCACATAGATAGAGGAAGAATTAATTCAAAAACATATTCCTGAGTAACTTACAGAGTGTAGCTGGAGATAGGGACTTCACATAGATAGTACAAGAGGAACTTACCTGATAGCAAAGCTAATTGAGTACTTTTTTCTTATTGCTCTACGTGATTTTGTTTATACATTTTGAGCACCTTCTTGAATGAATGGTATTCAAAATATGAGTACCAAGGTCATGGGTGCATGTCACATTGTAAGTACCAAGCTTGGGCAGATCAGTCAATTTACCCTTGTATTCAACATTCTTCCACCAACTTTCTGAGGAGATTAGTATGGGGAAGAGTCCAAATTATTTGGAATGCTGACACTCGTTCTTGAAATATAGTCTTTACTTCAATATCCAGGTCAATGTTTTTATAGTATGATTCTTCTTGTCTTCCTCATCAATTACTTTGTGATAGAATATCACTCTATCAAATTTTTTATGGCATAAAAATTTAAAAGTTTCACTTTATTATAAGAAACAATAGGGAGTACTCTTCATATTCGAGATTTGAAACCCCCATTTTGTTGTGTTACATTGGTGTTGTAGTGTGAACCAGAAGACTCTAGGTTGCTTTGATCTACTCTTGCTAAAAAGTAAGAAAATAAACTACATTCAAGTATGAAATGTTTCTCATTGTCAATCCTTGTGTAAAAGACCATATATTTTCCATATTTTGTTTCCCACTTAAGTGCTAAGGACATAGATTCTTAAGATAGGGGAGTATGTGAGGCTCTATTTTATCAATCTAATTTTTAAAATCAATAGATAGAGAAAGAAGATATCTAAATTCATTATAATTATTTATGTTATAGCTACGTGGATATGTGTAAGATTGAGTAAAGTAGAAAAAAGCTGAGCTAATAAAAGGGTTATCATTATATCTTGCAATTAACAAATATTTTAGGAAAAGTGCCTATGCTACCTTATCAGAAATGATGCAACGATCAACTTTTATGTTTTGAAGTTTTAGATTTGGAGAATGCACGATCGAGTTATGGGTAATTTACCAAAACTCTTTTGAATTTGTGTTCTTGCAAAGGAAGCCCTATGGTGCCGCATCTTCTTCATCTTCACACATTATCTTTCCCTTGAGGGATACCTTTGAGATTGTGATTTAGATTGAGATTGAGATTGAGATTGAGATTGAGATTGTGATTGGATTGAGATTGAGATTGAGAAACATGTACATGAAAGACTAATTTCTCGGGGGGGTGGTCGGGAGGTTCGAGCTCTACACAAGAGTCCTCCTCTTCTTATCTATTGTATGAAAGACAGATAAAACCAAAGACTCTATTCTCTTTTTTGCTTCATCAAATTTTCTCTTATTATTCTTTATTGGGTATTGTGTGAGTGGGAGCATTACACCTTATATAGACATGGGTTGGACCATTTCAACCAATGCCTCTAACAACACATCATGATTTTAATTAATTAAGGTTTTGTTGTAGTGTTTTATGCGAACCCACAGCCTTTCCATCCATGAAAGGAACTTTAATAGAAGTTGCTCCATTATTTCCCAAGAAAACCTTTGCAGACCTATAAATAATAGATTAATGATTTATTTACTATTTTGCAATCACTTTTTTTTTTCATTTTGATATCTCATAAACCTCACATAGATTATCGATTAGTTATAATTCATTTAAAACATTAGTATATGTTATTCAGTAAATATCAAAATAAGTTTTACTATCTTAATTCAAAACTAATATTTATCAATAATGATAAAAAATTCTATTTTATAAGAATAGTAATATAATATTTAAATAAAAAATAAACAGATCCACCTCTTAATGCACCCATTTGACCATGAGAAATGTGAATATTGATATTTTGCAAGAATTCTAATGAAGACCTGTCATATTCGTCGCTCAAATCCTTGGCAATGTAAAATTTTGCGTCTTTTATTTTGGATGCATCCCTTGCACTAAGGAAAATGTGTGTATTAATTGGTATGATTTCAAGCCATGGTTTCAAGCTTCTAACATTTCTCGCTCTCAGGTGCTAATATGCAGGCCTACCATATGCCTTGAATCTCCTATGATATTATGCAAGCTCCTACTGTAGATTTGCTAATATGCAAGTTTTTATTCCTCTCTTTCTCTTCTCTATGCTATGGCATGGCCTCATAGGCACCCAAGACCACACCCAAGACCATTGTCCCCCCCAAAACCAAGTGGTTTTGTGTGTATGTAAAGTTGCAAGGTTAAGCCCTCCTATTGCTCTTCAATCCCTTTTATGTCTTTGTGTTGTGAATAAATGGCAACTAATCCTCATGACTTTCCCCTCCTATAGATGATGTGATACTCTGCAGCCCACCAATATATGTTTAAGTAAATTAAGGCTTAATAGCTTGAGTGAAATGCAAATTCTAAAGAGATTGAGGATATTCATACTCTTGGTAAGAGGTAATCCCCATTTTTAATAAGATAGATTTTCCCCCTAGTTTACCAAGGCTAGGTCTTAGGACCATAATATAGATATTATCCAAAGCATTACTCCACCTTGCAAGGCTTCCTATAGAGTGATCAAAGTACACCAACAAGAAATCCAACACAAGTAGAAGAACTTCTTGAGACAGGAAAGTAATTAGACCTAGTAGTTCACCCTATGGGCAATGATACTTCTAGTCAAGGAAAAGAATGATTCTTTCCACCTGTGTATAGATTACAGGACCTTAAATAAGATAATCATGAAAAATAGACATCCTCTCTCTTTCCACCCTTCGATGAGCTTCTAGATAAATTGAGAGGAGCTAAAGTGTTTAGCAAGATTATTTAATCTAACTATCACCAAGTATGCATGAAAAATAGACATCCTCTCTCTTTCCACCCTTCAATGAGCTTCTAGATAAATTGAGAGGAGCTAAAGTGTTTAGCAAGATTATTTAATCTAACTATCACCAAGTATGCATGGAGGAATGTGACATATACAAGACTACCTTTAGGACATGAGGTGGTCACTCTGTGAGTGGCTTCTTTCAAGAAAAAATTGAATATCTTTGACATATTGATGTGTTTAAATACTGAGAGCTTGAGTAGCTTCAATAGATCACTAGTAACTCACGAGCAAACTAGAGGCCTAATCACATGAAATTTAACTCAGACATAAGGACTTCAAAAACACAAAGATTATTCAATTCACATAGGTTTCTGGAGATCAATTATAGACAAAGACTTCACATAGATAGAGGAATAAATAATTCAAAAACATACTATTGAGTAACTAACATTGTAGCCAGAGATAGGGACTTCACATAGATAGTGCGAGATGAACTTACATTGTAGCTAGTGTTCAATAAGAAAAGCGAATTAGGTAATTTTTTGTCGTTCTTCTACCATTTTTTGTTTATACATTTTGGGCATCTTCTTAAATGCATGGTATTCAAAATATGAGTAGCAAGGTCGTGGGTGCATGTCACATATAGAAGTACTAAGATTGGGTAGATCGGTTACTTTACCCTTGTACTCACATTCTTCCACCAACTTTCTGAGGAGATCAATTAGGGAAATAGTCCAAACTATTTGGAATGCTGACAACAACTGGTTCTTGAAATATAGTCTCTCCTTCAATATCCAGGACAATGTTTTCATCACATGATCCTTCTTCTATGACTTTCTCATCAATTACTCTATGAAATAATATCACTCTATCAAAACTTCGGCATAAAAAGTCAAATAATTCACTTTAGTACATGAAAAAATAGGGAGTACTACTCATATTGAAGAGTTGAAACCCCCACTTTGTTGTGTTACATTGGTGTTGTAGTGCAAGCAAGAAGACTCTAGGTTGCTTTGATCTACTCTTGCCAAAAAACAGGAAGATAAGCTACATTCAAGTATGAAACATTTCTCATTATCAATTCTTGTATAGATAGGGGTTGGACAAAGAATTTGATAAACCCTATCCATTTCAACCAATGCCTCTAACACCACATCATGATTACAATTAATCTTTTCTTGTAGAGTTTAATGTGAAGCCTCAACCTTTCCATCCATGAAAAAAACTTCAATAGAAGTTGCTCCAACATTTCCCAAGAAAACCTTTGTAGACCTCCAACATTAATAAATTAATGCTTTATTTTCTATTTTCTATTTATTTTTATTTCATTTTGATATCTAATAAACCTCACATATATTATCACTTAGTTATATTCATTTAAAACATTAGTATATGTTATTAAGTAAAATAACATCAAAATAAGTTTTATTGTTTTAATTCAAAACTAATATTGGTCAATAATAATAAAACATTCTATTTTATAAGAATATTAATCTAATCTTTAAATAAAAAATAAACACATCTACCTCTTGATGAACCCATTTCACCATGGGAAATGTGCGTATATTTTTTTGCAAGATTTCCAATGGAGACCTCTCACATTCGTCGCTCAAATCCTTGGCAGTGTAAAATTTTGGGTCTTTGCTCTTGGATGAATCCCTTTCAGTAAGGTAAATGTGTGTATTTACCTTTGCAAGAGTTTTGGGAGACCTCTCATATTCGACACTCAAATCCTTGGCGATGTGAAGTTTTGGGTCTTTCTTTAGTTTGGATAGATTCATTTACCTAGCACTAGCGAGTCAATCATAAAATGTTTCTCCATCATTATTGGAGCTCAATCATAGGCTATGTATTATGTATTGTATAGGTAAGTATTTAGATGGATTAACACTTGCTAGAGGTCTTTTGCATACTCTTACTTCTTTGGCTGTTAGGTTTATACTTGGACTTTGATTTTAACTTGTTCAGTTCATTTGCATACTCTTACTTCTTTTGAATTTTAGGTTTGTACTTGGCCTTGGCTTTTACCTTGTTCAATTCCTTTTTAGTTGACCTTTTATTAGCTCTCTCATGAGATTGTCTCAATGAAATGTCACCTTCTCAATGGTAATGTAGTGCTAAATGATTGAGCAATAAATCCTCTCTCAATTGTAATGTAGTGCTAGATGATTGAGCAATAAATCCTCTCTCAATGGTAATGTAGTGCTAAATGATTGAAAGTGTGTGTGTGACTCATGAGTTGGTTTAGTTCACACAACCACATTGTGCACATTCATAAGCGTTTTAGGTGCATTCAATAAAAGGGCTTACTGAAAAAAGGGATACTTGTATCATCTTAAATTCAAGTGAAGGCTATATATAAATGTTAAAGATCTATAGAAATGGCCTTGATTGCATGTGGCACAAGGGGTTTTTACATAGTGACGGTTGTATGACTACACTATACACCCACAACATTAATAATGTGACCAAATGCATATTTTTTCTCTATTTGAATTAAAGTGTTTCCTTACATTCATGTGATGATCACTCACGCTTTGTTATAGCATTGACCTTAGATAGACATAATAAAAGCCTCTATAAGTAAATTTCCTTTGAACTGAAAAGGAGAGAAAGAGAGAGAGAGAGAGAGAGAGAGAAGAGGATGTTTAAATATTAAATAATTAAATTTATATTGATATATTAATGAGATATTATATTTTTTTATATTTATAACTTACGATGCATCGTAAATATTATTTGTTGTATTAGTATTGCTTTATAAAATTGCTTTTATATTACTTTGCTAGGTCAATCACATGCTATATAAAAGTTTTTCTCTCAAGGATTGGGAACCATAATGGTTATGATGCACAATGCTCTAAACTCTAAAAAAAACTCTAAATTCTTTTGAAAAAAATACATCTATTTTAGTTTCTTTTAATGGAAACCATAACCTTGGTGGAGTGTTATAAGAGGTTTAATAATAAAACCTCAAAAATATATTAAATCTTGAGTTTAATAATATAAATTTTAATAATAAGAGATTTAATAATACAACTTTAAAAATTTATAACTTTTAATAATAAGAGATTTAATAATATAATACAACTTTTCAAATATAAAACCTCAAAATTAGCTTAAATCCTCATTTTGGAAGTGAAACATTGATAGGGCCGGGTTACGTGGGACATGACACTTTCATTATTACAAGACAAACAAGTCATAATCCATGCACTTATTGCATGATAATCTAATAGATATGCCCCAATCAATTTTGAGGGATTCTAATTCCTTAATGCACCATATGACCCATGAATTAGAATGCCTATAAAACTTACAAATGGCCTCATTGTCGCAATAGGAATCCCCCAACAAAACACCCCCTCCAAACACACACATGTTATATTTTCATTTAAGAAAATACATAAGAATATGTGAATATGTCATGAATGTTGTAATGACATAAAAGTACTCTATGTAAATGGAGTCTATAATTATGGAAACAAATCTCATTGGTTTACAATGTCTATCAATGTAGAAAAACGTCTCTTTAAGTGTACACCATGAGCATGGCATATGTACGCCTCTGCTCACTCATAAGTCCTCAAATCCTCCCCCGCATTATCACGGTGTGCCATGCTTTCATAATTGTTCCATGACTGCTAGATTCAAAGCCAATTGCATTGCAAACATAAGGTTTCTGCTCACTCTTGGGTCCTCAAATCCTCCCTCACATAATCAAGGTGTGCTGCGCTTTTAAAATCGTTCCATGACTACTAGATTCATGACTCCTAGAATCTCATGAGGTTTATTTCCCAAATTAGTGAGACAACAAAATCTAGTATATACGTAATATGCACAAGAAAACAACAAAATTGTTGAGACCTAAAACATTGAGACTTAAATCACAACAACCTAAAAACATTGTAATTAAATTCAACATTTCAATCTAAAAATGTTGAGACCTAAAAACATTGAGACCTGAAATGTTGAGACCTAAAACATTTGTGTGGTGGCTAGCATGAGACCTAACACAACCTTTATGTGAGCCGGCTGCTCTGAGACCATACACGACATTTGTGAGGCAGCTGCTGTGAGTGCAAGGAAGGGTGGCTTCAGTCGAAATGAAGAAAGCACCACGCCTAGGGAAATACTCTTGTTTCAAATTAGGCTGCAGTCCCAAGAAAAAGGTCCCTCTCATGTATTGTTTTACTTGTCTATTTTTTGCTAGAGTTTGTTGGCTGCCGCGAGCTCTGCACGATTCTCTCCTCTTTGTTGTGGCTATGAGTCATGGTTTGCTTTGTGAGAGCTATCTATGTCAATGAAACGATTTCTATCCTCTGTGAGCTTAATCTGTGAGAATCCAAAGCTTATCTGGCTGTTTCGTTCAATCACGCTTAGCGGCGCAATTGAACAACACAGCTAGATAAGCAGTGGTTTCAGTATGGAAGAGCACCCGTATGGAAGCTCAATGTGTGAGAATGCAAGGCCATGCTTTGGGAGATTTGGCCATGAGAATCCAAGGCTTATCAAGCCATGCTTTGGGAGCTTTATACATGAGAATCCAAGGCTTATTGGGGCATTCTATTCAATCGTGCGCTGAGTGTGATTGAACGACATGGCTAGGTAAGTTGTAGTTTCAATATGGAAGAGCACCCCTATGGAAGACAAGCATTGATTCAACATCGATGTGACCACTTGAGAAGCACCTATACGGAAGATATGATCTTATTTCATTTGTGCATATGAGGTTGTAGCTAAAGATATGATCCTATTTCATTTGTGCATATAAGCCATGATTCAACGTCGATGTGACCACCTGAAGAGCATCATCATGGAAGAAAATGTTATGTACTATTGGGTGCTAATGACACGAGTGAAGATGTCATAGCATGGACAAGCTTGAAACCAAGGCTTATTTGGCCATTCTGTTCAATCGCACTCAGCGTGATTGAACAAGAAGACTAGATAAGTTATGGTTTTAGTATAGTTGAGGGATTCAACCTCGATCTAACCTTCTGAAGAGCACCCTTATGGAAGATATGATCCTATTTCATTCTTACAGAGAGTGAACAATATGGTGTCAAGCTTCTCGGTATAATTTTAAGCCATGGTTTCAGGCTTGTCACATTTCTCACTCTCAAGGGCGAATATGCGGGCCTACCCGGCCTTTATTCCATCCCTTTCTCTTCTCTATGCTATGGCATGGCCTCATAGGCACCCAAGACCATTGTCACCCCCACCACCAAGTGGTTTTTTTGTGTGTAAAGTTGCAAGTTTAAGCCCTCCTATTTCTTTTCAATCCCTTTTACATCTTTGTGTTGTGAATAAATGACAAGTAATCCTCATCACTTTCCTCTCCTATAGATGATATGCTACTCTTGAGACCAAATATGTTCAAGAAAATTAACCATACTAACTTGAGTGAAATGCAAATCCTAAAGAGATTGAGAACAAATCCAACACATGTAGAAGAACTTCTTGATAGGAAACTAATTAGACCGAGTAGTTCACCCTACGGGCAATGGTACTTCTAGTCAAGAAAAAGAATGATTCTTTCCACATGTGTATGGATTATAGGGCCTTAAATAAGATAATCATCAAAAATAGATATCCTCTCTCTCTCCACCCGTCGATGACCTTCTAGATAAATTGAAAGGGGCTAAAGTGTTTAGCAAGATTAACCTTAAATCCAATTATCACCAAGTCTACATGGAGGAAAGTGACATATAAAAGAGCACCTTTAGGACATGAAGTGGTCTTTGTAAGTAGCTTCACTCAAAACAAAGTTGAATATCTTAGACATTGATGTGTTACAATCTAGAGAGACTGATTAGCTTCAATAGATCACCCGCTAAATTACGAGCAAACTAGAGGTCGAATCATATGAAATTTAAATCAAACACAAGGACTTTAAAAACACAAATATTGTTGAATTCATACATGTTTTTTTAAATCAATTAGAGACAAAGACTTCAAATCGACTCAGAGGAATAATTAGACATATTATTGTTGTAGCTAGAGATAGGGGCTTCACATAGATAGTACATACATGGTATCTAGTGTTCCGATAAGAAAATCGAATTGAGTAAATTTTTATCATTGTTCTACACGTTTTTGTTTATACATTTTGACCATCTTCTTGAATGCATGGTATTCAGAATATGAATACCAAGGTCGTGGGTGCACCACATTATATAAGTACCAGCTTGGGTAGATCAGTCACTTTACCCTTGTCTAAACACATTCTTTCACCAACTTTTTGAGGAGGTCAGTATGGGGAAGACTCTGAATTATTTGGAATACTGACATTGGTTCTTGAAATATAGTCTCTTCTTCAATATCAAGGACATTGGTTTCATCGCATGATCCTTCTTGTCTAACTTCCTCATCAATTAGCCTAGGAAAGAATATCACTGATTGGTTCTTGAAATATAGCCTCTTCTTCAATATCGAGGACATTGGTTTCATCGCATGATCCTTCTTGTCTAACTTCCTCATCAATTACCCTAGGAAACAATATCACTTTATCAAAATTTCTATGGCATAAAAAGTCAAAAATTTCACTTTATTATAGGAAAAAATGTGGAGTACTACTCATATTGGAGAGTTGAAACCCCCACTTTGTTGTGCTACATTGGTGTTGCAACGTGACTAGAAGAATCTGGGTTGCTTTGATCTTCTCTTGCTAAAAAGTAGGAAGATAAACTACAGTCAAATATGAAATGTTTGTCATTGTTAATCCTTGTATAGACAGGGGTTGGACAAAGAACTTGATAATCCCCATCCATTTCAACCAATGTCTCTAACACCACATCATGATTGCAATTAAGCTTTTCTTGTAGAATTTTATGCCGAGCCACAACCTTTCCATCCATGAAAGGAACTTCAATAGAAGTTTCTCCAACATTTCCCAAGAAAATCTTTGCAGACCTGGAACACTAATAGATAAATGGTTAATTTTCTATTTTACATTCACTTCTTTTCATATTGATAACTTTTAAATCTCACATATATTATCGATTAGTTATAATTCATTTAAAATATTAGTATATGTTATTCAGTAAAGAAATATCAAAATAAGTTTTACTATTTTAATTCAAAACTAATATTTATCAATAATGATAAAAAAATCTATTTTATAAGAATAGTAATCTAATATTTAAATAAAAAATAAACAGATCCACTTCTTCATGCACCCATTTGACTATGGGAATGTGTGTATTGATATTTTTGCAAGAATTCTAATGAATACCTCTCATATTTGTCGCTCAAATCCTTGGCAATATAAAATTTTGGGTCTTTCCTCTTGGATGCATCCTTTTCACTAAGGAAAATGTGTGTATTAATACCTTTGCAAGAGTTTTGGAGACCTATCATATTCTACACTCAAATCCTTGGTAATGTGAAGTTTTGGGTCTTTCTTTCATTTGGCTAAATTCATTTACCTTTGCACTAGTGGGTGAATCATGAAATGTTTCTCCCTCATTATTTAAGCTCACCCATAGGTAAGTATTTAGATGGCTTAGCACTTGCTAAGAGTCTTTTGTATCCTCTTAATTCTTTGGATTTTAGGTTTGTACTTGTTCTTTGCTTTTACCTTGTTCAATTCCTCTTTAGCTAAGAGACTGAATTTTGGTTGACATCTTATCAGCTCTCTCATGATATTTTCTCAATGAAATGTCACCTTCTCAATGGTAACGTAATGCTAAGTCCATAAACATTCTCTCAATGGTAATGTAGTGCTAAATTATTGAGAGTGTGTGTGTGACGCGTGATTTTGTTTAGTTTACACAACCACATTATGCACATTTATAAGCATTTTAGGTGCGTTTAATAAAAAGGGCTTACTGAAAAAAGGGATACTTCTATCATTTGAAATTCGAGGGAAGGCTATATATAAATGTGAAAGGTATATAGAAACGGCCTTGATTGGATGCGATATAAGGTGTTTTTACATAGTGACGGTTATCTGACTACAATAATATACACCCACCCAACAACATTAGTAATGTGACCAAATGTATTTTTTTCTCTACTAGAATTAAAGTTTTTCCTTACATTCATGATGCTTTGTTATAGAATTGACCTTAGATAGATGTAATAAAAGCCTCTATAAGGAAATTTCTTTTGAAAGGAAAGGGAGGGAGAGAGAGAGATAGAGAGAGAGAAAGACAGAGAGAGAGAGAGAAGAGGATATTTAAATATTAATAATTAAATTTTTATTGTTATATCAATGAAATAGTACATTTTTTATATTTTTAATTTAAGATGCATCTAAAATATTATTTGTTATATTAGTATTGTTTTATAAAGTTGCTTTTATATTAACACTACTTTGTTAGGTCAACCACATGCTAAATAAAATTTTCCCTCTCAATGATTAGGAACTGTAATTCTTATGCCCAAAATTCTCTAAAGCTGAAAAACAGTTCTACATTTGTTTGAAAAAAATACATCTATTTTAGTTTATTTTAATGGAAACCATAACCTTCGTGGAGTGTAATAAGAGGTTTAATAACACAAGATCAAAAATCTATTAAATCCTGAGTTTAATAATATAGCTTTTAATAATAAGAGGTTTAATATTCCAACTTTAAAAACTTACAAATTTTAATAACAAGAGGTTTAATAATACAACTTTTAAAATATACAACCTTAAAAATAGCTTACATTCTCAGTTTGAAAGTTGAAATATTGTTAGGGTTATGTGGGACATGACACTTTCATTATTACAACAAGACAAACAAGTCTGAATCCATGCACTTGCTGCATGATAATCTAATAGATATGCCCCAATCAATTTTGAGGAATTCTAATTCCTTGATGCACCATATGACCCATGAATTAGAATGGCTATAAAACTTACAAATGGCCTCATTGTCGCAATAGGACTCCCCCAACAAAACACCCCCTCCAAACACACACATGCTATATTTTCATTTACAAAAATACATAAGAATATGTGAATATGTCATGAATGTTGTAATGACATAAAACCGCTCTATTTAAATGGAGTCTATAATTATGGAAACAAATATCTTTGATTTACAAGGTCTTTCAATGTAGAAAACTTCTCTTCAAGTGTACACCAATTGCATGGCAAACATAAGCTTGCAGCTCACTCTTGGGTCCTCAAATCCTCCTTGCATAATCAAGGTGTGCCACACTTTCATAATTATTCCATGAATGCTAGATTCAAAGACAATTGCATGGCAAACATAAGCTTTTTGCTCCCTTTTGGGTCCTCAAATCTCTCCCTGCATAATTAAGGTATGCCACACTTTCATAATTGTTCCATGACTACTAGATTCATGACTCCTAGGTTCAAAACCAATATCTTTAGTAACTGAACTACTAGTCTTATGTGCCTATGTGTGGGGATGAGCTAATATTATTTTTACAATAATAATCTCATGAAATTTAGTTCCCAAATTATTCAAACAATAAAATATAGTATATAGGTAATATGCACAAGAAAACAAAATTGTTGAGACCTAAAACATTGAGACGTAAAATTCAGCAACCTAAAAATGTTGTAATTAAACTCGACATTTGGACCTAAAACTATTGAGACCTAAAAACATTGAGACCTAAAACGTTTGTCAGGCAGCTGTTGTGAGACCTAACATGACCTTTTTGAGGCAGATGCTTTGAGACCATACACGATGTTTGTGAGGTGGCTGTTGTAAGTGCAAGGGAGGGCAGCTTTATTTCAAATGAAGAGAGACACTAGTTTTTTTAATATTGTCTCTCCTTCAATATCCAGGACAATGCTTTCATTGCATGATCCTTCTTGTCTGAATTCTTCATCAATTACCCTATGAAAGAATATCACTATTTCAAAATTTCTATGGCATAAACATTTAAACATTTCACTTTATTACATGAAAAAATAGGGAGTACTACTCATATTTGAGAGTTGAAACCTCGAGTTTGTTGTGCTACATTGGTGTTGCAGTGCGAACTAGAAGACTCTAGGTTGCATTGATGTACTCACTAAGAAAATATCAAAATAAGTTTTACTATGTTAATTCAAAACTAATATTTATCAATAATGATTAAAAAATCTATTTTAGAAGAATAGCAATCTAATCTTTAAATAAGAAATAAATAGATCCACCTCTTGATGCACCCATTTCACTATGGGAATGTTTGTATTGATATTTTTGCAAGAATTCTAATGAATACCTCTCATATTCGTTGTTGCTAAAATACTTGGCAATGTAAAATTTTGGGTTTTTCCTCTTGGATGCATCCCTTTCACTAAGGAAAATGTGTGTATTAATACCTTTGTAAGAGTTTTGGAGACCTATCATATTCTACACTCAAATCCTTGGCAATGTGAATTTTTGGGTCTTTCCTTGGTTTGGCTTTACCTAGCACTAGCATGTGAATCATGAAATGTTTCTCCATCATTATTTGAGCTCACCCATAGGCTATGTATGTATTCCTTGGTAAGTATTTAGATGGCTTAGCACTTGCTAAGAGTCTTTTGTATCCTCTTACTACTTTGGATTTTAGGTTTGTACTTGGCCTTGGCTTATACCTTATTCAATTTCTCTTTAGCTAAGAGATTGAACTTTAGGTTACATCTTATAAGCTCTCTCATGAGATTCTTTCAATGAAATGTCACCTTCTCATCAACACTAATGTAGTGCTAAATGATTGAGCCATAAATCTTCTCTCAATGGTAATGTAGTGCTAAATTATTGAGAGTGTGTGTGTGTGACTAATGAGTTATTTTAGTTCACACAACCACATTGTGAACATTTATAAGCATTTTAGGTGCATTCAATAAAAAGGGCTTACTGTGAGAAAAGGGATACTTCTATCATCTGAAATTCGAGTGAAGGTTATATATAAATGTGAAAGGTCTATAGAAATGGCCTTGATTGCATGTAGTACAAGGGGTTTTTACATAGTGACAGTTGTCTGACTACAATATACACCCATCCAAGAACATTAGTAATGTGACCAAATGCAATTTTTTTCTCTACTTGAATTAAAGTGTTTCCATATATTCATGATGCTTTGTTATAGAAATGACCTTAGATAGACATAATAAAATCCTCTATAAGGAACTCCCCTTTGAAAGGAGAGAGAGAGAGAGAGAGAGAGAGAGAGAGAGAGAGGAGGATATTTAAATATTAAATAATTCAATTTATATTGTTATATCAATGAAATATTACATTTTTTATATTTATATTTTATGATGCATATTAAATATTATTTGTTATATTAGTATGGGTTTATAAAGTTTCTTTTATATTAACACTACTTTGTTAGGTCAATCACATGCTATATAAAAGTTTCCCTCTCTAGGATTGGGAACCGTAATTCTTATGGCCCAAATTCTCTAAACCTTAAAAATAACTCTAAATTTGTTTGAAAAAAATACATCTATTTTAGTTTCTTTTAATGGAAACCATAACCTTTGTGGAGTGTAATTAGAGGTTTAATAATACAAGCTCAAAAATCTATTAAATCTTGAGTTTAATAATACAACTTTTCATAATAAGAGGTTTAATAATACAACTTTAAAAACTTATAAATTTTAATAATAAGAGGTTTAATAATACAACTTTTAAAATATACAACCTTAAAAATAGCTTACATCCTCAATTTGACAGTTGAAACATTGTTAGGGTTATGTGGGACATGACACTTTCATTATTAGAACAAGACAAACAAGTCACAATCCATGCACTTGTTGCACGATAATCTATTACATATGCCCCAATCAATTTTGGTGAATTCTTATTCCTTGATGGACCATACGACCCATGAATTAGAACGGCTAAAAAACTTAAGAATGGCCTTATTGTCGTACTAGGAATCCCCCAACAAAACACCCCCTCCAAACACACACATGCTATATTTTCATTTAAAACATACATAAGAATATGTGAATATGTCATAAATGTTGTAAAATGACATAGAACTACTCTATGTAAATGGAGTCTATAATTATGGAACAAATCTCTTTGATTTACAAGGTCTATCAATGTAGAAAAACTTCTCTTCAACAATTGCATGGCAAACTGTCGCTCACTCTTGGGTCCTCAAATTCTCCCCTGCATAATCAAGGTATGCCATGCTTTCGTAATTGTTCCATGATTGCTAGATTCAAAGACAATTGCATGAAAAAAATAAGTTTGTTGTTCCCTCTTGGGTACTCAAATCTCTCCTTGCATAATTAAGGTGTGCCATGCTTTCATAATTGTGCCATGACTGCTATAATCATAACTGCTAGGTTCAAAGCTAATATCTTTAGTAATTGAACTAGTACTCTTATGTGCCTATGTGTGGGGATGAGCTAATATTATTTTTACAATAATAATCTCATGAGATTTATTTCCCAAATTAGTCAAACAATCTACTATATAGGTAATATGCATAAGCAAACAACAAAATTGTTGAGACCTAAATCATTGAGACGTAAAATGCAGAAACCTAAAAATATTGTAATTAAACTTGACATTTAGACCTAAAAACATTGAGACGTCAAACGTTTAGAACTAAAACATTTGTAAGGCAGCTACTGTGTGACCTAAGACGACCTTTTTGAGGTGGATGCTGTGAGGTGGCTACTTTGAGACCATACATGATGTTTGTGAGGTGGCTGCTAAGGGAGGGGGCTGTAGTTAAAATGAAGAGAGAACCACACCTAGGAAAATACTCCCCTTTCAATTTTGGCTGTAGGTCGAAGAAAAAGGTCCCTCTCATGGATTATTTTGGTTGTCAATGTTTTGCTAGAGTTTGTTGGTTGTAAGCTGTGTACGATTCTCTCCTGTTTGTTGGCTCTATGTGTCATGGTTTGCTTTGTGAGATATCTATGTCAATGAAAACATTGCTATCCTTTATGAGCTTAATCCATGAGAATCCAAGGCTTATCTGGCTATTTCGTACAATCATGCTTAGCGGCGCGATTGAACAACATAGCTAGATAGGCATGGTTTCAGTATGTGGTGGTTTAGTATGGAAGAGCACTCATATGGAAGCTTAATATGTGAGAATGCAATGTTGTGCTTTGGGAGATTTGTGTGTGATATTCCAAGGCTTATCGAGCCATGCTTTGGGAGCTTAATACATGAGAATCCAAGGCTTATCTGGCCATTCCGTTCAATCGTGTTTGACCACGATTGAACACCACTACTAGATAAGCCATGGTTTCAGTATGGAAGAGCACATGTATTAACATTCCCATGGATCCTTGAATGCTATTTTGGAGCTCAAAGTGGTTGTATCCCATCAAGGCATATGACAATGCCACACTCTTCTTCATAGGTAGCGAGGTCAAGTGATTTTGGATGAAAGATCCCTGCCCCCTCGTGCAACAAATCGAGGGTGCTAGTAGCGGAAGTAGCACTTCTTACACAGGGCAAAGCCTCTTACTCAGGGCCTTGCCCACAGATATCCAGACAAGAGACTAATCCCTCGGTTCTTCCAAAACCGAACCTGAAAAAACTTCCCTCGCCCAGAAAGCACGGCCGATTCCTCCAGGATATTTTTATTCTAATGTAGTCAAGAGCCTTAAATAACCAAACTAATTCGACCGAACCTGTAAGTCACATGATCAGATCACTCACGAAAAAGACTTGCACTTGGATCATAGAGACCAATGCTTTTTTCCTCATCAAGAGGCACAATCGTTGATTCTTTTCCATAGAACAAAGACTATCTGAGATTTACTTCATCTATCATACCATAACATAATTGAGTCTCATTTTAGGGATCCATCCGTCTAGCCTCTAACCCCAGCTAGTCCCATGGGTTAGCGAGTTTCCCAACCACTGTAGTGATAGAATCCATTCAGGAATTTGGTTATGTTTTGCCCCGGGTACCAGGGAAAAGAGTTCCTAGGCCCCCTAGCCAGTGCTTCATGATGCAAACTTCAAGATAGTCACACTACTTACCCACCCAATATGAAATTGCCTGTTTCATAAATTCAACTATCTTTAAAACAATCTTTTAATGAAACCATAGTATCAATGACCATAATCCTCCAAAATATCTAGGTTGAATGCTGATTTTCAATCATTCTTCATCGATGTACCTATGGCATCATTGGCCAACCAGAATGCTCACCACTTATTCACTCAGGGGCCTTTTCAATAGTTCCTAGCTCATAGTACCCAGAAATATATTCACTTATAAAAATCTAGATGGACTCTCCGTTGAAGATTAGTAAGATCAACAAACATATCCATATAAAAGAGCCATGGACTCATCCGTTAAGGACCAGCAAGGCCAATCAACCAGATCCATGCTCGAGTTCAAAAAACAATTCTAACTCCTTGTTCTCTTTTTCTTCCTCAAGGCATGTGTGGGTATCTTCGGCAACCCAGAGCCTGAGCACCGTATGGTGAGCACTCTCTAGGCTCCTTCGCAGGTCACCTAGTGCTTCACTCATAGGCTGCTTCCTTGGTCCCTCATCCACCGTACCAGAAGCTCACAATTTAAATCAAACCGAGGCTGGTCAAGTCGGCCTTGCTACGCGAGACGTCCTTTGTTGACTCTCCATCAGTTGTTGCAACTTTATCACTTAGGTCTCCAAACGACCTCATTCACAAGATGGTCAAAATGCTTACCCAGCATTCTTGACATAAAACAGTCATTTAAAAACAGGTCATAAATACAGTTTCTAACAAACTCTCATCTTTCCACATTGTTCCACATCATTTCTCATTGTTCCACATCATTTCTCATTATTCCACATTCTTCTACATCAATTCACATTGCTTAATCCACATCCAATCATATACATTCCCATCGTCCTTCATCCATTCTCATCCAATCACATCATATTACATCCACATCCAATCATATACATTCCCATTGTCCTTCATCCATTCTCATCCAATCACATCATATTACATCACATCACATCTATCCTCATCACATCTCATCCATTCTCATCCAATCACATCATATTACATCTCATCCATTCTCATCCAATCACATCACATTACATCTCATCCATTCTCATCCAATCACATCATATTACATCTCATCACATCTATCCTCATCACATCTCATCCATTCTCATCTACCTATATCCACATCACCACATCCATTCACATCACACACTAGGAATTTTTTGGACCCAAAGAGGGCCTCTTGGATTAAGTTTTTCTTTAGGAATGGACCAATAGGAAGAGGGCTGGGTGCACATTTTTGACTTCTTTGACCCTAGGGTTCCTAGTCTTTGGTTTACTTATGGGGCCTAATTACTACTTTTGTCCCCCTACCTCTTGGGCCCAAACTTAGAGGTCCCCCCACCTAGAATCGCGCAGATTAAAACCCTAAAAATTAAAAACAAAATTCTCAAAAGTGTGTTTTCCCTCTCAAACTTCCCCCCAACATACTCTAGGTTTGAAAAGCTCATTTTGAACCTCTTTCTTCCTCTTCTAAGCTCTCCATTGCTGCAAAAACTCCATACCTCTCAAGCTGTCCCTCCTTATCAAGCTCCCTTAATCTCAAACTCCCTCTCCCTCTTTCTTCCTTTTTTAAGCTCTTCATTGCTGCAGAAACTCCATCCATCTCAAGCTCTCCATCCTTCGCAAGCTCCCTCCCTCTCAATCTCCCTCTCTCTCTCTCTCTCTCTCTCTCTCAAGCTCCCTCCCTCTGCATTGCTGCTACAGAAACTCTATCCCTCTTTAGTCTACTCTAAGTTCAGGAAGCCTATTCTCAAACTCTAACCCTCTTTTAAGCTTTCCATTGCTGCACTAAAAACCCTAAACTTTCTCTTCTCTCCACTCCTCTGTTGTAAAACAAGCTTTTCTTTTCCCTTCTTCTCTTTTCTTACCACCATGGCGTCTTCCAGTAATGTGAGATGACCTAGGGAGAAGGTGGAAGAGCTTGTGCTGCATAACACAAGAGATGAGAATGGAGTTTGGGCTCCAACAACAAGATTCAGGGTTGGGACTTGGGTCTACATGCAGCCAAGCTCTAAGGGACCACATCGAGTGCATCAACTGGGGAATATGCTACATCATTGGAAGGGACAGCTATAAGGCTTTAAGCATACTAAGAAGGAAAGACTGGTTGCCATAGTGCAACATGTGTATACCCTTGGAGATCTGTACATTCAAGGCCAACGACCAAGGTTTCCTTCAAATTGTCAGTGTAACATAAACACAGCTTTAACAACATGCTAATATTGGATTTTTTGTTTCAAATTTTCTTATGATTCTCCATTTTTTTATGTCTCTCTGCAGATATTTTTTCCTCTAATTATGTTGAGGAACAACCACTCCAAAGTCTCACTGGAGTTTTCTATGCTATGCATGCATCCATTATTGGAGAGGCAATGTTTGTATCTCAAAGCCCGTGATCTTGTACAGAACAATATCTTTTTCTTTTCTCACTCATATTTTGTAGATAAAAAACTAGGTTTATTTGGCAAGCTAGAAGAGATTTCCAACCCTCCTCTTAACAATCTCGAATGGCCCAAACCTGATGCTTGGACCATCTTACGCTTAAAGTTTAAGATGGTAAGTGATATTAAGACATCACTCAAGTTTTCAAAGGCATCTAGGTTAAGAGGGCTAAATTGGTTTTGTCCTTTACACGTTTTTGTGCACATGTTCAATTCCATGCCAATGCACCAAACAAAAACAATGTATATTTATAAGGAGGTATGGTCTCACTTCATTCAAGGATTACTAGAAGAGGGTTGGGAGGTTAATGAAGGGGTCACATCAAGGTGATGTGTACAAGTGCAATGTAGTAGATTCTATAGTGTCTTTCAAGTTCTTGAAGGCATGCTTTGTTTTGTACATGCGTCTGCACTACCAAAGATGGATGCAAAAGCACAAGACATGGATCCCACTTCAAGCCTCAGAAGAAATTATGCCTATTGAGGTAGCTGTGATGATGAAAAATGGATAGATTGAGTGAGTGGCAGCAAGTAAGCATTGGAGCCAAGCAAGTAAGCATTGGAGCCCAGAAAACCTGCGTCAACACTTTAGCATCATGGGCTTTGACAATGTGGAAGAGTCAACTTTCAAGTTGCTGAGAAGAAAGGTATATCTGATTCCACTACATGTCTAGAATTAACAGGTTCCTCTCGTGGCTCGCCACTTTTGCATTCCTCATCATCAGGGGATGAGGATTTGGATGAGGAGGTAGAGATGCCTGCATTGTAGTTGGGTAGGGTATTTGAGGGATGACAAGGAAGTGAAGGCAGTAGGAATGAGTGCTGGTGTAGAAGAGCAACTTGCATCAGAGCACTTTCCAGAGGGTGCACAATCTCCAACTGAACAGCCCACTGTAGTAGAAGATGCGGGGCCATCTTCCCCACACGAGGAGAGAAAGGTGCTGCCAAAGCTTGAGATCAATCTCTTGAGCAGCATTGTGGGGTGGAAGGTGAAGAATACTTATTTCTTCATGACCTTGAAAAGGCAGCTGGCTTGAGAACAAATGAATACTTGGGCATTATATGCACGCGATGTGAGGTGGACCTTGATACGTCCAACCTCGATCCTCACCTAGATAGTGCTATATTACCCCTTGGAGAATCTATCGCAGAGACAGTTGCTTTGGTCAAGGAAACTATGGTTGAGACTGCGGATCAAGCTGTAGTTCGAGAGGAGGAATTCACAACCTTACAAGACAAGATAGAGGCTACAAAGAATACCCTTGCTACTGGAGTATTGGAGGAGACCAAAGCACCAAAAAAGGATGAGTTTAAGTCCTCGATTGACCTCTCTGCCCTCACCAGCACTATAGCAAAAGAAGACATTGAGCAAGAGGTAATAATCAACCTTTTACAACCTAGAAACATTTGTAATTATGTATAGGAAAATATTTTAATTTTTCCTTTCATTGCAGAGGGTGGTTGAAATTGACGCATTTGCTGTGAGAGGCGGCGGTAGTAGAGACCAGGCCAAGGTCCATGGACATGATGCTGCGTTGGCACACTATCTTGGTCCACTTCCTGTGGATGGCATCGCCATTATCCACAGGGACTACACCCCTCAATATGCCTTCACTCTCTTTTTTTTGAAAGCCCTCTCTAAGGTGCTTTGTATAGCCTCTATGGCAAAGAGCACCAAATGTATAGTTTCGATTAAAAAATCCCTTGCCTTCGATGTTTTTGGTTCTGGATTTAGGGGTAAGCTTCTTGCTCGTATAGGTATAGCCAAAAGCATAGACATAGAGGATCGTCAAGAAATAGCCCAATCACTCCTTGAGCACAGTCTGCCCTATAACAAGAGAAGGAAGCTCAATATTGTAAGAAAGCTTTTGTAAAGATGATGTATCACTTCTTATTTTATGAATACAATACAATTTTTACAAACTTATTTTCATCAAGTATATCATTGTTTTTTCTAGTTTGTACCATCAATGTTTTTGTGAATGCATCAGAAATGACCCTGGGAGCCTCGGGGAGCAGTGCGCCTGAACAATGCGAATTTTGAGCCTGCACCGCTGTTGTAGAGCCCAAATTTGCACTATTTTGGCACAGCTTGCGCAGCCCTTCAAGAGCAATTCTGATGCATTGGATGACAAATAATGTATTTTTACACATGATCAAAGGTATTTTTATCTTGTAAATTACTGTTTCTCATAATCAATGTACTCAACTTTATTATAAATGCATCAAAAATGATTCTAAGTGGCTGGGAAAGTAGTGCCAGAACAGTGCGAATTTTGAGTCTGCACCGCTGCTGTAGAGCCCAAATTTGCACTGTTCTGGCATAGCTTCCCCAGCCCTCCAGGAGCAATTCTCATACATTGGATGATAAATAATGTATCTTTATTTTATAAATTACTGTTTTTATAATTAATGTACTCAACTTCATTATAAATGTATCATAAATGCATCAGAAATGATCCCAAGTGGCTGGGGGAGCACTGCCAGAACAGTGCAAATTTTGAGCTTGCACCGCCACTGCAGAGCCTAAATTTGCAATGTTCTGGCATAGCTTCCTTAGTTCTCTAAGAGCAATTCTGATGCATCGGATGATAAATAATGTATTTTTACACATGATTAAAGCTGTTTTTATCTTATAAACTATTGTTTCTCACAATTAGTGTACTCAACTTCATTATAAATGCATCAGAAATGATCTTGAGTGGCTGGGGAGGAGTGCCAGAAAAGTGCAAATTTTGAGACTGCACCGCCGCTGCAGAGCCTAAATTCGCACTTTTCTGGCATAGCTCCCCCAGTCCTCCAGGAGCAATTCTAATGCATTGAATGATGAACACTATATTTTTACACATGATTAAAGGTGTTTTTATCTTATAAACTAATGTTTCTCACAATTAGTGTGCTCAATTTCATTATAAATGCATCATAAAAAATGATCCTGAGTGGCTAATGGAGCAGTGCCAGAACAGTGCAAATTTTGAGCCTGCATCGCCGTTGCAGAGTCTAAATTTGCACTATTCTGGCATAGCTTCCCCAGTCCTCCAGGAGCAATTCTGATGCATTGGATGATAAACACTATATTTTTACACATGATTAAAGGTGTTTTTATCTTATAAACTACTGTTTCTCACAATTAGTGTGCTCAACTGCAAATTATCCTGAGTGGTTGGGGGAGTAGTGCCAGAACAGTGCGAATTTTGAGCCTGCACCCCCGTTAATTCGCACTATTTTGGCATAGCTTTCCCAGTCCTCCAGGAGCAATTCTGATGCATTGGATGATAAACACTATATTTTTACACATGATTAAAGGTGTTTTTATCTTATAAACTACTGTTCCTCACAATTAGTGTGCTCAACTTCATGCATCAAAAATTATCTTGAGTGGCTGGGGGAGCAGTGCCAGAACTGTGCAAATTTTGAGCCTGCACCGCCTATGTAGAGCCTAAAGTTGCATTGTTCTGGCATAACTTCCCCAGTCCTCTAGGAGTAATTCTGATGTATTGGATGATAAACACTATATTTTTACACATTATTAAAGGTGTTTTTATCTTATAAACTACTGTTTCTCACAATTAGTGTGCTCAACTTCATTATAAATGCATCAAAAATGATCTTGAGTGGCTAAGAAGTGCCAGGAGAGTGTGAGTTTTGAGCCTACATTGCCGTTGTTGCAGAGGCCAAATTCGCACTGTTTTGGCCACAGCTTCCTCAGTCCTCCAGGAGCATTTTTGATGCCTTGGGTGACAAACTGGCACATGATAGACACTCCATGTTAAACAAACATGATGACACCGAGACATTGTAAGAGAAACTTAAAATTTAAATTATCAAAAGATTACAAATGAAAGTTAGATCATAGGCTTGTTACAAAGGGGGGTTTGAAACAAAAGAGTTGCTTCAAAAAAAAGGTTAACATCTAAGATCTCTAGATCGTGTCTCGCTCGCCTCGAATGCACGGAGCTAGTTTCATGTCCTTGGCAGATATAATAATCCTCTTTGCATGTATTGCAAGGAGGTTGGTGTCTTCAAAAAGCCCAACAAGGTAAGCCTCGGAGGCTTCTTGTCATGCTTCAAGGGCAATCCCCTGCACACAGAACTCTATTCTATATCGTTGGAGAATCTCCTTTACTGTGCGAGCAAAAGGGGCTCTTCTTATCAGCAACTAGTGTTCCTCTGATAAAATTTGATTTCTTGTAGAGCCCTATGCCCTTGGCACATCCTTCTCCTTGGAGCTCTTGGTGTTGTGTTAGTGCGTTGGCAAGGTTGGGACTTCCTTGGCTTGAAGAGCTTGACATTTCTACGCTTGCGTGCACTTGCAGGAACCTCCTCTTGGTCTCTCTCATAGTCTAAATCCTCCTGTTGCTGTGGTACCTGTGTATCAAGTTCCTCTTCGGTAGGTAGGGGACCCTGTCCTGGTAGTAGGGTCTTGCCACCTATGGTGCTATGCAATGTAGGAATGTTTTCACCAACCCAGTTGAACTGCTCATCATCGGCCTCTCTTTCTTGATCTCTGGGGTGGCTGCATTGTGGGGTCTTCTTCACACGCTTGCTCCCACTAGAAGGGCCTGCATATGTGTGCACTGGTGTTGCTGTGGGAGGAGGGTTGGACTCTGGTGATCCCATTGGGCGTGTCCTAGAATCCAAGGGGTCACTCTCTTCCGTGGTGTTGCTAGTATGTAGTCGTTGGTGGGTGCCTTGGACTGTGTTTTGTGAAGGCATGGTAACACGTGTGGTGTTCTTGGTGCGTGCCATATCCATGTATGACTATGCTAACGTGGTGATGTGCTGGTGTCCTTACATGGGTATCTACATAGATCTTGAGCTCAAGCTCTCTAAAAAAGTTAAATGAAAATGAAGTGAGAGAAGGAACTATTGATAGTTTTTTTTAAGGGGAAAAAAAACCTAACTAAACTTATTTTCTTAGCCTTATTACATCTAGATTTATGCTGGTGCGTGCACAACCCAATGCCTCCCTTGTCTCCTCATTCGTGCATACCAAGCACCATGCCTATGGGGAGCATTGGTCTGCAACCATTCAAGCCGAGCATGACCTGTTTTGCAGCCTTGCGTGCCTCTTGCGCAAGCTTAGATTGTTGGGCCCGCTCCCTAACCAATACCCTTCCAAACGTTGTGCGATAAAACCAATTGAACATCTCTTGTAGATAGTTTGTATGTGTTCCTCCTGGTAGAAGCTCCACCTCCATGTCTTGTATTTCTGAAATAAACCCCTCTTGCTTTATAATGTGATTTCTCCATCCCTTGGGTACTCCACATGTCGAGCGATCCATGAAATATGCACCATGTCCATAAACTATGTGCTGTACACATGACAATAGAATTTAATTAGAAAAAGTCAAGGTTAAAACACCAGTTTATTTTTTTACTGTATAGCTTACCATATAGTGTGTTACTTTACTCTCTCCCCAAGCACCTTGGTGAACACTTTTGCTTTCTTATCACGAGCACCATTTGGCGTTGCTTTGAGTTGTTTGATAAGTTCCTCTAGCCTTTTAATCTTTGCATCCTTCTCCACATTCTCTGCGAGGATCTCTTTCATTTTATCTGATGATGTTTTAAGTTCTTCTTGATATTGTAAAACGCTGAATTATGATGCTTGCAATTGAGATTGGAGAATATGGGTTTGCCAAGCTCCACTTGTAATAAATCTTCTGCCATCCTAACAAGCCAAGCTCTCCTTCACCAACAAATTGCATAAAAGATGATAAATTGCAGAAAGGAGGCTTTGCTCTTAATGGAGGGTCAACTGGATAGAGATGCCCATCAACCCAAAGATCTACATTTTTATCCTTAGCTATCCTACGAGCTTGGACGGATTGTGCATCAGTAGGATGGGTTTTTTTAGAGCTACCATACTCTTCAGGAATACGAATGTGTAAATCAACCTTCCGTTTTCTAGCTTCACAAGGGGCTACACACACAGCTTGCAAAGGCTCCATAGCTAAGCAGAGGAAGAAGATAAAGCAGAGAGATCCTCATAGAGAGAGAGAGAGAGAGAGAGAGAGAGAGAGACTATAAAACTTTGCTATTGGAGGTTTAACACAAATCCGTTTTTCTAAGTAGAAAATGATATTTTTGATATACAAATATACTAACATGGAGTTTTTCATCAAAAAATTACATTTATGAGAAAAACTAAAAAATAATAATTTTTGGGATCCCCACAATTTCGGGATCTCATGGATGTAGTGGTTCCTGATAGTAGTTAGTTATGTTTATGGGGTTGTGGGGACCTGACAGTTAGTTATGGATGTACTGGCTCTTGACGGATAGGCTTCTGACGCGACCCTTGAATTACAAGTTTTTTGGAGGGAAAAAATGATTTTCATCATACATATATTGGTTAGGTGGTGTTTTCTTCACCTCAAAATGTAAAAAAAATAAAAAATAAAAAAAAATTTGCTTTTTGGGACCTACCTAAATACGAGAATGTTTTGCTGATGTGAAAGGGAGATATGGTGGGAGTTAATGAGAAAGGAGATTTCAAACTGACAAGAAAGATTCAATTTGTTGAGAGTGAAGATAAAAAATTCAAAAAGTATGAGAAAAGTCAAAAAGTAAGAGAGAGAGTATGAGAATATTCCCTTTAAAAAGTGAAACTAGGGGGTATGGCTGTTGTGGCAAGGCAAAAAATAGGGATCATCATAGCCTTTGTCTCCCTTAAGCCCAGCTTTTTAAGCTCTAATCCCTTAAAATTAGGAATCCTTAGGAGGTCCTTTTTGGTTCCAAAAAATACCTGATGATCTCATCAATTCACATCTATCCCGATTCATATCACATCACATCCATTCACATCACATCTCATCCATTCACATCTATCCCCATTTACATCACATCACATCCATTCACATCACATCTCATCCATTTACTTCTATCCCGATTCACGTCACATCACATCACATCCATTCACATCTATCCCGATCCACATCACATCACATCCATTCACATCTATCCCGATTCACATCACATCACATCACATCCATTCACATCACATCTCATCTATTCACATCTATCTTTCGATTCATGTCACATCACATCACATCCATTCACATCACATCTCATCCATTCACATCTATCTCGATTCACGTCACATCACATCACATCCATTCACATCATATCTCATCCATTCACGTCTATCCCGAATCAAGCACATCACATCACATCCCTTCACATCTATCCCGATTCACATCACATCACATCCATTCACATCACACCTCATCCATTCACATCTATCCCGATTCACGTCACATCACATTTCATCCATTTACATATATCCCGATTTACATCACATCCATTCACATCACATTTCATCCATTCACATCTATCCTGATTCACGTCACATTCACATCCATTCACATCTCATTGCATCACATCACATCCATTCATATCACATCTCATCCATTCACATCTATCCCGGTTCACGTCACATCACATCACATCCACATTCACATCACATCTCATCCATTCACATCTATCCCCATTCACGTCACATTCACATCCATTCACATCTCATTGCATCCCTTCACATCCATGACATCTCATTGCATCCCTTCACATCCATCACATTCATTGCATCCCCATCCCATCATATACATTTCTTCCACATTACATCACGTCCACATCTATCCACATCACATCTCAATCATTCCATCCACATTACATCACGTCACACCCATTCACATATCATCACATCTCTTCACATTCACATCCACATATATTTACATCACATCACATCTCATCACATTCACATCCACATCCCTTTACATCACATCACATCTCATCCACATCCACATCCATATCCATTTACATCACATCACATCTTATCCCATCCACATCCACATCCATTCACATCACATCACATCTTATCCCATCCACATCCACATCCATTTACATCACATCACATCCTTTCACATATCCTCACATCTCATTCTCATCTCTTAATTCACATCCACATCCATTTACATCACATCACATCCTTTCACATATCCTCACATCTCATTCTCATCTCATCATTCACATCCACATCCATTTACATCACATCACATCACATCCTTTCCACATTCATTTACATCACACCACATCTACTCACATCTACTCACATCGTATTCACATCTTATTCACATCGCATTCACATCTATTCATTTTTTAGTAACATTTTCTATTTTCAATACCGATGGGACTTTTCTAAATTTTTGCCAATTGCTTGGCCCAGTTAAAGGTACTTTTTCTCGACGGATATTTTTATGTTCTTTCTCAAATTTCTCAAGTGAAATATACTCAATATTCTTCTTTTGAGTAAAAGATTCATGTGATTTACAAAAATCAATTCTACCCAAATTTCTCAATAAAATTAATAATGCTCGAAATTTCACTTTTGAAAAATACTCATAATTTGAATTATGCTAAAAATTCATCTTTTTTCATTTAATTTCTTGGATCTCAAATATTATGGAAATTCCTCTTTTTGCATTTAAATGATTGAATTCCAAATGTCATGGGAATTCCTCTTTTATCATAAAATAAATTTATCTAAAATTTCTCTTTTCTTTAATAAAAATATCCATTATTTCAAATATGTCAAGAATTTCACTTTTACCATTTAAATGATTGAATTCCAAATGTCATGGGAATTCCTCTTTTATAATTTTAATTTTCTCATACATAAAATAAATTTATCTAAAATTTTTCTTTAAATTAAATATTTATTATTTTAATATACCAAAATATCTATTTTTCCATTTAATTACATGGATCTCCATTATCATGGGAATTTCTCTTTTTGTATAAAAATAAAAACACCAAAAATTCCTCTTTTCTTAATTTAATTATTTATGCATAAATACTAAAAATTAGTTTCCCATGAATTTTATGAAAATCATTCTTTTAGCATAGGATGATCAATCCTAGAATATGATAGGAAGTCCTCTTTTCACATAATGCATAAAAATGAGTTATGTATTAATTTTTGAAAATTTTGCCATACCTTCGCTATGCTATTTTATTGATAATTTTTAATATTTCTAGAAAGAATAATACTTTGTAATACAATTAGGATAGAATAACTATGCTTAGACTTAAATCCAATTTATGGAATTAAATCATAAGTTTACCATAATTTTATTAGCATAAAAAGCCATTTTCTTAACCTCTAGCTTAACAATCTTAGAGATTGATTTTGAATTAATAATTTATCAATGAGAAGCATTCATTTGCTAAAGAATTAGTCTTAGGAATGACTATTCTTTTGGGAGAGAGAGATATACATAAAAAGAATTCTAATTAAGCATAAAGACTAACTTTTTTGTGATCAATCATTAGGATTCTCATAGAAAGCTTGATTTGCATTGAAAACAATTAATTTGAAACTTCTCAATCTTGAGAGGGGTTGAGAAGTGAAATCATTGAGAATATAATAAAAAAAACCATGAATTTCTTCTTATCCTTAGGTTTGGCTTGCTTCTTTATCTTAGAAGGAAGCCCCCAACCAATCAATTGGTTTAGTATGTTGAGAAGAAAGCTCCAAGGATTGTTAAAGAGAGAGAGAAACTCCAATCTCTCCAAAAGTAGAGGATTTTTAAGGAAAAATAGAAAATATCATTATTTTAATGTAATACTAGCATGGTATAGTTCACAGATTTTTTTACAAAAGACTAAGGATCTATTTATTAGGTGAGGAAGGCCAGTAACCAAGTCCAACTGGGTTCTAGAATTTTCTAGGTTCACTTGGTTCAATTTGGATAAGATTTGGATCAGTTTGGCTCCCTTTTTTATTTGGTTTGATCCAGGAGAGAGGAGAGATAAAAATATCACAATTTTTTTGAATTAAAAACTCATCAACATGTGTGAAATAGGCACCTACCTCAAAGTTTTCCCCCTCCTTACCAAGGTGTCAAAAATTCATCATTTCTCCAAAATATCTTATTTTTTTAGTAATATCTCTTAATTTTTAACTAATAAACCTTGTACTCAGTCAACTCTTCATCTTATGTGAGCATTTACTCATTTTTGAGTATTTTCTATTATTCCTTGGATTTATCTCATCCCAACACTTGGATTAATCCTATTGGCCCATAGGAACCTTAATTGGACCATAGTCCAGAAATTTCTAAAAATCCAGACCCTTAGGCTAAGGTCCCTTATACCATTCTTAATTGATTCTAATTGCACATTGGAAAGTTCTTTTTGAATTTATGTTTCAAGGGAATCCATTTTAGACACTAGGAGGATTTTTATATCCAAAGATATCTTAATTTAGGATTATCTCTCTCTAGAATTTTTCTCTCTCTCGACTAAAACAAGGTAAAACAAGATCTTTCTTCTATTTCAGAGAGGGGAATAATTACAAGAACAGAAGGGGAGGTTCTTACACCTTTACACCTCAAAAGCTAGAGGGAGGAATCTTACATTGGAGCTACACCTCGTCAAAGCATATGACAATGCTACAGTCTTCTCCATAGGTAGTGAGTCATGTAGTTCAAGAGTTGAAGTGGATTAATCACCTAGAAGGTTTTTACATAGTTGGAAATTAGATACATTATGAGGCATTAGAGAATATTATTGATCTTGTGGAAAACTCAAGGATATACATGTTTAGGTGAAGTTCCTTCTTAGTAGAGTTGAATTTCTATCATCTTCTTTTTCGTATGTATGGCTCCATGGTGGGAGAGGCAGAATATGTGAGTCATATATAATGAGTGGTAGGAGAGATGGATAAGGGCCATATGGTAGAAAAGGGTGGTTGTGAAGAGGATGGGGGTGGAAAATGTGTGTAGATCGGGTGTTCGCATGCCAATGGAAGATGTATAGGAGGCTTAAGGCCCAAATTCTTTCCTCTCACACAAGCTCTCCGGGGAGAGGAATGAAGAGAGAGTGAGGCTTGGAGAAAACATACAGTACCTAACACCATTAATCAATGAAAAGAATGAATGAATAAGAAAACACACATAGCAATCTATGAAAGCTTACACACAACTATACACATCCCTTGACACAACCCTCTCTCCAATACTCAATCCCAAGGAGAAGGTTAAGGGTCACTCACACATGGAGTGCTTTCACCATTCCTCCACATGCAAGGAACCCAAGAAAACATGGTTACACACACTCCCGATCTTCCTCTAAGTAAGATGAAAACTCTCAAGCATATAAACACACCTCCTACTGGCTACATGGCAAGAATAATGGATAGAAGACCTTTCACCATTGCAATACACACTCAACAAGAGGCCAAGGGAAAAAAGACGAGACTTTGCATAAGAGAAAGTTCACACTCAATCAAGGAAAAGACTTAAAATCACTTGGCCTCCATCTCTATTTGCAGTGTCTTGGCTGCAATTGGGGTTGGGGATGAGGTTGAGGCTGGGGTTTTAGCTAGAGCTAAAGTTTAGGTAGGGTTTGGGGTTAGGAATCTAGATTGGGAAGCGTAAGGAGGGGACAACCATGGTCTTAGAATCATGGCAAATGGGGGACCTTGAATTTTTAGCAGCAAGGTGCATAGCCCTACCAACACATAGTAGGCATGTGGAAGAGCTTGAAGATGAACTAAGTATATGGGAGAATAGCCTCTGTTTTGATGCACGTGAGGGGCAAGAGTTTCAGGATCGAGGTGAAGGCAATGACAAGCTTTCAAGTCAACAAGGAGATGGAGATCAACATAAAGTAAATGTCACAAGAGGGGCAAAAAATGAAGACATTATAACAATTTTAGATTAGATTACATGCTTGTAATTTTGTAGTAGCAGGCTCTTTTTGAACCAATCTTTATTTAATTGAAATCTTAATATTTTTGCAAACTATAATTTTTTTGTCTAGCGGTCTACTGTGAAAAGGCCAAACTTTAAATTTTAACTATAAATAGCCAAAGGTGCCTTCTCATTTTCACGCGATAGAAACCAAGCACGAGCTCACACTATCTCTTTGCATTCACATGGCTACCCACTTTGACAACTTCTTTGAGTTCCTCTCCAGCACCCCGTGGGGGGCGGCAGGAAAGAGCGAGCTCTTTGTCATGTTCTCTCGTGAAGTCGACTTTGAAAAGTCACTCGCCCTTGCATCCCAACATTATGAGATGCAGATTGTATACATGGAGCAATACTTGGCTCCCCACTCCATCTCCTTTCCCCATTGCCCCAATGATGGATGGGCGCCTGTTGAGCTGCTTAAGTACATTCAACAATATGCCCGCCCCTACATCCAGCGCCTTGAACGCCTCATCGACATCTGCATCCCCGCAGGAGCTTACTGTACCTTCAATAAGCAGGAGGTGAAGAGGTTAGGGAAGGGCAATTAAGGAACTAGGTTTCTCTCGTGGCTCGCCACTTTTGTGTTTCTCATCAGGTGATGAGGATTCAGATGAGGAGGGAGAGATGCCTGCATTGCAGTTGGCAAGGTATTTGAGGGGGTATTTGAGGGATGACAAGGAAGTGAAGGAAGTAGGAATGAGTGCTGGTGTAGAAGAACAGCTTGCATCAGAGCACTTTCCAGAGGGTGCACAATCTCCAGCGAAATAGCCCACTATAGTAGAAGATGTGGGGCCATCTTCCCCACATGAGGAGAGCAAGGTGCTGCCAGAACTTGAGATCAATCTCTTGAGCACCATTGTGGTGGAAGGTGAAGAATACTTATTTCTTCATAACCTTGAAAAGGCAGCTGGCTTGAGCATGGATGAATGCTTGGGTGACCACTTGAGGAGCACCGTTATCTACTCTTAGGTGATAATGACATGACATGAGTGGAGATGTTACAGCACGGACAAGCTTGAAACCAAAGCTTGTATGTTTCATTTAATTGCGCTGAGTGCAAATAAATGACACGACAAGATAAGTCATGGTTTCAGTATAGTATGGTGGAGTGATTCAGCCTCAATGTGACCTTCTGAAGAGAGCACCTTTATGGAAGATATGATCCTATTTCGTTCTTACGATGAATAGTATGGTTTCCAAAATCTCAGTATGATTTCAAGCCACGGTTTCAAGCTTCAACATGAAATCCATGGTTGAGAAAGAGAGAGAGAGAGAGAGAGAGAAGAGGATATTTAAATATTAAATAATTAAATTTATATTGATATATTAATAAAATATTATATTTCTTATATTTATAACTTACGATGCATCTTGAATATTTATAACTTACGATGCATCTTGAATATTATTTGTTATATTATTATTGTTTTATAAAACTGCTTTTATATCAACACTGCTTTGCTAGGTCAATCACATGCTATATAAAAGTTTCCCTCTCAAGGATCATTCCTAGGAATCATAATTCTTATGGCCCAAAGTTATCTAAACCCTAAAAACAACTCTAAATTCTTTTGAAAAAAATATATCTCTTTTAGTTTCTCTTAATGGAAATCATAAACTTGGTGGAGTGCAATAAGAGGTTTAATAATACAACCTCAAGATCTGCTATATCCTGAGTTCAATAATACAACTTTTAATAATAAGAGGTTTAATAATACAACTTTTAATAATAAAAGGTTTAATAATACAAATATTTAATAATATAACTTTTATTAATAAAAGATTTAATAGTACAAATATTTAAATATACAACCTCAAAAATAGCTTAAATCCCTAGTTTGAAAGTTGAAACATTGATCGGGTTATGTGGGACATGACACTTTCATTATTACAACAAGACAAACAAGTCACAATCCATGCACTTCTTGCACGATACTATTATAGATATGCCCCAATCAATGTTGAGGAATTCTAATTCCTCGATGCACCATATGACCCATGAATTAGAATGGCTATAAAACTTACAAATGGCCTCATGGTCACAATAGGAATCCCCCAACAAAACGCCCCCTCCAAACACACACGTGTTATATTTTCATTCAAAAAAATACATGAGAATATGTGAATATGTCATGAATCTTGTAATGACATAAAACTACTCAAAGTAAATGGAGTCTATAATTAGGGAATTAAATCTCTTTTGATTTAGAAGGTCTATCAATGTAGAAAAACTTCCCTTCAATTGCATGGCAAACAAAAGCTTGCCACTCACTCTTGGGCCCGCAAATCCTCCCCCGAATAATTAAGGTGTGCCACTCTTTGTAAAATTCTACTCAAAAATTATAAGGGGTTTCTTTATTTAAAAATAAATAAATAAAAATTATTTTAAAGGAGGTGGTGGCCTACGCCGACCACCCCCCCATTTATATATATATTCTTTCTCTCCATTTGGCGCTTGATGCAGGTGTCCAATGCCGACCAGCCCCCATTTATATATATTTTTATTATTATTATTTTCTTCCTCTCCATTTGGCGTCGTCTTGTTTTTTCCTTCTCAGCGCAGCCCCCACCCCCTCTTCTTCCATTGCTCCTTCGTTGTTGTGACTCTCACTATGGAGGGTCACAACTTATTCTTCTGTGACTACTGGATGATTCTATACGTGAATTGCTCGTTGCCTTCCTCCTACTAGCTTCTCACCGCTGGCCAACCTAGTTGGCGTTATCATCTCTTATGGCATGGTGATGTCGACGTTTCCTCCTACGCGCTCAACCCCCGCCTCCTAAACACTCTCCAGTTCTCTCCTCCCTCACCTTCTCTCCCTTGTTGCCCTCCCCACTCACTCGCTACTAGTAACCAGCCTCACTCCCTCTACTCTCACACCCCTTACTACTCTTTAACTCTCATCATCCTCATGTCTACTCCCTCGTAGCCTTGCCCACTCCCTCACACCGACCAAACCCTTCACTCCCTCTGTTTTGCTCATGAGTAGCCTGTACCACCTCACCATTACTCACCCCCTCTCTCTCGACCCTCTCACCACCTCTCCCACACTCCCTTCCTATTAGCCAACCTCCTCGCCACCTCCCTTGCAAGTGAACCCCCTTTTCACATCCTTTGCTAGTGAAGCCCCTCGCCAACCAACCCCACCCCCCCTCTCCACTTACTCTCACCAACCAACCCCTTTATAACTCCTCATCCCCCCCTATACTTTCCTCCATTGCTAATTTTCTCGCCTATTTTTCTGGAGCTATGTATGGGTTGTCGGTTGCCCCCAGATGATTGGTCGACTGTATCTGTGATGCCCGACTGATCTGGTGCTACTTGACCCTTTTTCTCAATGATGGCCGACTACTTCTCTTCTGGGTGACCAGTAGCAGCCAGGGGCCATATAAAATGGCCCCTTACCCACACACTCCATCTTGTATTATTCCGAGATTTATTGGTGTATATACTAGAGTTACACAAGCTTCTCTCTCTCTTTCATCTGTGTATTGCTCTATAGTAGCTATCTTCATTTCCATTGTGCATTCTGACAGGTCCCTCCACTATGCACTTGGCATTGTCTAAATCCAGCATAATGCTTGATGGTCAACACGAACCTCATATTCATGGCCATACAGGAAATGTTTCCAATGTTTCAAGACCGAAATAACTGCGAAGTGTTCCCAATCCTAGACCAAATAATTCTTTTCTACGGGCAGTAACTTACGAGACATGTAAGCTACTGGATGGCCATTCTGTTGTAATACACTTCCAATTGCGATGTTACTCACATCGGTGAACACCTGGAACGGCTCGTCTCATGAGACAAATGCTAAACAAGGCGCTTCTGATAAAGCCACCTTGAGGTTCTTGAATGCCTCCAACGCCCGTGGAGTCATTCAAATCCGCTGCCTTCTAGTCTTGACACCCTTTAGCAAATCGGTGAGATCCACTGAGAGGTCAGAAAACTTTCTATTGGGTGGAGTACGCCTCGAATATAATTTATAACCCTAGAAAATGCCACGGTCTTCACATTTTCTCTCTTTAGAAAATAGTAAAGAAAATGATCAAACCCTTGAAAAGAAATTAGAATTCATCTTATTAGAGTTAACTAAATTGGGTGTGGAGTTATATCACCGTAAGTTGAAAAATTAGAGAGAGAGAGAGAGAGTCCTTAAAATGAAATAGGATTAAGGCCTAGAAGGACCATTGTGAATCTTTATAAATATGTATGGTTATCAAGTTGTAGGGATTATGGAGAATAAATCCTTAAAGAGGAAAAACTTGAATGGAAAATAAGGGTGACTTATTTGTTGAGATAAAATATACTATTTGTTCATTTTTAGGTAAAGAAGTCTCAGACTTAGATCAATGTGCATTGTTAACTTAAGGAGGCTCTTCGAGAACATAAACCTTAGAAATACCCCTAATGCACTTAAAAAACTTCACGTTAAAACTCTTACGAGAATGACCATTTGACTAAGGAGTTGTAATCTCCTATGACTTGACTTCAATAAGTTACAAAGGAATGTCTTGAGAAGAACTTGCAAAGAACATGCAACTAGAGGAATTTAACTTAGAGTATCAAGTTGAGAGCTGCCTCCTCAAGCTTGTGGTGGTGTACATTGCTTTTTCATATGAATATTGTACATATTCGGGTAAAGTTGTGTTTTACTATTTGAATATTATACTGGGGGGGAGGGGGTGTCACTCATAAATATGTAAGCATAGCACGTGGGCTCAATAGAAGGGATTTCTAAAATCCCTTTTTTACAAATTTTTTACATACATAAGGGTACCATTTAAAGGGAGTATTAGTTGAATAGAAAAAGGGTATGTTTTATTCATGAAAAACTCACAAAATAAGGGATTTTAAAAATAGGCCTTGAATTCATGTGATATAGAGGGTTTTTTTATAGTGAACCTCTCGAGATATTATATTCATGTGTTGTATATGTGTTATTTGTTTGTTGATTTCTATGAAGGTATCACACAAGTTCATGAATAGCCACATGGATATCATCCGTGGGTGCATCACATGAAGGCTTGACTCTTCATGGTCGAATGTGGTGGGATCTCAGAATGTTTGGTGTGATTATAAGGAAGCAACTCTGCATTGACTGAGGGCAGGATGGAGTTTGGTGACTAAGGAAGCATGTTAGTACTAGACATACATGGCCCCTCGCTCTGCATAGTAGAGTGTACAAGCTTCTGGGATTGATAATGGATGGGTAAAACAACTCCTTAGGATAGTGGGATTGATAATGGATGGGTAAAACAACTCCTTAGGATAGTGGGATTTTCATAATTTTGGTGGATGTATGACGTGTGCACTATTGCTAATGAGATCGATGAGGAGTGATTGTGCTGCTTACATGCCATCTTGCTGAGGATCACAATCATGGTGGAGGAAAATACATGGAGGAATAATTCAACTTTACTTAACAAGATTATTTCATTGACACTAAGGGAGGTGACATAATAGCTAAGTGTCACGATATTGTGATATGAGGCCTCAAGTGAGGTGCTATATGCATAGTGTGATTTATGCTACCATATTAATGTATAAAAAAAGGGGTAAGGGTATCACATGTATAGAGTGCTCTATGCATGGATATAACTCCATGCCTAGATCTCTCTATGCGTGGATATAGCCCTCTATACATGCATAGAGCTCTTTATGAGCTCTATGCACAGATATAGCTCTTTATGCATACATAGGGCTCTCTATAAATGCATAGGGTTCTCTATGCATCAATGATTTTATATTCACGTGATCACAATTTTTTTTGTTAATAACATGTTATTAACATGTTAACATGTTCCCAAAAAAGCCGGTGGGAGGTTCCCTGGTAACCGACTAAAATCCCATCGGGATTTTTGCAATACCCGGCGGTCCCGCCGTCGAGAATTTTAAAACCCCGACGGGCCTACCGAGGTCGTCATTTAGCCCGACGGGCTACATTTTTGTATATATACGGGCCCGAGGGGGCCCTTCGGGAGTTCATTGCTGATAGTATACACAGGTAATGACAGTTGTGGGTGTGTGTGGGTGTGTGTGTGTTCATGCGGGCAGCCGCCCATGGTCGCAATGCACGGCTGACAGTATACACAGGTAATGACAGTTGTGGGTGTGTGTGTGTGTGGGTGTGTGTGTGTGTGTGTGTGTGGGTGTGTGTGGGTGTGTGTGTGCTCATGCGGGCAGCCGCCCATGGTCGCAATGCACGGCAGGATGTGGGTGGTCTGCCACACGAGGGGTGTGTGTGTGTAAGGTCATTCTTCGGAGGAATGGTGTTTATCGCGGGTCACATAGTCGGTAACGTGGCTGGTTTGTGTCCTATGGTTAGTATGGCACGCTGTAGGGGTACTAGTTGGTAACGCGGCAAGCATAGTATCGTTATGGCGATGTCACCTTCCCTTCCCTTCCCTTTGTCAAATGCGGGCATATGGTCGGTAACGCGGCCAGTGTATGTCCGTATCCTATTCGTATTCCCATATATTCGGGCGGCATTTTGTCGTTAATGCGGCAAGTTGGTGTCATCCGCCGCTAGTGCATATATTGTTTTTTGCATACTGCAGCATTTGATAGTTAACGCGGTCGAAAAAATGTCGTAAATTTGCTTGATGCAGCTTGTATTGTTTTTATTGTGTGTGATCCATGCGATACTTGGTTGGTAACACGGCATGAGTATTTCATGGATCAAAGTTTACATCATATTGTCTTTAAGTTTAATTTCATGATGTCGTGACTCGTAAAAATGAATATCTCTCTCTCTCTCTCTTCCTCCCCCCCTCTCTCTCTCTCTCTCATGATACACTTCACAACTCTCTCTCTCTCTCTCTCTCTCGATACACTTCACAACTCTCTCTCTCTCTCTCTCTCTCTCTCTCTCTCATGATACACTTCACAACTCTCTCTCTCTCTCTCTCTCTCTGTCACGATAGGTGTGTAGATGAGGAGTTCTTTTTTTTTCTCTTAAAATATACATAATCCCTAATAAATTACCTTTTCTCCCTCTATTTTCTTAAAATATAAAACAATACTAAACATTATTTTCCTCTGTTTAGGAACTCACAAAACTATTGAAAATGTCATCTAATGTTCCTTCTCTCTCTATCTGTCACGACTCTCTCTCTCTTCCTCCCCCCTCTCTCTCTCTCTCTCTCATGATACACTTCACAACTCTCTCTCTCTCTCTCTCTCTCTACACTTCACAACTCTCTCTCTCTCTCTCTCTCTCTCTCTCTCTCTCTCTCATGATACACTTCACAACTCTCTCTCTCTCTCTCTCTCTCTCTGTCACGATAGGTGTGTAGATGAGGAGTGCTTTTTTTTCTCTTAAAATATACATAATCCCTAATAAATTACCTTTTCTCCCTCTATTTTCTTAAAATATAAAACAATACTAAACATTATTTTCCTCTCTTTAGGAACTCACAAAACTATTAAAAATGTTATCTAATGTTCCCTCTCTCTCTATCTGTCATGACTCTCTCTGTCTTCCTCCCCCTCTCTCTCTCTCTCATGATATACTTCACAACTCTCTCTCTCTCTCTCTCTCTCTCTCTCTCTCTCTCTCTCTCTCTCTCTCTGTCATGGTAGGTTTGTAGATGAGGAGTGCAACATGTATAAGACACTCTAAAATCTAATGATAGCTTTTATTATGTAAGTGTAGGTTTTTGGGTATGGCACTTTCTTGTCAAAAATAGACTTTTCAGATACATAGAAGATGTTTACAAAGTAAAATGACTGTAGTAGAAAGAGAGAGGAGCAGGCACACGAAAAGAAGATAGAGAGAGGGAGTTGGGTAAAGTGTGTGCCACTCACTCTAGCAAGATCCTCTTTTAAACACTTTTACAACTTGTCTTAATGTATACTATTAGTTGCATTAACTTTGGCTTTATCATCTCTCTCTCTCTCTAGTCACTCAATGTTGACTCTCTCATCTGCACACCTATCGATACACACGACTCCACAACTCTCTCTCTCTCTCTCGATTCTAGTAATGAAGCTCATGTATGATGCTCTCTAGTGATTATGTATAGAAGCTTATTTCTGATGCACTTGTTCGATCATTGATAAGTAATGATACACTTGTTGCGATTGTCTCACGTTCGAACATTGATAAGTAATGATGCACTTGTTGCGATTGTCTCACATTCGAACGTTGATAAGTAATGATGCACTTATTGCGGTTGTCTCACGTTCGAACATTGATAAGTAATGATGCACTTGTGGTTGTCACGTTCGATAATGTATTGCATGATGTTGAGTTCAGTAATATTGTGATATTCCGTTTTTGTTTGATCATTGATAAGTAATGATACACTTGTTGCGGTTGTCTCACGTTTGATGATGTATTGTATGATATTGATTTCAGTAATATTATTTGATATTCCGTTTTTGTTTGATCATTGATAAGTAATGATACACTTGTTGCAGTTCTCTCACGTTTGATGACGTATTGCTTGATGGTGATTTCAGTAATGTTGTTTGATATTCCGTTTTTGTTGTGTGATATTTGCTAGATTTGCGAAGATGACCACCATGCTTTCCCCTAAAGAGCATAAAATCGTTCTACGAGCAATTCGCATTGAAGCAGTCATCACAGTGTCACAATGTTCAAAAGACATCGTCAAAAACATCAACGAGTCTGAGATACTCATGCGAGATCTATTAGAGCAGATATGGAAAAATGCACAACGTCGACTTCGAAGCGGATGCAACGGTGAGTTACTTGATAGACAAAAGATAGCAGACTTCAACCATCAACATATAACACGAACTATTTTGGGGAGCATGCGTGTAGCATGCAATGATCTTAGAGATGCTACCCTGCCTGAAGCTAATATGCATCGTCTACAGTTATGGGACACTGTATGGAGCGAGCAAAGAGCCAAGAGCAAGCGCATGAAGGCGCTAGATGCAGAGTCACTCCCCAAAAGAGTGCGCATTGCCCAGGACGTTGCTGCAACGTTCAGCCAGCCAGATGCGAGTGGGACGGGTGACATTAATCGCACAATCTACAATTCTGTGTGCACACACCTCATTGGCATCCCGCACGAGGCTCTGGTCGAAGGGCAAACAGTAGGTTCTGGTGTTTTTGGCACAGTAAAAGAGTATACAGTTAGAGGTATATCATTTTTGCCAGAGCACATTACTTTTTGTGGAAAGCACTACAAAGGAGAAGGCAGTGCCAAGTTTGAGAGCTTCCAGGCAGAGCAGGGCATGCACGTTCTACACCCATCAATTGTCAGGTGTATTGCCTTCACAAAAGAATCTCCTTGGATCACTATTTTTCCATACTATAATGGCGGCTCGCTTGATGATACTCTTCTGAAGGTCCCCTTCAGATTCAGTGAGTTCACTAGAGCAATTTTCCATTTGGATCGAGGATGGAGAAAACCCCCGCCCGATAATATTCCTTTAAGTCATCTAAAACTTTCTAAAATAAAACAAATAGTAATAACCATGCCACATATTATGCATGCCCTGGTGGAAGGCCTAGCAGCAGCACATTTGGCAGGAATTGTACATACCAACCTACATCCATTCAATGTAGTGTTGGATTTTACAAAAGAGTTGAAGCCACGCGTAGGTATTATCGATTGGGGGTTACTGCTGAGAGTGCCCAAAAAACGGATGTTTCTCAATTTTGTATTTGAAGCAGACAAGAACCCTGAGAAGGTGGTAGAGGCGGTCTCCTATGCAGACAGAGAGCGAAATAAACGGCCGTGGATAGCCTCGAAAATTTTTTATCCATTTTTGGCAGATGCATACACCCCTGCATCTGATGTTTTTGCTTTAGGGTATTTATTACAAATTTTATATGACTTTTGGCAGAAAGTACAAGAGTTGTAGATGGACAATAGTTCCTATGACAAAGCTACCATGGATACTATTATTTATAGAGTCAAAAATTGGATGTGTCTACCTAATCGCGACGAGCGAAAATCTGTTTTGCAAGTAGCGAAATTTTTTAGATCACTAAATACTGACCCGGTGAGGGCACAACGTCCTCTTTTAGAGCTATCGGTGTCATTCACCCCAATTTTGTAATTTAACAGTATCAAGAGATTTAGTTTCAAGAATGACTCTTTCTTTGTCTCTCTTCAAAATTTGATATGTGCGCAGTGTTTGAAATAATTTCTCATTGAGTCTTTGCAATCTCTCTCCTCTTGTGGTGTTTAAGTTTATGTTTTCTCTTCAAAATTTGATGTGCATGCATTGTTTAAAATATTCTTTGAGTCAAGTGGATATTTCTCATTGAGTCTTTGCAATTCATATCTCATCTCGTGGTGTTAAACTTTAAGTTTTTGAGGGTAATGGTCAATTTATCTTACGTTGATCTTTATAGTTCATTAAAATCCTAAAGTCATTTACATTCATGTAGATATGGCAGAAGCACAAGCAAACGAGCATCAAGAGTTAGCCAAGAAGGCATATGAGCGAATGAAGGCCCATGCACATGGACTGACAGCCCGTGAAGCTACGAGAACAACATGCAGGTTGTCGAAATGGACAAATCCTACTTATACCCAATGGAAATACATAAATAAACGCGTAACCACAGAGATGATCAAGGAAATATGGCCATGTCCAGATGGCGAGATTAAGAAGGGAAGATGGAAGGTTTTGCGTTGCACTCATAATGATATCAAAATTAATGCCGAGCGCATTTTCTTGGAGGTGTATGGTCCTCCTCTCCATAACGCCGACGCTCCACTCTATTTTGCTAAGATGCTATATGCACAGTTCATCCTAGAAACTCCAGTGGACTTCCCCTCCAGAGAGGCCGCTGTCAGCACCCTTGACATACGTGAAGAGATAGTGACATTCACAAGGAAGGAACTTGCTCCTCTCATGGTGGAGGGCGCTGGATTGGAGTTAACAAGGTCAAAGAAAGCTTAGGGACACAGTTAGCAGAGAAGAAGAAAGAAGCTGTACGATTATCTCAAGCGTCAACTCCTCCCCCGGCCAATAGAGGGATTCAAGAGCACCTCACAAAGATCAGCCAAGATGTACAGACCCTCTCTTCGCATATAGCTCCTGTGCGACAAGGGAACCACATCTCTCATTTTTTCGTACATCCTAATCTTGTGGGAGTTTCTGCTGAGGCTACTAGTTCCTCCACCCCCCAATGTCCTGTATGTTACAAAGTATTCGATGGGTGGAGCGGCCAGTATATACTGCCCTGTGGCCACTACTACCACTTAATCTATTTAGTGAGGCACATGCAAAGTATTTCCACATGTGCATTGTGTAGTGTGCCAATAAATCAAGGTATTTATACAGTGTTCGGCATGGCTAGCGAATATAAACCACCAGGACCTTTAGATGCAACTCCTAGTGCAATTCACAATTTATTTCAAGATGAAAGCTAAGAAAGACATAAATCCTACTTTTGTATTGATAATTTCTCCAAATACAATCATTTGTACAAGTATTTTTTATGAAATTAATGAAATGGCTTCTTCCTCTATGTCAGTATCTTGCTCCAAAATTCTTTCACCGTTTACCCTCTCGTCTGCTAAATTAAGCTCATCTAAGTCAATGTCCAAATTGTCTTCTATCTCAAGGCTAGTGCACGATGTACATCCAACATCAAAGTTCTCGTCTACTACATCATCACAATCGTACATCCATCTGGGTATATCTTCTTCATACTCTTCGCTTTCAATGTCTCGCAAGATCTTTTCATTGCAATATGTAAGATTCCTCCCCCAACCCCTTTTTGATATCCAGCATCTTTTCCTATAATCAATTCCCTCTTTAGAATTAGAAGAGATCTCGTCTCTGCCTATTTTAACCTAGAGAGAGAAAATATTCTAGAGAGAGAATATTCAGATTTTAAATATTTTTGGATAGAAAAATATCTCACCTTATTAAAATGAATTCCCCTGAAACAGAAATTCAAAAAGAATTTTCCAATGTGCAATTGGAATTAATTAGAAATAGGTATAAAGAACCTTAGTCTAAGGGTCTAGATTTTCAAAAAATTTTGGATTATGGTCCAATTAAGGTTCCTATGGGCCAATAACATCAATCCATGTGTAGGGAAGAGATAAATCCTATTTGTAAAAGAAGATACCCAAAAATGAGTAAATGCTCACATAAGATGAAGAGTTGAAAATGTACAAGATTTATTAGTAAAAAACTATGAGTAATATCAAAAAAATGAGATAAATTGAGTATCCAAAAATGAGTAAATGCTCACATAAGATGAAGAGTTGAAAATGTACAAGGTTTATTAGTAAAAAAACTATGAGCAATATTAAAAATATGAGATATTTTGGGTATAATCATTCCATTTTGACACATATGTAAGGAAGGAGAGTTCTTTAAAGGAGGTGCATATTTCACATGCTTGAATGAGTTTTAAACTCAAAAATAATATGATATTTTTATCTCTCCTCTCTCTTGAACCAAACCAAATCAAAATGGAACCAAACCGAATCAAAAAGTAACCAAACGAGGTCCAAATCTAGTCCAAATTCAACCAAACTGACTTGGAAAATTCTAGAATGAGTTTGTTTGGTTAGGAGCTCAATTTTTCCTATAAATAGAAGCCTCCCCTTGTTGAAAAAAATATAGTGTCTTATGCTTTGTTACTCTACTCCACCTAAGCCAAGAACTGTGAATTCTTTAATAATTCACTAGTTTTTGACACTTCTCTCTTTCTTCAATTCCCATTGGTGGCTCCATCAACATACTAAACCAATTGATTGGTTGGGGGCCTCTACCGTGAATAAAGAATCAAGCAAATTGTAAGGTAAGTATGGTGAATTTTGATCTTTTCTATAATTTCTCAATGTTTCTCTCTTCTCAACCCCTCTCAAGCTTGAGAAGCTTAATTGGTATGGTTTTTGAATGCTATTAAAGTTAATTGATTAATGATAGCAAAGAATTACATAAATTTCTATTTATGTTTAATTCTAATGGTTTTTTCTCTCTCTCACTTAAGAAATAGTCATACTCATGACCCATTCTTAATCCAAATGAAGCTTTTCATAAAGCTTTTCCTTAATCCAAGATTAATCTATGCTTGAGAATAATTTAATAGTTCTTTTATCTATGCTTTTAGTTTATGATTATTTTTGAATTAATCCATTAAGGGTTAATGATCCAATTAGGGATCATTCTAATCATTCCCTTAAAGATAACCTATCTTTTAAAATAATTGAGATTTATTAGTTATAGTAGCGGAGCTGTGGCAAAATTTTATAAAAATTTACACATAAAATAATTTCAATTCAAAGCATGAAAAGAGGATTTCCTACCATATTCTAGGAATTATCATCCTAGATTAATTGAAAGAATTTCATAGTAATCATAGGAAAATTAAATTTTTATATTATGCATAAAAGATGAATATTTTATTATAAAAGTGTTACTTTTAGCATAATTGAATTTTATGCATAAGAGGTATACATAAAAGATGAATATTTTATTATAAAAGAGTTACTTTTAGCATAATTGAATTTCATGCATAGAGATATGCATAAGAGATGAATATTTTATTATAAAAGTGTTACTTTTAGCATAATTGAATTTCATACATAGAGGTATGCATAAAAGATAATTATTTTATTATAAAAGTGTTACTTTTAGCATAATTAAATTTCATGCATAGAGGTATGCATAATTAAATTTCATGCATAGAGGTATGCATAAAAGATATGGGAAGTGATAAGATGTGATAAGATGCATATGAGATGAGTTAGGATGTGATAAGATGAGTTAAGAAGTGATAGGATGTGTATGGGATGAGGTAAGAAGTGTATGTGATGGGATAAGATGTATATGGGTTATGATAGGGTGAGAAATTGGATGCGAATGTGGATGGGTATGTATGGATGTATGCATGTAGATGTGGATGCATGAATGTGGATGTATGGATGTGAATGAGGATGTGGATGTGGATGCATGGATGTAAATGTGGATGTATATGTATTGATATTCGTAATTTGGTAATTGGGTCTTCAGATGGAAGTACCACAATTATATAGAATCCCTGACTTGCTTGAGGCCTAGACGTGATGGTATTTACCTTATAATTCCAAGGGCCGTGATTACCGTATATACCGAGAGTATAACTGCAGCTCTTTACTGACAGTATATACGAGTAAATCTAAGACTTGAAATTATAAGCGTTAATGCTATCCAGATGATGATTTCGAATGTGGTTGATATGATTTTTAATTCTGTTTGAGAATTGATGAATTGATTTGGATTCTGATTGAAAATTCTGATTGAAAAATGATGATTTTTAAAATTTAGTTGAAATATAATGAAACCACAATGAGGAGGAATGGGACGAGTCCCTGTGATAATATTCATAACTAGAATGATGATAATGAATTCAGCAAATCACTATGAGATTAGTGGGTTGTGCTGTCAGATTGCTACTGTTAACACTTGACCGGTAGATCAAGTTAAGGGAAGTCAAATTGAGAACTTGCTTAACTGAAATTTTCGTGGAGGAATGTTCCGAAGGAAACTTTTCCGTCTAATGGACCATTATCATGTTAAAGATATGAATGATATCTGAATGAATTGTTATTTAATGATGAGTTCTATATAAGGGATATTTATCCCAGTATTCTGTTGGGTTGACCAGAATATAAGGAACCCCAGAATAAAATTGGATCTTAAGAAAAAGAGTTGTCCTCTACCTTACGAGATGAGGACATCTCGCACTTTTTTAAGTGGGGTAGAATGTAAGATTTCTCCCCAGCCTTCGAGGTATACAGGAGTAAGAATCTCCCTTTTTGATCTTATAATTATTCCCTCTCTAAAATAAAAGAAAGATTCTGTTTTAAAAAAAAGGAAGACCCTTTCCCTAGAATACTTCTCAGGAGTCACGCCTGTTTTAAGGATTCAAAACAATGAGTTCTGAAGTGAAAATCAGTGTTTTGGATACCAAGGTTTTGGTTTTCATTCGAGTATGGCCCAAAAGAAGTTCTTTATCTCTTGGGGAGTATAAGAAGTTATCCCCTAGATATTGTGAGCCTTATATCTGAATTCAATGAAAGTAGGTGACTTAGCCTACAAGCTTCTTTTATCTCCTCATCTCAAAGTTCTTAATGTATTTCATAGAAATAGGTGCCAAACCCAAATCATGGAAAGACGGTAAAACTTCAGTGACAAGATACCGTTGGCTTCTAAGTTACGCTAGCTCCTTTCTTTACATAAGTCGTAACTTTTACTTGTCGCTCACAGTAATCTTACTCCCATCGATCTCCTTTCTTCTTAATCTCCTTTATGGCTTGGCAACAAGAATTAGTTTTATCCATGATGATTTCTCACCTTCAAGACGCAAGTGAGTCTGTGAAGAAGGATTTTATAGAACAGTATGAGCGCTCACTTTTTCCTCACCTAGGAACTTCTGTAGCTCAGACCAAATGGCGGACCTATCCAGACATAACTAGGGTAGCACCGTGGGGTCAGCAGCACTTTCATAACAATGTCCGCTTGGCCATGGTTATTGAAGCCTTAGGTTTGGGTCCCCGATACTACTGCGTCATGAGATCAAGAAATCTTGGGTTTTCTGAGCGGATCTTCTTATTATTACTGGTGTGTTTTCTTCCTCATCAGAAGATATGCCTTTACCCCGTTTTTGGCTTGCCTCTCAGAGGTCCTTTTGTTAGATCACCTCATACCACTGAGATAGGTGCGGCAATAACCAGCAGAATCATTCCCATAGATGAGTTACCCTATACTTGTGCAGCTTGTGAGTGCTGCTTTTGTGACCATATGATGGACGGGCTTATGGAAGTGTAAAGAGTTCTTCTATCTTTACTGTATAAGTTCCGAGAATGAATAAAGTTTAAATCTTGTTCTTATTTTGAATCTTGCTCTCTTTAAGACTTTTCTTGCTGGTTAATCTTGATTAAAATTTTTCTCTAAGTTTCATATTCGTGCATCTTGCGAAATTATCCCAGTTTGCGAGATGAGGACATCTCGCATTTTTTAAGTGAGGTAGAATGTAAGATTCCTCCTCCAACCCCTTTTTGATATCCAGCATCTTCTCCTATAATCAATTCCCTCTTTAGAATTAGAAGAGATCTCGTCTCTGCCTGTTTTAACCTAGAGAGAGAATATTCAGATTTTGAATATTTTTGGATAGAAAAATATCTCACCTTACTAAAATGAATTCCCCTGAAACAGAAATTCAGAAAGAAATTTTCAATGTGCAATTGGAATTAATTGGAAATAGGTATAAAGAACCTTAGTCTAAGGGTCTAGATTTTCAGAAATTTTTGGATTATGGTCCAATTAAGGTTCCTATGGGCCAATAGCATCAATCCATGTGTAGGAAGGAGATAAATCCTATTTGTAAAAGAAGATACCCAAAAATGAGTAAATGCTCACATAAGATGAAGAGTTGAAAATGTACAAGGTTTATTAGTAAAAAAAACTATGAGCAATATTAAAAATATGAGATATTTTGGGTATAATCATTCCATTTTGACACATATGTAAGGAAGGGGAGTTCTTTAAAGGAGGTGCATATTTCACATGCTTGAATGAGTTTTAAACTCAAAAATAATGTGATATTTTTATCTCTCCTCTCTCTTGAAACAAACCAAATCAAAATGGAATCAAACCGAATCAAAAAGTAACCAAACTAGGTCCAAATCTAGTCCAAATTCAACCAAACTGACCTGGAAAATTCTAGAATCAGTTTGTTTGGTTAGGAGCTCAATTTTTCCTATAAATAGAAGCCTCCCCTTGTTGAAAAAAATATAGTGTCTTATGCTTTGTTACTCTACTCCACCCAAGCCAAGAATTGTGAATTCTTTAATAATTCACTAGTTTTTGACACTTCTCTCTTTCTTCAATTCCCATTGGTGGCTCCATCAACATACTAAACCAATTGATTGGTTGGGGGCCTCTACCGTGAATAAAGAATCAAGCAAATTGTAAGGTAAGTATGGTGAATTTTGATCTTTTCTATAATTTCTCAATGTTTCTCTCTTCTCAACCCCTCTCAAGCTTGAGAAGCTTAATTGGTATGGTTTTTGAATGCTATTAAAGTTAATTGATTAATGATAGCAAAGAATTATATAAATTTCCATTTATGTTTAATTCTAATGGTTTTTTCTCTCTCTCACTTAAGAAATAGTCATACTTATGACCCATTCTTAATCCAAATGAAGCTTTTCATAAAGCTTTTCCTTAATCCAAGATTAATCTATGCTTGAGAATAAATTAATAGTTCTTTTATCTATGCTTTTAGTTTATGATTATTTTTGAATTAATCCATTAAGGGTTAATGATCCAATTAGGGATCATTCTAATCATTCCCTTAAAGATAACCTATCTTTTAAAATAATTGAGATTTATTAGTTATAGTAGCGGAGCTGTGGCAAAATTTTATAAAAATTTACGCATAAAATAATTTCAATTCAAAGCATGAAAAGAGGATTTCCTACCATATTCTAGGAATTATCATCCTAGATTAATTGAAAGAATTTCATAGTAATCATAGAAAATTTAAATTTTTATATTATGCATAAAAGATGAATATTTTATTATAAAAGTGTTACTTTTAGCATAATTAAATTTTATGCATAAGAGGTATACATAAAAGATGAATATTTTATTATAAAAGAGTTACTTTTAGCATAATTGAATTTCATGCATAGAGGTATGCATAAGAGATGAATATTTTATTATAAAAGTGTTACTTTTAGCATAATTGAATTTCATACATAGAGGTATGCATAAAAGATAATTATTTTATTATAAAAGTGTTACTTTTAGCATAATTAAATTTCATGCATAGAGGTATGCATAAAAGATATGGGAAGTGATAAGATGTGATAAGATGCATATGAGATGAGTTAGGATGTGATAAGATGAGTTAAGAAGTGATAGGATGTGTATGGGATGAGGTAAGAAGTGTATGTGATGGGATAAGATGTATATGGGTTGTGATAGGGTGAGAAATTGGATGTGAATGTGGATGGGTATGTATGGATGTATGCATGTAGATGTGGATGCATGAATGTGGATGTATGGATGTGAATGAGGATGTGGATGTAAATGTGGATGTATATGTATGGATGTATGCATGTAGATGTGAGTGTGAATGTGGATGTATGTCCATGTAAATGAGGATGTGGATATAGATGCATGGATGGGATGTGGATGTATGCATGTAGATGTGAATGTACGCATATAGATGTGGATGTATGGATGTGAATGTGCATGTAGATGTGGATGTATGGAGATGAGGATGCATGAATGTGCATGTAAATGTGGATGTGAAAATAGATGCATGGATGTAGATGTGGATTGATGAGGGATAATGTGGAAAAATGAGAGTTAATATAGAAACTGTATTTGTAAACTGTTTGTAAATGCTGTTTGTAAATGGCTGTTTTATGTCAAGAATGCTGGGGAAGCATTTTGACCGTCTTGTGATTAAGGTCGTGGAGACCTAACTGATAAAGTTGCAACTGCTGACGGAGAGTCAATGGAGGACGTCTCGCGTAGCAAGGTCGGCCGAGGTCTTGACTAGCCTCGGTGCGATTAAAATGGTGAGCTTCCGGTACGGTGGATGAGGGGCCAAGGAAGCGGCCTATGAGTGAAGCGCTAGGTCACCTGCGAAGGATCCTAGAGGGTGCTGACCATACGGTGCTCAGGCTCTAGGTCGCCTAGGATACCCACGTGTGCGTCGAGGAAGATATTGGAACAAGGAGTAAGAGTTGTTTTATGAAATCGGGCATGGATCTGGTTGATTGACCTTGCTGGTCTTTAATGGATGAGTCCATGGCTCTTTATATGGATCTGTTGGTTGATCTTGCTGATCTTCAACGAGTCCATCTTGATAAGTGATTATATTGCCGAGTATTATGGGCTAGGAACTAGGAAACGGCCCCTGAGTGGACAGGTGGTGAGCGTCCTAGTTGCCAATGATGCCATAGATACTCTGATATAGGAATGACGAGAAAATTAAGAATCAACCGAATAAATTGGAAGATGGTGATCAGTGATACTATGGTTTTATTAAAGGATTATTTTAAAACTGGTTGAATCTATGAAAAGGCAATTTCATATTGGGTGTGTAAGTGGTGTGACTAGTTTTATTTTTGCATGAACTTCCGGCTAGGGGGCTTGGAACTCTTTTCCTTGGTACCCGGGAGAAAACATAACCAAATTCTTAATTGGATCCCATCACTATAGTGGTTGGGCGGTTGGCTAACCCATGGGACTGGATGGGGTTAGGCTGGACTGATGGATCCGTAAATCGAGACTCAACTTTTGTTATTACGATAGATAAAGTAAATCCTGGACAGTAATTGTTCTATGGATAGGAATCAACGGCGGATGTGCCTCTTGAATGGGAAAAAAAGTGTTGATCTCAATGATCCAAGTGCAAGTTTCTTCCTTGATCTGATCAAGTATCTTGAAGATGCAATTGGATTAGCTTGATCAGAAATGTTCTTGACTACGTTATCTAGTAAAAAGTTTTCCTGGTGGAATCGCCCGTGCTTTCCGGTAAAGGAAGTTTTTCCGGGTTCGGTTTTGGAACAACCGACGGATTAGTCTGTTATCCTGATATCCGTGGGTGAGGCCCCGAGAATGTGGGACCCCTGTCCCGTGCGAGAAGTGTTACTTCCGCTGCTAGTATCCTGAATCTGTTGCTCTCGGTGGGAACAGGGGGATCTTACACAATACATGTAAACAAGTCTATCTGCTCGATCTGCAAGAAGTCGATTGTGAATAGTACTGTGAATATAATTGTACATGCTCCAGTTTCTTTCTGAGCCTGAGTTTGAAGAGCACTGACTTAGAACCTTCATCGCAAGGTTGCGCAATAAAGCATAGTGCTCACCACCATTCATCATCTACCACTTCCATGCGGGGTGCTCTTTAGCCATTTGTTGAACAAGGGAGTTGGAAAATAAACCCTCTTTCAATCGAAATGAGGTCATCTCCTTTATGCACTTTACACGATCATCAACATTATTATAAAAAGTGTTTACCACTTTATAAAAATCTTGAACCACCTCAACGTTGGACATCAAATCCATATTCCAGTATTCAGGATCTAGCATGTAAGCAGCACTGTGTAGTGGTGAATGCGCTCCAATCCATCTAGCATGGAAGTACTTCAATAGGACTTTTCTTTGTCTTCTACTGGAGAATGGTACACGCCATTTCTTTTCCACCACTGAATGCTCTAATTTCTCAGGACACTCCAAACTCTCCTGGACAGTCCACCATTGCATCCATGCTTTCCCGAGATTAGGCACTCTTTGATCAAGATTTCGTAGGGCATACATAACAGGCATCATTACATGATGGTATGCATCCATCACACTGTTCCACCAACTTCTTCTCATAAGCGCAGCCTTCAAGACTTTGATTTTATCTTTCACTTTTTCAGGTTGAGTGCTCTCCCAGTCATGAAATGTCATGTATGTAAATGTTTCGCAAACTGTATCTTTATTTCGAAGAAGAGACTCAAAAGTGTAAAAGTGAGTGCAAAACCTAGTCTCCGCTGGAAGCTTTAACATAACTGACATGCGAGGTTGAAAAATATCTAACACTCTCTGTCTCTTGAGCATGAATCTCACAAGCTGGCGAGCAGTGTCGACGATTGAGGCAAACCATTTGGTATCATCACTTTTATACCAATCTTTTAATACAAGATTCAAACTATGAGTATTACAACCTACCAGAAAAACATGTGGATAGTACTGCTTTAGGATTTTGGATGCATTCTTGCAATTCTTTGCATTGTCCATGATGATTTGGACTACATTTTTGGCACCCACTTCCTCTATCACAGAGCTAATGACGAGCAATGTAAGCCCCAGTTTTGATTGACCCAGCAGAATCCACGGCACGGATGAAAGTCTCACCTCTAGGTGAAATAACCATTATTTTAATTAATGGTTTTCTTTGTACATTGGACCATCCATCACTTACTATACTACATCCAGAAAGCTCTATATTGCTAAGAATTATTCTTTGTACACGTTCTTTTACTTGCGCATAACATTTCTCTCTAATAGATCATTTTGCATAGCATGGTACGTAGGCGGTGAAAACCCTGGTCCAAACTCACCAATTGTCTTCCATGCTCTCTTCCAATGCTCACTGTCCACCATCATCATAGCACTCCCAGAAAAGTAAATCGCTTCAGCAAGGGCGAGTTGTGCATCATCGAGCCGACCTTGACGTAGGCTTTCTTGCACAATGAAGTTTGACGCATGGGTATATTTTCTACGTCAAAGTTCCGCTTGCAAGAAGATGCACTCGGTAGATTACTTTCTGGTTGCACATTGACGTTCGGAGTACAAGCAGGCGATGTAGCCGGAGTACAAGCAGGTGATGTAGCCGGAGTTTGATGATTAGAACAACAGTGTTTCTTGCTACCTTGATACATTAACGCTAGGAGTGTAATGTTTTCTTGCATCTTTCTTTTGAATTTCTTCTCTTATGCGTTTGGCCAATGCAGGTGCAAAGGGGTGGGTACATGACTTTTTCTTCGCTCCGCCTAAAAAGTGTTCTCTTAGTCGAGGCGCCCCACCTGATTTTACTGCGTGTTTCCTACTATTTAGAATTTGGACTCTATTGGAGGTATCACTGGATCCAACATTGTCCTCCATCTCAAATAACCTATTCAAGCAAGCATATAACAATGAATACACATATGAAAAAACAACAAAGTCACTCACGTATTACAAAACATACATCACAGACAAACTACTTCGAAACTATCTTGACAAACACAAAAGATCATCACATAACACAAAACTACTTCGAAACTATCTTGCAAGGTCTGACTACAAAAACAATGAGGCTTGCAATCATAACTATGGACGAAACTCTCCATATATGAATGCTAGCATTGGAAATAACAACTATGGTAATGCCCGCAATTAGAGTTTGTATGAAGGTCACGGCCGAAGTTGGGCAATGGGCAGAATCAACATGTCAATTCTAAATCCTAGTGAGCCAGATATTGCGGTCGAAGCAGATGCAGTAGATATGCACGTCATCCACTTTGATGCTTACGAGAACATACCAGTGGAGGTGAAAGGAGAAAATAAGCCAACACCATTAAGCTGCGTAGGACCAAGATTTGACATGCTCATTCTGTCTACCTTCTCAGAGATTGCACCCACAGTTCTACTGTCTAGACCAATTTGACGTCTCTACAGCTTCATCGGGCGTGATCTTTCATGCACTTTGATTTTGGACATTACCATAGTTGTTGTTATTTCCAATGCCAGCATTCGTATATGGAGAATTTCATCCATAGTACTAATATGTAGGGTAATTTGTACAATCAATTTTTACAATGAGAAAGGATTTCATTAACGTGTTCACAAACTCAAAAGATCATCATATACGTAGTTTATTGTTTTAACTTTAGAAAATCAAGATATCCATGACGATTCATGCTAAATGCAAAGGATGACTGAAAGTTTTTAAACCATGAATTATTTTATTTGGATACTTACATAACCATAAATATTAATCCTTGTTAAACCTTTAGCATCACGACAAGACGAATGCATGAATGTGTATTCTAAGATTAAGATACATATAATTGATAGCATGCATACAATGCACATTGCACCCCCAATGAAGGATGATCATCATATACGAAGTTTATTGTTTTAACTTTAGAAAATAAAGATATCCATGATGATTCATGCTAAATGCAAAGGATAACTGAAAGTTTTTAAACCATGAATTATTTTATTTGGATACTTACATAACCATAAATATTAATCCTTGCTAAACCTTTAGCATCACGACAAGACGAATGCATGAATGTGTGTTCTAAGATTAAGATACATATAATTGATAGCATGCATACAATGCACATTGCACCCCCAATGAAGGATGATCATCATATACGTAGTTTATTGTTTTAACTTTAGAAAATAAAGATATCCATGACGATTCATGCTAAATACAAAGGATGACTGAAAGTTTTTAGACCATGAATTTTTTTATTTGGATACTTACATAACCATAAATATTAATCCTTGCTAAACCTTTAGCATCACGACAAGACGAATGCATGAATGTGTGTTCTAATATTAAGATACATATAATTGATAGCATGCATACAATGCACATTGCACCCCCAATGAAGGATGATCATCATATACGTAGTTTATTGTTTTAACTTTAGAAAATAAAGATATCTATGACGATTCATGCTAAATGCAAAGGATGACTGAAAGTTTTTAGACCATGAATTATTTTATTTGGATACTTACATAACCATAAATATTAATCCTTGCTAAACCTTTAGCATCACAACAAGAAGAATGCATAAATGTGTGTTCTAATATTAAGATACATATAATTGATAGCATGCATACAATGCACATTGCACCCCCAATGAAGGATGCCTTTTGTACCCAATTAAGGATACTTTACACAATCAAAGATCTATGCTTTCCCAATACTCTAGTATAGGACAATAGACCTTCTCTAACATTCACAAAGAAAATCAAAGATCTATGCTTGCCCAATACTCTAGTATAGGACAATAGATCCTTGTCTACTCTAAACTATATCAAGTATCAAGAACCAATACAAGCCCCTAAGCAGGACTCTTGGCTCCATCAAACCATTCATAAAGCAGAATGAGGTAGATTACCTACCTAGCACAAATGCAAAGCTGAATGACTCCAACTTTGTCCCTAAATCTCTACAACTATAAGCTACGAACCACACCCTGCCCCCAATTCAAAGAACTAAGGACGAGTGGCTCAATAGCCTTAGGAGTGCCTACAAGGAAAGACGACAGCCCCTAAGTTAAGGACGTTCTTCCCAAGAGGACACTTCTAGCAACTCAAGAGCTCTACAAGTACTTTGGGGAGAGATATCACGCCCCCAAAACAAGGACTATCTCCCCCAAAGTTGCATGATGGGTGTCGGGCAATATTTATAAACATGACAGAACCCCACCAGGTTTCTTTCGTTTTCTCGACGGGCCCATCGGGAAACAAAAAAACCCGGTGGGGTTATTGGACTAGTAGGTTTTGGCAGGTCATTGCTCAGGTCATGTGAATATACAATGTGATCACAAGTTTTAATATGTTAATAACAGGTTTTGTTAACGTGATCACGAAATTGTGAAGACGTTAATGAAATCCTTACTATGCATGGATATAGCTCTCTATACATTCATAGGGCTTTCTATAGGCTCTATGCATAGATATAGCTCTCTATGCATGCATATAGATCTCTCTATGAGATCTATGTTTGCATAGAGTGATCTAATTATCGATATACCTCTTTATTCATGCATATCAAGAAAATGCTTGTATTATGAAAGATTAATGCTTGCACTACAACTTCAAAAAAATTAGATGAACTCGACAAATAGGAGAATCAACTAAATCCCTGAATACCTAAGTGGCTTGTTGATCAGCCCTTAATATTCCTTTCTATCCTTGTATTACTTACTCTAATCACAACGAGTTACATTAGGTATATATAGACATTTGATCTTCATTGGTGGTAGGTGAGATCATATTACTACATAACTATGGCAATTTGTAACTATAATATCTCCAAGCCTATGATGTTGGTGGTGAGGCATTGTAGGATGATAGTGCATATGTGACACAGACAATGATTTTATATTCACGTGATCACAACTTTTTTTTTGTTAATAACATGTGTTAACATGTTATTAACATGTTCACATGTTACCGTTCACAAAATAAACAGGTCACTCGCCATTTTGGAACCCCTGAAAAGCTTGGCTACACATGGAAACTAGCTAGTCACATGTTCTTATGTTACCATCTTCACATAACAGTAGGTCAACAGCCACCTAAAAATATCTTAAAGTCCTGGAGAAGATAGTTTTTTTAGGTCCTTGTGGAAGCTTTGTGAATATAGCATGTGATCACAAGATTTTTTTTGTGAACACGAGGTTTTGTTAACGTGATCACGAAATTGTGAAGACGTTAATGAAATAAATTCTATATGCGTAATTTTGGCCAATTTTCATCACATTTAGGATATTTGGCAATCCGATGGAGAAAATTAAGCCAATTTCTAAGCCTTCGCTAGAAATAGACTTATGGTGTAAGAAATAAGGTGCCCTATTTGAATGAAGTGCAAGTGTCAAAGATCATTCAGTATCCGATCTTGTCAAAATTTAAGCATGATAAGATCCCTAAACTATCAATCTAGGATGGACCTCTTCACTATCGGTCCTCACATGCTCAAATATACTCATGATCATGAAAACAATACACTCATGCTATACATATGTGTGTAGGTGAAACGTCTTAACACATATGTATGATCATAATTAACATCACACTATAAGAAAATAGGGGATTGGGTATGATACTTGTAACATAATGGAATCTTGTAAAATTTTAAGGTGACAGGTGACATTGAACACACCCCACAAAACATCATTTTTATCACGAAGCTGTCCTTTTCTAAAAATGCATACTTGACATCAAGAATTTCTCTTTGAAATACAAATGTGTCACAAAGAGACACATGTAGTATTCTTAAGCATCATTTTATATCCTAATATATTAACATAGTAACGACTATTCTTGATAGGCTAGCTTCTTTTGAAAGCTCTAGAAAATCTCTCTCTCTTTCTCTCTCTCTCTCTCTCTCTCTCTTTCACACACACACACACACACACACACAATTTCACTTAATTTATAAAATTGAAGCTCCAATAACAAGGCGGAGTTTAGATACATATATTTGGGCGTATTAATTGACTTTTTTTTGGGTTACATTCTCATATGAGGCCGCTAGTCAAAATGCATATTTCTCTATCATGATGCAATGTTTATCCACCAATACGTTTTATTTGTCTGCATTGTGTGTGTGTGTACATCGTGTATGTTTTAATGTGTGTGTGTGTGTGTGTGTGTGCAGGTGCATGTATTTCTGCATGTGTACATGTGTGCTTGTACACATGTTAATGTGCATGTGTACATGTGTTTATGTAAACAATATATATATGTGTATATGTATATATATATATCTCACATCAACAAATGTACAATATATGAGGAATCTATCATGAAGGAACGAGAATAAACACAAAACTTAAGGATCCTATCCATCTCACATACTTACGGTTCCTCCTTAGCATCATTACACATTTGTTCTCATAGGAATTCATATTGGTGTGTGGGTGCAACATCATGACTATTTTAAAACGCAAATAGCAAGCATTGGGTATGGAATCAGAGTTCGTTTTTGACTAGCACATGGTAGGTCTGAAAGGTCTCATCAAGAAAGAGAGAGTTGAGAAGAGACTGTGAGGCAGAAATCCGAAACCCCATTGTGCTATGTTCGAAGTCTTGCACCTCTTCATGTTCTTTGAGAAAGAAGCTCCTGTATAACACATGCCATTTTGAGCATTACCCTCCTCAACGTACAATGATTTGTGGTCATTGTGATGAGCATTACCCTAGCCTACACGTGATTCATAATCGATGAGATTTATCATTGTTTGACAACAAGCAATGAGAGAGATATGGAGAGACATCTATTTGGAGACATAAATTTGTAGCCCCCCCTAGTAGTGATAAGTTACCCCGGTTAGTAAAATAACCCAGGTTATTAAAGCTAATTTAGAGGAACAAGTTAACTTGTAAGGTTGCAACAATGACTAATTACTAAAATCTCCAATTTTCACTCGCTAGAAAAACTAATAAAACCTTAGAACGGCCTTTTTCAACATCGTAAAAAAAAGTTCCATTTTTGTATATTATTAGAGCAGCAACGCTGGGCTGTGTGCACGGCATGGTGCCTAATTATTATCGAAGTTTTATTTTAGGGAGTGATAGGGTGCATGGCTATAGCTTCAAGCTGGCAGAGGCCGCTTGATTATTAATTACTTATTAACAGGGTGCTGCTCTGCGGCGTCATTCAGATGGCATCTTAATCGCTGTAGTACTTGCTCTTGTGGTGACGGCGATGTCTCTTGTGGTGACGGCGATGTTTCCTGTGGTGATGCTTCTTGTGGCGGTGGTCCCAATCATCAGAAAGGTGACGATGCATTATATTCTCCCCAGCAGCAGATCCACCATTCTCAGCGAGAGAGCGTCCTCCTCCTCCTCCTCCTTGGTCAATGTCACTAGACACAGCGCTTGCAGCCGCGACGTTGCCCCACAAGCTCAAGCGTGCACTCACAAGGCACACAAGAAAGAGAATAAGCACGCAAGATCCTCCTGATCGACTGAGTGCCATGATCATGCAAAAGTGGGCAAAGACCAGCAATTGTACTGTAAATGGGAAATGGTGCATACTTAACATCTAATTGAAAGTGTACATCTCTTTCCTATTCTATCTTGCATCCTATATTAAAAATATAGACAATTAACCATAAAACTTATAATACAAAAATTTAACCATTCAATCTTAATAAAACAACATGACATTATTTCTTAAACATCAAACGAGATAAATATAGCATATTAAAATTTAACTTAATAGAGCAATAAAACATAACAATAACAATATATTAAATCATAATATTAAGAACACCAATTAAAGCATAACATCAACCTTAACTATAACACATTTTAAGAAATTTAACATATTAACATTTTACATAACATTGAATCATCTTAGTAAAATAGAGTATAATTTTAAGCTTAAATATTGTACCATTACATTAAACACTTACTGAAAAGAAAACTCAATTAGAAAATCATAACCAAATATCAAAACATGAAAAAAATAAAACCTCAATAGTTTTCTTTTATTTTGAAGTTGCAGCACAATGGATATTGCTTAATCAAAAGTTTATTGAAGTGAACGTTGAGTTTTTGTTGCCAACCAAATGGCACCTAAAGTCAACAAACCCTTCTCATAATTAATCTTGTACTCTACATCATGTTTTCTAAATGTTATTATGATTGAAAAGATTAGTGCTATTAATGTGGGAATGAAGGGAAAGGAAGAGACGATCAAAAAAATATCGGCAAGCTACACAAATTGAAGGCCAGGAACATAGATTAAAAGTTCTCCTCTACAAAGGAGGGAAACTCAAAACAATTGGGGAATCCCTCATAACTCTTACACAATCCTAAAATGGGATTGATCATGATGAGAGACATAGATTAAGCAACATAATTAAGGTGGATTAAACCACACTAACAACTCCATAAGAGAGAGAGAGAGATTGCACACTCAACACTTGATCTCTATTGCATATCTCAAGTGAACCATACAATGATATAGGCTTTCTAGCCTTATCCCACTTTACACATCATCATCCATGGTCAACACTCACACACCATACAATATTACATGTGGCATTCTTATCTTGCCACAATATCTTGCACCTCTAGGGTGCTTTCCCACATACACACAACACCGCGATTACATCTCTCAACACCCCCTCTTAATTGAGGTGTTCTACAACTCATCATCCATCACCCATATCAATATAGCATTGCACAAACACAATCGCTACCTCTCAACCCTCCCCCTCAATGATACATTGGAGTGTCCATCAAATGAACATATGTGCGTGTGTCTACCGTCTTAGACACCAAGTCCATTTTGAGCTGACTCGCTCACAGTGGAACCATTGAGTCCGATTTGAACGTAGAATTTGGGTGGGAACCAACCCATGCGCATGCACCTCACACATGCATCGCTCATGCACATATCTCAACAACCATTTTGAGCTTCTCGGTGAGCTCAGGCAGGGCAACCCTCATACCAATGGGTGATAACAAAAAAAATCCTCGTTTTGAGCTTCAAGCTCGGGTACGGTTATCCTTCTCATTCATGGGTGAAAAAAAATACAAAACATTTTAGCCGAAGCTGGGTAGCGGACCCACGTGTGAAGTAACTTTTGCCATTACATCATCTCACAAAAAAAAAACCAATCCAAATTTACAACTCCTTACACCATGTGGACAAGGCTTTCAAAAGAAGCATGTGTGTGAATGAACCCTTGTTTAAGTGTTTTTTACACCACACATGAAACCTTATCTTTCTATCCTCTTTTGTTTTTTTGTTCAACAAAAAAATGTGAGGAGTCCATTGCGTTTCCAATGATCTCCTGTGTAATCTCTCTCATCACTGCCCGCTTGGGACGACTGGGCCTATTTGCCTTGCTTGAAACAATCATTCCTTGTGCCATCATTGGACTCCAAGTAGTGGCCATGTGAGCTTGCTATCACCACATCTCTTCTCTCTATGCCCTTTGCTACGGGAGCCTCCCTGCTGATCTCCTTGGATTGTAGCATCTGCAACAATAGCATGTCACAAATCTATCGTAGTTGCATGCCAACAGATCCGTGTTGCCTATACCTTCTTATCTTGACATGCCTTGCTTTCTGCTCAGCAATCGTCTTGCTGCTTCTGCAAAACTATGTTTCTTCATATGCGTCATCACCTGTGCACTAGAGGGGTCACCGCCTCTCTCTTCTTAGATATCTATGAATAGTTGCACTGCCCAGCACACCTTGTCTCAATTCAGTGGTCTCTTTCTCAAACTCTCATTTACCCACTGAATTTCTTCCTGGGCTTTACTGCAGTTGAGTCATGTAGTCCACGCTTCTGTGTGCTTTGTGTTTTGCTACTCTTGCCATAGCTCTATGTTGTAGCCTAGCTACCTTATCTTTTTCTCAAAGCCTTTGTATCTCTCATGGCACCCTTCAATTACTATGCTCTATGCATTCTGCCTCTACTGGTCTCTCTTATTTTCCCAACATGTCTCTTCTTGCATCACCAACTAACATCTTTGTGAGCTTCCATTTCAGCTCCAAATGAACTATGTGTGCAACTCCACTTGTTGCTGCACCTTGTTGCCTCCCCATACTCTATCTTGAGGTTTCAAGTAACCATCAACATGGCTACACTAAGCTCTCCATTGAGCTCCAAATGAACTATGTGTGCAACTCCACTTGTTGCTGCACCTTGTTGCCTCCCCATACTCTATCTTGAGGTTTCAAGTAACCATCAACATGGCTACACTAAGCTCTCCATTGAGCTCCTCATAAGCATGCATCCATTGTTGCATGCTGCCCCAAAGGGTGCTTCTCCTTTTTAAGATTTCATTACCATGAAACCAAGGTGCAAAACATGTGAAAATTGCCAAGGTTTCCATCCCCTTCTTTGCTCTCCTTCATTGAGAAAACTACGAGCCATGCCATTTTCTTGAACAAGCTCCAACATGGACTACAAATCAGCCCATAACCACATGTCCACAACTTGAAAAACAAGTATGTGCACCTTCAACCTCTTTGCCCAATGCAAAGAACCATGGGATTCATGATCCCGTCACATAGCAACCCTTTCATAGAGCATTATTCCATGCTCAAACACCAAAATATTGAGGCAATATAATACACAAACCAACCTTCAATGTTGTAATTGCAATTTGCACCTTCCTTGATGATGAGACAGCTTCCAAGACTTTATCTTTGTTGAAATTCAGCTTCTTTGATGATGAGCAGGCTCTCCATGTTGCAAAACTCCCATTTGCAACTCTCTTGTGCAGCTTCTATGCAACCTCCTTGTTGCAAATCTCCTCTCAAATCCTCACAAATGCAAATCCAAATGATAATATGAGTGTGCATATTTTTTTTCCATAATAACTGAAAATAATGCTTAATCAAAGAACTCAACCAAGAAAAACTATACATAAATATTCACCATGACCAAGAGCCCACCCAAGCTATACCATGAAAAAATGCAGGGGAGAAGAGAGCTTGAGCTCTTGCAAGCGCACACACACTCACAAAAATCTAAAAGAGAACACACAAGGTGAGAGGCTGAAAATCTTCTTCTTGTTCACACAACACTCAACACACCATATACAAAGATAAGAGTACACACAATATGAAAAGGTACTCAACCAAATACATACTAGGGTTCTCTATAGTGTGAACCCAACTAAATGAGTTGGCACTATAACTGTGCTAGTCTCTAGAATGGCTGTCACACAGCCTGTCATCCCAGTGGCCACATATCACCCATGATCTCACCAACCATGCTAGTGCTATAAGTGTGGGGTCTATCCCCCACATCAGTGTCTACCGCCTCACTAGATGAGCTCGATATCCCAACACTCCCCCTTGAGCTCAACTCTATCTCATGTACACCAAGCGAAGCCCTCAATTTGCGGAGCTTCTCTGTACCCAATGCTTTGGTGAAGATGTCAGTGACCTAATCGTGTGTGCTAACATAAACAAGGTCAACGTCTCCTGCCAAAACCTTCTCTCTGACAAAATGGTAGTGGACCTCTATATGCTTCATGGTACGAGCATAAAAAATTGGGTTCCTAGCCAACTGTATAGTGCTAATGTTGTCACAGAAAATGACAACTTCTCCACCACTGATAGACCTAAGTTTGCAAGTAGCTTTCTCAACCAAGCTACCACACATGCTGCCATAGCAGGACCTCTGTATACTCGGCCACTGTACTGGATAGTGCAACCGTAGGCTGCTTCTTGCTACTCCAAGTCACAAAGCAGCACTCCCCAAAGAAAACATGAAGCCACTAGTAGATCTTCTATCTAAGATACTACCAGTCCAATCAGCACCTGTGTACCCATGTACACATATCTTTGTGTCCCATATTCATAAAATAGTCCACATTAATGCAAAGTAGACCTCACATACCTCAGTATGCATCTCAATGCATCCAAATGTGGCTTCCTAAGAACCTGCATAAACTGACTCACCAACCCAATAGCACAGCTCAAATCTAACCTGGTGATCGTCATGTAGATCAAGCTTCCTACTATGTGCCTAAACATAGTAGGATCCTCCAAAATCTCTCCTGAATCTGCACTCAACTTGCCATTATGATCCAATGGCACTGCGATAGGCTTACAGCCTTTCATACCATACTTGGACAACATGTCTAAGCCATACTGTCGTTGCAGTAATCCAATACCATGTGATGACCTAATCACCTCAATGCCCAAGAAATATCCGAGCTCCCTCAGATCCTAATAATCTTAAAAACATAATGGTTAACTAAAAACATATAGAAAGACTTTTAAACTGAATAAAAATTGGAAAAAATGTACACACACTCTTCAGGGCATGGATAAATAATAATTCTAAAATCTAAAGTCTACATGAAGATATACAAAATTTCTTATTTAAAATGTAAAAAGAGCTTAAATCCATCAAATTTGATAAAAGTTGAAAGGAAAAAGCCAGTAGGTTAATCAAGAGTCACATCAACAAGCTGCATGTTTTGAATTCAAATAAAAAAATACCTTTTATTATTATCAAAATATGGTCCCAATCTTAGACAAAGATATTGTTACAATAAAAAAATGTGGTCCCAATCTTAAACAAAGGTATTGTGAGAAATAAAAAAATTGGTCCCAATCTTAGACAAAGATATTGTCATAATTAAAAAAATAGATGAATCTATTTTGTAATATACCCAAAATGTGATCTTAAAATCCTAAAAGAAGAGAGAGAAAGCTAATATTTAAGAGTTTTTTTACACTCTCTTTATTTATGGAAGACAGAGAGCTCTTACATGGCCCCTTTTTGAGTCCATATTTTTCTTAATGAAGTTTCTCACTTTGGGTCGGGAGGAAAATCTTCCTTCAATGCGTGCTTTGCAGGTGTTTATTTTTCTCTTTGCATTAATCTAATTTATCTTATATTTTACTCTTCTCTTAAATATAACTTGATCTTATATTTTATTATCTCTTTAGAGGGAGTTTGTTGGTCTTCCCCAAGAAAGGAAGAATATGAATATGGGTAAGCACCTCAGAGGGGGGCAGAGGGGGGGGTGCACTACTAAGAAACCCTATGTATTACGTGCATTCATGGGGTATTTAAGAGACCCCTTACCTATGAAAATGACACCTTTTTCTTTATGTACTTACGGGTTTTGTTTCAAATTTGATTTTAAAAACCCTTTTTGTAAATGTATTTTTTTAAGTTTACCTTAAAATTTTGAATTAAAAAATCCCTTCAATTGAACTCACGTGGTATACATACATATTTTTAGGGTAACCCCCCCGAGGTAAGCACCCCCCCAAAGAGTAATTGTTGGCATAGATGCACATGTGAGATGTTTCCTTGAATGAGTCCATTTTGGAAATTACCACCCGCTAACAAGGTAAGTAATATATAAGCCTTTTTCTTATTTATATATTCTCTTTTACTATTTAATACTTATCTTATTCATGTGTGCATGTTTGTAGAAGAGTGAAGATGATTTGAGCAATGCATATGAAGAAGATCATGAAGATAAAGAAATTGATTTTGAAGATGAGGATGACGATTAGTCATCGGATTCCCTTTAATTTTATTTTTTATATGATTAAAGCACTTATCAATATTTTGTATATGACTAAAGCCCTTATCAATATTTTCTAATTATTTGAAGTTGGTTGAATATATATTTTTGTTTATGTTTTTGTTCAATTCTTTTTGCTATCTCTTTATTTCAAACAAAATGTGGGACATAACACTTTTTTTAAAGCTATGGAACACTGGAGAGTTCTGTGAGAACTTCCCAGTTTGTGCCAGCTTTTTTTACAAGTTTATTTTAGGTGCTAAAAAGCAGTGTTTATAATAGCAAATTAACACTGCCCAACAGTGAAAGTTTGATGCTGAGTAGTCCTCCCGCTTGCAGTAAATATAGTAGCATCAATAGCAGCAAAATGACTCCAACATTTTCCAACGCTTGTAGTGATATATCACGCTACTATACTATCATTCTATTGTAGTGAAGCTCCTTTTTTTCTTGTGCCAATGTGTAACATGCTATTTTCTATTGGTCTCTCTACTTAATCAAGTGTTGTCATTCTTTCCTATGGTTCCTTGAGTGATCTACCTTACATGCAAGGAACTAAAGAAAGAATCATTACACTCTCCCGATCTACCTTACATGCAAGGAACTAAAGAAAGAATCATTACACTCTCCCGATCTTCCTCCAAGCAAGATGAAAAACCTCAAGCACACAAATCTCCCTCTTGCAACACAACCTCACACCTCTTACTAGCTACATGGCAAGAACAAGAGAGAAATGATCTTTCACGTGATGACCACCCTCGAGCTATCTCACTCAAACTCACTCTCCCGATCTTCCTCCAAGCAAGATGAAAAACCTCAAGCACACAAATCTCCCTCTTGCAACACAACCTCACACCTCTTACTAGCTACATGGCAAGAACAAGAGAGAAATGATCTTTCACGATGACCACCCCCGAGCTATCTCACTCATGAAAATCTCACACTTGCACTCGCACACACTCTCACTCGCACTCTCAACCTCTTCTTTGATTTTTTGTGTATTCCTCAGCTTCATGTTGAAAGCCAAAAGTAGCCCTTTCTGAAGCTTTCTTGATCCGCGTGCCATATTTTTGTCGATGTCCCCCTTTTTTGAAAAAGCGTGTTCGGGAAGCTTTCTTTACATGCGGTCATCCTTTCCATGAGATTACGTTTTTTAAGGAACTCGGAAAAAATCCCTTTTCCATGGTGCACCATTCGCACCTCAGTGATCTGATGAGGATTCTCAATAGCTCATCTCGAACATTCCATCCTCCTCTTTGATTTTGTATCTCTTTATCTAAGGCTAAATCTTTATTCTTGACCTCCGTTTAGGACCTGCAATGTCGACACAAAAATCTAGGCACATTTTTAGCACAAAACCACTCAAAACCCACTTTGGAGTCACCAAATGGATGTGAAATAAAATGAATCACTCGAGCAAAGTTGTTCTATGTACAAAATGGAAAAACTCTCTCCTACAAAACTTCTCCTAATTCTATCTCTAACCTAATCAAAACTTCTCCTAATTCCATCTCTAACCTAATCAAAACTCACCCACAAAAATGGCAACTACCTGAAAATGACCAAAACCAAAAATTTCTTGCAGCACAAAATTTTGTCAAAATACATTAGATGTCCTAACAAAACATTCACACACTTTCTACAACATGAATTTATGAAAAATATTTATACAAAATTATGAAGCATCACAATTGTCCCTTCTTTGAGAACTCTCTCGTCCTGAGAGTTTAAATGAAGGAAACTCTACATGCAATGAATCTATGTCTACCCACACGAAGCATCCTCTAAGGGATATACATCCCACAACCAAAACTTCAACTATAGTCCTATTTCTAATTTGCCTTCTCCTTCTAACCAAAATGAACTGAGGTTCGACCCTTAAACTCCCATCTTCCTGAATCCTAAATTTGTCTTGTAAAACATGAGAAGGATTAGCAACATAACTTTTCAATAAACTCATATGGAAAACATGATGCACTTTTATATTTCTAGGCAATTCTAGTTGATAAGCAAATGTTCCAACCCTCTTTAAGATTTTAAAAAGACCAGCAAAATGGGTGATAGTCTTCTATCCTTCCCAAGAAGTAAGTTACTCTTCTTAGAAATGACTTTCAAAAATACCATATCTTTGACTTTGAACTCACTAGGTGCATGCTTCTTGTCATAATAGAATTTTTGTCTATGTTCAACCTTCTCGATACACCCCCTAATAGTCTTGAATTCCTCATCCATCCTCTCAAGCATCTCTTTGGAAACTTCAACTCGGTTCTCTGGGTCCGAAAAGTTCACTAGTGTATAACAATTTTGTCCATAAATGGCCTCAAAGATGTCATTTGGATGGATCTATGCCGAAAACTCAGCTAAAGGTAAGAATTCAATGTAATTGGTTTTCTTTCAATTGACATACATTCTAAGCATATCCTCTAACACGCAGTTTACTTTCTCAGTTTCCCCATCTATTTATAATTAGAATAATCCAGGGTTAATCTAGAATTTCCCCTTTATTTCATTGTTTATCAAAGCTCTAGGCTTAGATCTTAATGCTTTGATTAGGAGATTAATCATTTTTAGAATTATTGTTAACTCAATTTTTTGAAATGTATTTTTTAAATCAAGATTAGTATCATTTTTGAAATTTATTTTTATACACTTTTCATATTTGCTAATTTTTTGTTTTGATAAGATTAGCAATGAAAGTTCTATTAATCATTTTTGAATTTGTATTAATCATTATTTTTAAAACCCTAATCCACTTTACTATTTGATTTCTTGAACTTCTTTATCTTCTTAATCTTGATTTCTTGAAATTTTATTGATTTTTAAAATTAGGATTTGCAAAGATTTTAGTAACCAATATTGAGTGATTTTCTTTTACTATCTTGCTTAGAGAGCCTACAGTTTTACTATCTTGCTTAGAGAGCCTACAGTTTTACTATCTTGCTTAGAGAGCCTACAGTTTTAAATATCAATCCTTCAGGCCTAATTACTGCAAGATCAAACCCTAGATTCCCAAATCTTGGTTCTTGGAGAAGATTGTAACAAGAACTAGAAGATTGTGGTGCAAAAAGTCAAGGTTTCTATGTAGAGTTTTCATATTATTATGTAGAATATTCACATTGCTATATGTAGAGTTCTTAGATTTCTGTTGTAGAGTTGCAGAGTGTTGTGCTGAGTGCAGATTCATAGCAAATTTGAATAGATTTCAATGCAGATTTTATGTACAGTTGGTATAGATTTTCAAGATTTATATATATATATACATATATATATATATATATATAGTACATAAATATATATTGTATTTTAATATTTATGCCCTTAAAGCTTTTTTCCTATTCATGTAAAGGTAGGATGAAGTTAGTGCTCTTCTCATGAGTAGGTAAGCTTCAATAAAAAGCATGAATTGTGAACCATACCAAGGGAAATCCTTTATGAAATGAGATGGATCATGAGATGAAATGATTTATAGGATTGGGACGGTTCATAATCTTAAGAAAAAGAGGTAATGCTTTAACACTAAGAAAAAGAAATTGGAGTGCACTTTCATAAGGTGATTAGAAAATCTCAGAAAATGATTAAGTGTTTCTATGTACATATATATATGTATATGTATGTATATATATATATGTATATATATATATATATATATATATATATATATATAAAGATTCTCCCCCCTCAAAATCTATTACCAGACTCATGAGATGGGTCCCATAAAATGCTCTGTAGGTATGAATTATACAAAAATACATGCATGTTCCAATGATTGCATGCTATTTCGAGGGGTGAATAAAGATGCAACACAATGTTCAAAATGTGGAGAGAGCGACTATAGGGATCATTTTCACAAGAGACAAAATTCTCCAAAAGGTTATTCCTCACAATCAATATGAAATTTGTCAAATTCATCTCTACTAAAGTGTTGCCTTTAGAAAGGGGTTTAATTGTGTAAGTCCTATGTCCCATGACTCTGGAAGCAGCAAATTTAGAATTTGATGCTTTAGCTCCTTTGACCATGAGATTATTCTCTACTTGGATGGCATTTGTTGTGACTTCAGCCCATGTAGTCATGCCTCTAATGACTAATCCATTATGGATCACTTCATGCTTAAAAACAATCTCCTAAGAGTGGTGAAGTTCAAGCGTTCCTCAACCTTGAGAGTTCTATACCAACCCCACCCTTACCGTCTAATGTTAGACTAAAGGCATTGGTCTTGAAATCCTCATTTCATTCTCCTAGGGCCTCAACCACTTCAAATACTTCCAAATGTATCCTAGGATCACCATCTCCAGTGAACTTTTTATAAGTTATCTTGGCTATCTAGTTAGCTTTCCCATGGCTTTGTTGGCCTATTATCACAATGCTATGCTTTCTACTACCGCTCTTCTGAGGGCGTGTGCAAAAGCAGCTCGGTTTGTGGGGGTAGAGCTAATGTTGGCATAACAGGAGCAATGATAGTAGCTGGAGGTGCAAAATGTGGCATTGCATGAGGATGCATTAGTCTAAACCCTAGTAGGGGTAGTTGTGCTACATAAGGCATGTGCCCTACTGGCACCCCAATAGGTGCTCTAGTCCACGTGGGAATTAGTTGTAGTTAGCTGGTCTCATAGCAAGACTTGTTAGCACACTCATTCTAGTGAAGGGTTGTTTAATGGGTACACCAGAATGAGATGTGACCCCTCTAGGAATGGTAATACCATATATGCCAAGTATGCAGGGGGCTCCATGTGTGAAGTGGTGTTGGCTACCGTGAACTATGGGCATGTGGCTTAGAGGCAATTCTACATTAGTCATCATAGATGCGATAGTTGATGTGATGTTAACCACTAAATGAGGCAATGTACTAGTATTGTCTTGGGCGGGGGTAGCTCTAGGATCTACTAAGGTGAAGCTTATGCTAGTCTGTGCCCTTGAGTCCCTGCAGCATGGCCTTGTGGGTTAGAAGATGTGGGTTGATCTATGGTATAGACAAGTGATATTACAAAAGTAGGATCTGTTTCTGGGCTCACAGGAGGTTTTACCATTTCTCTCATTGTGGGAGTTATTGCTTTGGATGTCCCAACTTGCGCCATGGCTCTTTGGATCCTTTCATGTTCAATGACCCTATATATACAATCAAAGAGATCTTGCAATTGTTCCTCCTTTGTTGTGGCCCTAAATATGGTTTGGACAATCCCTTCCCAACCAACACCATAATTTTGGATGCATCATTCTCCCAATCATTTGTGAGCAGATGTTGATCCATGATTTGCAAGCCTAGCTCTTTCCCTGAGGTAGACACAATGTTATTTCTTGTATCGAGCCTATCGAGCACTACCTACATAATCTTTCTTTGGGACTCATTTTGGGTGTATTGGGCTGGTAATCATTGTTGTGCCAATTCCAAAGTCTCTTCTTCCTTTGCTCTAGCAACTTGGATCGGTGTCTCTATCGCCTACACTTCTTCTGATGTCCTACCATCAACCATAAGCACTTGTGTAGGGGGTGGTTCAAAGGTCATAATTGTACCAAGTGTAGTAGGAGCTATATGGACATGGATATCAACATGAACACTCCCTCCTTGGAATGATAAGATTCGACCAGGTGTCTCTCTAGATTTAACCCCAACTCCTTCATCATATGGTCTATAAGTCGTAAGGTTTGGCTCAGAGGTAGCGGTTGAGGCCGGAGCTCTAAGGTAGCTAGCTACACTACCAAAAAGACAGGTAGCTGGCTTGATTGGTGAGACCTGGTTAGGGTTTTAACTTCTTGGGACACGGGATCCTTCCTTTGAGTTGAAATATGATAATGTATCACAGGTCCCTAGTACAATGCTAAATTGGGTTCCCACCAAAGGTCCTCAGCCCAGTGTATGCTGGTACATATCTAGCTCGATAGATGCACTATCATTTATATCAGCCACTAATTTATGCCGAGATCGTAGGTGTATGTGATTATAGGATGTAGGAACTTCCTACAGATGCCCTGGATAAGTTGGTGTTTTTTATTTTTATAAATATTTTTTTTTCATAAAAATTTTGAATCGGCCAAAGTTTTTTCGAAACATGTCATTTGTGTTTATTAACCTATTTTGCGCACCAGAAATAGTGTATTTTTTTCGCGTGAGTCAAGCACTACAGGCGCTGGCTCCCATAGTAGGGGGATCCTTAACTATGTAAAATTGTAAATTTTTCGAGTGTCACACAAGTTGCGCCAATGTAGTGGTAGCTTGTGCATTACCAGTGGTAGTGGTTGTGATTGCTACTAATGATGCTAGTGATCACCTTGACGGAAGTGCTAGCTACCACTATGCTAGTGATGAGTATTAATAACACTATTTAAGTGCTAGTTACCACTATTCTAGTGCTAGTTACCACTATTCTAGTGCTAATAACTACCACTTTCCTAGTAATGCAGATGGTCAGTGCACTACAACACGTCAGGGACCCATGATGCTAATAACTACCACTTTCCTAGTAATGCAGATGGTCAGTGCACTACAACACGTCAGGGAAATAGCAATGTTTATTTTGTTGGAATGTCGGGGAGTTTTGACGTTGCTGCTCAACCAGCGATAATAGCTGCGAGCCTAGCAGCAAAATTTCGTTGGTATACTATCATTTTGCTATTGGACTAGTAATGAATTTTCTTGTTGCACAAAATTCTAGAGAGTTGTTGAGTGTTGTATTTAAGTCATACATGTCACATACACTCAAAAAAGGATTATAGTTTTGAAAAAGCATCCATCAGACCCCTTAGAGTCATGTTGTGAGGCAACAAAAAAAGATGGAAGCTCAATGAAAAGATGGGGTTCCATATCAATATCAATATCATTATCCAATGTAGCACTGTCATGATTGAACGGTGACTTATCATCTCTTCAGATTAATGTTCCTCGTGCTCTTAATCGGTCTCAACTAAATTGTTTTCATCTTATTGACTTCTTCCAATGAGTCGATTTGAGGTAGGACTTACATCTCATTCAAAGATTCGTTCTCAACATCTTGATCTTGAAATTTTGAATGAGGAAAAACTTGTATAGCATACCACCACTTTGGATCAATATAATCTGCATCATGAAACACACCCTAATATCACAAAGCATAGGGGTTACACTTTTATTATACTACATCAAGATTTATTGTTGAGATTGGTTGGGCTACTAACTTGTTGTGATAGTGTTGAGGTAGTATGAAAGTATCTTTATCATCATTTCAAAACTTAGTGGAATTATTTCAATGTTTCTTCTTGGTTTCTTGAGCACCTCTATATATCACCTTGAACCATTTGACATCAAAGATGAATAGACTTAATGCCCTAAGTCCAATCTCAAGAATATCTTGAATAGTTCTACAATACTCAAGATTATCCTCTATGACATTGGTATCATGTCTATAATCTCCACTTTCTTGCTCAAAAGTTGCCATCACCCCATAATTAAATGTGTTTGTTTTAGAATCCACACACTCCATGTGAAAGTGCCTCCCCTCTGACCATATTGAATTTAATAGTTTGTAATAACATTAAAAAAAAGCATGACATTTAGTATAGTGCATTAAATAAGGTATATAATGATTGAAGCATGAGACAAAGATGAAGAATATACTTACTTGAGGGTCACATTCTTGTGTATACTCATGCCCTTCGATTATGATTATCTCTCCATTTTTCAATGCGATTGATATTTTTGTGGGAAGTCATTCGATATTGATCACATTTGGTAGATGTTCTAAGCCGGGTGAGAATGGCAAGCGTCTATTTATTCTTGTGAAATCTCTTCTCTCATGCTTCGTCTATTGATTGCATCCTTCTATCTCCCAATCCACTTCTCCATGATGGGACTATTTAGAATAAAGAATGTATTCACCTTTTTGTCTATTGATTGCGTCCTTGTATCTCCCAATCCACTTCTCTATGATGGGACTATTTAGAATGCAGAATGTGTTCACCTTTTGGTGTAATGCTTCGTTGCCTTCCTTTTTCTTGTGGCACATTAGTGATTAGTCGGTCATCCTCCTCATTACTTCACAACCGTAGAATGAAAGGATCTATGCAAGAAAGATGTTTTGAGATATACACAAGAGACTCTTGCATCAACCATCCTTCTTCCATGTTTGCTTCTAGCCTTGCTCTTTGTCTCACAAAATCCTTTAGGGTTTTCATAAACCTTTCAAGAAAAAAACATCCATCAAACATTAACAACACCACAAAGTGCCATTTCATCAACTAAATGTACCACAACATGCAATTGGCTAGTGAGAATTGTTATAGGAAAGTTATCCTCGATTACACACTGCCTCAATAGCATTGAGACAATATGTACCTACATACATAGAAATCATGTATACTATTTATTATACATAACTTGTGAGCGCATGGGAATACGAAATAGTAAATATAACTTAGCTCTAGTGAATTGAAGAGAAGATTCAATCCTCCAAGATTGTAAATAACCTCTTTGACCTTCTTGTCTCCACACAACCACTTATAGCAAGTGGAAGAATAAACTATGCATAGAAAAAAATGGAAATCAGTACTAATATAAGCCTACAAATTATGTACCATAAAGAGAAAATGAATAAGTAAATATTTATATACCTATAATATCTTGTGCCAATTGTCAGGCATTTTTTTGAGAGAGGTTTTGGGCTTGTGTACATATGGATGCATGGCATGTGTGAAGATCTTGGCTTGGAATGTGTTGGCAGGTGTACAGGGTGGACGGTTTGGCTTTGGGCTTATTGCAGGCCTGTCCGGAATGTGGTCAGCTGGAGGTGGTATCAGCCGTTTGATGGCTCTGGATGTGTACACGTCCAAGAAATGAGTGGGCACTGGTGGAAGATTGCATTTAAAGGTGTGGAAGCATGGAGGGCAATTGAATATTGATGCGGCTAAGGTTGCCTTTAATTTGGTGTGAAATGGAAAGCATAAGGGTGATATGGCCATCTTCTAGGCCTTACAAAAAATAAAGAAAAATAATCAACGTGGCTAACTATTGAAAAGCCACTTGGCAGCTTGTTTAATGGCCAGCGCTGCTGCCAGCAAAGGGTCTCTGGAAGGTTGGCGAAAGAGATGTGAGAAGGAGAGTTGGCGAGTCGGCGGGTTGGAAAGAGAGCTGCTGCCTTGTTTGTTTTGCGGCTCTGGTCATTCTGAAGAGCCAACGGCGTGGAGGAGCCACCTTGGGGTGAGCTACTAAAGCTGCTGGCGGTGACTGGAGCCTTGGGTTTTGAAGAGCTGCGGTTGGCTATGCACACAGGCAAGAGGGCGCAGCTATTGGTCGACTGGGCTGACGGACACTTGCAAGGGAGCCGCCAAAGAGAGAATGTGTGGGACAGGCTGGCGAGCAGTGGATGATAGTCTAGGCACTATAGAGAAAGGAGCGTCCTAGATGGGTTTTTGAAGGAGAGCTGTCCAAGAGCAGAGGCGTGGTGAGAGACCAGAGGGAGGCTGCCTTTGAAGTGGGTGGCCTGGCTGCAGGCGCAAGGGGTCCGCTAGAGGAGCTGAAGCAAGAGAGTAGTGGCAGGGAGCAGCTAAGCGTGTGGCTGTGGAAGTATCGATGGGTGCTGAAGTCAGGCAAGACAAGGGTGGCGTCAAGGTGACAGGCTGGCAAAGCGTGGGCTGGTGTGGGCCGTGTAGGTGAAGCCAGAACTGGAAGTAAAGGCAGGTGCTGAAGACCGGAAGCTAAAGCTGACAGTGGACAGTGTGAGCGAGTGCCGAGTGAAGCAGCAGAGAGAAAGACAGAGGTGTTGCTACTTGGCTGGTGGGGCTGGTAGCATTGCAGAGGAAGTGAGGAAGTGGCTGGCAGAGGATCAGCACAGAGACACAGAGAGAGACAGAGAGAGGTGTTTGGGTAGCTGCTGCTGGGCAACACACACAAAAGTGATGGGCTACAGAGAGAGTTGAGGGTTGCTGGTGGGGTGCCCTCTGAAGAGAGAAGTGGCCGGGTTCTTTCTTGTGTGGTTGGCACGGCAAGCAGAGGCGAGAGGTTCACGGTGATTGAGGATGTGGTGTATCCTCGGCAGTGACAAGCTTGAGTGTTTGTATGGTTGTGTGAGTAAGGCTTCTGTGTCGGGAGAAGCTTGTATACAGTGTTGACTGGAAATATATTGCTGGGTGTTTACTTTGTTTATGGTGCTCCTATTTTGTGCTGTCTTTCTGGTGTGGGTGGGTGGTGAACTGAGAGAAGTGTTCCAGTCGGTGGGGCTTGTGGTGTCTCCGTTGTGTTAGTCTTTTCAAAGTTTGGGAGGTGAAGGGCTATAGAGGCAGTGGTCTTTTTTTCTTGTTTTCACCTCACATGCTTTCTGGTGCCCCCACTGAGGATAACTCTGGTGTTGTTCTTTGCCTAGAAGGGTGTATGTCCCACTGAGGAGAGCTCTAGGATTGTTACAGGTTTGTCATGATGTGGTCTTATCCAGAATTTCATGGCAGGAAGGGTGAGGATGTGTGTGACTTTTTGGAGCAAACGGAGTTGGCATGCATTAGCAATCATGTGACAGATGAAGAGCAGGTTTTGAGGCTGATAAAGATTTTCTTGAAGGGAGATGCCCGAAGCTGGTTTAAGGATTTTGAAGCACAGAATGCGACATGTGAGCTACATGGTGTTTTGACCTTAAACAGGTTGCAAGAAGGCCTTTTGGAGCATTTTCAGCAAGTGGAGGATTCTAGTGTGCTTTAGCAGGAGTTGAGCATCTTGAAGCAGGTACATATAGGCAATCACTGGATGATTTTGTGCAGGTATTTACATGTTTGTGGGGTAAGTGGTGTATGACATTGAAGCAGGAAGTTCCTCCTATGTTTCTGAAAAAGAGCTTGTTTATTGATGATTTGCTACCTCATTTGAAGGTCAGGGTTGAGTTAAAGAATCCCAAGTCATTTGATGATGCAGTTAGGGTTGCTAGGGAAAAGGAAGGCAAAGTTTTGAAGCAGATGGAGATGGGTATTTATCCGTATGAAGTTGTTGTGTCTGCAAGGGATATGCATGTGAATTTGGTTGAGGTGGATAAGAGTTCTATGCAAAGTTTGATTAGACAGAAGCCTCAAAGGCCTATACAGGTGCAAAGGGGGATATTTTATGTGCCTTCTGATTTTTTTCCAAAGTCTTTGAAGCAGGTGAAGGTGGATGAGAAGTAGGTGAAGAAGCAAAGTGAAGATCTCTGTTTGATGCATGATGTGGATGTAGCTAAGGTCCCTATTGATGATGCGATTGAAGCTAAGGTTATGCAGGTGAATGAAAAGCAGGATGAGGAATCTGGGTCAAAGTTTGAGACTTTTGCAGATGAGGAGTTGCTAGTGGATTTTTCTTTGGATTTGGACATCATAGCTGTTCATGATGACAGTGATTTGGAATGCTCTATTGAAGATCATTTGCATTCGGATCTGGATGATATGCATGCACAGGAAAGTAAAGGGGATGATGCCTTGGGATTGGCTGATGATAAGAAGGAAGAGGAGCTGGATATAGAATGCTTTGACGATGATTCGTTGCCAGATTCTACGAGGAGGATGGGGTAGAGACTTGTGATGAAGTGAAGACGGTTTGTAATGTGGATGTGGAGAGCATGGAGGAAGATCCTATTATTATGGATTTTCTTGGACAGCTTGATGGTGGTTTGGTACGTGCAATGACTGATGTGGATGTTTTTCCATTTGATGCAGTATGTGCTGGGGAGTCTTTGGACAATGATACCAGGGGGTTGGCAACACTCAAGAAGGTATGTATGTAGATTTGGCTGATGAAGAGCATTGTGAGATGAGTATTGTGCTTGAGGATGATATGTGGGAAGTTTCTAGCCTTGATGAACAGGAGCCAGAGATAGACATGGATGTAGATATGGTTGAGAGTGTAACTAAAGCTTCTTTGCGTGTTGCTGAAATGCTAAAGACTAAGTGCATGGATGACAAGGGTTCTGAACCAGTTGAGCTGTATGGTTGTGAAGAGATGCCTGAAGTACAAGAGCTGGAAGTGCTTGTGGACACTACTGATGGAAAGGATCTGGACTTTTGTGTGCAGAAAGGTCAAAATGCTGGAACTTGGCCTTCACTGGTGTTGATGAATGGGATGCTAGATGCTGCAATGCCACAGGTTTTGAAGACGAGGAGGTTTGTTGTGGGTGAAGTGGACGTGGATGATTTTGTCGCACATATGGTTGATGTTTGGTATGTAATGATGCAGCCATTGTGTTTCACAGATATTGGGGAATGGGATGGTGAGTTGGAGCTATTTCCTTTTGATCCTGGTGGATAGCTATTGGACTTTATGCTTTTTGCTGCTGAGCATAAATGCTCGAGCAGATGGGGGGGTTGGCAAAGTATGTCAGGCGTTTTTCTGAGAGAGGTTTTGGGCTTGTGTACATATGGATGCATGGCATGTGTGAAGAGCTTGGCTTGGAATGTGTTGGCAGGTGTACAAGGTGGACGGTTTGGCTTTGGGCTTATTGCAGGCCTGTCCGAAACGTGGTCAGCTGGAGGTGGTATCAGCCGTTTGATGGCTTTGGATGTGTATGCGTCCAAGAAATTGGAAGATTACATTTAAAGGTGTGGAATCATGGAGGGCAATTGAATATTGATGCGGCTAAGGTTGCCTTTAATTTGGTGTGAAATGGAAAGCATAAGGGTGATATGGCCATCTTCTAGGCCCTACAAAAAATAAAGAAAAATAATCAACGTGGCTAACTATTGAAAAACCACTTGGCAGCTTGTTTAATGGCTAGCGCTGCTGCCAGCAAAGGGTCTCTGGAAGGTTGGCGAAAGAGATGTGAGAAGGAGAGTTGGCGAGTCGGCGGGTTGGAAAGAGAGCTGCTGCCTTGTTTGTTTTGCGGCTCTGGTCATTCTGAAGAGCCAACGGCATGGAGGAGCTTTCCCATGGCTCTGTTGGCTTGACACAATGCTATGCTTTCTACTACCGCTCTATCGAGGGCCTGTGCAAAAGCAACTCGATCTGTGGGGGTAGAGCTAATGCTGGCATAACAGGAGCAATGATAGAAGTAGCTGGAGGTGCAACATGTGGCATTGCATGAGGATGCATTAGTCTAAACCCTCGTAGGGGTAGTTATGCTACATAAGGCATGTGCCCTACTGGCACCCCAATAGGTGCTCTAGTCAAGTGGGAATTAGTTGTAGCTGGTCTCGTGTAGCAAGACTTGTTAGCACACTCATTCTAGTGAAGGGTTGTTAAATGGGTGCACCAGAATGAGATGTGACCCCTCTAGGAATGGTAACACCATATATGCCAAGTATGCAGGGGGCTCCATGTGTGAAGTGGTGTTGGCTACCGTGAACTGTGGGCATGTGGCCTAGAGGCAATTCTGCATCAGTCACATCATAGGTGGGATAGTTGATGTGATGTTATCCACTGGATTAGACAATGTAATAGTATTTTCTTAGGTGGGGGTAGCTCTAGGATCTACTAAGGTGAAGCTTATGCTAGTCTGCCCTTGAGTCCGTGCAGCATGGCCTTGTGGGTTAGAAGATGTGGGTTGATCTATGGTATAGACAAGTGATACTACAAAAGTAGGATTTGGTTCTGGGCTCACAGGAGGTTTTACCATTTGTCTCATTGTGGGAGTTATTGCTTTGGATGTCCCAACTTGTGCTATGGCTCTTCGGATCCTTTCATGTTCAGTGGCCCTTTATATACAATCAAAGAGATCCTGCAATTGTTCCTCCTTTGTTGTGGCCCTAGATAGGGATTGGACAATCCCTTCCCAACCAACACCATAATTTTGGATGCGTCATGCTCCCAATCATTTGTGAGCAGATGTTGATCCATGATTTGCAAGCCTAGCTCTTTCCCTGAGGTAGACACAATGTTATTTCTTGTATCGCGCTTATCGAGCACTACCTACACAATCTTTCTTTGGGACTCATTTTGGGTGTATTGGGCTGCTAATCATTGTTGTGCCAATTCCAAAGTCTCTTTTTCCTTTGCTCTAGCAACTTGGATCAGTGTCTCTACCGCCTGCACTTCTTCTAATGTCCTGCCATCGGGCATAAGCACTTATGTAGGGGGTGGTTCAAAGGTCATAATTGTACCAAGTGTAGTAGTAGTTGTATGGACATGGATATCAACATGAACACTCCCTCCTTGGAATGATGAGATTAGACTAGGTGTCTCTCTAGATTTAACCTCAACTCCTTCATCATATGGTCTATAAGTCGTAAGGTTTGGCTCAGAGGTAGCTAGCTACACTACCAAAAAGACTGGTAGCTGGCCTGATTGGTGAGACCTGGTTAGGGTTTTTACTTCTTGGGACACAAGATTCTTCCGTTGAGTTTAAATATGATAATGTATCACAGGTCCCTCCTAGTACAAGTCCTTGTACTAGGGAATGCTAAACTCGTCGGTTCCCACCAAAGGTCCTTAGCCTAGTGTACGCTAGTACATATCTAGCTCGATAGATGCACTATCATTTATATCAGCCACTAATTTATGCCAAGATCGTAGGTGTATGTGATTTTAGGATGTAGGAACTTCCTACATATGCCTTGGATAAGTTGGTTTTTTTTATATATAATTTTTTTTTCATAAAAATTTTGGATTGGCCAAAGTTATTCCGAAACATGTCATTTGTCTTTCTTAACCTATTTTGCACAAAAAAATAGCGTATTTTTTTCAGGTGAGTCAAGCACTACAGGCGCTGGCTCCCATAGTAGGGGGCTCCTTAACTATGTAAAATTGTAAATTTTTTGGGTCACACAAGCTGCGCCAATGTGATTGCAATAGCCCAAAACATATATTAGGAAAGTTGGTGTGATCACTTTCCAAAAAAAATATATACTCGTTTTCTTTTACCCTTGAACTTTTACCTTTCCCCTCTTACCTTTTCACTTTTCACTTTTTATTTTTTATGTTTAACTTTTTTTACTTTTTTTAACTTTTCACTTTTTTTGTTTACTGTTTACGATTTTATTTTTAGGTTTCACTCAAAAGGGGTTTTCCTAGAATCTTTGACTTAGGGCCAACACACATTAAATGCATCCAGCCACACAAAATAGACTTTTGGACATTTTTGGCTAGTGGCTTAAAAGCCTATATGCAATAAATGCGGTCGGCCAATCAACATGTCCCAAATTAGCAATACGATTAAGTGTAATTAACCTGCATTAATTACACTAATGCAAAAATACAAAAAACATAAAAATTTTTGTGTGTGCCAAATTCTCCCCTAATTTTTGTTATTATCCCAATTTATGTAAGTCCTGAGTTGAAATTGGGATAAACAATATGCTAGGAAACTGATTTGATTGTCTAATTCACCCAATTCTTTCAATTTAATGCTCAATTGACTGTTTTTTTAGTTTGAAATTGAAAAAATGTCAAAACTAGAAAATGTCAAAATTACAAATTGGACGTGGGATAAGAATTAATCAAAATGCACTAATTGCAACACTCACAGGAAATGAAAAAAAAAACTAAGAAACATGTAAGAATTAAAGAAATTGAACAATATGTAGAATCTATAGAAATTGTAGAAATAAACAAGAATACGAGCAATGCCAAAAAATGGACACATTAATTTCAGTTATTCATTTCTACCCTCCTTGCAAAAACAGAAAACACAATTATAACAGAATTGTTTCATACACAAACACACACACACACACACACGTAGTCAAAATGCATTGTGGCTAAGCAATAGGGCTATTCCTTGGCAGCAGTGCCATTTTTGGGAAGTGCTTGCACCATAGAAAGAGTGTAGGAACTAGCCAATGTTGTAGGGCTTTGCCTCATCGCACTCAAGAGAATAAAACATATCAAATCGAGAAGTTAATCTACCATAACCTGGCTCACAATTGCATAAACAAGATGTTTCGCTCACCTCGTGAATGCTTGTGATCAGATTTTGGTAGGAGACGAGTTTGCCGCACAGTCACACTCCAAGCTCCACTCCAACGCTACTACCACACTCAAATGGAACCTCGACCCTCCTCTATCACTCAATCGCAAACACTCACTCTCTCACATACAAGCACACAAGATCTCAAACAAGCAAGAGGCAAGCAAGAAAGAAATAGCGTAGGAGAGTAGAGTTTAAGAATATGGCACAGTGGGAAGAGGTTGCAAGACAAAGCACAATAGGCAATCCAATAGATGCACAATGGAAAGAATTTAAAATTCTGATTATACCAAAGAGGTACAAGTGACGGTGCTATCCACTCATGCGCTCCCAAGTAGAGTTTAGATGGCGATCTAGAGAAACTCTGGATGGAGTATGTACGAAGTCTAGAAGGGGGTTGATACTCACATGCATTGGATACCTTAGCTCATGGCAACCATGTGCATATATAGTATTATAGGTGGTGTCGTAGATGCCTATACAACAACAAGGGTGATTACACTACATCGACACGATCATTGCCCGCATATCAAGAACGCGGCCCACCAACCACGGATTGTAGGTGGTGTCATAGACGCCTATACAACGAGGGTTATTACACTACATTGACACGATCATCGCCCGTGTATCAAGAACCAACCACCGAGACGACCGCCCACCACTAATGATAGACCTGGTATCCAAGGGAATATTCTTCATACCGTCACCTACATTAATGGACCCCAGCTAATGCTTGTATCCTTGACCATCTCCTAACCATCATCAATGGTCAAAATAATGACCCCATCAAATGCCTAATCCAGGGTTCCCACTAAAGACATGCACCATGGCTACTCCTCAAAATGGAATGTGCATTATACATCAAAGTGAGATACATGCTGAGATGCGAGCATTGAGTGCATACTAACATATAGAACAAGAGCACTCTATTGTATTAGAATAAGAGAATGAGTAGTGAGATTACAAAATGACCCTTATCTTGGCCCCCAGCCTTCACCCCTTGGGCGACCATACTTTAAAAATAGGTTCATGGCTATCCACGGCTACCTAGGCTTGTGCAAACACTTAATCTAAGAATACAATCTCCATAATTAATCTCGTGGCACGCCTTTGATAGAGAAGCAGCAATCACACACGTAAAATATACAATGATGCTGGAGAGGTGTCCAATGAGGGTTAACAAGCTTAATAATAGAGCAAACTTGCTAACTCTCACTGGATCTATAATTGTACATATTGCTTTTGGTGATTCTTTTCCCTTGTAATGGAGAATATTTCTTTAACTGCAGCAGTAGTCCATGCTATTGTACGGTGGTTTCCTTCGCAAACATAAAACATTCAAACCTCAAGAATTAGAAACTCTGATCTTCTTTGAATCTCTTCTTTAAACTCCATGTTAATGTTATGCCAAATACTATCCCACTCGGCCATGATCACATCATTAGCCATCGTGCTCTCCCTATCACATGTCCACACGGACGCAATGAAGGCACCCTTCACAACTACATAACCCTCATTTTCCAAAAGCTGTCTTTAGACCTGAAAACATCATCTCTTGATACCCTAACTCTTGTATAGGGGAATCGATGGGGGGCATTCATAACTAAAAAGCCTTGTTCTCTACATTATATCTTCACCCGTGTCGATGTGGATTCTGTTCTCATCCCTTTTCTTTTCCACAGGAGGAACCTTAGACCACTATAGGGAACAAAAATAAAATCAATAAACTTTTGTAGATAGCACTTGCAATACAAGGGGAGGTACCCACATTGTAAACATGGCTGGCTTGGTGGGATATCAGGGCATTTCATTGCGGACCTTAGTTCATGACTCAAGATGAGTCTGGTGTTTTTATTGCAAAATGACTAACCTTCTAGAGACTACACATGCAAGCATGCGAGCAAGTCTGGGTTACAAAAATCTCATTTTATGAGGCCACTGGAGTTGACATAGCAATGGTAGTTCTACAAAGTGTTAAAATAATGCTTACTTGAAAGGAACGCCTATGGGAAATGGAATAGGGATACAAGATATGGTAGACAAATTTAATAATCAAGGTGCAAGAACATCTTTGAGAAAAAGACTCATGGGTCTAGCACACTCTCAAGAGATGGGGATAAACTCTTCTAAAATGTAGCGTGGGAATGTAGATCAACATAGTGTTCACAAAAAAGATCCTCTAGGTGTCATGTTCGAGGAGGACAATCACAAGACTAAATATGTGATTGATACAGTGAAAAATCGGCAAGGTGCCCCAAAAGGTGTACAAGGAGGGAAAACCGAGGCATGTATCGTGATAAAATTACCCAAAACAATGTGGGCTACTCAAAGGATAGAGCTAGGTAAGAAAATCACCTATTTTGGGTGACTACATGAGTAAAGTGTGGGAGATACATCAACGAGGGAGATGGAGATAGAAATGGCAAAGTGCCTGCACCATGATTTTAGGGATGTCGTAAATATTGTGGTGGTGTTGTGGGGGGGTATATGGTTTTATAACTTGGCTCCCACTCACTCTTGGATGTTGATGAAAAACATGTGACTGGCACACTTGGCCGCACACTTGGGGTGTGGCCATTGGATGTGGAACATGTCTGCAGCCACATGAGATACAAATGCTTAAAGTAAATGGATTTGTGCTTTAAAGTGGGGGTCCAGGTCCATAGTCAGCTCAAGAAAACACAACTACAGCAAAAGTTCTTAGTCTTTTTCATCTAAAATATAGGGATGGCAATATTGTTAAGTGGAGATCTTGATTGACTAAAGAATTCCTCAATAATTTAGAGAAGGGAAGGACCTTGGGTGCACAAGTTGTTTGTTAGAACATTATTTTATGCAATTAATCCCACATATTCTACATTAGTATTGAAGGGTCCATAGTAAACGGTGTTACCTACTCTATGTCAATTCCAGACTTTCCATGATGCACATGTGAAAAGCTTTAAAAATGAGAGAGTAAGTGCTTGGTATACATGCCATGCAAGCGCTTATACTTCCTATACTTACAGGTTCTCGGATTAGATTCATTGGCTCATGAGTTCATGCACCATGTAACACTCACCACCATGATGGAATGTTTTTTCAAGTCCTCGGCGGTGAGGTAGAAGATGCAATGTACCTACATAAGGAGATGTTTTTTTGGTGTCACTTTTTGAAATATAGCACCTTGAGATATGGTGGAACTTTATAGCACCTTGAAATATAGTGGAACCTTTTTTTTTGGGTAAAATATAGCACCTTGACATATGGTGGAACTTTTTGTTATGGTTGAGCTGTGTTGAAGTTTCTTGTGTTGTGGGGGTGAGCTTAATATTAGAGGGGTGCTTGTACCATTTGAATGTAACAATTTAGCTTGGATTAGAACCCAAATTTAAGTTTACTCTAGTTGGTTTTCAATATCATGGGAGGAAACCATTGTTTTAATGTTTTTTTAAGGTGATGGGCTATATCATTTCTCCAATTACATTCTCTAATTTGTATATTAACTATAGTGTTATGTGTGCATGTGCATGTTTAGAAAGTGTACTTGTTTCCTTCTTTTTTGTAGATTGTTTGGCCGGTTTCGCTCAGCTTTTCCCTTTGCTCGTAAAAACTCGCTCTCTCGAAGAATGGTTTTCCTCTCTTTTACTTACGAGGAGATAAATAGAACTTGTAAACTTAGGATATCTTATTATGAATTTTGGCTAGAATATATTAGTTTAAATTTATGTTCAAGACCCCAAATTAGTGAACCCAAAGGTCAAAAATAATTAAATTAGGGCTTAGTAAAATAAAGGTTTGTGACCTTAGTTTATCATGTAAATTTATGAGCATTTTCCTAAACCTAAATTAGTTTAAAACATGGATAAGTTAAGATGAATTTACCTAATCGTGAGAAATTAATTGATAACATAATTATGGATTATCACATAAATTACAGAGAGAAATATTTATACACATGCCTATCTTTAACCCTAATAATCCCTCTTTGTGTACCATAAAAGATATTTTATTTTAAGGATAGGACCTTAGAATGGATTTAGAATAATTGGATCTTAATTGGCAAGCTAGGATGAAATTTGTATGAATTTGTAATGAGAAAAACTTGTAAAGTGCTCATTAATTAAGGGCATAAATGTGCTAATGATTATTTCAAAGGATGTGTCTTGACCTTTTCTTATGAAGAAAAGAGAATAAATTAACCCATGTGAATACAATTTATAATCTTGGAAAATCCCACGGACTTCACGTTTTCTCTCTTTTGAAAATAGTAAAGAAAATGATCAAACCCTCGAAAAGAAATCACAATTAGAGTTTACTAAATTGGGTGTGGAGTTATATCACCGTAAGTTGAAAAATTAGAGAGAGAGAGTCCTTAAAATGAAATAGGATTAAGGCCTAGAAGGACCATTGTGAATCTTTATAAATATGTATGGAATAAGTTCTTAAAGAGGAAAAACTTGATTGGAAAATAAGGGTGACTTATTTGTTGAGATAAAATATACTATCTGTTCATTTTAGGTAAAGAAGTCTCAGACTTAGATCAATGTGCATTGTTAACTTAAGGAGGCTCTTAGAGAACATAAACCTTAGAAATACCCCTAATGCACTTAAAAAACTTCACGTTAAAACTCTGACAAGAATGACCATTTGACTGAGTTAAAATCTCCTATGACTTGACTTCAATAAGTTACAAAGGAATGTCTTGAAAAGAACTTGCAAAGAACATGCAACTAGAGTAATTTAACTTACTCAGAGTATCAAGTCGAGAGTTGCCTCCTCAAGCTTGTGGTGGTGTAGATTGCTTTTTGATATGAATATTGTACATATTCGGGTAAAGTCATGTTTTACTATCGGAATATTATACTCGGGGGGGGGGGGGGGGAAATCACTCATAAATATGTAAGCATAGCACGTGGGTTCAACAAAAGGGATTTCTTTTTACACATTTTTCACATACATAAGGGTACCATTTAAAGGGGGTATTGTGATATAGAGGGTTTACTTATAGTGAACCCCCAGAGATATTATATTCATGTGTTGTATATGTGTTTTTTTTTGTTGATTTCTATGAAGGTATCACAGAGGTTCATGAATAGCCACATGGATATCATCCGTGGGTGCATCACATGAAGGCTTGACTCTTCATGGTCGTATGTGGGTGGGATCTCAGAATATTTGATGTGATTATAAGGAAGTGTCTCTAGATTGATTGAGGGCAGGAGCCATTCTAGTTCATGGGTCATATGGTGCATCAAGGAATTAGAATTCCTCAAAAGTGATTGGGGCATATCTATTAGATTATTTTGTAACAAGTGCATGGATTGCGATTTGTTTGTCTTGTAATAATGAAAGTGTCATGTCCCACATAACCCTATCAATGTTTCAACTTTCACACACACACTCTCCATCATTTAGAACTACATTACCATTGAGAGAAGATTTATTCCATTTAGCACTACATTACCATTGAGAAGGTGACATTTCATTCAAAGAATCTCATGAGAGAGCTGATAACAGGCCAACTCAAGTTCAGTCTCTTAGCTAAATAGGAATTGAACAAGGTAAAATCCAAGGCCAAGTACAAACCTAAAAGCCAAAGAAGTAAGAGGATGCAAAAGACCTTTAGCACGGGCTAATCCATCTAAATACTTACCTAGGCAATACATAGATAGCCTATGGGTGAGCTCAAATAATGATGGAGAAACATTTCATGATTGATCCGCTAGTGCTAGGTAAATGAATTTAGCCAAACCAAGGAAAGATCCAAAACTTCACATTGCCAAGGATTTGAGTGTAGAATATGAGAGGCCTCCAAAATATGAGAGGTCTCCAAGGATTTGAGTGTAGAATATGAGAGGTCTCCAAAACTCTTGCAAAGGTATTAATACACACATTTTCCTTAGTGCAAGGGATGCATCCAAGAAAAAAGACCCAAAATTTTACATTGCCAAGGATTTGAGCGATGAATATGAGAGGTCTCCATTAGAATTCTTGCAAAAATATCAATACACACATTTCCCATGGTCACATGGGTGCATCAAGAGGTGGATCTGTTTATTTTATATTTAAAGATTATATTACTATTCTTTTAAAATAGATTTTTTATCATTATCGATAAATATTAGTTTTGAATTAAGATAGTAAGACTTATTTTGAATTTATTTTATTGAATAACATATACTAATTTTTTAAATGAATTATGACTAATCGATAATATATGTGAGGTTTATAAGATATCAAAATGAAAAAAAGTGAATGTAAAAATAGTAAATAAATCATTAATCTATTAATGTTGCAGGTCTGCAAAGGTTTTCTTGGGAAATGTTGGAGCAACTTCTATTGAAGTTCCTTTCATGGATGGAAAGGCTGTGGGTTCGCATAAAACACTACAACAAAAGCTTAATTGTAATTATGATGTGGTGTTAGAGGCATTGGTTGAAATGGATGGGATTTATCGAGTTCTTTGTTCAACCCTTGTTTATACAAGGTGTAACGCTCCCACTCACACAATACCCAATAAAGAATAATAAGAGAAGATTTGATGAAGTAGAAGAGAGAATAAAGTCTTTGATTATATCTGTCTTTCATACAATAGATAACAAGAGGAGGACTCTTGTGTAGGGCTTGAACCTCCCGTCCACCCCTGAGCAATCAGTCTTTCATGTACATGTATCTCAATCTCAATCTCAATCACAATCTCAATCTCAATCTGAATCTCAATCACAATCTCAAAGGTATACCTCAAGGAAAAGAGAATCTTTGAAGATGCAGAAGATGCAGCACCACAGGGTCTCCTTTGCAACAACATAAATTTAGGTTAGTTTCGGTAAATTGTCCATAACTCGGTCGTGCGTTCTCCAAATCTAAAACTTCAAAATAGAAAAGTTAATCATTGCATTGTTTCTGATAAGGCATCATAGGCGCTTTTCCTGAAATCATTGTTTATTGCAAGATATAATCAAAACTCTTTTACTAGCTCAGCTTTTTCTACTTTTCTATTTTTTGAAGCATTTTTCCTTACTTTACTCAATCTTACACATATCCACATAGCTATAACATAAATATTTATAATGAATTTCGATATCTTCTTTCTCTATCTATTGATTTTAAAAATTAGATGGATAAAATAGAGCCTCACAGACTCCCCTATCTTAAGAAGCTCTATCCCTAGCACTTAAGTGGGAAACAAAATATGGAAAATATATGGTCTATGTAAGATTCCTCCCCTAACCACTTTTTGATGTCTACCATATTCTCCTATAATCAATTCCTTTTTTGAAATATAAGAGATCTTGTTTATGGCTGTTTTAACCTAGAGAGAGAAAATATTCTAGAGAGAGAATATTCAGAATTTGAATATTTTTGGATAGAAAAATACCTTAGTCTAAGGGTCTAGATTTTCAGAAATTTTTGGATTATGGTCCAATTAAGGTTCCTATGGGCCAATAGCATAAATCCATGTGTAGGGAGGAGATAAATCCAATTTGTAAAAGAAGATACCCAAAAATGAGTAAATGCTCACATAAGATGAAGAGTTGAAAATGTACAAGGTTTATTAGTAAAAAACTATGAGCAATAAAATTTTGACACATATGTAAGGAAGGGGAGTTCTTTAAAGAAGGTGCATATTTCACATAAGATGAAGAGTTGAAAATATGCAAGGTTTATTAGTAAAAAACTATGAGCAATAAAATTTTGACACATATGTAAGGAAGGGGAGTTCTTTAAAGAAGGTGCATATTTCACATAAGATGAAGAGTTGAAAATGTACAAGGTTTATTAGTAAAAAACTATGAGCAATAAAATTTTGACACATATGTAAGGAAGGGGAGTTCTTTAAAGAAGGTGCATATTTCACATAAGATGAAGAGTTGAAAATGTACAAGGTTTATTAGTAAAAAAAACTATGAGCAATAAAATTTTGACACATATGTAAGGAAGGGGAGTTCTTTAAAGGAGGTACATATTTCACATGCTTGAATGAGTTTTAAACTCAAAAATAATGTGATATTTTTATCTCTCATCTCTCTTGAACCAAACCAAATCAAAATGGAACCAAATCGAATCAAAAAGTAACCAAACTAGGTCCAAATCTAGTCCAAATTCAACCAAACTGATTTGGAAAATTCTAGAATCAATTTGTTTGGTTAGGAGCTCAATTTTTCCTATAAATAGAAGCCTTCCCTTGTTGAAAAAAAATATAGTATCTTATGCATTTTCACTCTACTCCACCTAAGCCAAGAACTGTGAATTCTTTAATAATTCACTAGTTTTTGACACTTCTCTCTTTCTTCAATCTCCATTGGTGGCTCCATCAACATACTAAACCAATTGATTGGTTGGGGGACTCTACCGTGAATAAAGAATCAAGAAAATTATAAGGTAAGTATAGTGAATTTTGATCTTTTCTATAATTCTCAATGATTCTCTCTTCTCGACCCCTCTCAAGCTTGAGAAGCTTAATTGGTATGGTTTTTGAAATGCTATTGAAGTTAATTAATTAATGATAGTAAAGAATTACATAAATTTTTATTTATGTTTAATTCTAATGGTTTTTTCTCTCTCTCACTTAAGAAATGGTTATACTCATGACCCATTCTCAATCCAAATGAAGCTTTTCATAAAGCTTTTTCTTAATCCAAGATTAGTCTATGCTTGAGAATAAATTAATAGTTTTTTTTATCTATGCTTTTAGTTTATGATTATTTTTATTTAATCCATTAAGGGTTAATGATCCAATTAGGGATCATTCTAATCATTCCCTTAAAGATAAGTCTTATCTTTAAAATAATTGAGATTTATGAGTTATAGTAGCGAAGCTATGGCAAAATTTTATAAAAATTTACACATAAAATAATTTCATTCAAAGCATGAAAAGAGGACTTCCTACCATATTCTAGGAATTATCATCCTAGATTAATTAAAAGAATTTTATTATAATCATGGAGGTGTGGAGGTATGCATGTAGATGTAGATGTATAGATATGGATGTGAATGGAGATGTGGATGTATGCATGTAGATGTAGATGTATAGATGGGGATGTGAATGGAGATGTGGATGTATGCATGTAGATGTATAGATGTGGAGGTGAATGGAGATGTGGATGTATGCATGTAGATGTAGATGTATAGATGTGGATGTGAATGGAGATGTGGATGTATGCATCTAGATGTATAGATGTGGATGTGAATGGAGATGTAGATGTATACATGTAGATGTAGATGTATAGATGGGGATGTGAATGGAGATGTGGATGTATGGATGTAGATGTATAGATGTGGATGTGAATGAAGTTATGGATGTATGCATGTAGATGTAGATGTATAGATGTGGATGTGAATGTGGAGGTGGATGTATGCATGTAGATGTAGATGTAGGGATGTGAATGTGAATGTGGATGTGGATGTATGCATGGAGTTGTGGATGTATGCATGTAAATATGAGTGAATGTATACATGTAGATGTGGATGTATGGATATGAATGTGGATGTGGATGTGGATATATGTATGGATGTGCATATATGATATGTGATGTGAAGAAATCTGAAGTGATGAGATGGAAAATGATGTGATGGGATGAGTACACATATAAATGGAATGTGGAATAAGTAATGAGGGTTGATGAGGGATAATGTGGAAAAATGAGAGTTAATATAGAAACTGTATTTGTAAACTGTTTGTAAATGCTGTTTGTAAATGATTGTTTTATGTCAAGAATGCTGGGGAAGCATTTTGACCGTCTTGTGATTAAGGTCGTGATGATAAAGTTGCAACTGCTGACGGAGAGTCAATGAAGGACGTCTCGCGTAGCAAGGTCGGCCGAGGTTTTGACCAGCCTCGATGCGATCAAAATGTTGAGCTTCCGGTACGGTGGATGAGGGGCCAAGGAAGCGGCCTATGAGTGAAGCGCTAGGTCACCTACGAAGGATCCTAGAGGGTGCTGACCATACGGTGCTCGGGCTCTGGGTCACCTAGGATACCCACGCATGTGTCAAGGAAGATATTGGAATAAGAGTAGGAGTTGTTTTCTGAAATCGGGCATGGATCTGGTTGATTGACCTTGCTGTCTTCAATGGATGAGTCCATGGCTCTTTATATGGATCTGTTGGTTGATCTTGCTGATCTTCAACAAGAGTCCATTTTGATAAGTGATTATATTGCCGAGTATTATGGGCTAGGAACTAGGGAACGGCCCCTAAGTGGACAGGTGGTGAGCGTCCTAGTTGCCAATGATGCCATAGATACTCTGATGAAGGAATGATGGGAAAATTAAGAATCAACTGGATAAATTGGAAGATGGTGATCAGTGATACTATGGTTTTATTAAAGGATTGTTTTAAACTAGTTGAATCTGTGAAAAGGCAATTTCATATTGGGTGTGTGAGTGGTGTGACTAGTTTTATTTTTGCATGAACATCTGGCTAGGGGGCCTTGGAACTCTTTTCCTTGGTACCCGGGACAAAACCTAACCAAATTCTTAATTGGATCCCATCACTACAGTGGTTGGGCGGTTGGCTAACCCATGGGATTGGATGGGGTTAGGCTGGACTGATGGATCCGTAAATCGAGACTCAAAATTTTATTTTTACGATAGATAAAATAAATCCCGGACAGTAATTGTTCTATGGATATGAATCAACGGCTGTGCCTCTTGAATGGGGGAAAAAAGTGTTGATCCCAATGATCCAAGTGTAAGTTTCTTCCTTGATCTGACCAAGTATCTTATAGATGTAATTGGATCAGCTCGATCAGAAATGATCTTGACTACGTTAGAGTAAAAAGTTATCCTGGTGGTGGAATCGCCCGTGCTTTCTAGGTAAAGGAAGTTTTTTCGGGTTCGGTTTTGGAACAACCGACGGATTAGTCTCTTATCCGGATATCCATGGGGTGAGGCTCCGAATGTGGGACCCCTGTCCCGCGCGAGAAGTGCTACTTCCGCTGCTAGTATCCCGAATCTGTTGCTCGGTGGGAACAAGGATCCTACAGTTGGTATCAGAGCATTGGTTAATACAGATCAACTGAGAAGACAAATATGTCAAAAATTTATCAAGAAAGACAAAAAGGTTATAATTGTGTAATATAATTTGATATTCAAACTGAAACTCGTAAATTACTAATTGGGTCTTCAAATGGAAGTACCACAATTATATAGAATCCCTGACTTGCTTGAGGCCTAGACATGATGGTATTTGCCTTATAATTCCAAGGGCTGTGACTACCGTATATACCAAGAGTATAACTGCAGCTCTTTACTGACAGTATATACGAGTAAATCTAAGACTTGAAATTATAAGCGTTAATGCTATCCAGATGATGATTTCGAATGTGATTGATATGATTTTTAATTCTGTTTGAGAATTGATGAATTGATTTGGATTCTGATTGAAAATTCTGATTGAAAAATGATGATTTTTAAAAATTAGTTGAAATATAATGAAACCACAATGACGGGAAATGGGACGAGTCCCTGTGATGATATTCATAACTAGAATGATGATAATGAATTCAGCAAATCACTATGAGATTAGTGGGTTGTGCTGTCAGATTGCTACTGTTAATACTTGACCGGTAGATCAAGTTAAGGGATGTCAAATTAAGAACTTGCTTGACTAAAATTTCCATGGAGGAATGTTCCGAAGGAAACTTTTCGGTCTAATGGACCATTATCATGTTAAAGATATGAATGATATGATCTGAATGAATTGTTATTTAATGATGAGTTCTATATAAGAGATAATTATCCCAGTGTTCTGTTGGATTGACCAGAATATAAGGAACCCCAGAATAAAATTGGATCTTAAGAAAAAGAGCTGTCCTCTACCTTGCGAGATGAGGACATCTCGCACTTTTTAAGTGGGGTAGAATGTAAGATTCCTCCCTAGCCTTCGAGGTATACAGGAGTAAGAATCTCCCTTTCTGATCTTTTAATTATTTCCTCTCTAAAATAAAAGAAAGTTTTTGTTTAAAAAAGGAAGACCCTTTCCCTAGAATACTTCTCAGGAGTCCCACCTGTTTTAAGGATTTAGAACAATGAGTTCAGAGGTGAGAATCGGTGTTTTGGATACCAAGTTTTTGGTTTCATTCGATTACGGCCCAAAAGAAGTTCTTTATCTCTTGGGGAGTATAAGAAGTTATCCCCCAGATATTGTGACCCTTATATCTGAATTCAATAAAAGTAGGTGACTTAGCCTACAAGCTTCTTTTATCTCCTCATCTCAAAATTCTTAATGCCTTCTTTAGAAAAATGTGTCAAACACAAATCATGGAAAGACGGTAAAACTTCAGTGGCAAGTTACCGTTGGCTTTTGGGTTACGCTAGCTCCTTCCTTTATATAAGTCGTAACTTTTACTTGTCGCTCACAGTAATCTTACTCTCATCAATCTCCTTTCTTTCTTAATCTCCTTCATGGCTTGGCAATAGGAATTAGTTTTATCCCTGATGATTTCTCACCTTCAAGACACAAGAGAGTCTGTGAAGAAAGACTTTATAGAACAGTATGAGCCCTCACTTTTTCCTCACCTAGGAAAGACTTTATAGAACAGTATGAGCCCTCACTTTATAGAACAGTATGAGCCCTCACCTAGGAACTTCGGTAGCTCAGACCAAATGGCAGACCTATCAAAACATAACTAGGGTAACACCCTGGGGTCAGCAGCACTTTCGTAACAATGTCCGCTTGGCCATGGTTATTGAAGCTTTGGGTTTGGGTCCCCGATACTACTGCGTCATGAGATCAAGGCATCTTGGGTTTTCTGAGCGGGTCTTCTTACTGGCGTGTTTTCTTCCTCATGAGAAGATATGCCTTTATCCCGTTTTTGGCTTGCCTCTCAGAGGTCCTTTTGTTAGATCACCTCATACCACTGAGATAGGTGCAGCAATAACTAGCAAAATCATTCCCATAGATGAGTTACCCTATACTTGTGCAGCTTGTGAGTGCTGCTTTTGTGACCATATGATGGACGGGCTTATGGAAGTGCAAAGAGTTCTTATATCTTTACTGTATAAGTTCCGAGAATGAATAAAGTTCAAATCTTGTTCTTATCTTGCTTTCTTTAAGACTTTTCTTGGTGCTTAATCTTGATTAAAATTTTTCTCTAAGTCTCATATTCGTGCATCTTGCGAAATTATCCCAGTTTGCGAGATGAGGACATCTCGCATTTTTTAAGTGGGGTAGAATGTAAGATTCCTCCCCCAATTCCTTTTTGATGTCTAGCATATTCCCCTATAATCAATTCCTTTTTTGAAATATAAGAGATCTTGTTTGTGGCTGTTTTAACCTAGAGAGAGAAAATATTCTAGAGAGAGAATATTCAGATTTTGAATATTTTTGGATAGAAAAATATCTCACCTTATTAAAATGAATCTCCCTGAAACAGAAATTCAAAAAGAATTTTCCAATGTGCAATTGGAATTAATTGGAAATAGGTATAAAGAACCTTAGTCTAAGGGTCTAGATTTTCAGAAATTTTTGGATTATGGTCCAATTAAGGTTCCTATGGGCCAATAGCATCATGGAAAGACGGTAAAACTTCAGTGGGTGGCAAGTTACCGTTGGCTTCTAGGTTACGCTAGCTCCTTCCTTTATATAAGTCGTAACTTTTACTTGTCGCTCACAGTAATCTTACTCTCATCAATCTCCTTTCTTTCTTAATCTCCTTCATGGCTTGGCAATAGGAATTAGTTTTATCCCTGATGATTTCTCACCTTCAAGACGCAAGAGAGTCTGTGAAGAAAGACTTTATAGAACAGTATGAGCCCTCACTTTTTCCTCACCTAGGAACTTCGGTAGCTCAGACCAAATGGCGGACCTATCAAAACATAACTAGGGTAACACCCTGGGGTCAGCAGCACTTTCGTAACAATGTCCGCTTGGCCATGGTTATTGAACTTTGGGTTTGGGTCCCTGATACTACTGCGTCATGAGATCAAGGCATCTTGGGTTTTTCGAGCGGGTCTTCTTACTGGCGTGTTTTCTTTCTCATGAGAAGATATGCCTTTATCCCGTTTTTGGCTTGCCTCTTAGAGGTCCTTTTGTTAGATCACCTCATACCACTGAGATAGGTGCAGCAATAACTAGCAAAATCATTCCCATAGATGAGTTACCCTATACTTGTGCAGCTTGTGAGTGCTGCTTTTGTGACCATATGATGGACGGGCTTATGGAAGTGTAAAGAGTTCTTCTATCTTTACTGTATAAGTTCCGAGAATGAATAAAGTTCAAATCTTGTTCTTATCTTGCTTTCTTTAAGACTTTTCTTGGTGGTTAATCTTGATTAAAATTTTTCTCTAAGTCTCATATTCGTGCATCTTGCGAAATTTTCCCAGTTTGCGAGATGAGGACATCTCGCATTTTTTAAGTGGGGTAGAATGTAAGATTCCTCCCCCAATTCCTTTTTGATGTCTAGCATATTCCCCTATAATCAATTCCTTTTTTGAAATATAAGAGATCTTGTTTGTGGCTGTTTTAACCTAGAGATAGAAAATATTCTAGAGAGAGAATATTCAGATTTTGAATATTTTTGGATAAAAAATATCCCACCTTATTAAAATGAATCTCCCTGAAACAGAAATTCAGAAAGAATTTTCCAATGTGCAATTGGAATTAATTGAAAATAGGTATAAAGAACCTTAGTCTAAGGGTCTAGATTTTCAGAAATTTTTGGATTATGGTCCAATTAAGGTTCCTATGGGCCAATAGCATCAATCCATGTGTAGGGAGGAGATAAATCCAATTTGTAAAAGAAGATACCCAAAAAATGAGTAAATGCTCACATAAGATGAAGAGTTGAAAATGTACAAGGTTTATTACCAAAAAACTATGAGCAATAGATAAAATAAATCCCAGACAGTAATTGTTCTATGGATAGGAATCAACGCGGCTGTGCCTCTTGAATGGGGAAAAAAGCGTTGATCCCAATGATCCAAGTGTAAGTTTCTTCCTTGATCTGACCAAGTATCTTATAGATGTAGTTGGATCAGCTCGACCAGAAATGATCTTGACTACGTTAGAGTAAAAAGTTATCCTGGTGAGTTCTTTAAAGAAGGTGCATATTTCACATAAGATGAAGAGTTGAAAATATGCAAGGTTTATTAGTAAAAAACTATGAGCAATAAAATTTTGACACATATGTAAGGAAGGGGAGTTCTTTAAAGAAGGTGCATATTTCACATAAGATGAAGAGTTGAAAATGTACAAGGTTTATTAGTAAAAAACTATGAGCAATAAAATTTTGACACATATGTAAGGAAGGGGAGTTCTTTAAAGAAGGTGCATATTTCACATAAGATGAAGAGTTGAAAATGTACAAGGTTTATTAGTAAAAAAAACTATGAGCAATAAAATTTTGACACATATGTAAGGAAGGGGAGTTCTTTAAAGGAGGTACATATTTCACATGCTTGAATGAGTTTTAAACTCAAAAATAATGTGATATTTTTATCTCTCATCTCTCTTGAACCAAACCAAATCAAAATGGAACCAAATCGAATAAAAAAGTAACCAAACTAGGTCCAAATCTAGTCCAAATTCAACCAAACTGACTTGGAAAATTCTAGAATCAGTTTGTTTGGTTAGGAGCTCAATTTTTTCTATAAATAGAAGCCTTCCCTTGTTGAAAAAAAATATAGTGTCTTTTGCATTGTCACTCTACTCCACCTAAGCCAAGAACTGTGAATTCTTTAATAATTCACTAGTTTTTGACACTTCTCTCTTTCTTCAATCTCCATTGGTGGCTCCATCAACATACTAAACCAATTGATTGGTTGGGGGCCTCTACCGTGAATAAAGAATCAAGCAAATTATAAGGTAAGTATAGTGAATTTTGATCTTTTCTATAATTCTCAATGATTCTCTCTTCTCGACCCCTCTCAAGCTTGAGAAGCTTAATTGGTATGGTTTTTGAAATGCTATTGAAGTTAATTAATTAATGATAGTAAAGAATTACATAAATTTTCATTTATGTTTAATTCTAATGGTTTTTTCTCTCTCTCACTTAAGAAATGGTCATACTCATGACCCATTCTCAATCCAAATGAAGCTTTTCATAAAGCTTTTTCTTAATCCAAGATTAGTCTATGCTTGAGAATAAATTAATAGTTTTTTTTATCTATGCTTTTAGTTTATGATTATTTTTATTTAATCCATTAAGGGTTAATGATCCAATTAGGGATAATTCTAATCATTCCCTTAAAGATAAGTCTTATCTTTAAAATAATTGAGATTTATCAGTTATAGTAGCGAAGCTATGGCAAAATTTTATAAAAATTTACACATAAAATAATTTCATTCAAAGCATGAAAAGAGGACTTCCTACCATATTCTAGGAATTATCATCCTAGATTAATTAAAAGAATTTTATTGTAATAATGGAGGTGTGGAGGTATGCATGTAGATGTAGATGTATAGATATGGATGTGAATGGAGATGTGGATGTATGCATGTAGATGTAGATGTATAGATGGGGATGTGAATGGAGATGTGGATGTATGCATGTAGATGTATAGATGTGGAGGTGAATGGAGATGTGGATGTATGTATGTAGATGTAGATGTATAGATGTGGATGTGAATGGAGATGTGGATGTATGCATCTAGATGTATAGATGTGGATGTGAATGGAGATGTAGATGTATGCATGTAGATGTAGATGTATAGATGGGGATGTGAATGGAGATGTGGATGTATGGATGTAGATGTATAGATGTGGATGTGAATGGAGTTATGGATGTATGCATGTAGATGTAGATGTATAGATGTGGATGTGAATGTGGAGGTGGATGTATGCATGTAGATGTAGATGTAGGGATGTGAATGTGAATGTGGATGTGGATGTATGCATGGAGTTGTGGATGTATGCATGTAGATATGAATGTATGCATGTAGATGTGGATGTATGGATGTGAATGTGGATGTGGATGTGGATATATGTATGGATGTGAATATATGATATGTGATGTGAAGGAATCTGAAGTGATGAGATGGAAAATGATGTGATGGGATGAGTACACATATAAATGGAATGTGGAATAAGTAATGAGGGTTGATGAGGGATAATGTGGAAAAATGAGAGTTAATATAGAAACTGTATTTGTAAACTGTTTGTAAATGTTGTTTGTAAATGATTGTTTTATGTCAAGAATGTTGGGGAAGCATTTTGGCCGTCTTGTGATTAAGGTCGTGATGATAAAGTTGCAACTGCTGTGATGGAGAGTCAATGAAGGACGTCTCGCGTAGCAAGGTCGGCCGAGGTCTTAACCAGCCTCGGTGCGATTAAAATGGTGAGCTTCCGGTACGGTGGATGAGGGGCCAAGGAAGCGGCCTATGAGTGAAGCGCTAGGTCACCTGCGAAGGATCCTAGAGGGTGTTGACCATACGGTGCTCAGGCTCTGGGTCGCCTAGGATACCCACGCGTGCGACGAGGAAGATATTGGAACAAGAGTAGGAGTTGTTTTCTGAAATCGGGCATGGATCTGGTTGATTGACCTTGCTGTCTTCAATGGATGAGTCCATGGCTCTTTATATGGATCTGTTGGTTGATCTTGCTGATCTTCAACGAGAGTCCATTTTGATAAGTGATTATATTGCCGAGTATTATGGGCTAGGAACTAGGAAACGGCCCCTGAGTGGACAGGTGGTGAGCGTCCTAGTTGCCAATGATGCCATAGATACTTTGATGAAGGAATGATGGGAAAATTAAGAATCAACTGGATAAATTGGAAGATGGTGATCAGTGATACTATGGTTTTATTAAAGGATTGTTTTAAACTAGTTGAATCTGTGAAAAGGTAATTTCATATTGGGTGTGTGAGTGGTGTGACTAGTTTTATTTTTGCATGAACATCCGGCTACTAGGGGGCCTTGGAACTCTTTTCCTTGGTACCCGGGACAAAACCTAACCAAATTCTTAATTGGATCCCATCACTACAGTGGTTGGGCGGTTGGCTAACCCATGGGATCGGATGGGGTTAGGCTGGACTGATGGATCCGTAAATCGAGACTCAAACTTTTGTTTTTACGATAGATAAAATAAATCCCAGACAGTAATTGTTCTATGGATAGGAATCAACGGCTTTGCCTCTTGAATGGGAAAAAAAGCGCTGATCCCAATGATCCAATGATCCAAGTGTAAGTTTCTTCCTTGATCTGACCAAGTATCTTATAGATGTAATTGGATCAGCTCGATCAGAAATGATCTTGACTACGTTAGAGTAAAAAGTTATCCTGGTGGAATCGCCCGTGCTTTCCGGGTAAAGGAAGTTTTTTCGGGTTCGGTTTTGGAACAACTGACGGATTAGTCTCTTATCCGGATATCCGTGGGTGAGGCCCCGAATGTGGGACCCCTGTCCCGCGCGAGAAGTGCTACTTCTGCTTTTGCTAGTATCCCGAATCTGTTGCTCGGTGGGAACAGGGATCCTACAGTCTATTACACAAGGATTGACAATGAGAAACATTTCATACTTGAATGTAGTTTATTTTCTTGCTTTTTAGCAAGAGTGGATCAAAGCAACCCAGAGTCTTCTAGTTCACACTACAACAATGTGACACAACAAAATGGTGGTTTCAAATCTTTAAAATGAGTAGTACTCCCTATTTTTTCCTATAATAAAGTGAAACTTGTGACTTTTTATGCCATAGAAATTTTGATAGAGGGATATTCTATCACAAGAAGTAATTGATGATGAATAAGACAAGAATCATCATGCGATAAAAACATTGTCTTGGATATTGAAGTAGAGACTATATTTCAAGAACGAGTGTTAGCATTGCAAATAATTCGGACTCTTCCCCGTATTGATCTCCTTAGAAAGTTGTTGGAAGAATGTGAATACAAGGATAAATTGACTGATCTACCCAAGCTTGGTACTTATAATGTGACGTTCACCCATGACCTTGGTACTCATATTTTGAATACCATGCATTCAAGAAGATGCTCAAAATGTATAAACAAAAAAAATCATATAGAACAATAAGAAAAAGTACTCAATTCGCTTTGCTTATCGAATACTAGCTACCATGTAAGTTCCTCTCGCACTATCTATGTGCAGTCTCGGTCTCGAACTATAATGTAAGTTACTTAGTAATACTCTCTAGATATGAGTACGTAACCTTCTCCAGTATTATAGTTGTGAGCCTTGCATTCATGTGTTGTAATAGTCATTTTGAGGGAATATAGCAACATTTTTTTCTTCAAAAAAAAACACTCAGCATTGGTAGTTAAAACACACCTCTACTAAAATGGTGGTAATTAGCTTCACTATTTAGATGGTAACCATTAGCAATAACCTTCTCTACTACTACAGTGGTGATAACTAGCCTCACTATTTACCTGGTTACTACCGTTAGCATGCAATAACCTTTTCCACTTCTATAGTGTTGTAAACAAGTAGTTACATTTGGTATTTAGAAGTGTAGTAGAGCTCTTCGACATTGTCCTAATAGCTATAGGTGCTCTGGGTACTTATTATTATAACTAACATGCAACTAGAAATCAGTAAGTAAATGTCAATATGCACTTGTAATTATTAGAGTAGCAAATCTTTGTTAATTAGATGCAAGAAGGAATTACATATTCATGGACATACTATTGTACACAACTTCATACACTTTAGGGGACAATGAATAGAACTTCCTACGTCCTTGGATTCACTCCATTGGAAAGTTGATGGCTCTCATACGGTGTGAGTAGAGTATCACTTATGGCTTCATATTAAGCACTTATGGCTTCATATTAAGCACTTTATTTTAAAAGACATCCTTCATCTGCCCATACCTAAATACCTTTACTACATAGGAGCTTTGATTAATGACACTCCCCCATGTATCATTAAGCGGTATAGTAGTGAGTTATTTTTCTTGCATGCACTTTAGTATATAGAAGTCACATTCTCCTTGTTTCCACTATCAATTATAATCAGGGATTTCACTAATGTAAACAAGAACATGTGAACATGTTAATGACACAAAAAATCTTGTGAATCACATGTTATATTCACAAAGCTTTCACAAGGGCCTAAAAAAATTATCTTTGTCGGGCATAAAAAATCTTCTTAGGTGGCCACTGACCTGCTATTATGTGAAGATGGTAACATGAGAACATGTGAATAGCTTATTCCCATGTGTAGCCAAGCTTTTAAGGGGTTCCCAAATGGCAAGTGACCTGTTATTTTGTGAATGGTAACATAAGAACATGTGAATAACTTGTTCACATGTGTTATTATCACAAAAAATCTTGTGATCACGTGAATATTAAATCCCTGATTGTAATAGCAAAGTTATCCCCAACACATAGAGCATCACTTAGTGTATCACAATGTTCTTCATATGTTGCATCATCAATAGCATCATCATTAGTAGAATAGAAGTTTCTCTTGTGTATCTTGAATCTTTGGTTCAACTGGACTGTTTGCTTTTGGGCCAGTTGTTTCAAAATTCATTACCATCATGATGCTAGTGCATTCTAGGAATAATTCATCAATGGTTTTAGGCTACTTCACAATGCTGAGTGTATTTTATATCCCTATTATTAAATAACTTTGGGCATTTTAATTTCCTTACGTATGACCATAGTACATGTCTCTCAAGGATTTGTGCTGAACTACATTACTTAATATCTCTTCCCATGCCTCATCTTCCAGACCATGTGTACGATGATTGAAATATTTCACAATATTAGTGAAAATTTTATGACGTTGCTCTATAGGGCTATAGGTGCAATTCCCATCTTGAATTTGTGCCAGCATCTTCTTCAATTTCTGGCGATACGCATGCTTACGCTTTGTTTCATATTCCTTCATAGCATCTCATTTACATGACAACCTACACTCAAATGAACCTCATTTGCAATGCCCATCCACTTCTATAGACATTATGCCATAATCCATCCTTGGAGAAAGAGGGACAACTATGTATTCAATCTTGCTATTCCCTTTCAAGAGAGAGAAAGCAAGAGAGGGGGGGGAGAAAGAGAGAGTTCCTGTTTAGATGGAAGAAAGAATAAAGACAGCAAGAAAAAAAGAGGGTGAGAGAGATGGAATGTTCATGCTTAATGTGAGAGAGCAGAATCTCTTCCAAAAAGAGAGAGAGAGAGAGAGAGAGAGAGAGAGAGATGGAGTTTGTGTGCTCAACATAGTCATAGCTTGAGATAGCACACCGTCCAAAGCCTACGAGAGAGATGGAGAAAGCGACACGGCCAGACCCGACAAAGAGAGAGTTACATGATTACATTAAAACATAACGTGGGTAGTAGTGGGGACTTCCTTTTTCAAAACTAGCACAAATTAAAGATTATTATTCCGATTTGATATTTAGTTTACACTTACAAAAATGGCAAAAAGCTGATGCTTGCTCTACCACTTTGCTACTTGTGTCTCGGGCAAGTTTTTAGTCCACCTATTCAAGGATACACCCACATTTGGCCCTTGTTAACAAGTGGGCATCCAAAAATTAAAAACCAACTAATAATCTTGGTCATGGCTAGCTTTTCTCATAGTGTGTAGAACTTTCATAGTGCCTTCTTATGGTGCGTATTGCTACTATCGTATGTAGTAGAGAGTGCTTTTATTAACCCCAAAATTTCTTAATCACAAGTGAAGAGTCATTAGCACATGCACAACATTGAATCTACCATCAATATCCATCACTAATACATGAGAGGTAAAGCTATGGAAGTTCATATACTTGAACACGAATCTAGCCTTGCAACACGATCTCAATGATTGTATACTTAGAAGGACATTTCATTGTATACTCAAAAGGGAATTTTCATTTTTACAAACAAATCTCGTTGTTGATGGACTATAACCCTTTGAGAGATAGAATGTAGAAAGTAAAAAAAGCAGGGACCCCTTTATGGTGGCTAGCCGCTCTTGGAGGGACATTACATTGAAAGGAGAAGGTTTTGTCAAAAGAGTGCTCACGAAAAGGTTTTTCCTAAAAAGTATCCATGATTAGTTGATGAGTGAAGCAACGAGAACCATTGTGTGTGTTGCTCTTTTATCAACAAAAGAATGTAAAATTCATTTGGCAAGAGCAATTATAACCATTGATTTTGATGTGGATGCTCGCTTGTTGAGTGTAGATACATAATGATGTTGATGATAAGGAGCCAAGAAGGCTCAATTTCCTAAAAATAGGTTGTGACTAGAGGGGAGGGACACACCAATGAGGGAGCACTCTCTATTGTTTCAGGATAATATATGACATTTTCACATGCTTGAGCTTATGGGGGGGTAATTACATGGATTTAGGTGCTATATCGATATGGGTGGTGGTTGTATGGACCGAAGAGGATGCTCTCTTGCTAAGAGAGATGAACAACATCATGGGGAAACTTATAATATACATAAACATCGACATGTCAAACATCATGGTATGGGTATCAAGACAAATGATGGGTATGGGTATCAACTTCATGGTATGCACGTGCGTGTGTGCATACTGTGTGTGTCTCTCTACCTATCTGTCTCTTTGCCTCCTTCTCTAGAGAGAGAGAGAGAGAGAGAGAGAGAGAGAGAGCCGATGATGATGAATTTGATTGGATTTTGATTAGGAGGTGTAGCCATGGCTATGGCCACCATAAGAAGCATCGCCATAGGAAACATCACCATGGCCTCAAGAAGCATCACCACCACAAGAAACATCACCATGGCCAAGAGAAGACACCACATCAAACATGATCACAAAACATGAAACATGACCACCACAAGAAATACAACAATTATCCATAGATTCATGATAATGGGCATACCAAGTCTATGATCCTATCCTAACTTTTGAAGACCTATTATTCTTGTTGTAAAGTTACTTCTCACAAAGAGACAAGGATAGCTAGCATGTAAGCATATATAGGCACAAAGATAGTTTTTGTACAAATGTGAACAAAGGCATTAGTGGGCATGAGAATTATAATAGTTTGATATGAAGATTACTCACATTATGAAAGCATCCACCTTTCAAGTCACAATGCTAGAACTTGCTAAACGTTGAAGTGAGTTCCAAACATCTCCACATCTCTGAGCCAAACAATGAGCCTTTAGACTTTTTGAGAAACCCACCTAAGACTTCATCTATTTCAGAACAAACATTTGGGATTTTTAGGGATTCTCTACACCCTTAAATTAGACCAATATGAGACCCAAAGTGTCTAACCATTTATACCCATGATTAGTATGATTTTCCCTTCACCAAGAATGGTTGCCATATCTTAACTATTGAGAAAACGTGGTGCTCATGCTAGATCAAGTGTGTGGAGGAAAAGAGCTCACAAAATACAAGAACAATATCTTGCTTATTAAGTTGTTTATGAATACAACTAGGCCTTGCTCAATACAAAATGCCTCCTAACTCCATCTTTAAATAGACGAGCTAGTGGACCTTAAGTCCATTCACACTCACACCCTTCTCTTCCCCTTCTACTTAACCTTAGTCTCTTAATACCCCCCCTCAATACCAACTATGAAAGAATGGAATATGTGGCATTGGACATAGGATGCCTTTATAACATTAGGCGTACAAGGTTTGGAATATAGGTGTGATTACATTGAGATTTAAAACAATTTCTCAACAGAGATAGAGGTTGATACAAAGTTTGCCTCTGACTCTTTGTTAGGATATTTAGAAGTGATATGTCACATTTGTTTACACTTATTACATTTCATTTTGTTGGGATATTTGATCCAACAATTATTTGCCAAATGACCCACGTTTTTGCAATGGGCACATCTTACTTTGACCACTTGGTGTGACAAAGCTTGTTCGATAGTCGATGAAGTGGTTGCATTTGAAGATTCAGATCCTCCCTTTGGCCTCTTTTTTTCATCAATACAAGATTGAATGACTCCTTTTAGGGTGGGATTAGGTATGTTCTTCAGGGTGGTGACTAAGGTGGGGTACACCTTCTTGACTGCTTTGAGAAAAACAGCCACTGCATCATCTTCATCCATTCTCTCATTCACTGATGCTGCAAGTTGTCATAAGGCCCTTTAAGTGAGAGATGAAGGCTCTAATGCCATCTCCCTCTTTGAGTTCTAAGCTGAAAAATTCAATTTTAAGTGAGATCTTGGAATTCTTACCACAAGCTCCATAGAGCTTATCAAGCTCATCCCATTTCTCCTTTGCAATCGGAAGCTGGTCCACATGGTGGATGAGTGCCTCATCAAGATGAAGCATGATGATGGCTTGTGCCCTCTGATCATCTTCAATATCTTTAGCTTTTGTTCGATCAATAACCTTAGTGCTGGAGATGAATGGCCAAAAACCTTTGGACATCATCTTGTACTTGATAAGGACTTGCCAAGTGTGGAAGCCCTCTCCCGAGAACTTCTTGATTTGAGTGTTGTCCTTTGACATTGGGTATTGAAAGAGATTATGAGAGAGTAATGGGCTAATTATGAAGAAGAAAAAACCAAAAATTTATGATATTTAGGCTTAATTAGAAAGAGAGAGGCTTATGAGAGTGGAACAACCCTAATCAAGTTGAGACTGTTGCATAAATACGAGATTAAAATAGTAATTTTTATGGTTTAGCACTTAGGGTTTATTCTTACTTACTAATTTTGATGGGGATTAGCTGCATTAGTATTTAAGAACACTTTGGTTGGTGATTAAGATCACCATTAGTGTATAGAAAACATAATTAGTGCTTAAAAGCATATTTTTAGTATCTAATGACACTTATTTTGGTGATTAGTTCACCATTACTGTTTAATAACACTCTTAGTGTTTAAAAATACTTTATAATAACAACCCTTTATTGGATTAATAACTTAATTAGTATTAAACAACACTATTAGTACTCATAAGCACATTTTGAAAGCTTTGAAAGCTTGAAAGTTGATGTTGATGATGGAACTTGATGGGAATGAGGCTTATGGATACCTCATGTGGTTGGCACCACTTCAAACTCAAGAGAAGAATCAGAAACACTCATTCACAAACTCACTTGGGTGATTAGAGCAAGGGAGGAGGAGATAAAAGCAAGAAAAACACACTTCTGAAGCTTTAATGGAAAGCTTCATAAGTGTGATTAGAGCAAGGGAGGAGGAGATTAGAGCAAGACAAACACACTTATGAAAGCTTTAATGGAAAGCTTCATGGAGAAGTGGAAGAGGCGACTGGTTTTCTGTCTCTAGCCGATGCGTCAGTGCATCAAATGAGCTCAAATTTTAGTTGTGGAGTCCTCAGAGAGTGGGCTACCAAAGCCCTCAAGTCCCATGGCTAATGATGGACTACAGCCCGGCGTATGGCTTTACGGCCAGCACTGCAGCAGAAAAATGGCACCGGGCTGCAACAGAGAGAATGTCGCCATGTGGAGAGGTCGAATCAACAAATTTGCCATACGAATGGAAGTGCCCAGACCTGCTCTTCATCTCCCATGTTGGGATCTCCTCAAGATGAGGCCTCTACAAGCTGGTAGAGCTTCTCCACTGCCAGGGGGTTGAGCTCCACAAGTGAAGAGATAAGAAAATGAAGCAAAAAACGACCTAATCTACACCACAAGAGTCCTAATCAACCTAGGCTCTGATACCATGTTGAGAAAATGTGGTGCTCATGCTAGATCAAGTGTGTGGAGGAAAAGAGCTCACAAAATACAAGAACAATATCTTGCTTATTAAGTTGTTTATCAATACAACTAGGCCTTGCTCAATACAAAATGCCTCCTAGCTCCACCTTTAAATAGATGAGCTAGTGGACCTTAAGTCCATTCACACTCACACCCTTCTCTTTCCCTTCTACTTAACCTTAGTTTCTTAATATTAACCAACACCTATATTTGTTCCACCTCATTTACATGAAGTTTTTTTAAACCATGTGGTACCTCTTATGTCATCGATGGCCCCTATTGGACAAAAACTCCCTCTATGATTCTCTCTAGAAATGCCACCTTTTATGGAAACTATGGATTGAGGGTTGAGGATAGGACTAACACTCGTGCTCCCTAAAAACAATACAGTCAAAAGCTCAAGATGTTCAGAGATGCACAAGTATGATGGAACACAATATGCTTAGCACCACCTAGCAGTTTTTGAGGGAATGTGTGAAGGAAAAGTTGTTTGTGATAAATGTACCCTAATATTCGCTTTTGGCTTGAACTTAGATGGATCTCGATGTTAGTTTCAAACCCTAAAGCCTCTTACAAGGCTACATATGTTTCCTTGAAAAATACTTGAAGGCTAGAATTCTAAAAGTCTAGACTCAAGTGGAGTCCACCATCTCAATAATGTCAAATAATAAAAATCAGAGTTTGTATGGAAGAACATTCGAAGCATAAGAGATACTACTATTTCCATTTTGTCAGTTTGATGAGAAACCAAGCTAATTTGGTTTTGATCTTGTTGTTACTTGATGGTTTACAAGATCCAAATCTACACAACTATCTTTATTTTGTAGAGAACAATGACCTTTAATGAGTGTTTTATAGACACCCTTGATTGTAATGTTAATATGACTGGCACTAAAGGGTTTTGAGAGATCAAAAGCTCCATCTAAAGTCTATCTTAGAACGTCCTCAAGTAGCAAGAAATCGGATAAGGCTTATGTCAAGGACATGGCTGTGCTATTATGCTCCAAAAGATGTAGGAAAATTGAAAAGCACTTCCTAGGGATCTTGCAGCTTTTCCTAGGAGAGAGGGAACTTGTGTTAAAATTACAGCAATGTGATGAGCTATGGTGGATCAAATGCTAGAATCAATATCATTAACAAAGAGATTACACGATAATTAACAGGTGATTAGTGAGAGCAATTAACTGATAGCTTAATGTAGGCATGGATAATAAAAAACCAACAAATTATCATTAGGCCAATGCCTCAATTTATAGGGTTTATATCCAAGCATCTAATCCCACTGATTTCTCCTTGATTCACTCCACCTCTTTTGCTTGATTCTCTCCACCTCTCCCAGAATATCTCCACACCTCCTAAATCTCCTCATGCTACCCTTTATTCTCTCCTAGATACTTCTCACCTTTTCATAGGTTCTCTCACATTTACAGATTCTCTTTTACAGCCTCTTGCTAAGGGCTTGTTCCCGCACACACCCTATTCACTTGTATATTTCAACACCTCCCCTCAAGTGAATACTCCTAGCACACCTGGACCCTATACCAAGTTTTCCTTTTACTTGATAGTCCGCGACCAGTGCCTCAAGTCCCTAAACTCATAGTCCTTGACACACTCTCTCTCTCTATGTGTCCAAGGCTACTACAAGTGCCCGTGACCTTGACTAAAGTGCTCACACATACATCTACCACATGGCCTACATCATCGGTGGATCAGAGGTGGTTTTACTTTGTTGGGGCAGGTTACATTGGGTTGTGGGGTTTCACTCTCTCTCTCTCTCTCTCTCTCTCTCTCAGAAAAGATGATCCGACTCCACTTCCTTAGGAGCCTCCATGAAGTTTGCCGATGTCGTTTCTTCTCCATTAGGTTTGCTGTAGTAGTCTCTTGCCATGTGTCCTGGTTTTCCACAGTTGTGGCAAGAAGTGAAGGTCCTTCCTCCTACTCTGCCTCTTCCTCATCCTCGTCCCCTCGAGAGAATCCTCCTCGGGTGAAGAATGTTTTTTCTTCTCCTGCTATTGAGTCGAGCCATTTCTTCTCTTTGCCTCTGGTCTCTTGCTCTAGTAGAGCTCCTTCTATCTCATGTAGCTTCAATTCAGGTACATTATTTAGTGTTGCTACAATGTTGTCATATTCATCTTTGTCCACACTCTTTAGTAGCACTGCTAGTGCCTCATCATCTTCTACCTTTTTGCCAATAGGTAGCTTCCGGTTGCTGCTTAATGCTTTTATATCTGTTCAAGTGTGTGATTAAAGGTTCACTTTCCTTCATATCCAATTTTTCAAATTGTATTAACAGATTTATTTTGAATTTTTAGCTTGTGTGCCAAATAATTTATTGAGTTCATCCCATGCATCTTTTGCCCATTATATCCCTGTGATGTGATGAATGATTTCATCATTCAAACTGAGTGCGATAAGTCCCAATGCTTTTTCATTCCTTCTCTTCCACTCATTTTCCCCTCTCACCTCTGGGCATTCATCTCTTCCCTCAACTAGCCCCCACAGATTTTTCCTCATGAGCAGATACATGGTTTTTGTCTGCCATGTGTGTAAAACTGCTCCCCATTAAATTTGGCTATTTCTTGTGCGGTACTCATGATAATGTTACGGGGGTCTTACTGATTTTGAATATTCTTAGATAGAAAAATTTCTCATATTATTAAAATAAGATCCCTTGAAACAGAAATTCAAAAAGAACTTTCCAATGTGCAATTGGAATTAATTGGAAATGGGTATAAAGGACCTTAACCTAAGGGTCTAGATTTTCAAAAAAATTTGGATTATGGTCCTATTGGAACTATATATATAGATGTGCTCTATATATAGATGGGTCTCCTCTATATATGCTTAATCTCTCGTGTGTATTGAACAGACCTTTGGGGATGCATATGACGTGTCTCTCTCTCTCTCTCTCTCACGTTGGTTCAACATGGTATTAGAGCATCATCGTTCATTTGTTCTGTGTAACCCTAAGGCTTGCGAAGCTTTCCGCCCACGGTTCTTTGTCCTGGCTATGGAGGTGCGCACGCCGGAGCATCTCCTTACCCCGAAAAGAAACTCTAAGGATGAAGGCGTTTCAAAGCACAAGCACAACAAGAAAACACGGGTGAGACTGGTAGCAAAACGGTCATTGGTAGGGCTCAGACTAGCGTGACATCTCGTCCGTCGGAAGATCAAAAAAGGGCGGTCGGGCTAGACCACTGCACGCTAAATTCGTCACAGCCATAGCCACGGGCATGCATCCCCACTCACGCATGACGGGATAGAGAGCCCACGGTACAGCCATAGCCACGGCGGGCTTGGGGAGAGCACCATAATCGGACTGGCCATGAGGGGATCAGCGGATCGAGTCAAGTGGTACATGACATAGCGGGCCAAGCACTGATGTGTGCAGCAGCAAAGAGCTCACGAGAATCTCCAAAGCCCACGAAAGCAAGAGCTCTGTTGGAGATTCCAAAGGAATTGGCGCAGTTGGCAATCCAGCTGGACTATCCCGTTTCGTGCGTGCATCTGAGTAGATGCTCCCGGTTATGCTCTCCAGGAGCTCCAATAAAGACAAAGAATCAGAGGATGCAGTAGCCCTAGCAAACACATCTACGGATATGGAAAGAAAACATGCTAGGAAAAGCGATTCGTCTCAAGGCCAACCTCATAAGAGCACACGCCAGACTTGAAATTGTCACATTCTCCTTGTTTCCACTATCAATTATAATCAGGAATTTCACTGATGTAAACGAGAACATGTGAACATGTTAATAACACAAAAAATCTTGTGAATCACATGTTATATTCACAAAGCTTTCACAAGGGCCTAAAAAACTTATCTTTGTCGGGCATAAAAAATCTTCTTAGGTGGCCACTGACCTGCTATTATGTGAAGATGGTAACATGAGAACATGTGAATAGCTTATTCCCATGTGTAGCCAAGCTTTTAAGGGGTTCCCAAATGGTAAGTGACCTGTTATTTTTGTGAATGGTAACATGAGAACATGTGAATAACTTGTTCACATGTGTTATTATCACAAAAAATCTTGTGATCACGTGAATATTAAATCCCTGGCCATCGCTGGTGTGTAGGTGAAGGTTTCTGTGCAAACGGGTCCCTATTCGATGGACTGAATTTTGCTTGTCTACAACTACTCGATCATGCCATCCCAGTGCGGACAAGGTCTTGAAAGCACAAATTTTACAAAGACAACAGGGATGATGCTTTCTTCATGAACATGCTGTTATGCTCAGCACCATGGATTTCCACCGTTATCTTCAAGTTTGTCATGCCTTCTGTTTCCATTGCTATTCTCTTGTTTTGTAAGAAAGAATATTTCCTACTTCATCACTTTCATGTTTCTGCACTTGCTTGCATGTGCATCTATGTGCATGATGATGCACACGGGTTAGCACAAGTTCAATAGTGTGCATGATTGGGTAACCCATGAGTGCCATGCGAGGGGTCTTTAGTATCTTATGCAGAACCTCATACATCAATATTTGAGAAAGATTGCGCAAAGGATGGTGATGGGAGGTGAAATATGGCATAACTACTATCAGAAAGTATTGGAACTATTCTCTCCTTTATTAACCGATGCTTTAACTAGCCTTGAGTCTGATTCTCCAGAAAGGCAAGTTTGTGGACTAGGACAACCATGTAACACGACTTGGATAATCTATATTGGTTCATCATGTTTCCATGGATTGTATCCATGATGCCATGGTGTTGTTCCATGATGATGGTTACATGTTTCGTAGATGATGGTTGACTAGTTTCCATGGATTGTATCCATGATGCCATGGTGTTGTTCCATGATGATGGTTACATGTTTTGTAGATGATGGTTGACTACGTTTCCATGGATTGTATCCATGATGCCATGGTGTTGTTCCGTGATGATGGTTACATGTTTCGTGAATGATGGTTGACTATGTTTCCATGGATCGTATCCATGATGCCATGGTGTTGTTCCGTGATGATGGTTACATGTTTCCTCGATGATGGTTGACTATGTTTCCATGGATCGTTGTTCCATGGTGATGGTTATATGATTCGTTGATGTTGGTCATTCCAAGCTATATGTTTTGTTGATGTTGGTCATTCCAAGCTACATGTTTCGTTGATGTTGGTCATTCCAAGCTACATGTTTCGTTGATGTTGGTTCACTTGGCTAATCTATATTGGTTGATTGTGTTTCCATGTATTTTATCCATGATGCCATGGTGTTGTTCCGTGATGATGATTACATGTTTCGTGAATGATGGTTGACTACATTTCCAGGGATTGTATCCATGATGCCATGGTGTTGTTCCATGATAATGGTTACATGTTTCGTGAATGATGGTTGACTACGTTTCCATGGATTGTTACCATGATGCCATGGTTATTGGATGCACCGTGCCTTGGCTTTGGCTGATAAAATTGACTAGGTTTATTTAAGTCTTTCAATGTCTTTTGTGGTCGATAATGCAACCATGCAGGTCTAAATGGCTATATGGGTGATCTTGTCTTGCCATGAGAGAGGACAAGGTCAGTATAGCAGCTCTTTTCATGATCAGAATGATGGTCTATATCCTTATGTGACTGATCAATGGTGGTCAAGTCTTGCAATTCAATCTATGGCAACTAACAAGAAATTCCGTCGAGCATATTTCCCTAGAGGTTTGATTTCTCGTCCCGTGAGCTTATGAGGTTTATGTTCACGTCATGTCATCCTGACTACATGTCAGACGTTTGATTTCTTGTCTCGTCATCTTACGAGGTTTACGTTCACGTCATGTCATCCTGCAGAGGTTTGATTTCTCTTCCCGTCAGAGGTTTGATTTCTCGTCGTATCAGCTTATGAGGTTTATGTTCACATCATGTCATCCTGGCTACATGCTGCCTGCGGATGTCAAAGGTTTGATTTCTCGTTCCGTCATCTTATGAGGTTTACAATCCTGATTGTGAATGTCACACGTTTGATTTCTCGGCCTATCATCTTATGAGGTTTACTTTCAAGTACGTCATGTTAGAGGTTTGCTTTTTCATCCCGTCAGAGGTGTCTACATCCTAATTATTGTTTCATGTCAGAGGTTCGCTTTTTCATCATGTCTGGTCATCCTACCTATGGACGTCAGAGGTTTGATTTCTGGTCCTGTCATCTTATGAGGTTTACTTTCATATCATGTCATCCTGGAGGTTTGATCCAAGTTATAGTTGTCTCATTATCTTGACTCATAATATTGGAGGTTTGATCTTATGTCATAGATTTTTCCCATGAAGATATGACTTACTAACTAGAATGAGTGTCATTTTCTATTTTAGTGTTTATTGACAGGTCATGACTTCAGAATCGTTACAGACTTGCTCATGGTCATCTCAGTGTGATGATCTCATTATTTATATCTCATAATGTTTATTTGAATTTGTTTCGTATTCTCTAATCTTTGGTACAAGAGTATAGTTATGTGCTCATGGTCATCTCGGTGATGATCTCATTATCCTTTTATCTCATGACTTAAGAATTTTTATAGTTCCTTGCTCATGGTCCTCTCGGTGATGATCTTATCGTTTTATATCATGACTTCAGAATCGTTATAGTTACTTGCTCATGGTCATCTCGGCGTTGATGTTGATCTCTCGTTTGATTGGTCTCACAAGGAAGTTGTGTATTTGTTCTTTCTATGGCTTCGAGGAAGTTTTTCTTGTGCATAAAGAGGACTTTATTGATGCTTAGCATGCTGCTACTGCTCAAGAGGCTTTGTAAGCATGTAACTATTTCTCGGGAGCCTTTGCAAGATATAGTTAAAGGTACCATGTGTTTTACTTTTGCTTGTTACATTACAGCCATTATTATTTTAAGCATTCAAGCCTCAGTGATTTTGACAGGTTTGGTGAGTTTGTAATTTTGGTGCCTTGGTAATCATATCATTAACTATGTCACTTTGACTCATGGCATCTCAGTAAATGATAATCTCTAGTGCCAAGACAATAGTACCTTTTTTATATTCATCTCAGTGCTGCCTTTCCTATATGTTATTTGTATGACACATTTGTGATTTCATATGCGCACATTTTTCATTAGTATCATTTGTATCTATGTTGTCCATAGAGCGACATCATGACCCGTCTCTTATGGCATTGTGCTTATGTTGTGATATTTTGTATATAACATAATTATACAACTTTCTGTTGAGTTTATGATATTATAGATTATGCTGCCCAGATCTGAAGAGAAGGTAAAGACATATCACAAAGACAATGAGATTACAGACTATGTTGCTTGAATTTAAAGAGAATACAAAGACATATCAAAGACAATGAGTGAATCTATTTTCTCATTTAGTTGTAGCTATAAATCATTTAGTTGTTTCTGTAATTTATGTCCGTATCTACATACCGTTTGTATCTATGTTGTCTTGAGAGCGGCGTTGCGAACCATCTCTTACGACATTGTGATTGCATTTCATATTCATAATCTTTCCATAACACTTTACATGGATTCTTTGTTTTGAGTTTATGATGCTTCTAGGTCATAACAAATAGAAGTCGTATTCAATTGATGACTCACAGAAAAGTTGCACTCAAGCCGATGATTCTAGGTCATAACAAGCAGAAGTTGTATTCAATTGATGACTCACAAAAAAGTTGAACTCAAGCTGATGACACAAATTCTTTCAAGATGTTTTATATCTTTCAAGTGACCCTTTGTGGCCACCATTGTATATTTGGGAGTGATGTAGCTCCTTTGAACAATTCTTTTGTAACTTGAAATAATTTAATATAATGATAGGTGTATATAGAGCTGTGGGTTTTTCCCTTGAGCCCCCAAGGGTTTTTTCATCCACAATTAGAGACCCTTATTTGAGCGGGGGTGTTGGAACTATATATATAGATTTGCTCTATATATAGATGGGTCTCCTCTATATATGCTCAATCTCTCGTGTGTATTGAACACACCTTTGGGGATGCATATGACATGTCTCTCTCTCTCTCTCTCTCTCTCTCACGTTGGTTCAACAGGTCCTATTAAGGTTCTTATGGGCCAATAAGATCAATCCATGTGTGGGGAGGAGATAAATCCAATTTTGTAAAAGAAGATACCCAAAATAGAGTAAATGCTCACATAAGATAAAGAGTTGACTATGTATAAGGTTTATTAGTAAGAAACTATGAGCAATATTAAAAATATGAGATATTTTGGGTATAATGATTCCATTTTGACACATATGTAAGGAAGGAGAGTCCCTTCGAATGCTCACATAAGATGAAGAGTTGAATATGTACAAGGTTAATTAGTAAGAAACTATGAGCAATATTAAAAATATGATATATTTTGGGTATAATGATTCCATTTTGACACATATGTCAGGAAGGGGAGGCACTTCAATGAGGCGCCTACTTCACATGCTTGAATGAGTTTTAAACTCATAAATAATGTGATATTTTATCTCTCCTCTCTCCTAATTCAAGTCTAGTTCCAAAAAGTTAGCTTAACTAACCTAAAAATGGTCAAAAAATTGACCAAACTGATTTGGAAAATTCTAGAATCAGTTTGTTTGGTTAAGAGCTCAAATTTTCCTATAAATAGAAGCCTCCCCCTTGTTGAAAAATAATAGTGTTTTATGCACTGTTACTCTATTTCTCCCAAGCCAAGAACTATGAATTTATTAATAATTTACTAGTTTTTTACATTTCCCTCTTCCAAAGATTGGTTGGCCTCTTGTTCAAACAAGAGTTGAACCCTCAAACCATCAAGCCAAAGGAAAGCTTTCAAAGTCATTACTAAGTTGGTGATTCTTCTTTTCACTTCTTTTATGGTTTTTATGATTTATGTCTTCTCTAAAAAGTTTCTGATTTAAATGGTTTTATGATTTATGTCTTCTTTTCACTTATTTTATGGTTTTTATGGCTTTAAATGGTTTTTATGATTTATGTCTTCTCTAAAAAGGTTATGCTTCATTACAAAAAGGGATTCCCCTCTACAAAACCAACCATTCTCTATCCTAGGTGAATGGTTAATTGATTAATGTCAAGTTTTTATAATGTTTGTTTCAATTAAGTGGAAAAATGTTTACTTTAGGATAATTTCAATACTTTTGGTGCATTTTTAATTAGTTTTAAAGACTTAGAAATTTGAAAAATGGTCAGCCATATAAAGGAGGTTATGGCAAAATATTTAGAAATTAGTGAAATAAAATTTATTTTTCTAAAAGTGTAATCCTTATGGTTTCTATATTCTAAAGTATCATTTTCATGCATAGAAGATGCATTTTTATTATGGGTATAAAAGATAAAATTCTTATATTAAAAGTGTTACTTTTATCATTTTTATTGCATAGAAGTATGCATAAAGGATAAATTTTTTATATATCAAAAATGTTACTTTCATCATTTTTATTGCATAGAAGTATGCATAAAGGATACATTTTTTTACATCAAAAGTATTACTTTTATCATTTTTATTGCATAGAAGTATGCATAAAGGATAAATTTTTTTATATCAAAAGTGTTACTTTCATCATTTTTATTGCATAGAAGTATGCATAAAGGATAAAGTTTTTTATATCAAAAGTGTTACTTTCATCATTTTTATTACATAGAAGTATGCATAAAGGATAAACTTTTTTTTATATCAAAAGTGTTACTTTCATCATTTTTATTGCATAGAAGTATGCATAAAGGATAAATTTTTTATATATATCAAAAGTGTTACTTTTATCATATTTAAAATTCATGCATAGAGGTATGCATAAAGGATGATTATTTTATTATAAAAGTGTTACTTTTATCATAATTGAATTTCATGCATAGAGTTATGTATTTTAAAAAAATGATTATTTTATTATAAAAATGTTTTAAAAAATGATTATTTTATTGTAAAAGTGTTACTTTTCTCATATTGAATTTCATGCATAGTGGTACAAAAAAAAAGATTATTTTATTGTTAAAAAAATAAAAAAAATAATTATTTTATTATAAAAGTGTTACTTTTATCATATTTGGAATTCATCATAGGGGTATGCATAAAAGATGATTATTTTATTATAAAAGTGTTACTTTTATCATATTTGAAATTCATGCATAGGGATATGCATAAGAGATGATTATTTTATTATAAAAGTGTTACTTTTATCATATTTGAAATTCATGCATAGAGGTATGCATAAAGATGATTATTTTATTGTAAAAGTGTTACTTTTATCATATTTGGATTTCATGCATAGAGGTATGCATAAAAGATATTTTATACTAAAAGTGTGATTTTCATCCTAAATGGATTTTATGCATATATTAGATGCATAAGAGAAATTCTTTTATTCTAAAAGTGTAATTCCTACTAAATTGAATTTATGCACAGGAAGATGCATAAAAGATTGATTTTTATTTCGAAAGTGTTATTCTCTTTAAAATGGAATTTATGCATAAATAGAGGCGTAAAAAAATCTTATATCAAATATAAGAATTCTCTTGTATTCTATAAATAGATATAAATAGATATTGAGAAGTGATAGGATGTGATAAGAGGTGTATGAGATGTGATAAGATGTGATAAGATGTGTATGAGAAGTGATAGGATGTGATAAGAGGTGTATGAGATGTGATAAGATGCATATGGGAAGTGATAGGATGTGATAAGAGATGTATGAGATGTGATAAGATGCGTATGGAAAGTGATAGGATGTGATAAGAGGTGTATGAGATGTGATAAGATGCGTATGGGAAGTGACAAGATGTGATAATAGGTGTATGAGATGTGATATGATGTGATAAGATGCGTATGGGAAGTGATAGGATGTGATAAGAGGTATATGAGATGAGATAAGATGTGATAAGATGTGTATGAGATGTGATAGGATGTGATAAGATGTGTATGAGATGTGATAAGATATGATAAGAGGTGTATGAGATGTGATAGGATGTGCTATGATGAGTTAGGATGTGATAAGATGTGTATGGGATGAGGTAAAAAGTGTATCTCATGGGATAAGATGTATATGGATTGTGATAGGGCGAGAATGGATGTGATGTGGATGTATGAATGTAGATATAGATGTGAATGTGAATGTGGATGTGTATGTATGGATGTATGGATGTAGATACGGAGGTGGATGTATGTATGTGAATGTGGATGTATGAATGAGGACGTGAAAATGGATGTATGCATGTAGATGTGGATGTATGGATGTGAATGTAGATGTGGATGTGGATGTATGGATCTAGATATGGATGTGTATGTATGAATGGATCTAGATATGGATGTGTATGTATGAATGCGGATATGGGATTGGACGTATGATGTGGATGTACGAAGATGGATATGTATGTAGAATAATAAATGTGAATGTATATGAGAAATAATGTGTTGTCGATATGAGTGAATGGATGAGAATGAGTACATATATGAATGGAATGTGGACTGAGTGATAATGTGGAAAGACAAGAGTTCGATATAGAAACTGTATTTTGTGACTGTTTGTAAATGACTGTTTTATGTCAAGAATACTGGGGAAGCATTTTGATCGTCTTATGGATTAAGGTCACTACAAGACAATGCTGCCATACACGCGTTTCATACACGCGATAAATTACGAACGCGTGTATGGTCGCGCTTGTATTTGAATAGAATCGGGCGCGTGTATTTTAGCATTTAAGTTCGCGTGTATTTTTGCATTTATCAACGCGTGTATAAACGCGGTTATATACACTCAGTAATATACGCATAAATACACGATAATATTTACGGGGTAATACTCGCTATTATACACGGAAAAATACACGCTACTGTACACGGATTAATACACGCATGGCAGAGAAAAACTGAAAAAAAACTGAATTCCTTAACAAAATTAAAAACTATTTTCCTTAAACCATCTCATAGTACATTACAGTATACATCATTACACAATCCCACTACATGCATTTACAACAATGAAATATATTCAAAAATAAATCATGCATATGAGATGATAGAAATGTCATCAATTTAGAACATACAGTGACGGATTGGTTAGGGTTCGATCTCATCTTCAATAAGATCCATCCTTGTCAAACGATCAACATCAATATCCATTTGATCAATTGGTAAGGCTACGATTAAATTTATTCCACTATCGATATTCTGTACTCCATTGATAATGGTATCGATGTCCTGATCATCCTCATCAACATCATCATCATCCTCAATGGTAGGGTCATTCTCATGATCATGAGAAATGGCATGCTCATCCTCATTATCACGATCATCTCTTATTTCTTGATCATCGATCACAACATCTTCAATGGCATGTTCGACGTCATCTTCATTGCGGCTTGTTACATCCTCCATATGCTCCATATCAGTGAATGTATTATACATCACTTTGGAACGTGGTGCAATAGGGATGACGTACCACCATTTGATGTCATGCTATGGATTTGCACTTGAACATGTGTTTGATGCGAGGAATTATAGGAAAGTGTCGCAAGACTTTACGAGGTACATCAAAACTCTTCATATCTGTTCTGTACCTTGCTTCACCGCAAGTGGGACATGTCAGAGCCTCCTTATGCGTCCCACGAAAGAGAATGCAATCATTGACGCATGCATGTATTTTATCATAATCCAGTCCTCCAAGAGATGTCACATAGCGCCTCGCTATGTCTCTTGAGGTGGGCAGTCTATTTTCCTTTGGAAGCATGTTTGACAATAGCCTGCATCCAATATCATCAATTATAATTAGTCTTAAATCCTAAACCTTAAACCACTAATTCAAATTTATAAGTTAGAATGCTTACTTCAACAATGCATCAAGACTTGCATTGCTCCATCCATAAACTGTTTGTATATTAAGTAGTTCAAGGGAAGCACGTAAAACTGAGAATGTGCACCCTTCAAACACCGGTGTCGATGAAGCTTTATAAAGATGCTCTTGTTCCATATCATCGTCGTCCATACCTTTGGGATCATCCTTAAAAAGATTCCGCACCATATCATCAAGCACCTCCTCTTCCACAACTTCGTGGGGTGCAGGGCTATTGTCGTCCCTTTCCCACTCATCTCTGACAATAGATCCCGAAGCTCCAGCATCATCTCATCGACGCTTTACGTGCTCTCATCGCGCGTAGGGTACCATGTTAGGGTGTGGTACTGCATCCTGCTTCAATTTATCAAATTATATGTTACAACTCTATTAACTTAATTTGGATACCATGAGTCATTTGAATACCATCAATTTACATCTACTCACCTCTAAACCTGTTTGATTCCATTCTCCATACATGGAGATGTGATTCAAGGTAATTCGACGTGCTCGTACAATGCATCCTTGACATCGATTACACATACATTTGATCCGTTGTCCCAACCACACATCGCGATTACGATGACGCATTGTCTCATCTTCCCCAGAACTGCTTGAAGAGGTTGATGACATCCTGTGTACAAACCAGAAAACACAAACTCATTATATATTTTTAATGAAAGCACAAAATCGCGTGTATTTACGCGGCTATCTCCTAAAACTTGCGTGTATAAACGCGGGTACTTCCTAAAAAAAGCGTGTATTCACGCGGCTAATTTCTACAAAACGCGTGTATAAACGCAGCTAAAATCATGTACACGCGAATATACCTGCGTTTATAAACGCGAACATAAACGCGGCGGCGTATTTAAACTAAAAATAGCCCGCCTTCCCCAAATATAGATTTTGAACTTAGAAATCAACAGTGCATGCGTTTTCGCCTGTTTTCGCCTCTTCCAACAGCAAGGAGGGAGCAGAGAAAGGAGCACACACACGGGAGAAGGAGGGAGCAGAGAAGGAGCAGAGAGGACTCACTTTTTCAGAGGTGAGTCACTTTGTCCTGTGCCTTGTCTCTTTTGTCAGATTTGTTTACTTTGCTCTTTGCTCTTTGGGTTTGTCTTTTTGCACACGATTGGGTTGCTGTATCCTGACAGGGGCGACAATGGCTGGTCCTTTTATAAGGACATTCTTTCTTTGTCGGGGGGTCGGTCTTTTCGAGAAATTTTTTTCGCAGGTCGCGTGTACGAACGCGTGTAGAAGCGCGTGTAACCTGTGTGCAGAGTTTTTTCACGGGCAGATACACGCGTTTTTTGCCGGGTGTATACACGCATTTTTTGACGGGTTTATACATGCGTTTCTGCAGACAGAAAACTGCGGCGTTTCAGATTTCATGGTTTGCAAGCAATTGACTTGTGTAATGACAATGTGTGAGTCAAGAGACAGCCCATGATGTACATGATGATGTTTGTTGCAGGTTCTTTATGGATATTCCAGGTTCTTCATCCGATCCATTTGCGTATAGCAATTGGTTGATGGAGATGATGAATCACTTTGGGCGCCAACCTGGTCCGGTTGAGCTTACAGAGTATATGTATGCCCATCCCCCTCCTTCCCTGCCTGGTGTCTATACCCCTACCGCGAGTATCCAGGGCACTCCAGTGCCGTCTATTCCTCCGAGTCCGACGAGACGGCATGCAGCTTCTCCTCTTCCACGTCCACCGAGGAGACATACCTCGTCCCAGACACACTCACGTACACCCTCACAGCCACCATCACGTGCTCCCTCAGAGCCACCGTCACGTCAGGGCTCACAGCCACCGTCACGTAGACAATCCCCCAGTCGTGACTCCACCCGCAGCAGTAGGAAGAGTGGGAGTGGAGGATGCGGCGGGTGCTTTGGTGGGGGAGGTGGGGGAGGTGGGGGAGGTAGTAGGCACGGGGTGAGAGAGGAGATAGAGGGAGAAGAGTTAGAGGAGACAGTTCGGAAGAGGAGGAGATGAGAGAGATGGAGAGAGTGGTTTGCTATGATGTGACGGATAGGGGCGGGATAGTGATGGATGCGAGGGGGAGGGAGGTAATGGAGTACATGCGTGGGGTAGTATCAAACTCATATAGAAATTGTTTTATTAAATTTAAAGATCAAAATAGCCGAATAGTTGGGGAGGTGATAGAGGCTGTACACAGTCGGTACCCCAATCCCCCACATGCTACATTCTCGGATGTATGGGGAAGGACGCGAATAAGGGAGATCTTAAGTAATAAAAGATCTCACCTTAAAAAACTCGCGTACGATGACCGGCTAAATGTAGCTGCGGGTGGCTATCCTGCCGAGAAACCTGCCACTGCGCACAAACGCGAGTGGAAGGAGGCAAAGAAACGAGCAGAGGGTGGCGTGAAGAGCAGGCAGCATGTGGAGGCACGACGGATCCAGATGGAGACCGTTGGATCTTTGCATTTCGGATCTGGCGGCGTCGAGTCATGGGAGGCAGAGTTCGTACGTATCCTGTCACTTTATTTGATTGTTTACTTAATTCATTGATTCTATGAATTGTTTTAATCTTACAAATTGTGTTGATTATGATACAGCGACGGGTTACGGGGAGGAAGCCCACAACCCACGATACTGCGTATGCTCGCCGGCATAGCAGACGTGACACGTGGGCCATCTTCAGAGCCGAGGGACGTATTACGGACGCGCAGTTTGAGTTGGCCATGAGACCATAGGGTCGACAGGTACTTGAAAATTCGTAACGAATGGTTTTGGTTTATTGAATTGCATATATATATATATATATACTTATATACTATATATTACTTGAACAGGCACAAGCTGCTGATGATCCACCGGCCGCCGCTGGAGAGGGTGGACGTGAGCACTACTCCTCGGACATTTCGACCGATGCGAGCTCATCTGAGCATGGGGGGAGCACCGAGTCATCATCTGGGTCTGAGTAGTACTCAGATTTGTAGTATCACATTCCATATTTAGGATGTGATTGTATATATTTTTTTGTAAACTCAAGCCATGGGCTACTTCGAGATATGGACTCCCTTGTATACATGTATGAAATTTTGATAGTAATATTGAATTGATTGATCGATAGTATTACATTCATGGCTGTCTTGAATCGTGTAATGACAATGTATGCATTCATGTCGTTCTTGTCTTAATCTCCCTCGTGCATATGTTCTTCGTGGATGGTCTAATGGGATGGTCTAATGCACCAAAAACCCTAAACCAGAGAGTGCTATTGGGTGCTGGAATGCTGGAACAGTATTCAAGCACCAAATAGCACTCTGGATTTTTTTTTTTGCTCTCTGTTCGCGTGTATAAACGCGTCAAAACTGCTAAAACTTGCGTGTATCTGCGCGGATACTCTGGAAATTACGCGTGTATTAACGCGTATAAACTGGCAATAACGCGTATATAAGCGCATCTAAATAAAAGAAACGCGTGTATAGACGCAAGTAAAAACGCGTCTATACATTGGAACTGAACAGGATGCGGCTATGCACCCGTGTATAACCGCATCTAATATAATAAGAAGCGTGTATACAAGCGTGTATTAACGCGTCTATAAAAAAAACGCGGCTACACACCCGTGTATACGCGCGTCTGAGAGGTACTGTACACGCGATTTTACACGCATGTCTCTGGCCGCGATTATACACGCGCTGATACACGGGCCCGCTACTTTTTTTCACAAGTCATTTTTAGCGGCTAAGAGCGCGGGTATGAGCCCAATCCCTTGTAGTGGGTCATGGAGACCTAACTGTCAAGAATGCTGGGGAAGCATTTTGATCGTCTTATGGATTAAGGTCATGGAGACCTAACTGATAAAGTTGCAACGGCTGATGGAGAGTCAATGGAAGACGTCGACCGAGGTCTTGACCAGCCTCGGTTTGATTTAAATGGTAAGCTTCCGGTACGGTGGATGAGGGACCAAGGAAGCGGCCTATGAGTGAAACGCTAGGTCACCTGCGAAGGATCCTAGAGGGTGCTGACCATATGGTGCTCGGGCTCTCTGGGTCGCCGAAGATACCCACATGTGCATCGTGGAAGATATTGGAACAAGGAGTAAGAGTTGTTTTCTGAAACCGGGCATGGATCTGGTTGATTGACCTTGCTGGTCCTCAACGGATGAGTCCATGGCTCTCTTATATGGATCTGTTGGTTGATCTTGCTGACCTTCAACGAGAATTCCATCTTGATTTTTATATGTGAAAATATTGTCGGGTACTATGAGCTAGGAACTATTGAAAAGGCCCCTGAGTGAACAGGTGGTGAGCGGTCTGGTTGCCAATGCTACCATAGGTACACTGATGAATGAATGATTGGTAATATGGATTCAACCAAAGATTTAGAGGATTGTCATCAGAGTGACATAATGGTCTCATTAAAAGATTGTTTTAAAGTTAGCTGACGTTGACAAAAAAAGGTAATTTCATATTGGGTGTGTAACTGGTGTGACTAGTTTTAAGTTTGCATGAACTTTCGGCTAGGGGGCTTGGGAACTCTTTTCCTTGGTACCCGGGACAAAACCTAACCAAATTCCTAATTGGATCCCATCACTACAGTGGTTGGGAGGTTGGCTAACCCATGGGACTGGATGGGGTTAGACTAGACTGATGGATCCGTAAATCGAGACTCAAATTTTGTTATAACGATAGATAAAGTAAATCCCGGATAGTAATTGTTCTATGGATAGGAATCAACGGATATGCCTCTTGATGGGGAAAAAAGTGTTGATCCCAATGATCCAAGTGCAAGTTTCTTCCTTGATCTGACCAAGTATCTTTATAGGTGCAGTCGGATCAGCTTGATCAGTAATGCTCTTGACTACGTTAGAGTAAAGAGTTATCCTGGTGGAATCGCCCGTGCTTTCTGGATAAAGGAAGTTTTTCCGGGTTCGGTTTTGGAAAAACAGACGGATTAGTCTCCTGTCCAGATATCCATGGGGGCGAGGCCCCGAGTGTGGGACCCCTGGCTCGCACAGATGTGCTACTTCCGCTGCTAGCACCCCGAATCCATTGCGCGGTGGGAACAGGGACTTCTATGCAATATAAATGATGAAAGTAACACTTTTGATATAAAAAAATTTATCCTTTATGCATACTTCTATGCAATAAAAATGATGAAAGTAACACTTTTGATATTAAAAAATTTATCCTTTATGCATACTTCACACTTTTGATATAAAAAAATTTATCCTTTATGCATACTTCTATGCAATAAAAATGATGAAAGTAACACTTTTGATATTAAAAAAATTTATCCTTTATGCATACTTCTATGCAATAAAAATGATAAAAGTAACACTTTTGATATAAGAATTTTATCTTTTATACCCATAATCAAAATGATATAGGAATTTTATCTTTTATACCCATAATCAAAATGCATCTTCTATGCATGAAAATGATACTTTAGAATATAGAAACCATAAGGATTACTCCTTTAGAAAAATGAATTTAATTTCACTAATTTCTAATTATTTTGCCATAACCTCCTTTTTATGGCTGACCATTTTTCAAATTTATAAGTCTTTAAAACTAATTAAAAGTGCACCAAAAGTATTGAAATTATCCTAAAGTAAACATTTTTCTACTTAATTGAAACAAACATTATAAAAACTTGACATTAATCAATTAACCATTCACCTAGGATAGAGAATGGTTGGTTTTGTTAGAGGGGAATGCCTTTTTGTAATGAAGCATAACCTTTTTAGAGAAGACATAAAGCATAAAAACCATTTAAAGCCATAAAAACCATAAAATAAGTGAAAAGAAGAATCACCAACTTACTAATGACTTTGAAAGCTTTCCTTTGGCTTGATGGTTTGAGGGTTCAACTCTTGTTTGAACAAGAGTGGCCAACCAATCTTTGGAAGAGGGAAACTCTCTTCTCCCCTGCATCTTTTTAGATAAGGGTTGGCCAACCAATCTTTGGAAGAGGGAAACTCTCTTCTCCCCTGCATCTTTTTAGATAAGGGTTGGCCATGGGCTATAGAATTCATCTCCCAAGACCTATAGCTCATTAGTTGCCCATAGCCATAAGATTCTGCAATGTAATATCTTAGCATATGCATCCTCACAAGTATTACATCTCATTTTTTAAAATGGAACATAGTAGGAATGATATTTGGATGGTATTTCTAAAGGTTGGGGTTGTGGCACAAAAATATCAAGGATATCTTCAATGAGAAGCCCATCTTCCATATGCCTTATGGATGCCACACATGTGGTGGTAGGTTGATGTTCCAAAATGGGAGGAGCTCTGTTTGGAAATTTAAGGATTCCTCTTTGAAGAGGATTGGTAGCAGTAGTAGCCTAGTGTACAATCTCCACTACCCACTCCAGGTGAAGTAGGAAGTGCAAGAATTTGATTGACTACTAGTAAGGTGGGAGCATGCATACCATGATTTGCTCGATTACACTACAAGACACTGCTACCATACACGCGTTCTATACACGCGATAAGTTACGGCCGGGTGCATGTATGGTCGCGCATGTATATGAATAGTATCGGGCGCGTGTATATTGGCATTTAAATTTGCGTGTATTGAACTTTAAGAAATGCGTCTACCAGTGCGTGTATATTGGCATCTAAATTCGCGTGTATACTGGTTTCAAAAACGCGTGTATAAGCGCGTGTATATACACGCAATTATACATGCATCAATACACGCGAGTGCTTTATTAAGAAAAACTAAATTCCTTTACAAAATTAAAAACTATTTTCTTTAAACCATCTCATAGTACATTACAGTATATATCGTTACACAATCCCACTACATGCATTTACAACAATGAAATATATTCAAAAATAAATGATGAGATGATAATTAAAAGACAACATATACAATAGAAATGTCATCAATTTAGAATGATACAGTGATGGATTGGTTAGGGTTCGATCTCATCTTCAATAAGATCCATTCTTGCCAAACGATCAACATCAATATCCATTTGATCAATTTGTAAGGCTACGATTAAATTTATTCCACTATCTATATTCTGTCCATTGATAATGGTATCGATGTCCTGATCATCCTCATCAACATCACCATCATCCTCAATGGTAGAGTCATTCTCATGATCATGAGAAATGGCACGTTCATCCTCATTATTATGATCATCTCTTATTTCTTGATCATTGATCACAACATCTTCATTGGCATGTTCGACATCATCTTCATTACGGCTTGTTACATCCTCCATATGCTTCATATCAATGAATGTATTATACATCACTTTGGGACGTGGTGCAATAGGCATGACATACCACCATTTAATGTCATACACCATTGGCAGATAGATAACCTACTCAAATATACATACTGCAGTAATTAATTAGCATATCAAAAGTCAAGGAGTACGTGAGCTTAGATATATATGTACATGAAACACATTAGTAAAAAAATGCATACCTACTCACATTGTTGTGGCAATACGAGCCTATCTTTCTTTGTTTGCCAAAACTTTGTAGAGTCAATAGTTACATAGCCACTTGCATGGCGTTTTATCATTGCATTAGGCCCTTTTTCCACCACGTTGTGTGAAGTTTTTGGGGAACCTCAAACTCAACTTGTACATGTGTACATGAGTGATGTTCGTGTTGTGGTAAAGTCATGGGAGCACCCATTGACTCAGTGTGGGCGTCATGGATACGGCAATCAAGTGTAGGGCTTTGATGGAAGTGTATGTGCAAGAAAAAATGATGAAATTCTGGAAGCACAGCTTGTCCGGAGCATGGTCGACAGGAGATTATATCAGCTACTCGGATGTCTGGGTATGTGTACGCATCCCCAAGGATAAGTGAGCATTGGAAGGTTGCTATTTGAAGAGACATGAGGTGCATGGGCAGTTAATAGATAAGGGGCCAATGTTGCCTTTGCTTTGGTATGAAAAGAAATATAATTGGTGGCTTTAAGAAAAAATAAAAAAGGGATCAACGTGGCCAACTGGAAAAGGTTGGCGTGGAGCTTTGAATGGCTACCAGCAGGTTCTCTCCAGAAGGTTGGCGAAGCTGGGGAGTCGGCGCGGGCTGCAGACGAGAGAAAAAAAGGTCGCCTTGCTGTGGAGGAGTCTCTGGCGTAGCTGCAGTAGGATAGAACCAAAGAAAGGTTGGCACAGAGTAGTGGTGTGGCTGCTGGCGAGGACTGAGAGAGGAGGCAGGTTCCTGGGCAACTGGAGGGCGCTGCTCTCAGTGGATGGTGTCGAAGAGATTGGCGGGTTCTTCCAGAAGACCTCCAAGGCGCAGTGGGGCTGGGGTGTGCGCAAGGAATGAAAGAGTAATGGCCTTATTTTGGTCTCGACGACTGCGGTGGCTAGCTACGTCAACGAAGTGGGCGTCGACTGACAGAGTAGAGCCAGGCGAGCAAGGCGGGTTGCTGCGGAAGCTGGTCGACGTCAGAAAATCTTGGCTCTAGTGTTGTGGTAGCTGCCTGGAGGAGATCCAGCAACAGCTAGAAGGAGCCGCTTTGGAGCTGCAGCTCTGCTGGTGATGACTGAGGGCGCCAATTGACTGCCGACTGAGAGAGAAGGCAGGTGCTGGTGCCGACTAGGAGGGGCACTGGCTGCAAGCAGAGAGGGGAGAGGGGGCGTCCATGGCAAGAAGGGAGGCTGCAGAGATGTCGATTGGAGTGTAAGGACATACAAGGTGGTGGTGACTTTTAGGGGAGTCACCGGGGTAGTAAAGAGTGAGAGAGCAAAGTGTCAACAGGTGGAGGCAGCAACTGCAACAAAGAGAGAGAGAGAACTGAGGCTGGTGGCGACGACTGAGGGAGAACCGCCTAGAAGAAGGCTGTGGCTAGCACATCAGCAACAAAAGGCTGCTTCCACTAGTAGAGTGCATGTGGCCAGGAAGACAGAAAGAGAGAGTGACTGGGTCTAGGAATGTTTGAGCAAAAGGGAGAGAGAGTGGCTTCTCTGGTAAATTATCCTCTTCTGGAGACTCAGGCCAGAGTTATAAATTCTCTTGATTAGCTGTGGTTGGTGTTTGGTGATGCCAGAGAGTTTTTTTTGTTTCTTTGTTTGTTTGGGTACAACTTGTGACAGCTAGATCTGAAATATAAATCTTGTTCATGCTCTTGGGCCTGGTTTTCTCGTATATTTATATGCGTGTGTGGAAGTGTGGCACCCTATAAGGGCGTAAACAGCTTTACCGCTTCTGTACCATCAACGTTCATTTGCCATTTGACATCCAAAACATACACAAAGAAGCAACGAAAGTCAAACCTAAATATGTCTTGGATTGTGCCACAATAATCATCCATTTTTCCATTAGCTCCCTCAAAGCTACTAATGACACTACAATCTTGTGTATTCCTCTTTTCATCAATTCTTTGTGTTCGATGCTTGCCTTCACACCATATAGCATTGAACATAGTGCACTGGACCAAAATAGAAGCAATATTTGTGTAAGCAATGTGAATAAATATTAAAAGCAAATCACTTACAACTAATGCAAAACATTAGTTCTACGTACCTTTAACACGCATCCTTGTGCATACTCCCATTCTTCTGCCGTGATATGCAGCCCCTCGTCGCTCTCTGCTCTCTCCATTTCCTCATGCAACCAATCAACATGGATATCATTCAGAAGTGTTGCTAGATGCTTAGGGTATGCCTTCCGAGAGCTATGTTTCCTCCGAAAGAGAGCTCTTTTTGCTTGCCTTTTTGTCTTTGCATCCTCATATCTTGTAACCCATCTGCTCATCACATCACTATTAAGGATGCAAGTGAAATTGAGATCATCAATCAATGTTCTATCAATTACTTTACTCTGTCCTTTTCCTTGAGGCACAATAGAGGTCATCCTCAAGTCCTCTTCATTGCTCCATAGTTGTGGCAAAGAGCTGTCCACCTGACCAAGAAATTCTGAAATATATACAAGAGACTCTTGTATCAACCAACCCTCGGCCATGCTTCCTTCGGGCCTTGCACTTTCCCTCACAAAGTCTTTTAAGGTCTTCATGAAGCGCTCTAGGAAGAACATCCAACATGCATGCACAGTGCCACATAAAGAAATTTCGTCCACTAAATGCACAATGAGATGTAGTTGACTTGTGAGAATGGTTCGCGGAAAAGTCTCCTCTACCAAACAAACCACCTCCACTGCCATAACACGCGCATCATCCAACGTAGCTGGATCAATTGCTTTGGAACTAACATATCTGAAAAATAAATAAATAGTACGTTATACCTCATGCACGTTCATTTTGCAAGGTATAATGAAGGGTGATCTGACATGGGTTTTGCATACCTCACAAGCTCGCCCATCTTATAAATACATTTTTTCAAACTCTTATTCGCACAATGGTCGATGCTAGTAGGTAGTATGAACTGCGCACATAAGAGCACATGTATGTATGGTTTATGGCATTACAAAATTTAATTTCAACGTACAAGACTTGGAAAACACTTACTTGAAGCATCTTGTGCCAATCGTGGGACTTCAACCCATATAGTTGCTCAACGCCTCTTTTCTTAGTGGTTGTAAAGGCTCCCTTCAATGATCTCATGCATCCAGCGGGAGTACGCAAAGTGGTGATGGCCTGCTTTACCTGCTTCTCCTCTTTCTTTGATATAATCCATGGTGCATGTGGAAGACGAACGTGCCCACCCTCCTCTTGTGGCCAAGCTTGATACATACGTCCTGCGACCCGCAAGTCCTCCCGTATGCTAACATTGTCTTGTTTACCAATAACATGTTCCCAAATACCAGATCCGAGATTCTTGAAGATGTGCATGGGATCAAGAAGATGGTTGATCTTAAGATGGGTCCAATATGGTAGCCGAAAAAAATGGAGTACCTACACAAGGGATTGGTCTATGTGATCTTTAATCCAATTAGAGACTACACAAAACAAGATTGAAAAACATTACTATACCTGTTCATGCCATCTGGAGGAAGAATATTTGTAGACTCCCAAATACGCTTCCAATCTTTTGCACGAAGTGTTTGTGGAGGAATGTTACTCTTACTAGCAACATATTTAGGATGATCTGACGGGAGAAATCGATGATGATTATCGAATATGGTCTTACACAAACCGTCAGCATACTCATGTACTAACGAAGGGCCACAAACAGGACATGCATGTTTACCCAATGTTTTAAAACCTACTAACATATAAATATAAGTTAGAATAATAAAGTCAATAGTTATAATTAATATAGCCAATAGTATTAGAGTAGGGAGGTAATTAGAATTCTTACTAGAACAATTGCTGTATCCTAGAACGTCATGCATTGTCCACATCAACACTGCTTTTAAGTCGATGTGTTGAGAGGAGGGAGGCCTACTAATGTCCACCACCACAACACCTCTCCATAGTTCCTCTAACTCATCAATCAACACTTCTTTTAAGTCGATGTGTTGAGAGGAGGGAGGCCTACTAATGTCCACCACCGGAACACCTCTCCATAGTTCCTCTAACTCATCAATCAACGGTTCGAGATAAACATCCATATGCTTGACTTTATGTTTTCCTAGAATTAGAAGGGATAACATAAGATGTCCTTTCTTGATCGCCATTGATGGTGGAAGGTTGTAATTCACCAACACAACTGGCCACATGCTGTATGTAGTGCTTTTGAAACCAAATGGATTCACTCCATCCATACCTAGGCCAAGTCTCAAGTTTCTGGGCTTTGTTTTAAAGCTGAGCCACTCATCTTCAATATGCTTCCAAAGCAAGAGTGTCTGCGGGAATTCTTCACATGCCATCATCCGATCGATGCGAGGAATGCCATGTCATGAGCTCTGCTATGGATTTGCACTTGAACATGTGTTTGATGCGAGGAATTATAGGAAAGTGTCGCAAGACTTTACGAGGTACATCAAAACTCTTCACATCTGTTCTATACCTTGCTTCACCACAAGCGGGACAATGTCGAGCCTCCTTATGCATCCCACGAAAGAGAATGCAATCATTGACGCATGCATGTATACGATCATAATCCAATCCTCCAAGAGATGTCACATAGCGCCTCGCTATGTCTCTTGAGGTGGGTAGTCTATTTCCTTTTGGAAGCATGTTTGATAATAGCCTGCATCCAATATCATCAATTAGTCCTAAACCCTAAATCCTAAACCACTAATTCAAATTTGCAAGTTAGAATGCTTACTTCAATAATGCCTCAAGACTTGCATTGGTCCATATATAAACTGTTTGTATATTGAGTAGTTCAAGTGAAGCATGTAAAATAGAGAATGTGCACCCTTCAAAAACCGGTATTGATGAAGCCTTGTAAAGATGCTCTTGTTCCATATCATCGTCGTCCATACCTTTGGGATCATCCCTAACACTACAAGACAATGCTGCCATACACGCGTTTCATACACGCGATAAATTATGAGCGCGTGTATGGTCGCGCATGTATTTGAATAGAATCGGGCGCGTGTATTTTGGCATTTAAATTCGCGTGTTTATTTGCATTCATCAACGCGTGTATAAACGCGTTTATATACACGCAGTAATATACGTATCTATACACGCTGCCATACACGGAGCAATACATGCAGTAATACACGCATCTATACGCGCTGTCATACACGGATTAATACACGCATGGTAAAGAAAAACTGAAAAAAAACTGAAGAAAAACTGAATTTCTTTACAAAATTAAGAACTATTTTTTTTAAACCATCTCATAGTACATTACAGTATACATCATTACACAATCCCACTACATGCATTTACAACAATGAAATATATTCAAAAATAAATCATGCATATGAGATGATAGAAATGTCATCAATTTAGAACGTACAGTGACGGATTGGTTAGGGCTCGATCTCATCTTCAATAAGATCCATCCTTGCCAAACGATTATCAATATCCATTTGATCAATTTGTAAGGCTACGATTAAATTTATTCCACTATCGATATTCTGTACTCCATTGACAATGGTATCGATGTCCTGATCATCCTCATCAACATCACCATCATCCTCAATGGTAGGGTCATTCTCATGATCATGAGAAATGGCACGCTCATCCTCATTATCATGATCATCTCTTATTTCTTGATCATCGATCACAACATCTTCATTGGCATGTTCGACATCATCTTCATTGCGGCTTGTTACATCCTCCATATGCTCCATATCAGTGAATGTATTATACATCACTTTGGAACGTGGTGCAATAGGGATGATGTACCACCATTTAATGTCATGCACCATTGGTAGATAGATAACTTACTCAAATACACATAGTACAGTAATTAATTGGCATATCAAAAGTCAAGGGGTACGCGAGCTTAGATATATATGTACATGAAACACATTAGTAAAAAAATGCATACCTGCTCACATTGTTGTGGCAATACGAGCCTATCTTTCTTTGTTTGCCAAAACTTTGTAGAGTCAATAGTTACATAGCCACTTGCATGGCGTTTTATCATTGCATCAGGCCCTTTTTCCACCACGTTCATTTGCCATTTGACATCCAAAACATACACAAAGAAGCGACGAAAGTCAAGCCTAAATATGTCTTGGATTATGCCACAATAATCATTCATTTTTCCATTAGCTCCCTCAAAGCTACTAATGACACCGCAATCTTGTGTATTTCTCTTTTCATCAATTCTTTGTGTTCAAAAATGCTTGCCTTCACACCATATAGCATTGAACATAGTGCACTAGACCAAAATAGAAGCAATATTTGTGTAAGCAATGTGAATAAATATTAAAAGCAAATCACTTACAACTAATGCAAAACATTAGTTCTACGTACCTTTAACATGCATCCTCATGCATACTCCCATTCTTCTGCCATGATATGCAGCCCCTCGTCGCTCTCTGCTCTCTCCATTTCCTCATGCAACCAATCAACATGGATATCATTCAGAAGTGTTGCTAGATGCTTAGGGTATGCCTTCCGAGAGCCATGTTTCCTCCGAAAGAGAGCTCTTTCTGCTTGCCTTTTTGTCTTTGCATCCTCATATCTTGTAACCCATCTGCTCATCACATCACTATTAAGGATACAAGTGAAATTGAGATCATCAATCAATGTTCTGTCAATTACTTTACTCTTTCCTTTTCCTTGAGGCACAATAGAGGTCATCCTCAAGTCCTCTTCATTGCTCCATAGTCGTGGCAAAGAGCTGTCCACCTGACCAAGAAATTTTGAAATATATACAAGAGACTCTTGTATCAACCAACCCTCGGCCATGCTTTCTTCAGGCCTTGCACTTTGCCTCACAAAGTCTTTTAAGGTCTTCATGAAGCGCTCTAGGAAGAACATCCAACGTGCATGCACAGTACCACATAAAGCAATTTCGTCCACTAAATGCACAATGAGATGTAGTTGACTTGTGAGAATGGTTTGTGGAAAAGTCTCCTCTACCAAACAAACCACCTCCACTGCCATAACACGCGCATCATCCAACGTGGCTGGATCAATTGCTTTGGAACTAACATATCTGAAAAATAAATAAATAGTACGTTATACCTCATGCACGTTCATTTTGCAAGGTATAATGAAGGGTGATCTGACATGGGTTTTGCATACCTCACAAGCTCGCCCATCTTATAAATAAATTTTTTCAAACTCTTATTCGCACAATGGTCGATGCTAGTAGGTAGTATGAACTGCGCACATAAGAGCACATGTATGTATGGTTTATGGCATTACAAAATTTAATTTCAACGTACAAGACTTGGAAAACACTTACTTGAAGCATCTTGTGCCAATCGTGGGACTTCAACCCATATAGTTGCTCAACGCCTCTTTTCTTAGTGGTTGTAAAGGCTCCCTTCAATGATCTCATGCATCCAGTGGGAGTACGCAAAGTGGTGATGGCCTGCTTTACCTGCTTCTCCTCTTTCTTTGATATAATCCATGGTGCAGGCAGAAGACGAACGTGCCCACCCACCTCTCGTGGCCAAGCTTGATGCATACATCCTGCGACCCGCAAGTCCTCATGTACGCTAACATTGTCTCGTTTACCAATAATATGTTCCCAAATACCAGATCCCACATTCTTGAAGATATGCATGGGATCAAGAAGATGGTTGATCTTAAGATGGGTCCAATATGGCAGCCGAAAAAAAATGGAGTACCTACACAAGAGATTGCTCTATGTGACCTTTAATCCGATTAGAGACTACACAAAACAAGATTGAAAAAACATTACTATACCTGTTCATGCCATCTAGAGGAAGAATAGTTGTAGACTCCCAAATATGCTTCCAATCTTTTGCACGAAGTATTTGTGGAGGAATGTTACTCTTACTAGAAACATATTTAGGATGATCTGAGGTGAGAAATCGATGATGATTATCGAATATGGTCTTACACAAACCGTCAGCATACTCATGTACTAACGAAGGGCCACAAACAGGACATGCATGTTTACCCAATGTTTTCAAACCTGTTTAAATATAAATAAAAAATAAAGTCAATATGTATAATTAATATATATAGCCAATAGTATTAGAGTAGGGAGGTAATTAGAATTCTTACCAGAACAATCCATGTATCCTGGAAAGTCATGCATTGTCCACATCAACACTGCTTTTAAGTCGAAGTGTCGAGAGGAGGGAGGCCTACTAATGTCCACCACCGCAACACCTCTCCATAGTTCCTCCAACTCATCAATCAATGGTTCAAGATAAACATCCAACTCATCAATCAATGGTTCAAGATAAACATCCATATGCTTGACTTTATGTTTCCCTGGAATTAGAAGGGATAACATAAGATGTCCCTTCTTGATCGCCATTGATGGTGGAAGGTTGTAATTCACCAACACAACTAGCCACACGCTGTATGTGGTGCTTTTGAAACCAAATGGATTCACTCCATCCATACCTAGGCCAAGTCTCAAGTTTCTGGGCTCTGTTTTAAAGCTGGGCCACTCATCTTCAATATGCTTCCAAGCAGGAGTGTCTGTGGGAATTCTCCACTTGCCATCATCCGATCGATGTGAGGAATGCCATGACATGAGCTCTGCTATGGATTTGCACTTGAACATGTGTTTGATGCGAGGAATTATAGGAAAGTGTCGCAAGACTTTACGAGGTACATCAAAACTCTTCATATCTGTTCTATACCTTGCTTCACCACAAGTAGGACAATGTCGAGTCTCCTTATGCGTCCCATGAAAGAGAATGCAATCATTGACGCATGCATGTATGTGATCATAATCCAATCCTCCAAGAGATGTCGCATAGCGTCTCGCTATGTCTCTTGAGGTGGGTAGTCTATTTCCCTTTGGAAGCATGTTTGATAATAGCCTGCATCCAATATCATCAATTATAATTAGTCTTAAATCCTAAACCTTAAACCACTAATTCAAATTTGTAAGTTAGAATGCTTACTTCAATAATGCCTCAAGACTTGCATTGCTCCATCCATAAACTGTTTGTATATTGAGTAGTTCAAGTGAAGCACGTAAAACAGAGAATGTGCACCCTTCAAACACCGGTGTCGATGAAGCCTTGTAAAGATGCTCTTGTTCCATATCATTGTCGTCCATACCTTAGGGATCATCCTTAAAAAGATTCCGCACCATATCATCAAGCACTTCCTCTTCCAGAACTTCGTGGGGTGCAGGGCTATTGTCATCCCTTTCCCACTCATCTCTGACAATAGATCTCGAAGCTCCAACATCATCTCGTCGACGCTTTGCGTGCTCTCGTCGCGCGTAGGGCACTATGTTAGGGTGTGGTACTGCATCCTGCTTCAATTAGAGTTTATATATTACAACTCTATTAATTTAATTTGGATACCATGAGTCATTTGAATACCATCAATTTACATCTACTCACCTCTAAACCTGTTTGATTCCATTCTGCATACATGGAGATGTGATTCAAGGTAATTCGATGTGCTCGTACAATGCATCCTTGACATCGTTTACACATACATTTGATCCGTTGTCCCAACCACACATCGCGATTACGATGACGCATTGTCTCATCTTCCCCAGAATTGCTTGAAGAGGTTGATGACATCCTATGTACAAACCAGAAAACACAAAATCATAATATGTTTCTAATGAAAGTATAAAAACCGCGTGTATTGACGCGGCTATTTCCTAAAAATTGCGTGTATTAATGCGGCTATTTCTTTAAAATCGCGTGTATTAACGCGGGTAATTTCTGCAAAACGTGTGTATAAACGCAGCTAAATTATCATACACGCTGTCGTGATGTGTGCGGTACAGCCAGGAAAGTACGAGACTTCTAGCTGTGAGAGTGAATATCAAGTCTAACAAGGAAACTCACGCACAAAATTTCCCAAGGAGTATTGATCATCACTATTTCCAATGACAATTACATGTGTCGATTTACCTCAATACATCCTTGAATTCATCCTGATGATTGAATAAAATTGCATACCAAGTGTTTGTTCCTTTACTCACTGACTTTTTTCTCGAAACCCTTTGAACCATTCACATGTAGGCATAACAAGGCCTTCCAATTTTTTCCAATATACATGTGACCAATTACATCCTTTACATCGAGTGCCATCAAAACCATTATATCAAGATGCTCTTTTTCACCTGAAAACCTGCCTTAATATTCTAACATCTCACAAGCAAAAGATAGCATTCGGCATAGCTTTAACATACTCATAATTTCCAAAATTCATTTGAGTAGAAAGTAAGGCCAATTACCCTCGACTTCAATGTATTTTTCACAAATCTCCGAGCTCCCAATTCTTTAGCCTTTTCCCAAAGTCTTTCTATTCATTTCCAAATTCTTTTTGATATATGGGATAAACGATTCTCTCAAATCGTATAGAGTGAGTAATTTTTAAGGAAATAAAAAAAATTACTTAACTGAAGGAGAACATGCGTGGAATCTCTTGTTTTATTTCACTAGTCGCAAGCTGCACGCCGCCGACTGTTTGATGAAGGTCGTGAAGAAAAAAAACGAAGAGTATTCCCCTTTATAGTACTCAAGATTTCCTCCAAATCTAACACCTACAAGGCACAAACAGTGTATGTATTCTTGAAATAAAAAAAACTGGTCGATTGGACACTGTTCTCTTTTTCTGCAAAATTTTTTCCTCTCTGGTTCTCGCCGCCGTCTGCCTCTGGTTTTCCTCTCCGTTTCCCGCAAGAGATGCGGCGTTGAATCACCTTTCTCCCCTTATAATCCGGAAATTCCCCATTAAAAAGCTGTGCTCGAACCTCCTTTTCCCATTATCTAGCAAATTCCATTAAAAAGAAATACATTTCTTTTTTACTCCACGTAAGCTGCCATCCACACTCTAATGCTTTCCATTGTTTTCCTTTTTAATGCCACACAATCTGCCCCCTTAGTGTAATACTCCTAACCTTAGCATTAAGGTAAGGTTCTCAATGCAAGGTAGTTCATTTAATTTTCTTCCCCGGCATTCAATAAATTCTTCGGCACTGTAATGTCCATTGAATCTCTATTACTCTTGATGCCTCCGTAGTATATAAATCATCATATTGGCCATGTGATTTATAGACTCCCCAATTGTTCATTCAAGTATTTTCCCATGTCTTCATAAATACATTCCTTTGTGCATTGGGATGCCCTCATGTTTGCATTCCATAAGAGGTATTCACTGATTTGACCCAATCGATACCATTTAAAAGCTACCACACATTATGCACATGGGAAGCCATTAACATCATTAACTTATCCTTTTGGCGTGCCACTCATACCATCATATATAACTGGATGTTTCTAACTTACCCATGGGCTCTGAGTAACAGCAGAACCATCACCCTCCACACTCATATACAGAAACTCCTAGATCTGGCTCAGCCTCAGCTTGTCTTATTGAACCTCATTTACAATATGAACATATGTACATGGCATCATATAATGACTCGTCATGGCACATAACCTCATGCATCTGGATGTGTATTTGATGGCCTCACATGCACGGTTTCACACCATAGACATGCCATGGCACGACATCCACCCCCTCTAAACCTGCACATCCTCTGGTATGTGCCAAATCATCATCAAGATCTACATATAGCTGGATGTCGTCTTCATCTTCTACATTGTCAGGAAGATCATCCTCTTCCTCTTCAACCATATCCATACTACCACTGTCAAGCCTCTCATCCTGAGTCTCCTGTGAATCAAAAGGATCACTATCATGCCTTCTTTTAAATATCTTGATCCTTTTTCCTGCCACAAGATTCTTTATTTCTGTTCCATCAAGCTCACACAGAGTATACGTGGCATTTCCATGCACATGCTTGACAATGTAAGGGCCAAACCATCTTTTTGCAAATTTTCTTTGAACAGTGAATTGGTTGTCAAGGCTACTATCATACATTAGAACCCAATCACCTTCTTCAATAGATTTTGGCCAGAGTCTGTGTCTACTATCAAATCTTTCTTTATTTTTCAACCTTGCATCTTTCAAGCAAGCTTTAGCAAGCTCTATATCTCCAGGCCTCCTCTCTAACTGTCTTATTCGCAATGCAAGGAGGTCATCTCTGCTCAATCCTTGCAATACATTCCAAGTTAGAATTACTTCTTCAACTGGCATCACTGGCTTCTGACCATACATTAATTCTGCAGGCATGTATCCTGTCACTGAGCTATGAGTTGTACGGTCAGCCCACAAGGCATATGGTAGCAGCTTTGGCCACTCTCTCATTCTTTCTCTACATGCCTTAGCCAAAGCTTTAATGATTGGAGGATGTCCTCGCTCACTTTTTCCATTGCCCTCAGGATTGTAAGCACATGTTAGGGACAGTTTGATACCAATTCTAGAGAAGAATTCCCTTGCTTCTTCAACATCTAGCTCACCCCTATCAGCTGTTATTTTCCCAACACAACCATATCGGCAGATCACATCTTCCAAGAGAAATTTGCATACTATTTCCGTACTCTTTGTTCTAAGAGCACGCCCTTCTACCTGATTTGTCAAATCTTCTCTTGCAAGTGCTATATTGTTGGTATTAGGAGTGAATTAACAAAACTAAGGAGGATCAAACATGGTTATAGTCATGGTTAGGTCATGATTATAACCATGATTAAGAGTGAATTAAGAAACACTAATGAGACATAGCTTGGGCATTATAATGGAAATACACGAGTTGAATCTTCATTAGCAAAGGCCTCTTATATAGGCAAGTAGTACATGACCACATGACATCACCTATGATGTCTTACAACCATAAGAGGCCATCTCCCCCATGTGGGTATGCCATCTCCCCCATGTGGGTATGCCTTAAATGAGAAATATTCCCTCTAGGCTATATTTGATGTAGGCGCCCTTTTGAGGAGGTGTCTTGAGTGAAGTAATCAAGATTACATAGCCCCTTTCAACCTTTGAATGGATTTGGATGATATATCCAACAAACCCTCCTTCAACCAAATCCATGACAATGCTACCTTTATGATGGCAATTCTAGGTTCTAGTTACAACATACAAGAACTAGTTATGATGACCATGCTGGTGCCCGTAGGTCTTATTCCAGTTAGGTTTACAATGCTAGCAATGATGGATGATGCTAGAATACCATAGTAAAGCTTACAATGAGATAGTTATGTTTAGGATGGAGAGGTTTTTAAACATGGTTTGGGCTATCCCTTGATTTTACTCAAAAGGCCCAATCTTCTTCGATAAAATTGGCCTCTTCGGAGGCCTCTTCTTGCAGCTCTTCTTTGTCTTGACTTGCGAGAAATGCCTTTTGTGCCTTTTGTTTGAAGAAACAATTTTCTTCAATATGATTGTCCTTGCCGCAGAATCCACAAGTCTTCTTCTTTCCTTTTGTGTCGATGAAGTTCTTCTTCTTGAAGTGTGACTTGTTGTTGGAGAAGTATGCCCCTTCCATTATCCCTATATTCTCTTGCTTCTTCTTGTACTCCTCAAGGAGTGCAGCTTCAATGGCCTCTAAAGTAGGATCCGGAAGATTCATAAGAGTTGACACTAAGTGCCCATATTCATCATAAGGCATGCTTTTCAATAAAACTGCAATGGCATCTTCCTCATCTATTGGTGCTCCTATTGTTGCAAGTTGTGACATTAGGCTTTTCATATAATTAAGATGAGTAGGTAAAGACTCAGAAGCTTTCTTTTCAAGTTTAAAGAATTGGATTTTCAGCCCTATCTTGGAATGCTTCCCTTTTGCCCCAAATAATTTCTCTAAGATTTCCCATGCTTCAGCTGAGTTGTTTGCATTAGAGATATGATGTATGTAGTTGTCACTTAGACCTAATGCAATTATGGCAAAAGCTTTCTCATCCCTAGGTAACCATCCTTGTTCACCATCTCTAGTGGTAGGTTTTTTCTCCTTTCCACTAGCAACTCCCCACAGGCCTTTCTTCATGAGAATAAATCTTACTCTAACTTGCCAGGTATGAAAGCCTATCCCATTAAACTTATCAACATGAAATGAGGATGTAGACATGATGATAAAGCAAGGTCTTACCACTTGAGTATCCCTCAAGGGCAGTGTCTAATGCTTTTACAAGATTAGATACCTTCACCAAATAGATGGAGGTTATTTATGAAAAATTCAGACCAATCATGCCCTCCTAAAACATTGTTTGCTCTTGAGTTGTAGACATTGTTTCTTACCCGTCTCCTTGGCTTTCTGCTTTTCTTCTTAGGCCTCAAATGTTGAATATTTGATGATTCAGCATCAGATGGTTCAGTCATTGTGATTCAAAAAATGATGTAAACAATATCATCATCACAATATAGTAATATCATCAAGTATATGGTGACCAATGTGATAATGCTTTCAAAACAACTTCCAAAAAAATGGGTCACTTGGAGTACTTGAATGAGATAGAAGCCTAAGTCTAAATACAAAATGCCTTTAGCACCTTCAATAGCAATGACTTGAGGCCAGATTAAGCACTAATTACTAGTGATTAAGTGAGTTAATCATCCATGCTTTAACTGTTACCAAATGAACTTTCTGAGATTATGTCAGACCTGAAGCCACCAAACCACAAATCCATTCAAGAAACTGACTGCACAGGCGTGTTTGCAGCTATTGAAAACCCCCAAAGCCAAGGCGAATTAGAGAATCTTCTACTGGTTCAATCGGTGGATTGATTTCCCCCAAAAAAACTGGCGCCGGTTTCGCCTGCAATGCTGGCGTCTCTGCGCAAAATCCGCCTGATTCCTCCGAGCTGCAGCTTCTTTATGATGTTGAGAATGCACGGTTTGAATCCCATACGATTTCGTGGAGGCGACTGTGAGCTGTGGATGCTCCAAGGCAGCCCTATTTTTCAGGCTATGAAATAGGAAGAGATAAGCTTATGATTAAGCTAATTAATCACTAATGATGAGGCAAATGAAAGGGATGAGGTTGTATTAATGTGGCTCTGATACCAAATGTTGGTATTAGGAGTGAATTAACAAAACTAAGGAGGATCAAACATGGTTATAGTCATGGTTAGGTCATGATTATAACCATGATTAAGAGTGAATTAAGAAACACTAATGAGACATAGCTTGGGCATTATAATGGAAATACACGAGTTGAATCTTCATTAGCAAAGGCCTCTTATATAGGCAAGTAGTACATGACCACATGACATCACCTATGATGTCTTACAACCATAAGAGGCCATCTCCCCCATGTGGGTATGCCATCTCCCCCATGTGGGTATGCCTTAAATGAGAAATATTCCCTCTAGGCTATATTTGATGTAGGCGCCCTTTTGAGGAGGTGTCTTGAGTGAAGTAATCAAGATTACATAGCCCCTTTCAACCTTTGAATGGATTTGGATGATATATCCAACATATATACCGCATCTGCCAAATTCCCAAAGGCATTGTAACTAGATCCACTACCCATTTGTAGTGCATGGCAGGTGGGTAGGTTGGTTGCAAGCCATCACGATGCCGCACATTTGAGTACATTTGGCATACTATGCATGTTTCCACATATTGGGAAATATCCTTGTACATTCCTCTCCACCAATATTTTTCCTTTATTTTGGTAAAGGTGGCCCACACACTTCTATGCCCAGCCCAGAGACTCTCATGGAATTCTTTCACAAGCTTTCCTTGAGTCTCTTTATCACATATGACTCTCTGTGGCATAACATTCCTCTGCTTAGGATGCTTCCAGAGATACCCATCCTTTAGGAAATAACCATATGCTTTTCTGCGGATTCTCTTAAATTCTGAGTCAGACCAATTTTCTTGCCTTGTCAGAGTACTCAAATATTGACCAATATGCAACCAATCTCCTTCATATATTTCCTCAATAAAAGACTCAAGTGCATTTGATAGGCAAATATGATCCCCTTTTGCATATGCTGTAGTATAGAACTTTGTACCCACATCATCAATGTCACTAATCATCTCTTTCTCATCTTCATACCTGGCTCTTGATAGCATATCTGCAACTGGATTATCTTTTCCCGCAATATGCTCAAACTCAGGATTTAGTGACTTGATATAAGCAATCCACCTAAGCATAGCAATATCTGGAGTGGTACAACTTGCTATCATCCCAAGAAGTGGCAAGCAATCAGTTTCCACAAGTACAGATGCCCCAATAAGATATTCTTTTTCACATTTTAGAGCAGTGACTATCCCCCATAACTCTCTCTTGATCTGTGGATACTTTTGTTGCCGAAAGCTTAACACCTTTGCTCCAAATCTAATTACATACCTATGATCATCCTCATCATCTTGCCCTACTGCCCATCCTATCCCAGTAGGACTAGTATCAACTGTAACAATCACAGGCCTGCCACACTCATAATCTGCCTTTCTCAAAGTGGGTGATGATTGGAGCAAATATTTCAGCTTCCGCATAGCTTTAATATGTACTGCACTCCACAGAAATTTTTGATTTTTCCTCAAAAGTTGATAAAGAGGATCTGCTACATGTGCATAATGTGGGATCCAAATAACATAAAAGACACATGCTCCAAGAAATCTCCTCAGCTCTGTAACATTAATGCATGTCTCTTTCATTCTTTGTATTGCATCTATTTTGGCTGGACAAGGTCGGCGTCCACTAGTACTACAAAGATGTCCCACTATTAGCACTTCACCAACTCCAAACACTGATTTCAGCCCAGATAAAGTAAGATTCACTTCTTCAAGCCTGGATAGAATCATGTCAATCCTTTATATGATTTGCCACAAACTTGCGGCACCCTTTTGAATCCAAATCCACATCTTTGTCTTTCTCATCACAGCCCTTTATTGGCACATCATCCAAAAATGGCATAGTTTTTTGTGGTATGAAGTCTCGTAAGACTTTATTCATTCCATTCATCATATGTACCACTGAGTTAGTGGCTCCCTGTGGTAAGGTACACATCCTTACTAATCCCAAAGGAGTTCTCATTGTGGTCAAGTCCCTGCTTTGTATATCCAGCTGGAACTGATCATATCCCGAATACAGATCACCCATAGAGTATATAGCTTTCCCTGCAAATGCTTCTGCAAACTCATCCACAATTGGACCTACTCCCACATTCCTGATTGTGACTTTGTTTACAGGTTGCATGTCTTGAATAAAGTGCAATGTCCCATTTTTCTTTGGTACAGTAAACCATATGTTGGAATATGGGGCACATGAAGGCTCCAAGATTCCCATCCTGATCTTTTCCTTTAGTAATTCCATCAACTTTGGCAAGAGAGCCTTTGGTACTGGAATTGGCCGCAGGTTCCAGGGCACATGTGGAACAGTAAAGATCACCATTGGTGCTGTTACACTTGGATCAACACAGCCTATCTCATGCGGCTGAAAAGCAAAAGCTTTCCCATGTTTTACAAGCATCTCCTCAAAGCACTCCCTTTCAACTGGCAACAGAAAATCCTTCTCACCAATCTTCAGCTCTTTTAGAGTTTTTTGAGTAAATTTATGCCCAATTTTCTTCAATCTCTAAGATTTGGCTGCATAGAAGCTTCAGCTATCTTCTCCTTGCTTCCCGGAGGCAAGGGCAAGGCAACTGGTTTCACCTTCTTTGCAACCGTTTTGTACTTTGTATCAACATGAGCATCCATCTCACAATTCATGTTTTTACATTCCACCCCCTCAAATTCCTGGATTATATCATACATCTCCACAGATGACACCTTTATCATTTCATTTCCACCCTGTAAGCATGCTCTTCCCATATCAAAAAGCACATCCATAGTATCTACAAATGACACCTCATCAAGCACCCCTAAAATAAACTCATTCTTCCCCAAAAGACTACACTGCTCAAAACTTTTTTGTTCATTTTGTATATGTTTTCGCATGCCATGCTTCAAATCCTTGCTTTTTACAAAAACCAGTAACCCATAGCTGGAGAATCCCTGAAAATTTGCTGAAAAGCTATTTACATTGATTGAGTCCTGCGAGAACTCATTTCCCCTTGTACCATTGGAATCCCGCTTTACAATGGCACCTGGCCAAAATCCCTCATCTCCCTGTAGTTCATGAACTCTCTGTTTATCTTTGGGAGTGACTGTGCCCGAAGAGACTCACGATTCCTTTCATGGTTAATGCAAACTATCAAAAACTGAACAGCTTTTTTGCCATCTTTACTCCTTATTCTTGCATATGCTGAACCATCATCCAAAACCTTTGTTTCCATCCTTACAGCTGTAATGTAGGGTTGTCCAAGGATAAGGGGATACGATGACATCTCCTGAACAAAGAAATTCTGATCATCCTTCACATCCCCTATAGTTACCCTTACATTTGGACATGCTGCATAAAGCTCTCCAGATGAGTTATTAGCTGCTTTAATCATCCACCCATGATCCACATCCATTGGCCACTTACATTTGTTGTAGAGATTTTTAGCCATAAGATTTATTTCAGACCCATGATCAATTAGAGCGACATATGGCTCTTCCAAATCACCTATCTTGACAAGGGTTTCAGTGGTTGCTCTTGCCCAATGGCTCCTGGAGTAATAACTCTTTGTAAGAACTTCTTTTTCATCATCCTCTTCCACAAAGTGCACTTGTCGTGCCCTATCAGCAGAGTGATTACATTCCACCACATTTTCTCTCTTCCTTTTTCTGTACCTGTACTCCATGAGTCTTGGAAGTGCTTGCCTCCCCTTGTGATGGAATAGATTCAATTATGGACTGCCTTTTTCTTCGTATAATATCAATTATCTCATCATGAAATTCTTTCTTTGCAATCCCCAAGACTTCCCCTAGTGTGAATTCCACCCTGCTGTTTAGAATCCTTTCTTCAAGTACCTTTTTGAGATCTGTTGCAACTTCAATATCAGATTGAAGCTTGTAGAGTGGACTTTTCCCTTTACCCTTCTCCTTCATTTTTGCTGGCACTTCTTCCATTGAAACATCCTGTGGAGGTCTGCTATGCTGTGGAGGCATATGTGATGGCCCAGGATCCTTCTTTTCACTTCCACGTGTAACTCTTTTTGATGGCCCTCCTTCCTCATTTTCCCTTTTACGCTTCTCCTCTACCTGTGCCTCGTTATTTTGGCATTTGGCAATATAGGCATGAATGGATAAAGAATCCACAGGCTCCTCCCAGCCAGTCTCAAGACGTATACAATCACCTGCCTCATGCAAAGCTTGCTTTGACACTTTCTTTGACGCAATTAATTCCATTGTTGATGGCCAAAAATCCTCATTCTCATAATCCTCGTCATTCTCAAATCCCTGCTTTAGTTGACCAACCTTTAATCCATAGGTTGCTGCCTCAACCATAGAAATGGCATGACTAGCAGCCATATCCTCTACGAGCTTTTTCATCCCTCCTTTCCCAAAGTTTGTACTCAATGGAAGACCAGTCTCTGTAAGATGGATTTTCCCATCTTTGAAAAACACAAGTTGATTTTTAAGAGCTTCTTTATAGCTAGCACAATCCTTCTTTGCATTCTCTGGGTCATCACACCATATGCATCTATATGTAAACCCTTCTTTGCTTTGAGGCCTTTGCATAGAAGCCTGCCCCAATGGTAGACCTTTTTCTTCAATCCTGGACATCTTCAATTTTAAGTCACGCATACCCTTGATAAGCTCATCCATCGGCCCATCTATCTTTGGAATTGTAGCAGCTGGTTTGGATAGATTCTCAGGGGTGACAGCAGTTATGGGGGTTGCAGAGCCCATCACCATTTTATCCCTCCTCCGCTGCCGCTTTGCTAACATAGTGACTGCATCCTCAACATCATTCCAATCACTCTTTAATCCCTGCTCTGTATCCTTATCCTCAAGGAGGATTTCCAATTTCTCCTGGAGATCTTTCCCAGCTGCTTGCAAGAAGAGCTCTGTTTTTTCTCTGTCCAAAGTTGCACGCTCTATCCTTGACAGCTGGGCATAGCGCTTCTCAAACTCTCTTAGCAATTCTGTGGCAGAAATTCCCATTTTAGGTTTTGTGACCCATTCCAAGAAAGTTCGTTTGGTCACTCGCTTAGAATCCTCCATGAAATATTCATCCTTTAAAGCAAGCTTGAACTCCTCCCAATTTCTGCCACCATGTGCTGACTGCAATCCTCTTATGCGCTCTCTTATTTCAGGAACACATACCAGCTTGAAACTTCGAACCATATCTTCCTCAGTCACCCTGTTTAGCTCCATCTCCTTTATATAATTGCGCAGGTACTTTGTAATGTCCTTCCCATCAAATTGATCCACCTTTTTCACAATTGATTGTAATGCTTTGGTCGTGGAAATTTGTCCCCTCTCAGTAGCTTGTTGCTGTTGCATGTACATGGTAAACATCTGAAACATCTGCATAACTCCGGGGTCAAAATGAACCCCCTGACCCTCAGAATTCTCAGCCATAGCTTCCCTGTATATTTCACCACACTCTCACCCCAGCAGTTTCACGTCGGGTTCACCAAAGTTGTCCTGATGTGTGCGGTACAGCCAGGAAAGTACGGGACTTCTAGCTGTGAGAGTGAATATCAAGTCTAACAAGGAAACTCATGCACAAAATTTCCCAAGGAGTATTGATCATCACTATTTCCAATGACAATTACATGTGTCGATTTACCTCAATACATCCTTGAATTCATCCTGATGATTGAATAAAATTGCATACCAAGTGTTTGTTCCTTTACTCACTGACTTTTTTCTCGAAACCCTTTGAACCATTCACATGTAGGCATAACAAGGCCTTCCAATTTTTTCCAATATACATGTGACCAGTTACATCCTTTACATCCACAGTGCCATCAAAACCATTATATCAAGATGCTCTTTTTCACCTGAAAACCTGCCTTAATATTCTAACATCTCACAAGCAAAAGATAGCATTCGGCATAGCTTTAACATACTCGTAATTTCCAAAATTCATTTGAGTAGAAAGTAAGGCCAATTACCCTCGACTTCAATGTATTTTTCACAAATCTCCGAGCTCCCAATTCTTTAGCTTTTTCCCAAAGTCTTTCTATTCATTTCCAAATTCTTTTTGATATATGGGATAAACGATTCTCTCAAATCGTATAGAGTGAGAGTAATTTTTAAGGAAATAAAAAAAATTACTTAACTGAAGGAGAACATGCGTGGAATCTCTTGTTTTATTTCACTAGTCGCAAGCTGCACGCCGCCGACTGTTTGATGAAGGTCGTGAAGAAAAAAAACGAAGAGTATTCCCCTTTATAGTACTCAAGATTTCCTCCAAATCTAACACCTACAAGGCACAAACAGTGTATGTATTCTTGAAATAAAAAAAACTGGTCGATTGGACACTGTTCTCTTTTTCTGCAGAATTTTTTCCTCTCTGGTTCTCGTCGCCGTCTGCCTCTGGTTTTCCTCTCCGTTTCCCGCAAGAGATGCGGCGTTGTATCACCTTTCTCCCCTTATAATCCGGAAATTCCCCATTAAAAAGCTGCGCTCGAACCTCCTTTTCCCATTATCTAGCAAATTCCATTAAAAAGAAATACATTTCTTTTTTACTCCACGTAAGCTGCCACCCACACTCTAATGCTTTCCATTGTTTTCCTTTTTAATGCCACACAATCTGCCCCCTTAGTGTAATACTCCTAACCTTAGCATTAAGGTAAGGTTCTCAATGCAAGGTAGTTCATTTAATTTTCTTCCCCGGCATTCAATAAATTCTTCGGCACTGTAATGTCCATTGAATCTCTATTACTCTTGATGCCTCCGTAGTATATAAATCATCATATTGGCCATGTGATTTATAGACTCCCCAATTGTTCATTCAAGTATTTTCCCATGTCTTTATAAATACATTCCTTTGTGCATTGGGATGCCCTCATGTTTGCATTCCATAAGAGGTATTCACTGATTTGACCCAATCGATACCATTCAAAAGCTACCACACATTATGCACATGGGAAGCCATTAACATCATTAACTTATCCTTTTGGCGTGCCACTCATACCATCATATATAACTGGATGTTTCTAACTTACCCATGGGCTCTGAGTAACAGCAGAACCATCACCCTCCACACTCATATACAGAAACTCCTAGATCTGGCTCAGCCTCAGCTTGTCTTATTGAACCTCATTTACAATATGAACATATGTACATGGCATCATATAATGACTCGTCATGGCACATAACCTCATGCATCTGAATGTGTATTTGATGGCCTCACATGCACGGTTTCACACCATAGACGTGCCATGGCACGACAACGCGAACATACACGCGTTTATAAACGCGATGGTCTGTTTAAACTAAAAATAGCCCGCCTTCCCCAAATATAGATTTTGAACTAACATATCAATACTGCTTTCGTTTTCGCCTCTTCCAACAGAAACGAAACCTAAGTGCAAGGAGGGAACAGAGAAGAAGCACACACGGGAGGAAACCGAGCAAGAAAGAAGACTCACTTTTTCAGAGGTGAGTCAGTTTGTCCTTTGCCTTGTCTCCTTCCTCAGATTTGTTTATGCTATTTTCTCTTTGCTTTTTGGGTTCGTCTCCATCCTTTTGCTTTTGTGCACACGATTTTGGGTGAACGATTCTGACAGGGGCGACAGTGGTCCTTTTATAAGGACACTTTGTCGGAGGTCGGTCCCTTTCAAAGAAAATTTTACGCAGGTCGCGTGTAGAAACACGTGTAAAAGCGCGTGTATCCTGTCTGCAGAGTTTTTTCACGCGGATATACACGCATTTCTGGACAGGTGTATACACGCATTTTTTGACGGGTTTATACATGCGTTTCTGGATGGGTGTATACACGAGACTACGTTTCCTGTTTCAATGGTTTGCAGGCTGATAGGTGACTTGAATGATGATATTTGTGTGAGTCAAGAGATAGCCCATGATGTACATGACGATTATTTTTGCAGGTTCTTTATGGATATTCCAGGTTCTTCATCCGATCCATTTGCGTACAACAATTGGCTGATGGAGATGCTAAATCATTTTGGATGCCATCCTGGTCTAGTTGAGCTTACAGAGTATATGTATGCCCATCCCCCTCCTTCCCTACCTGGTGCCTATACCCCTACCGCGAGTATCCAGGGCACTCGAGTGCCGTCTATGCCTACGAGTCTGACGAGACGGCATGCAGCTTCTCCTCTTCCACGTCCACCGAGGAGACATACCTCGTCCCAGACACACTCAGGCACACCCTCACAGCCACCATCACGTGCTCCCTCAGAGCCACCGTCACGTCAGGGCTCACAGCCACCGTCACGTAGACAATCCCCCAGTCGTGACTCCACCCGGAGCAGTAGGAAGAGTGGGAGTGGAGGATTCGGCGGGTGCTTTGGTGGGGAAGGTGGGGGAGGTGGGGGAGGTAGTAGGGCACACGGTGAGAGAGGAGATAGAGGGAGAAGAGTTAGAGGAGACAGTTCGGAAGAGGAGAAGATGAGAGAGGTGGAGAGAGTGATCTGCTATGATGTGACGGATGGGGGCGGGATAGTGATGGATGCGAGGGGGAGGGAGGTAATGGAGTACATGGGTGGGGTAGTATCAAACTCGTATAGAAATTGTTTTATTAAATTTAAAGATCAAAATAGCCGATTAGTTGGGGAGGTGATAGAGGCTGTACATAGTCGGTACCCCAATCCCCCACATGCTACATTCTCGGATGTATGGGGAAGGACGCGAATAAGGGAGATCTTAAGTAATAAAAGATCTCACCTTAAAAAACTCGCGTACGATGACCGGCTAAATGTAGCTGCGGGTGGCTATCCTGCCGAGAAACCTGCCCACTGCGCACAAACGCGAGTGGAAGGAGGCAAAGAAATGAGCAGAGGGTGGCGTGACGAGCAGGCAACATGTGGAGGCACGACGGATCCAGATGGAGACCATTGGATCTTCGCATTTCGGATCTGGCGGCGTCGAGTCATGGGAGGCAGAGTTCGTAAGTATCTTACCACTTTATTTGATTGTTTACTTAATTCATTGATTCTATGATTGTTTTAATCTTACAAATTGTGTTGATTATGATACAGCGATGGGTTACGGGGAGGAAGCCCACAACCCAGGATACTGCGTATGCTCGCCGGCATAGCAGACGTGACACGTGGGCCATCTTCAGAGCCGATGGACGTATTACGGACGCGTAGTTTGAGATGGCCATGAGACCATACGGTCGACAGGTACTTGAAAATTCTAAACGAATGATTTTGGTTTATTGAATTACATATATATATACTTATATACTATATATTACTTGAACAGGCACAAGCTAGTGATGATCCACCCGCCGCCACTGCAGAGGGTGGATGTGAGCACTACTCATCGCACATTCCGACCGATGTGAGCTCATCTGAGCATGGAGGGAGCACCGAGTCATCATCTGGGTCTGAGTAGTACTCAGACTTATAGTATCACATTCCATATTGAGGATGTGGTTGTATATATTTTTTTGTAAACTGAAGCCATGGGCTACTTCGAGATATGGACTCCCTTGTATATATGTGTGAAATTTTGATAGTAATATTGAATCGTGAATCGATAGTATTACATTCATGTCTGTCTTGAATCGTGTATTGACAATGTATGCATTCATGTCGTTCTTGTCTTAATCTCCCTCGTGCATATGTTCTTCGTCGTGGATGGTCTAATGCACAAAAAAAAAAATCCAAAGAGTGTTATTGGGTGCTGGAATGCTGGAACAGTATCCAGGCACCAAATAGCACTCTCTGGATTTTTTTTTTTGCTCTCTGTTCGCGTGTATAAATGCGTCAGAACTGCTAAAAATCGCGTGTATATACGCGGATAATCTGTATACACGCGTGTATAAACGCGTCAAAATTGAGAAATACGCGTGTATAAGCGCATCTAAAATAACAAAACGCATGTATAGACGCATGTATGAACGCGTCTAAATGCATCTGAACTGAACACAACGCGTGTATACACCCATGTATGAGCGCGTCTGAGCAGTCCTATACACGCGCTTTTACATGCATGTCTCTGGCCGTGATGATACACGTGCTGATACACGGGCCCGCTACTTTTTTTCACAAGTCATTTTTAGCGGCCTAGGAGCGCGGGTATGAGCCCGATCCCTTGTAGTGTAAAAAGATCCCGCATCATATCATCAAACACTTCCTCTTCCACAACTTTGTGGGGTGCAGGGCTATTGTCATCCCTTTCCCACTCATCTCTGACAATAGATCCCGAAGCTCTAGCATCATCTCGTCGATGCTTTGCGTGGTCTCGCCGCGCGTAGGGCACCATGTTAGGGTGTGGTACTGCATCTTGCTTCAATTAGAGTATATATATTACAACTTCATTAATTTAATTTGGATACCATGAGTCATTCGAATACTATCAATTTACATCTACTCTCCTCTAAACCTGTTTGATTCCATTCTCCATACATGGAGATGTGATTCAAGGTAATTCGATGCGCTCGTACAATGCATCCTTGACATCGATTACACATACACTTGATCCTTTGTCCCAACGACACATCGCGATTACGATGACGCATTGTCTCATCCTCACCAGAACTACTTGAGGAGGTTGATGACATCCTATGTACAAAAGAGTAAACACTAAATCATAATCATTTTTTAATGAAAGTATAAAAATCACGTGTATAAACGCGGCTAAATCCTGAAAGTATAAACGCGTTCATCATTTTTTAATGAAAGTATAAACGCGGCTACATCCTGAAAATCGCGTGTATAAACGTGGCTACATCCTAAAAATGACATGTATAAACGTGCCTAAATCCTAAAAATTTCGTGTATAAATGCGGCACTATCCTGAAAATTGCATGTATAAACACAGCTACATCCTAAAAATTGCGTGTATAAACGCGGTTGACTTATTATAAACGCGAAAATACATGCGCGGCTACACGCGATGACCTGTCCATACATAAAAATAACCCACCTTCTCCAAATAAACATTTTCAAACTAAAGATTTGCTCTCCTTCGTCGCCGCCTCTTCCAACAGAGCACTAAACCTAAGTGCAAGGAGCAGACAAGGAGCACACACGGGTGAAGGAAACCAGCCAAAAAGAAGACTCACTTTTTCAGAGGTGAGTCAGTTTGTCCTTTGTCATGTCTCTTTCCTTCCATTTGTTTATGCTATTGTCTCTTTCCTTTATGCGTTTGTCTCCGTCCTTCTCCTTCTCTGGTGGCAATCTGGTGAACGATTGTAACAGTGGGCGACAGTGGGCTTTTTATAAGGATGATTTGTCGGAGGTCAGTCGCTTTCAAAAAGAAATTTTCACAGGCCGTGTGTATGTCTGCGTGTATCCTGTCTGCACAGATGTTCACGAGCATATACACACGTTTTTGGATACATGCGACTGTGTTTCACCCATGCTTGCAATCCAGGTTCTTCAGAGAGATGATCCCATCTGCATATGGCTTGCCTTCACAAAATCATATGTGCTAGCTTGCATTTGTGCTTTGATGCAATCATGTATATACTTTTATTTTTGCAGATTCTTTATGGATCCAGGTTCTTCATCCGATCCATTTGCATACGGCACTTGGATGATGGAGATGCTAAATCATTTTGGGCGTCATCCTGGTCTAGTTGAGCTTACAGAGAGTACATGTATGCCCATCCCCCTCCTAGATTGCCTGGTATCTATACCCCGCCCCTGAGTATCCAGGTCACTCCACTGCCTTCTATGCCTACGAGTCCGATGAGATGGCATGCAGATTCTCCTCTTCCATGCCCACCGAGGAGACATACCCCGTCCCAGACAGACTCACGCACACCCTCCCAGGCACCGTCACGTCAATGGTCACGGCCACCATCACGTACCCCGTCCCAGATAGACTCATGCACACCCTCCCAGGCACCGTCACGTCATGCGTGAGTCTGTCTGAGACATACCCCATCCAGACAGACTCACGCACACCCTCCCAGGCACCGTCACGTCAATGGTCACGGCCACCATCACGTACTCCCTCACAGCCACCGTCACGTCAGGGCTCACAGCCACCGTCACATAGATAATCCCCCAGTCGTGACTCCACCCGCAACAGTAGGAAGAGTGGGAGTGGAGGATGCGGTAGGTGCTTTGGTGGGGGAGGAAGTAGGGCACACGGTGAGAGAGGAGATAGAGGGAGAAGAGTTAGAGGAGACAGTGAGGATGAGGAGGAGATGAGAGAGGTGGAGAGAGTGATCTACTATGATGTGATGGATAGGGGCGGAGGAGATGAGAGAGGTGGAGGGAGTGATCTACTATGATGTGACGGATAGGGGCGGGATAGTGATGGATGTGAGGGGGAAAGAGGTAATGGAGTACATGCCTAGGGTAGTATCAAACTTGTATAGAAATTGTTTTATTAGATTTAAAGATCAGAATAGCCGATTAGTTGGGGAGGTGATAGATGTTGTACATAGTCGGTACCCCAATCCCCCACATGCGACATTCTCGGATGTATGGGAAAGGACGCGAATAAGGGAGATCTTAAGTAATAAAATATCTCACCTTAAGAAACTTGCGTACAATGATGGGCTAAATGTAGCCGCAGGTGGCTATCCTGCCGAGAAACATACCACTGCGCACAAACACGAGTGGAAGGAGGCAAAGAAACGAGCAGAGGGTGGCGTGAAGAGCAGGCAGTATGTGGAGGCACGACGGATCCAGATGGAGACCATTGGATCTTCGCATTTTGGATCTGGCAGCGTCGAGTCATGGGAGGCAGAGTTCGTAAGTATCTTGCCACTTTATTTGATTGTTTACTTAATTCATTGATTCTATGATTGTTTTAATGTTATAAATTGTCTTGATTATGATACAGCGAGACGGGTTACGGGGAGGAAGCCCACAGCCCACGATACTGGGTATGCTCGCTGGCATAGCAGACGTGACATGTGGGTCCTCTTGAGAGCCAAGGGACGTATTACTACGGACAAGCAGTTTGAGATGGCCCATGAGACCATACGGTCGTCTTGAAAAGGTACTTGAATACTCTAAACGAATGATTTTGGTTTATTGAATTACATATATATATACTTATATACTATATATTACTTGAACAGGCACAAGCTGCTGCTGCACCTGCTTATGATCCACCCGTCGCCACTACTACAGAGAGTGGACGTGAGCACTACTCATCGGACATTCCGACCGATCTGAGCTCATCTGATCATGGAGGGAGCAATGAGTCATCATCTCGGTCTGAGTAGTACTCACACTTATAGTATCACATTCCATATTGAGGATGTGGTTGTATATATATTTTTGTAATTGAAGCCATGGGCTACTTCGACATATGGACTCTCTTGTATATATGTGTACACATAAAATTTTGATAGTAATATTGAATCGTGAATTGATAGTATTGCATTCATGTCTGTCTTGAATCGTGTATTGACAATGTATGCATTCATGTTGTTCTTGTCTTAAATCTTCCTCGAGGATGGTGCAATGTACCCAAAAAAAAAATCCAGAGAGTGTTATTGCGTGCTAGAATGCTGAACAGCATTCAGGTACCAAATAGCACTCTTTAGATTTTTTTTTTTTGCTCTCTGTTCACATGATGATAGACGCGTCAACTCTGTGAAATGCGTGTGTATAGATGCATCAACTTTGGAAAAGTCGCATGTATATACGTGGATACTCTGTGAAATACGCGTGTATAAGTGCAGCTAAACTGACAAAACGTGTGTATACACCCTCCTATCAGCGCGTCTAAGTGTAGCTAAATTGACAAAATGCATGTATTCGGTCGTGTATCAGCGCGTCTGACTATTTCTATACACGCGCTTTTACACGTATGTCTCTCGCCGCGCTGATACATGGGCCCATAACTTTTTTTCCACAAGTCATTTTTAGCGGCTAGGAGCGCGGGTATGATCCCGATCCCTTGTAGTGTTATACTGATAGTACAGGTTCAATTCGGGTATCATGATTAATATATCTTCTATAATAGCCACACCACACCCTTGCAATGTGGACACTCATTTCTAGTGTTCTTACCTCTACAATAATAAGGGCACCAAGTTGTTGAAATACACAAGTGAATAGGGTGTGTGGGAACAAGCCCTTAGCAAGAGGTTGTAAAAGAGAATCTGTAAATGTGAGAGAACCTATGAAAAGGTGAGAAGTATCTACTGGGAGAGAATAAAGGGTAGCATGAGGAGATTTAGGAGGTGTGGAGATATTCTGGGGAGAGGTGGAGAGAATCAAGCAAAAGAGGTGGAGTGAATCAAGCAAAAGAGGTGGAGATATTCTCGGAGAGGTGGAGTGAATCAAGGAGAAATCAGTAAGATTAGATGCTTGGATGTAAACCCTATAAATTAAGGCATTGGCCTAATGAGAATTTGCTAGTTTTTGATTATCCATGCCTACATTAAGCTATCAGTTAATTGCTCACTAATCACGTGTTAATTATCATCTAATCTCTTTGTTAATGATGTTGATTCTAGCATTTGATCCACCATAGCTCATCACATTGCTGTAATTTTAACATGATATCAGAGCCGAACCTAGAATCCATCAATTTGTGTACCCATTATCTTACTAATCACATTTTTAATTAAGATTAGTAGATAATTAATATTTGTGCTAATGAGGCATTGTAGGATGATAGTGCATATGTGACATAGATCCAATTCTAGGAAGACAGAGAAAATAGAAACTTGCAAGAAAATAGATTATTCATACCAAAATAACTCATCAAAAGACCACAAATTCAACAGATTTAAGATTTGAGTGAATAACAAAGAAAAATACTAAGCTTGAGATAATGACTCAAAAATAGGGTACAATCAACCCCCCTCATGTGTGGCGTCTCCCCACACATGAGAATTTATGTAAATGTTTATTTCAAAATAGGCCATAGCCTCAAAAATACAAAGGTGCTTTTACTTGCACGACACTCTCTTATGCTCAAAATATAGTGTCCATAAATTGAGGTTAAGGTCAAAGAATATCACACATGTGTGAAGATGAGCAACCATGTGACATCATATGGACCTTAATTGAACTTAGCATTGAAATACACAAGCCTAGGTTGGCATTTGGCTAGAATTTGATGTCAGAAAGGTGCTTTTACACAACTTGGCATGCCTACACTTGTTAGAATCAGCCCAAATTTGATTACGTGGCACAAGGTTAGATGAAGGAATGCAAAAATTCACAAGGTCAATTGAATACTAGATTCCCCTATTTTTACCAAGCATGGAAATGTGGAGAGGGGTTTGGGCCTTGAAATGTACAACGAATCTTCTTTTTTGGGCCTTGAAATCTTCTTTTTTGGCCTATTAGAGTGACTATATGCTCCAGTTGTCCGATGCATGTGAAATCTAACATGCTTGTGGATGTTGGAAAGATAAAACATTGTGCCAAAGTTGATCTAAAACTGAGCACCAAAAGTCCTCTTTTTTATTAGAGGCAAACAAAATTGTAAAGTAGCAAGCCTAGATTTTGGTTGGGTGATTTGCTTATCCTAGATTTAACTATGGTTTCAACCAAGGCTAGCCCACATTTAATAAATTCTATATGCATAATTTTGGCTAGTTTTCATCACATTTAGGATATTTAACAAACCGATGGAGAAAATTAAGGAAATTTCATCACATCATATTGGTGTGTGGGTGCAACATCGTGACTATTTTAAAACGCAAATAGCAAGCATTGGGTATGGAATCAGAGTTTGTTTTTGACTAGCACATGGTAGGTCTGAAAGGTCTCAGGAAAGAGAGAGTTGAGAAGAGAGAGAGAGAGAGAGAGAGAGAGAGAGAGAGAGTAGAACAAAGAGAGAGGTCATTGACCTACATGTGAGGCTAAAATCCAAAACCCCATTGTGCTATGTTCGAAGTCTTGCACCTCTTCATGTCCTTCGAGAAAGAAGCCCCTATATAACACATGCCATTTTGAGCATTACCCTCCTCAAGGCACAATGATTTGTGGTCATTCTGATGAGCATTACCCTGGCCTACACGTGATTCATAATCGACGAGATTTATGTTGTCATTGCTTGACAACAAGCGACGAGATTTATGTTGTCATTGCTCGACAACAAGCGATGAGAGAGATATGGAGAGACATCTATTTGGAGACATAAATTTGTAGGCGCCCCATAGTAGTGATAAGTTACCCAAAAAGTTAGAAAAAGAACCCAGGTTATTAAAGCTTTAGAGGAACAAGTTAAGTTGTAAGGTTGCAATGACTAATTAATAAAATCTCCAATTTTCAGTCTCGCGAGAAAAACTAATAAAACCTTAGAATGGCCTTTTTCAACATCGTAAAAAAAAGTTCCATTTTCTTATATTATTAGAGCAGCAACGCTGGGCTATGTGCGCGGCATGGTGCCAAATATTATCGAAGTTTTCTTTTCGGGAGTGATAGGGTGCATGGCTATAGCTTCATGCTGGCAGAGGCTGCTTGATTATTAATTACTTATTAACAGGGTGCTGCTCTGCGGCGTCATTTAGATGGCATCTTACTATACCTGTTCATGCCATCTGGAGGAAGAATATTTGTAGACTCCCAAATACGCTTCCAATATTTTGCACGAAGTGTTTGTGGAGAAATGTTACTCTTACTAGCAACATATTTAGGATGATCTGACGGGAGAAATCGATGATGATTATCGAATATGGTCTTACACAAACCGTCAGCATACTCATGTACTAACGAAGGGCCACAAACAGGACATGCATGTTTACTCGATGTTTTCAAACCTGTTAAAATATAAATATAAGTTAGAATAATAAAGTCAATAGTTATAATTAATATAGCCAATAGTATTAGAGTAGGGAGGTAATTAGAAATCTTACCAGAACAATCGCTGTATCCTGGAACGTCATGCATTGTCCCACATAAACACTGCTTTTAAGTCGAAGTGTCGAGAGGAGGGAGGCCTACTAATGTCCACCACCACAACACCTCTCCATAGTTTCTCTAACTCATCAATCAACGGTTCGAGATAAACATCCATATGCTTGACTTTATGTTTCCCTCGAATTAGAAGGGATAACATGAGATGTCCCTTCTTGATCGCCATTGATGGTGAAAGGTTGTAATTCACCAACACAACTGGCAACACGCTGTATGCGGTGCTTTTGAAACCAAATGGATTCACTCCATCCATACCTAGGCCAAGTCTCAAGTTTCTGGGCTTTGTTTTAAAGCTGGGCCACTCATCTTCAATATGCTTTCAAGTAGGAGTGTCTGCGCGAATTCTCCACATGCCATCATCCGATCGATGAGATGCAAGGAATGCCATGACATGAGCTCTGCTATGGATTTGCACTTGAACATGTGTTTGATGCGAGGAATTATAGGAAAGTGTCGCAAGACTTTACGAGGTACATCAAAACTCTTCACATCTGTTCTATACCTTGCTTCAAGTGGGACAATGTCGAGCCTCCTTATGCATCCCACAAAAGAGAATGCAATCATTGACGCATGCATGTATGCGATCATAATCCAATCCTCCAAGAGATGTCACATAGCGCCTCGCTATGTCTCTTGAAGTGGGTAGTCTATTTTCCTTTGGAAGCATGTTTGATAATAGCCTGCATCCAATATCATCAATTAGTCCTAAACCCTAAACCACTAATTCAAATTTGCAAGTTAGAATGCTTACTTCAATAATGCGTCAAGACTTGCATTGCTCCATCCATAAACTGTTTGTATATTGAGTAGTTCAAGTGAAGCACGTAAAATAGGGAATGTGCACCCTTCAAAAACCGGTGTCGATGAAGCCTTGTAAAGATGATCTTATTCCATATCATCGTCGTCCATACCTTTGAGATCATCCCTAAAAAGATACCGCACCATATCATCAAACACTTCCTCTTCCACAACTTCGTGGGGTGCAGGGCTATTTTCATCCCTTTTCCACTCATCTCTGACAATAGATCCCGAAGCTCCAGCATCATCTCGTTGACGCTTTGCGTGCTCTCGCCGCGCGTAGGGCACCATGTTAGGGTGTGGTACTACATCCTGCTTTAATAAAAGTATATATACTACAATTCCATCAATTTAATTTGGATACCATGAGTCATTTGAATACTATCAATTTACATGTACTCACCTCTAAACCTGTTTGATTCCATTCTCCATACATGGAGATGTGATTCAAGGTAATTTGACGCGCTCGTACAATGCATCCTTGACATCGATTACACATACACTTGATCCTTTGTCCCAATGACACATCGCGATTATGATGACGCATTGTCTCATCCTCACCAGAACTGCTTGAGGAGGTTGATGACATCCTATGTACAAAAGAGTAAACACAAAATCATAATCATTTTTTAATGAAAGTATAAAAATCGCGTGTATAAATGCGGCTAAATCCTTAAAATCGCGTGTATAAACACGGCTACATCCTAAAAATGGCATGTATAAACGCAGCTAAATCTTAAAAATCGCGTGTATAAACGTGGCTATATCCTGAAAATTGCATGTATAAACACGGCTACATCCTAAAAATCGTGTGTATAAACACGGCTGACTTATTATAAACGCGAAAATACACACGCGGTTACACGCGATGACCTGTCCATACATAAAAATAACCCGCCTTCTCCAAATAAACATTTTCAAACTAAAGATTTGCTCTCCTTCGTCGCCGCCTCTTCCAACAGAGCACTAAACCTAAGTGCAAGGAGCAGACAAGGAGCACACACGGGTGAAGGAAACCAGCCAAAAAGAAGACTCACTTTTTCAGAGGTGAGTCAGTTTGTCCTTTGTCATGTCTCTTTCCGTCCATTTGTTTATGCTACTGTCTCTTTCCTTTATGCGTTTGTCTCCGTCCTTCTCCTTCTCTGGTGGCCATCTGGTGGTGAATGATTGTGACAGTGGGCGCGATAGTGGGCTTTTTATAAGGACGATTTGTTGGAGGTCGGTCGCTTTCAAAAAAAAAACTTTTGTAGGCCGCGTGTAGGAACGCGTGTATGTCTGCGTGTATCCTATCTGCACAGACGTTCACGCGTGTATGTCTATGTGTATCCTATCTGCACAAACATTCACACGCATATTGTAAGATTCCTCCCCCAGCCTTCGAGGTATACAGGAGTAAGAACCTCCCTTTCTCATCTTATAATTATTCTCTCTCTAAAATAAAAGAAAGATTCTGTTTAAAAAAGAAGTTCTTTAACTCTTGGGAAGTATGAGAAGTTATCCCCCAGATATTGTGGGCCATATCTGATTTCAAGGAAAGTAGGTAACTTAGCCTACGAGCTTCTTCTACCTCCTCATCTCAGAGTTCATAATGTATTTCATGTAAGCCTTCTAAAGAAATATGTGCCAAACCCAAATCATGGAAAGACGGTAAAACTTAAGTGGCAAGATACCCCGTTGGCTTCTAAGTTACGCTAGTTTCCTCTTTTATATAAGTTATAACTCTTACTTGTTGCTCGTAGTAATCTTACTTCCATCGATCTCCTTTCTTTCTTAATCTCTTTCATGGCTTGGCAGCAAGACTTAGTTTTATCCATGATGATTTCTCACCTTCAAGACACAAGCGAGTCTGTGATGAAGAAGGATTTTATAGAACTATATGAGCGCTTACTTTTCCCTCACTTGGGAACTTCTGTAGCTCAGACCAAATGGCGGACCTGTCAAGACATAACTAGGGTAACACCGTGGAGTCGGCAGCACTTTCGTAACAATGTCCACTTGGCTATGGTTACTGAAGCTTTGGGCTTGGGTCCCCGATACTACTGCATGATGAGATCAAGGCATGGTGGATTTATTGAGCGGGTCTTCTTACTTGCATGTTTTCTTCCTCACTAGAAGATATGCCTTTATCCCATTTTTGGCTTACCTCTTAGAGGTCCTTTTGTTAGATCACCTCATACCAATGAGGTAGGTGCTGCAATAACCAGCCAAAAAATTCCCATAGATCAGTTACCTTATACATGTGCAGCTTGTGAGTGCTGCTTTTGTGACCATATGATGGACGGGCTTATGGAATTGTAAAAAGTTCTTCTATCTTGCTGTATATGTTCCAAGAGTGAATAAAGTTGAAATCTTTGTTCTTGTCTTGAGTCTTGCTCTTTTTGAGACTTTTCTTGGTGGTTAATCTTAATTAAATTTTCTCTTAGTCTCATATTAGTGCATCTTGTGAAATTACCCCCAGTTTGCGAGATGAGGACATCTCGCATTTTTCAAGTGAGAGAGAATGTAAGATTCCTCCCCGGCCTCTCAAGATGTCCAGCATCTTCCCGTGTAATTAAATCCCTCTTCAAAAATATAAAAGATCTTGTCTCTGCCTATTTTGGCATAGAGAGAGAAAATATTCTACAGAGAGAATATTCAGATTTTGAATATTCTTAGGTAGAAAAATTTCTCATATTATTAAAATAAGATCCCCTGCAATAGAAATTCAAAAAGAACTTTCCATGGTGGAATTGGAATTAATTGGAAATGGGTATAAGGACCTTAGCCTAAGGGTCTAGATTTTTAGAAATTTTTGGATTATGGTCCTATTAAGGTTCCTATGGGCCAATAAGATCAATCCATGTGTGGGGAGGAGATAAATCCAATTTTGTAAAAGAAGATATCCAAAAATGAGTAAATGCTCACATAAGATGAAGAGTTGACTATGTACAAGGTTTATTAGTAAGAAACTATGAGCAATATTAAAAATATCAAATATTTTGGGTATAATGATTCCATTTTAACACATATGTAAGGAAGGGGAGTCCCTTAAATGCTCACATAAGATGAAGAGTTGAATATGTACAAGGTTTATTAGTAAGAAACTATGAGCGATATAAAAATATGAGATATTTTGTGTATAATGATTCCATTTTAACACATATGTAAGGAAGGGGAGGCCCTTCAATGAGGTGCCTACTTCACATGCTTGAATGAGTTTTAAACTCATAAATAATGTGATATTTTATCTCTCCTCTCTCCTAATTCAAGTCTAGTTCCAAAAAGTTAGCTTAACTGACCTAAAAATGGTCGAAAATTGACCAAACTGATTTGGAAAATTCTAGAATCAGTTTGTTTGGTTAAGAGCTCAATTTTTCCTATAAATAGAAGCCTCCCCCTTGTTGAAAAATAATAGTGTTTTATGCACTGTTACTCTATTTCTCCCAAGCCAAGAACTATGAATTTATTAATAATTCACTAGTTTTTGAAAGGCGGCTGTGTGTGAATAGCGCACCGTGCGGAGAGACCCACACACCGCACCATAAAGACCGCCACCGCGGAGAGATACCCTTTCCAGGACAAGTAGCTCATTGTCTATGGACAATCTAGGGCCATCAAATAGTCATCCCTTAGTCCCAAATAGAACAACCACAAGATCTTTTAATCCATTTGAAGCCGACATCATGGGGTTACCACTCAATGTGAGACTTCAATATGTCTACACGAATGCTCAAGGAGCTCAGATCTTTAGGGATCCACAACAACGGTATCTCGTTAAGATTGCGGACTTTTTCTCAGAGCTTGATAGAGCACCTCTAGTCAATGACCAGGGTAACATGTACATGGGTGAAGATGGTGTTCGCTCTATGAAGTCACCTGTCATCCAGAGAATGTAGACAAATTAGGAGAGCTCTCTAAGAGTGAGTTCCTAGATTTATCAAAGCCTTCCGGAGCAAGGGATTCTAGAGATGCTTGGCTCTCTAAGAATGTAGACAAATTAGGAGAGCTCTCTAAGAGTGAGTTCCTAGATTTATCAAAGCCTTCCGGAGCAAGGGAGTCTAGAGATGATTGGCTCATTGAGCCGGACATGCCTGGACCATCCAATGCCCAGTCCTCAAAGCCATCCATAGATGATTTACTTTTTGTAGATCTAAATTTGGAAAGGGACAAGAAAGGCAAGAGCAAAATGGATCAGGGGGCTGAGAACCAATGGGAGTTCGTACGACAAATTCCAGTGACAAAGGTCTTTCAGGATGACCCACTTCAAGAGGTCTATAAGGACTCTTTAGAAGGATATTATGCCACAACTTGATTGCTAGAGCTAGATCCTCTAGCACTTGTGGTGGTAGTCGAGAAGCTTGCAGGATACAAGAACCGAGAATCATTGATAAATGGGCCGATGAATACCGAACCTTAGATTGGAAGGAGATTCGTGAGCTCACGTGGAGAGGACAACCATTATTCATGGAAGTGTTCTCAACTAATACAGCTAAACCAGGAGAGACAGCCTTTCTTGGAGAAACTGTTGCTCCTCCCCTGCGAGAGTTCACTAGAGAGGGACCCTTTACATCAAAGTGAACCACTACAAGTAGCCCAACTGTAGCACCAAGATATTATCCTACACCAAAAGTGCGACCACAGATCACACCACAACAATGTTTCTCTCACTATGACAATCGGAGGGTAGGGGAGCCAACTCGGCCTCCCATAAATGCACCTCTTGAAATGCGGGTAACAAGATCTTTGGAGGGGGTTGGTGAGGCAGGTAATAGGGGACCCACACCAATTTGGGATGCATATGGACCACCTTACCAAAGAGAGGAACCACTAAGAGTGAGAGGCCGTAGGCCTGATGATGAGTATTCAAGACGACTAAGGCCATCAACTCTTCAAAAACTGGTAAAGAAGTACGAAGGGTCGGGAGATCCATATGACCATGTAGCAGCATTTAGGCAGGCAGTTCGAGCTGAGCAAGTGACTGACACATACGCAAATTGAAGGGTTTGGGCTCACTCTTGAGGGAAAGGCCCTTGCTTGGTTTCAGGCACTAGAGGCTTCAGACAAATCTTCTTTACGAGTTTTGGAAGAGAGATTCATTGCTGCTTTTTCCTTGATGGGGATTCAGCATGACACAGTAGCAAACATCTACTCTTTTAAGCAAGGCAAGAATGAGAGTGTTAGAGACTGTGTAAATAGAATGAAGCAGTACATTAATCGTTGCCAGAAGATGAGAAGCCCACCCAGAGTCGATTAATTTCTCTCTTCTTAAAAGGACTCAAAAAATCAACACTGCACATACATCTCTATGCAAAAGAAGCATACAAATTTTAATGAGTGTTGCCATGATGCTATGGATTTCACAGGTAACTTCAAATTCCAAGATGGTACTGGCCCTGAGGTGCAACCTAGAGATCAGTGGGGTGATGACCAAAGTTCAGGGTCTAGTGCACTAGTAAATCCAGACCACATAGCTAACCTAGTACTAAGGAGATTGGGACAAACCTATCGCACACCCATGTAGCCACAACAACAGCAGCAGCGAATGAGGAGTGTACTACTACAGGTCCTCATCTTTGTGGAGAATGTGGCGGTAACCATAAAACCAAAGAATGTAATACCTTTTCTCCTCTAGTCACAAACCAACCCACAAAGAAGTAGTGCCAGGCCTGTGCTTGGAATTTTACCCACACCACACAGGAATGTACTTGCATTGCAAGAATGAGACAAGAACGTGAGCAACAAAGGGGTGCAAGGGCTCCACAAATGCATCAACAGTACACTAATTTTGAACGTAAGCCACCGATGGCACAAGAGCAAGCACGACCTGTACTTGGATCTCAACCTCCTGCTCCTGGGATAGCTCCTGTGAGGTTTGTTGACTACGACAATTCAAATATGTGTAGAGACTTGGTAAACCCAAGCTATGTGGAGGAGGAATATGCATCATATTCATCCAAGGAAAAACTCTTTGAAAGTCCCGCATATCCAAGCCAAGCACTGGCCGGGGGAACAAAATTCTTTGATGTTGCTAGGCGGCTACCAACCTAGGACTCCAGGCCCCTCAGGTCAATGGCAGCAAAGGAAAGTTGAAGCCAAACTAATGGGCCCCTGTGTGGAGAACCCCATTGGGCTCGTGATTGTCCACATCACCCAAGGCAAGCAGCTCAATCCAATACAACAGTACCACAGTTTCCACCAATTGAAAAGGTGTTGTGTAGAATACTTTCCAAAGGATTGTTTGCTGAAACCACATGAGGAAGGCACCTCTCAACCAAAGGTCTCACTCAACTTTGTAGAGGCAGTTACATTGCCACCTTCATCAGAGAATGAGGATGTCGTGCCACTTAGAGTCATGACTAGATCACAGACACGAAATGCCGAAATGCAGACTGATGAGACACCTTAAACTAGGGATGCAAAGGTAAATCTAGTGGACAAGACCCTACATTCCGATAAAAAAGGACCACTAGGAGGAAAAAGAACCGCAACAAGCAAACTAAGAGTGCATCCACGTTCTCAAGAAGTCTCTAAACAAAACATGAAGGATCAAGCTTTTACATCCCAAGAAGTGCATGAGGAGCATCAACCTCAACCTGGGCCTAGTGCTAAACAAGATGAGGCTAGTACAACCAAAGATAGTTCAGGGGGTTCTGTTTCTGTGGATAAGGTGAACGAGACTCTAGATTGTTGAAAGAACGGTAGAGGAGGAGGAGACACACACACAGGAGCAAACCCTAATGTATATTGCAAGCCCTAACCATAGAGGGAAGCCATGTCCACTCTCTCACAAAAGCATAATGCACTAATCCATAATCCACACAACACACAATGAGTTGTGTCCACACTCTACTAACCCTAGCTAATGTCCACACACTATGACCAGCTGGACACGCGGTCATTTATGTCTCACACATGTTCCTACCTAATCTGCCAGCACATAGCATAGCTGGCTCACTGACATCGAGCTTGAATATCTCAACAGCCCCTCTCAAGCTCATGATGTACTGCTGATGAAGATGTAGATGAGCTTGGGATATCAAGACTCTCAACACTTCCCCTCAAGCTCATCCCATGTACTCCCAACATAGTCCGGAAGTACTCGAACTTCTCCCTGCTAAGTGGCTTCGTGAGGATATCAGCCACCTGCTCATCAGTCTTCACATAGTGAAGATCAACTGTACCATCCAGCACCTTCTCTCTGACAAAGTGATAATGGACCTCTATGTGTTTGGTCCTCGCATGAAACACTGGATTCTTTGCCAACTGTATACTGCTCATGTTATCACAATGTATGACAACTTTGCCATCAAGAGGCTCACATAAATCTGCCAAGAGACTCTTTAACCATATAGCCTCACAAGTAGCAATGGCTGCACCTCTGTACTCAGCCTCTGTACTGGATAAAGCAACTGTAGGTTGCTTTTTGCTACTCCAACTCACCACAGCACTGCCAAGTGTAAAAGCATATTCACTAGTAGACCTCCTGTCATATGCGCTACCTGCCCAATCAGCATCTGTGTAGCCATGTATGTCCAAGCTTTTACCACTCTCATAGAATAAACCATAATGTGCTGTGGTTTTCACATATCTCATGATGCGTCTCACTGCATCCAAATGTGGTTTCCTGGGGCTCTGCATAAACTGGCTCACTAGCCCCACTGCATAACTCAAATCTGGGCGTGTGATAGTCATATATATGAGACTACCAACCATCTTCCTGTACATAGAAGGATCATCCAATTCCTCGCCATAATCAGCCCGCAACTTTACATTTTGCTCCAATGGTGTACTCATAGGTTTACACCCTGTCATGCCATACTTTGCCAACATATCCAATGCATATTGGCGCTGTACTAACCAAGTACCTGCATGATCTTTCACCACTTCAATGCCAAGGAAGTATCTCAACTCACCAAGATCTTTCATGTCAAATTGCCCACTTAAAGCTTTCTTGACATGTATCACATCTGCACTATGATCACCTGTAATAATCAAGTCATCCACATAGATGACTAGTAAAACAATCCCATGCTGTGTCTTCTTCACATACAGTGAAGAATCTGCCGTAGAAGTCTGAAAACCAAGTGAGATAAGATATCTGCTCATCTTATCACTCCAAGCACGTGGTGCTTGCTTCAGACCATATAATGCCTTTTTCAACCTGCATACGTGAGTGGGATATCTAGGGTGTACATACCCTTCTGGCTGTGCCATGTATACTTCCTCTTGTAGATCTCCATTCAGAAATGCATTCTTAACATCCATCTGATGCATTTCCCAGCCATTAGCTGCAGCCATAGCAATGACTGCTCTCACTGTGCCCATCTTAGCCACTGGGCTAAACGTCTCATCATAATCCAATCCTTGGGTCTGTGCATAACCCTTTGCTACCAATCTTGCCTTATGTCTTTCAATAGAACCATCAGATTTGCACTTCACTTTGTAAACCCATTTACATCCAATAACATTCTTGTCCTTTGGTAGTGCAACCAAGTCCCATGTATCATTATGGAACAATGCGTCCATCTCCACATCCATTGCTTTTTCCCATACATGCTCTCCAATAGCCTCTGTATAGCATGTAGGTTCCACATGCTTCACCATAGATGTCATGTATGCATAGTGCATAGCAAAATCTCTGTATGTCAACCTGTCAACAGGATATCTGACCCTCTGGGATCTCCGCAATGCATGCGGGTCACTCTGTACACCTGTGACTCTAGCATGTGGTGGCACATATCTATCCTGCCTAGCACCAGGTGTGCGTAAAACAGGTATGCCAAGCTCCTCATCCAAACTTTCAGAACTGGATGACTCATATCCTGTGATTCCAATTCCTTCGACTTTCTTTTTGCCTTTATCCATAGCACTACTCCCAGTGCTTACACTTTCATGCCTCAAACGTCCTGACCATGGACGTACACTGCTAGAACTTGCTTGTGATGGCAAGTTCACAGGCACATCTGCTTCCAGTGACTCGATAACACCTTCATCTTTTGCCTTATACCAACTAGCAAGCTCATCAAACACCACATCACGTGAGATGACCACTTGTCTAGTTTGTGGATTGTAACACTTGTAGGCCTTTCGATCCTGTGCATATCCCACAAATATACATTTCTCTGCCTTAGGATCCAACTTCCTTCTTCTTTCATCAGGCACATGCACATAAGCTATGCATCCAAAAACTTTAAGATGTCCAATGTCTGGCCTGTAACCTGTGAGCCGCATCTCTGGCGTGCTTCCATGAATGGCTGCTGTAGGTGTTTTGTTCAATATGTATACTGCAGTAGCACATGCTTCTGCCCAATAGTAATCTGGCATGCTCTTTTCATTAAGCATTGCCCTTGCCACTTCACATATAACTCTATTCTTCCTCTCAGCCACACCATTTTGCTGAGGTGTATACCTGCATGTCAACTGTCTTCTTATACCATGCTTCCTCAGAAAATGCTCAAAAGCCTTTGAGGTGTATTCACCACCTCCATCTGTCCTTAGACATTTAATCCAACAGCCATACTGCTTTTCTGCAAAAGCTTTGAAGTCCATGAATTTTTCCAATACTTCACTCTTCTCTTTCTGAAAATATATTCATGTAATCCTGCTAAAGTCATCAATGAATGTAACATAGTATAGACTGCCTTTGATAGATGGGTTTTGTGCAGGACCCCATACATCACTGTGCACGATCTCAAGTGGCCTGTTACTCATATTTCCTTCTCTAGGAAATCTCAATCTTGCCTGCTTCCCAAACTGACAGGCTTCACAAACATGCATATGTCCATCATATTTGAACCTAGGCAATCCATTGACAATGCCTCTTGTTTGCATGTTCTTTAATCTCTGTATATTTACATGGCCAATCCTCTTGTGCCACATATCAATATCCTGTACCACATTCCTGCTCTTTGAGAACATGGCTGATTTTAGCTCAGGAATTCCAGCATCCAGCTTAAACAGTCTTCCTTCTTTCTTGCCTTTAGCAATCACTCTACATCCATGTTTGAAGTCTTCAACGAAGCATCCATGCTCATTGAAGCGAACCTGTAATCCCTGTTCCACCATTTGACCAACTGAGGCCAAGCTTTTAGTGATCATAGGCACATACAGCACATCTGACATAGACTTTGTCTGACCATTATGCATGACCAATGGTACACTTCCAACATGTGTAATGACATGCTGGGTATCATCACCTGTTTCCACATATCCTGTGACATCCATTGGCTTCATGTGCTCAAACCATTCACCATGGCATGTCATATGATTTGATGCTCCTGAGTCCATATACCATGTATCATCATTCTCAGCATTTGTTGTCATAGAACCCACAACATGCTTCATGGCAAACAAATGATTTGCAGTTCCATCATTGCTACTTGATGCATAGTTGCCACCATGTTGCACATAGTTTCCACCATAATGAACACCACGTTGTGCGCTTCCCCCTCTCAAATCATTCTGTTTGCGAAAGCAATCTCTCGCCATATGACCATATTTGCCACAATAATGGCATTCCACATCTTGCATAGAATTTTGTTGGCCTTGCCAACGTCCTCTACCACGGGGGGTACCTCTGCCTCTTTGTGGTGCATAACCACAACCACCTCGAGCACCATAAGAAGGCTGAAAATTCTGTTGTGGAGGTCTATCCTGCCATCCACGACCATTACCACCACGTCCACGTGATGCAAATCTCCCCCTGCCTCTAAAACCTCTCTGCGAGTAAAATGCCTGATTTCTGCCATCATCATGGCTAGAAGATGCATCCAAAAATGAATCACTGAGCTTGATTTCCTCAACCAATAAGAGTGAAACCAACTCATCGAAGTCGGGTAGACCTGTACTCCTCACTGAGATAGATGTATCAAAAGATTTGTATTCCTTGCCAAGACCACGCAAGGTAATATCCACCAAATCATCATCAGGCATGGGGGCATTTATTGTGGCCAATGCATCTGCAAACTTCTTGATTTCTTGCACATAATCATGTATGCTCCTTTTATTCCTTTTCACATTGTGTATCTGCTGTCGCAATTGAGACTTGCGAGCACTCGTATCTGTATCAAACATCTTAACCAAAGTATCCCATGCATCTTTGGGATTCTCAGCATCCTGAATGTGTATGAGCATAGCATCAGAAATGCATATAGACAAATAATGCAGCACTTTGAATGCTCTCTCTGACCACTGCTTATGAGCAATAAGCTGCTGCTGTGTAGGTTGCCGAGGTAGCTCAGGCTCTGGCTCAGCACCTGTAATGAGATTCCAAAATCCTTTCCCTTTCAAGAAACTCTTTATCCTGTACTTCCATGCCTGGAAGTTCTTCCTATCCAGCTTCTCACCAACAATCTGAACTGGATTATCTGACATGTTGCTCAATGCATACACCTTCCGCACACTTCAAATCTGTAAATGAGCCTTCCTCAGCTCAACCACACTCCAATTAATGTTCCAGATACTCCAAGATAGCCAACAAACTCCAAATTTGATGTAGAAAATCAACCTGTAATTATCCGAGATGAACTGACTCACGCAGTGCGGGATACCCTGTATTGACACGCCTTCCAAGGCTCCAGATTGCAATGTAATGGTGCAATCAAGTATAGGCAACTTGCATTGACACCTAATGAACCTCAATGTTGAGTATCAACTCCATTTGACATGTGTAATTATCAATTTTTGAAAACTCCTTTTTCTGTTTTTGAAAAAACCAAAAAACCCAGAAAAACCAGTAATGATTTGGCTCTAATTTCTTCAATATTTCACCAAATTGGGCAACCAGGCATTCATTGGCTTAGCAATAGTGTCCATCAAGTCCATGTAAGAGGAATTTGTCCAATTGTAAAACACCAAGGATTAATTGCTCGATTAAAATGCTCTGTTTCTCTGCAACCAGTGGACAGCCTGTTTTAATCAGCTCATTCCCAGCTCAATTAAGCATCATTGGCCAAAAAAATCACATAGCCCTCTTCTCCAAAGTATAAAGCATCCAATTGCTAAGAGAGTTGTGGAAGATATCAAGCAACCGAGTGATAATCGACCTCCTCGTGGTGAAAAAACCAGAAAACAGCTCTGTTTCTCTGTAGATGGCTGCGCCGCCTGCTGTAGGGGGGTTTAGGAGGGTTTGTGATGCTAATTGAAGATGACTTTAGGTGCCCAACACACTTGGGTATGTGTGTAACCCATCAATGCTTGGATTTTTGTCAAATACATGCTCCAAATCGATCAATTTTTGGCTTCTTTTTCACTGTTTTGTGAGAGGTCAAAAACCAGAGTTTTCCACTCAATTAAATGCATCCAAATTGCTCCAAAAATTGTTCAAGGCTTGCACATGGGTTGCTAATACATCCCTCTTTGACAAATGCATATGTCTTTTGCCAGAATCACTTGTATTTTCACCATACATCAATGTTCCCCAAGCTTTAATGGAAAGCTTCAAAAACCAGAATTTTGCCTTGCTTTGATTTGCTCTAAAATGCTTTGCTTTTGCCTATTTCACCTGCAATCCGCTCAAGGATGTTTAGAAGACCTTACCTGGTAGGCCTAGCTTTCAGATCTGATAGTATTTGGTGTGCTCCAAGCTTCACAGCTCCAATGGCAGCTTCACAGCTTCTTTTCACAGCTTCTTCTTCTCCCTCTTCACTCACTCACTCATAAACCCTAATAAACAGCACAAGGCTCTGATACCATGTTGAAAGAACGGTAGAGGAGGAGGAGACACACACACAGGAGCAAACCCTAATGTATATTGCAAACCCTAACCATAGAGGGAAGCCATGTCCACTCTCTCACAAAAGCATAATGCACTAATCCATAATCCACACAACACACAATGAGTTGTGTCCACACTCTACTAACCCTAGCTAATGTCCACACACTATGACCAGCTGGACACGCGGTCATTTATGTCTCACACATGTTCCTACCTAATCTGCCAGCACATAGCATAGCTGGCTCACTGACATTGAGCTTGAATATCTCAACATAGATGCCATCATTAATGCTCATAGAAGTCGCATTGCAACTTTATCTAAGCTACCCAAGAAGCTTCAAGAATACCCAAATCCTCGTAAGGAGAAGATCAATCTAGCTGTACACAGATCAGCAACACATTAGGGAAGCTCAATCAATACTTGAGGGCCCACGTCCACCTATCCCTTGGGGCCCCACCTCTCTTAAGCCAACATTAGAAACCATACCAGAAGTGTCATCAAGTTGGGAAATGAAAAGTGAGCTGATCTCACAAGCTCATAGCGAGAAGTCTGCACCAATTGACACCCCATTGAAAGAAGTCATTCTGCCACCACCTAGTCTTGCCTTCCCATGCAATGATGAAGTTATTAATGCTAACGAGAACATGGCAAATGAGATGTGGGCATCAGTTCATGAGAAAGTTAATGAGAATATGTCCTCTATTATTTCACCTCCATTCTCTGAAGTGGATTTTACCAGGGGCATAGAAAACAACTTTAGACGCCCAAGCATCCAGGAGGAAGTTCAAACAATTGTTTCTCCTAGAAGTAAGCATACAATGAAAACCTTACCATCTTATTTGGGAGAATATGAGAACTCTTCTCAAACCTTGAGGATACCCTCCATACATAGAACTCTTCTCAAGGTTTGAGAACTCTTCTCAAACCTTGAGGATACCCTCCATACATAGAAGGTTGACAAAGGAGATGGATATGGGTATCGTGCAAGCTATTTTGTCAGCACCAGTGGCTTGTACCTTACCTTTGCTTGATTTGATAAAGCTTCGACCAGAGTTGTGTAATGATATTGCCACATGTTTGTCAGAGCAGGTATTGCTATCAAAGGGTCACTATCAATGTACTATACACCCTGAGACAAAGCATGTTATGCCAGTTTCCTATTAACAAAGTAGGAAAATTTTGTGAGGATGATCAGGGAAATGCTACCCTCCCATTAGAAGTGCGAAAAGTAGCTTCAACTGCAATACTTGATAGTGGTGCAAGAGTGGGCATTGTGACAAGGTCCATTTGGGAAAAGTGGGGCAAACCAGCTATTAGGAGTACAAGAATGCGCTTGTAGCTAGCAGATGGAAGCTTAGAACATCCCATTGGGCTGCTAGAGAACATATTGGTCACCACATGTGGGATTGAATATGAGCACACATTTGCAGTAGTGGATTTTGGAAAGCATCCAAACTATGAAGTGATATTGGGTAGACCATTCATGTGATAATTTCAAATGATTCAAGATTGGGGATACAATTATTTGTACCTCTGACATGATTCTGTCATCACAAGGGTCAACCTAAAGAATCACTCATATCGTGATGCCAAAAGATGAGTTTGATTCTGCTTCATCTGAGGGCTCAAGAGTTACATTGTCAGATGGGCGAGAAGATCTGTGGATGTGTGGAGCCTCATGTAAGGATTTCAACACTAAGAGACTTAAGGGTAATCGAAGTGTATCAGATGAGGTATACATTCCACAACCCTTTTTTGAGAACTTAATTGATCCCCTAGAATGGAGTCATGTCCTTGCAACATTATCGACATGTGCTTTACCTAAGCCGATTCAATTTTGTGACTCAGATGGATATGACATTATTCCTATACGAATGGTACAACCACGTGACCTTCTAGATGATTTGTACTATGGGGTTGCATCCACAGCACTGCATGTAGAGGAAGTCTCAATGGAGGATTTAACACTCGAATCGACTAATGATGCTGATAAGGAAGACCGATGAGACTCTGATTTTGATGATGATGTGATAATCCCCGAGGAAGAGTTAGGAAAGGCACCCCTACTCTTGAGAGGAAGGGAGGTTCAAATAGAGGTCCCTCGAAGCCAACCTAAATGTAAATGCTGTAAGAGCCATAAGAGAATCCGTAAACAAGATGAGAGAGAACGACATGAGAGAATACAAAAGGAAAACGAGAAGTTTAAGAATGAACACTCTCGACCACCACCTCACTTCTCAGGAAAGAATGGATATCTATACTATGTCTAAGCACAAGATAGTATCAAAGACCAAGTAAAATGATCAGATGGATTTCAACCAGGAGAAAAGCTAAAAATTGTTAGCAAAAATCGTAAAAAAACAAAGAGACCAAAACAAAAACTCAAGTAGTCAAACCGATTCAAAAGAGAGTGTCGGAAGTGCAAAGATAATGGTTGAACAAAAAACTCTGATACAAGATTTCAAAAGAGAGCTCAAAACCGCATGGTCTTCAATTAGTAATGACTCAAGTGGACAACTCAAGTGGACAAGAACAAGGTCTCAATGTTCCCCCTATGGTAGGAAGTCCTCTTTTCATGCTTTGAATGAAATTATTTTATGCGTAATTTTTATAAAAAAATTACCATAGCTCCGCTGCTATGACTGATAAATCTCAATTTTTCTAAGGGATAAAGCTTATCATTAAGGAAATAATTAGAATGATCCCTAATTGGATCATTAATCCATAATGGATTGAATCATCAATATACATAAACTAAAAGCATAGAAAAAAGCCATTAATTTGGCCTCAAGCATAGATTAATCTTGGATTAAGGAAAAGCTTTATGAAAAGCTTCATTTGGATTGAGAATGGGTCATGAGTATGACCATTTCTTGAGTGAGAGAGAGAAATTACATAAAAACTATTTGAATTAAGCATAAATGGAAATTTATGTAATTCTTAACTATCATTAATCAATTAACTTCAATATCATTCATTGAATTATGTAACTCTTTACTACCATTCATCAATTAACTTCAATAGCATTTAAAAACCATTCCAATTAAGCTTCTCAAGCTTGAGAGGGGTTGAGAAGAGAGAAGCATTGAGAAATTATAGAAAAGATCAAAATTCACCATTTACCATACAATTTGCTTGATTGTTTGTTCACGGTAGAGGCCCCCAACCAATCAATTGGTTAAGTATGTTGATGGAGCCACCAATGGGGATTGAAGAAAGAGGGAAGCTCCAATTTCTTCAATTTGGAGAGAATTTTAGAGAATAGTAGAAATTAGCATTATTTCAGCATAACTCTAGTGTAGTATATTCTTTTATATTTTTTTCAAAGGACTCATGTTCTATTTATAGGAGAGGGAAGCTCTAACCAAAGCTAACTTAATTCTAGAATTTTCCAAATTCAGTTTGGTTGAATTTGGACTAGATTTGGACCTAGTTTGGTTACTTTTTTGATTCGGTTTGGTTCCATTTTGATTTGGTTTGGTTCAAGAGAGAGGAGAGATAAAAATATCACATTATTTTTGAGTTTAAAACTCATTCAAGCATGTGAAATATGCACCTCCTTTAAAGAACTCCCCTTCCTTACATATGTGTCAAAATGGAATCATTATACCCAAAATATCTCATATTTTTAATATTGCTCATAGTTTTTTACTAATAAACCTTGTACATTTTCAACTCTTCATCTTGTGTGAGCATTTATTAATTTTGGATACCCAAAATATCTCATATTTTTAATAGTGCTCATAGTTTTTTACTAATAAACCTTGTACATTTTCAACTCTTCATCTTATGTGAAATATGCACCTCCTTTAAAGAACTCCCCTTCCTTACATATGTGTCAAAATGAAATCATTATACCCAAAATATCTCATATTTTTAATATTGCTCATAGTTTTTTACTAATAGACCTTGTACATTTTCAACTCTTCATCTTATGTGAGCATTTACTCATTTTTGGGTATCTTCTTTTTACAAATTGGATTTATCTCCTCCCTACGCTGTCGTGACGTGGGCGGTGTCGCTGGGAAAGCGCGAGGCTTCTGGCTGTGAGAGTAAGTGGTTGAACTTCAAGGGGCATCACTAGCAAAAGCTAGAACCATCAAAGATCGAGTACCCAACTATACATGTGCATCCTCAAAGCCAATATTGGACACATGATACATATAATAAACTGACATTAACATGGCTTGTTTCATCTCATATGGCTTTGCATTCCAGAAAGTCACCAGGCATAAAACTTGAGAACATTCGTATGATCGAAAGAATGCAATGTTCGAACCTCCTTCATCATCTTCACAAGGCGACCTTCACACTTTGATCATTAATGATGACGGCAGCTCATAAGATCTCCATCTTTAGTGTTGCATCTTTACGAAGCTTGAGTGAAGACCTTCAGTTTGAACAGCAACTGACAGCATCTTTGCTTGAGTGAAACATTAGAGTGGCTAATAACATGAAGAGCAAAGCTAACTACGCTAAATCTCCACTATAGAGCATGCTAAGAGCTCTCAAACAAAACCGAAAGCGTCTTCTCCACTCATGGAAAAAGCTCTCTCAGTAGAGAATTTGGCAACAACCCAACACAACACATACCCACTCCCTGGAGCGACCAGCCACTCGCGGCGGCTAAAAAACAAAAGAAACACTCTATTGCACTCAGAGGCAGCTACCCAACAAAACATCCCATCTTGCATCGCCAGCCTCAGTGAAACGGCGGCAGCAAGTACAAATAACACACACTTCTCTGTACTCAGAGGCAACTGGCCAACAAAAACATCGCCCTCCGCTGCGACAGCTCACACCAGAAGAACTACGGCAATAAATGCAAAACAACAACCCCTCTCTCTCTGTGCTACCAGCCACGGCAACCCCAGCACAACTCCCACTCGGCTCTCTCTCGTCTGCGCCTCAGGCTGCCACGTCCGGAGCTTCTCCCTGGCTTTTTCTTGTCTGCGCCTCAGGCTGCCACGTCCAGAGCTTCTCCCTGGCTTTTTCTCGTAGCTGCTCAGAGAGTCCCTTTCTTCACAGTGGCCATCACCATGTCACCTACGCATGCGGCAGGCAGCCTGTTGAGGCATCAAAGCACACCTTTGACTGAGATCACATACAGGTTCTTGGCGCCAGTATATCTCCCCAGTTCCCAACACGCTCTCTTGGCTACACACCCCACAGCATCACCTCGGCGGCGGCTCTCTCCATTTCCAGCTGCCGACCAGCTTCTAGAATGGTGCGTTGGCAGCCACCTAAAGCCCCATGTGGCCTTTTCTTTTGCAAGCCACGTTTATTATCTTTTATTTAATTTTCTTCTTATGAGGCCTACAAGATGGCCACCTCCTTTTCACACCCAAATGCCCAATACCTTCCAAATGCAACCCACGATCCTTGGGGACGCGTACACACTTCAAGACGACCAAGCGGCTGATACCATCTCCATGGACCCTGTTTCAGACAGGCCTGCACAAGCCTCAAAACAAAATCCGTCCACCCTGTACACCTGGCAACGCCCTCAAAAACAAAACCCTCCACACGCCATACATCCCATATGTACACAGGCACTTAATCCATGCATCTGGATTTGCATTTAATAGCCTCACATGCATGGTTTCACACCATAGACGTGCCGTGGCACGACATCCACCCCCTCTAAACCTGCACATCCTCTGGTATGTGCCACACAGATCCTGTATTTTAGCAATCACATCTGAATGATTCTGCTTTCCCACCTGGATCAAATACCAATCGCTTTTGGCATATGTGCCATATCCTTTGCTCATATGAAGCCCTATCCTCATTTAGATTCTCTGCATATGTATGATTACCCTCATCATTCAAAGTGGGATGCTCCTCAAAATGATTTGCTTCAAAATTTTCCTCAGGCCATGTTTGAAGCCTTTGCACCACATATTGTATGGCCACACCAAGTAACAACTGCATTAATAGCATGGAACACACACTTTGTAACATCCCATCCAAATCTACCCTGCCTGGATCCAGCTCACCCACTGACAAACATTCATTCTTCTCATCCAAAGACGGGAAAGCATCAACACATACAAAATCCAACAAGGCATCATCGAGAATAGCCTCCAGATCTGAATCAATCTCATCACAATCATTTGGCTTACATAACACCTGCACATCCTCACTTGCAACCAACAGTTGACTAGCATCAAGCATAGAAGAGCTCAAAGCTGATGGGGATCTATTATATACCATGAAATCATCCAATGCATCATCTAAGATAGCATCCAATCCAGGATCAATCGCATTGAAGCCATTATCATCTTGCAATCCCACATGTTGATTATCATGAACATTCATACCCCCATAACTATATCCATTTGGTTGCTCATATGCAGCCTCATGAGGCTCTGTAACCACACTTTGCATATCCTGCATGTTATCTCCCAGTATTTCTTGATACATGTCTGCAGATGGGCTTAGAATTATGGGTCCCTCACCCAAGTACCCTTGAATCTGTATGTCATTGAACCCTGCATGATCCAAAAAGATAGATTCAATTTCCCTCTCCAAATCATCATCATAAACAGGCTTCCAAGCTCGAGATTGTTGCTCACAAATGTGGTTGCAAGGTAACCCTGACACTGATGACATAGCATCACCCTGTTTATTGTTGGAACACCCTGTTAGCATTCCAGAATAACCCAAATCCAAAGAACCTTGGCAACCAGCCTCAGAAGCAACATCACTGTTCGAATCACCCATATCACTCACCCCCTCTAAATCAATCACACATACTTGTGGCCCGTCTGCATATTCATGTACATCATCCTGCTTATAAGCATCATAACCAGATAAGAATGCAGTAATGATAGCATCTTCTTCTTGTCTTAGATCTTCAAACTCTGCAATCATGCTTTCAACAAGAAGCATTGGTTCCTGCTGTTCTTCACACATATGATACGACACCTGAGGAATACCCTTCGAAACACCTGTCCTGAAGCTCTCTGAATCAAGTGTCTCCTCAAGCATAGGCATACATACATCATGTGGTATGATCATAGGACCCTGTATGTCTTCACCCTCAGAAAACAGATTATACTTGCACAGTTCACCCATTGCATCTTTATGAGGCTGTAGCAAAGCATCCCTTTTTGCACTGTGAAGGCCTTGTTGCTCACTAATGGCTTTTTGCAGTCCCAATTTAGCATAAACAGCCTCCACAATCTCTGTATCAGCCTTGAATAGCAATTGATTGTCTTCCATAAGACATGCATCGACAACCGCTTCTAAATTGGCTCGGATTGTTGCTGGAACACTATCACAGCTCACATTATACCTGGAACTCGCATAAACAAGTGCATCTGCAAAATCACTCCATCGTTTGGAGTGATACTCTGCTAGTTCCAGCACTTCATCTTTTAAATCAGGACTTACAAGGTATGCAAAAGATGCAATCATCATGTCTTCTGGAACCCCTTGATTCTTCATCTCTGTCTCGTAACACCTTAGATAGCTTTCTGGATCGTATCCATCAAATATATTGACCCTGTTATATACCAATTGCACAGCATTTTCCACTGCTTCCTGGATTCTCTTTTCTTCTTCAATCTTCCTGAACCGCTCTTCAAGCTCTTTCATCTCTGCATATAAATGCTCCATTTTGCTAGCCATCTCTATGTACTCTCACCCCAGCGGTTTCACGTCGGGTTCACCAAAGTTGTCGTGACGTGGGCGGTGTCGCTGGGAAAGCGCGAGGCTTCTGGCTGTGAGAGTAAGTGGTTGAACTTCAAGGGGCATCACTAGCAAAAGCTAGAACCATCAAAGATCGAGTACCCAACTATACATGTGCATCCTCAAAGCCAATATTGGACACATGATACATATAATAAACTGACATTAACATGGCTTGTTTCATCTCATATGGCTTTGCATTCCAGAAAGTCACCAGGCATAAAACTTGAGAACATTCGTATGATCGAAAGAATGCAATGTTCGAACCTCCTTCATCATCTTCACAAGGCGACCTTCACACTTTGATCATTAATGATGACGGCAGCTCATAAGATCTCCATCTTTAGTGTTGCATCTTTACGAAGCTTGAGTGAAGACCTTCAGTTTGAACAGCAACTGACAGCATCTTTGCTTGAGTGAAACATTAGAGTGGCTAATAACATGAAGAGCAAAGCTAACTACGCTAAATCTCCACTATAGAGCATGCTAAGAGCTCTCAAACAAAACCGAAAGCGTCTTCTCCACTCATGGAAAAAGCTCTCTCAGTAGAGAATTTGGCAACAACCCAACACAACACATACCCACTCCCTGGAGCGACCAGCCACTCGCGGCGGCTAAAAAACAAAAGAAACACTCTATTGCACTCAGAGGCAGCTACCCAACAAAACATCCCATCTTGCATCGCCAGCCTCAGTGAAACGGCGGCAGCAAGTACAAATAACACACACTTCTCTGTACTCAGAGGCAACTGGCCAACAAAAACATCGCCCTCTGCTGCGACAGCTCACACCAGAAGAACTACGGCAATAAATGCAAAACAACAACCCCTCTCTCTCTGTGCTACCAGCCACGGCAACCCCAGCACAACTCCCACTCGGCTCTCTCTCGTCTGCGCCTCAGGCTGCCACGTCCGGAGCTTCTCCCTGGCTTTTTCTTGTCTGCGCCTCAGGCTGCCACGTCCAGAGCTTCTCCCTGGCTTTTTCTCGTAGCTGCTCAGAGAGTCCCTTTCTTCACAGTGGCCATCACCATGTCACCTACGCATGCGGCAGGCAGCCTGTTGAGGCATCAAAGCACACCTTTGACTGAGATCACATACAGGTTCTTGGCGCCAGTATATCTCCCCAGTTCCCAACACGCTCTCTTGGCTACACACCCCACAGCATCACCTCGGCGGCGGCTCTCTCCATTTCCAGCTGCCGACCAGCTTCTAGAATGGTGCGTTGGCAGCCACCTAAAGCCCCATGTGGCCTTTTCTTTTGCAAGCCACGTTTATTATCTTTTATTTAATTTTCTTCTTATGAGGCCTACAAGATGGCCACCTCCTTTTCACACCCAAATGCCCAATACCTTCCAAATGCAACCCACGATCCTTGGGGACGCGTACACACTTCAAGACGACCAAGCGGCTGATACCATCTCCATGGACCCTGTTTCAGACAGGCCTGCACAAGCCTCAAAACAAAATCCGTCCACCCTGTACACCTGGCAACGCCCTCAAAAACAAAACCCTCCACACGCCATACATCCCATATGTACACAGGCACTTAATCCATGCATCTGGATTTGCATTTAATAGCCTCACATGCATGGTTTCACACCATAGACGTGCCGTGGCACGACAACGCATGGATTGATGCTATTGGCCCATAGGAACCTTAATTGTACCATAATCCAAAAATTTCTGAAAATCTAGACCCTTAGGCTAAGGTCCTTTATACCCATTTCCAATAAATTCTAATTGCACATTGAAAAGTGCTTTTTGAATTTCTGTTTCAGGGGAATTCATTTTAATATTATGAGAAATTTTTCTATCTAAAAATATTCAAAATCAAAATATTATCTCTCTAAAATATTTTCTCTCTCTATGTCAAAATAGGCAGAGACAAGATCTTTTATATTTTTGAAGAGGGGATTGATTACAGGGGAAGATGCTGGACATCTTGAGAGGCTGGGGAGGAATCTTACAGAGGTGCTTACCCATATTCATATTCTTCCTTTCTTGGGGAAGACCAACAAACTCCCTCTAAAGAGATAATAAAATATAAGATCAAGTTATATTTAAGAGAAGAGTAAAATATAAGATAAATTAGATTAATGCAAAGAGAAAAATATACACCTGCAAAGCACGCATTGAAGGAAGATTTTCCCCCCGACCCAAAGTGAAAAACTTCATTAAGAAAAATATGGACTCAAAAAAAAGGGGCCATGTAAGAGCTCTCTGTCTTCCATAAATAAAGAGAAAGTGTAAAAAAACTATTAAATATTAGCTTTCTCTCTCTTCTTTTAGGATTTAAAGATCACATTTTGGGTATATTATTACAAAATAGATTTATCTTTTTTTTTATTATGACAATATCTTTGTCTAAGATTGGGACCAATTTTTTTAATTCTTACAATACCTTTGTTTAAGATTGGGACCACATTTTTTTATTCTTACAATATATTTGTCTAAGATTGGGACCCTATTTTGAAGATAATAAAAAGTATTTTTTTATTTAAATTCAAACATGCAGCTTGTTGAGGTGACTCTTGATTAACCTGCTGGCTTTTTCCTTTCAACTTTCATCAAATTTGATGGATTTAAGCTCTTTTTACATTTTAAATAAGCAATTTTGTATATCTTCATGTAGACTTTAGATTTTAGAATTATTATTTATCCACGCCTAGATTAGGGCCTAAAGAGTGTGTGTACATTTTTCCCAATTTCTATTCAGTTTACAAGTCTTTTGAGACTTAGTCTATATGTTTTTAGCTAACCATTGTGTTTTTAAGATTATTAGGATCTGGGGGAGCTCAGATATTTCTTGGGCATTGAGGTGATTAGGTCACCACATGGTATTGGATTACTGCAGAGATAGTATGGCTTGGACATGTTCTCCAAGTATGACAGGTTGTAAGCCTATCTCAGTGCCATTGGATCAAAATGGCAAGTTGAGTGCAGATTCAGGAGAGATTTTGGAGGATCCTACTATGTATAGCCACATAGTAGGAAGCTTGATCTACATGACAATCACCAGGCTAGATTTGAGCTGTGCTGTTGGGTTTGTTAGTCGGTTTATGCAGGTTCCTAGGAAGCCACATTTGGATGCATTGAGACGCATATTGAGGAATGTGAGGTCTACTTTGCATTTATGGACTATTTTATGAAATTGGGACAGAGATATGTGTACATGGGTACACAAATGCTGATTGGGATGGTAGTATCTCAGATAGAAGATCTAGTAGTGGCTTCATGTTTTCTTTGGGCAGTGCTGCTGTGACTTGGAGCAGCAAGAAGCAGCCTACAGTTTCTCTATCCAGTATAGAGGCCGAGTACAGAGGTGCTGCTATGGCAGCATTGTGAGGTAGCTTGGTTGAGAAAGCTACTTGCAAACTTGGGTCTATCAGTGGATAAATAAGTTAATTATTTTCTGTGACAACATTAGTAGTATACAGTTGGCTAGGAACCCAATTTTTCATGCTCGCACGAAGCATATAGAGGTCCACTACCATTTTGTCAGAGAGAAGGTCCACTACCATTTTGTCAGAGAGAAGGTTTTGAAAGGAGACATTGACCTTGTTTATGTCAGCACATAGGATCAGGTTGCTGACATCTTCACCAAAGCATTGGGTACAGAGAAGCTCCGTAGATTCAGGGCTTTGCTTGGTGTACATGAGATGGAGTTGAGCTCGAGGGGGAGTGTTGAGATATCGAGCTCATCTAGTGAGACTATGGACACTGATGACCCGCCTGGGGGATAGGCCCCACACTTACACCATTGGCATGGTTGATGAGATCATGGATGATATGTGGCCAGTGGGATGATATGTGGCCAGTGGGATGATAGGCTGTGTGGTGACAGCCATTCTAGAGACTGGCATAGCTATAGTGCTAGCTCGTTTAGTTGGGTTCACACTATAGAGAACCCTAGTATGTATTTGGTTGAGTACCTTTTCATATTGTGTGTACTCTTATCTTTCTATATGGTGTGTTGAGTGTTGTGTGAAGAAGAAGAAGATTTTCAGCCTCTCACCTTGTGTGTTCCCTTTTAGGGTTTTGTGACTGTGTGTGTGCTCTCTTCTTCCCTGCATCTTTTCATGGTATCAGAGCGTTGGTGGGCTCTTGGTCATGGGGTGAGTATTTCTGTATAGTTTTTCTTGGTTATGAGTTCTTTGATTAAGCATTATTTTCAGTTTATGAAAAAAATATTTATGCACACTCATATTATCATTTGGATTTGCATTTGCGAGGATTTGAGAGGAGATTCGCAACAAGGAGGTTGCATAGAAGCTGCCCAAGAGAGTTGCAAATGGGAGTTTTGCAACATGGAGAGCGTGCTCATCATCAAAGAAGTTGAAAATGGAGATTTCAGCTAAGAGAAAGTCCTGGAAGTTGTCTCATCATCAAGGAAGGTGCAAATTGCAATTACAACAATGAAGGTTGGTTTGTGTATTATATTGCCTCAATATTTTGGTGTTTGAGCATGGAAGAATGCTCTATGAAAGGGTTGCTATGTGATGGGATCATGAATCCCATGGTTCTTTGCATTGGGCAAAGTTGTTGAAGGTGCACATTCTTGTTTAAGTGGTGGACATGTGGTTATGGGCTGATTTGCAGTCCATGTTGGAGCTTGTCAAGAAAATGGCGTGGCTCGTAGTTTGCTCAATGAAGGAAACAAAGAAGGCGATGGATACGTTGGCAATTTTCACATGTTTTGCACCTTGGTTTCATGGTAATGAAATCTTAAAAAGGAGAAGCACCCTTTGGGGCATGCAACAATGGATGCATGCTTATGAGGAGCTCAATGGAGATCTTAGTGTAGCCATGTTGATGGTTACTTAAAACCTCAAGATAGAGATATGGGGAGGCAACAAGGTATAGCAAGTGGAGTTGCACACATAGCTCATTTGGAGCTAAAATGGAAGCTCACAAAGATGTTAGTTGGTGATGCAAGAAGAGACATGTTGGGAAAATAAGAGAGACCCCAATAGAGGCAAAATGTGTAGAGCATAGTAATTGAAGGGTGCCATGAGAGCTGCAAAGGCTTTGAGAAAAAGATAAGGTATCTAGGCTACAACATACAGCTATGGCAAGAGTAGTGAGTAAAACACAAAGCACACAGAAGCGTGGACTACATGACTCAGCTGCGTTGAAGCCCAGGAAGAAATTCAATGGGTAAATGAGAGTTTGAGAAAGAGACCACTGAATTGAGACAAGGCATGCTGAGCACTACAACTGTTCGTAGAGATCTAAGAAGAGAGAGGCGGTGACCCCTCTAGTGCATAGGTGATGAAGCATATGAAGAAACATAGTTTTGCAGAAGCAACAAGACGACTGCTGAGAGCAAAAAGCAAGGCATGTCCAACTACGATAGATTTGTGACATGCTGTTGTTGCAGATGCTACAGTCCAAGGAGATCAGTAGCAGCAGGGAGGCTCCCGTAGCAAAGGGGCAGAGAGAGAAGAGATGCAGTGATAGCAAGCTCACATGGCCACTGCTTTGAGTTCAATGATGGCAAGGGATGATTGTTTCAAGCAAGGCAGATAGGCCCAGTCGTCCCAAGTGGGCGCAGTGATGAGAGAGATTACACAAGAGCTCATTGGAAACGCAATGGACACTGCACATTTTTTTTGTTGAACAAAAAAACAAAAGAGGATAGAAAGATAAGGTTTCATGTGTGGTGTAAAACACACTTAAACAAGGGTTCATTCACACACATGCTTCTTTTGAAAGCCTTGTCCACATGGTGTAAGGAGTTGTAAATTTGGATTGGTTTTTGTTTTGTGAGATGATGTAACGGCAAAAGTTACTTCACACACATGTGTTGTATTTTTTTTTCACCCATGAATGAGAAGGGTAACTGTACCTGAGCTTGAAGCTCAAAACAAGGATTTTGTTTGTAATCACCCATTGGTATATGAGGGTTGCCCTGCTCGAGCTCACCGAGAAGCTCATAATGGTTGTTGAGATGTGTGCATGAGCGATGCACGTGTGAGGTGCATACACATGGGTTGGTTCCCACCCGAGCTTCTACGTTCAAATCGGACTCAATGGTTCTGCTGTGAATGAGTCGGCTCAAAATGGACTTGGTGTCTAAGATGGTAGACACACGCACACATGTTCATTTTATGGACACTCCAATGTATCATTGAGGGGGAGTGTTGAGAGGTAGCGATTGCGTTTGTGCAATGCTACATTGATATGGGTGATGGACGATGGGTGAGTTGTGGAACACCTCAATTAAGAGGGGGTGTTGAGAGATGTAATCGTGGTGTTGTGTGTATGTGGGAAAGCACCCTAGAGGTGCAAGATATTGTGGCAAGATAAGAATGCCACATGTAATATTGTATGGTGTGTGAGTGTTGACCAAAAGAGTGGAAAAGGGAGTGCCACATGGATGATGATGTGTAAAGTGAGATAAGGCTAGAAAGCCTATATCATTGTATGGTTCACTTGAGATATGCAATAGAGATCAACAAGTGTTGAGTCTACAATCTCTCTCTCTATGTTATGGAGTTCTTAGTGTGTGGTTTAATCCACCTTAATTATGTTGCTTAATCTATGTCTATCACCATGATCAATCCCATTTTAGGATTGTTTAACATTTATGAGGGATTCCCCAATTATTTTGAGTTTCCCTCCTTTGTAGACAAGAAATTTTAATCTATGTGCCTGGCCTTCAATTTGTGTAGCTTGCCACTATTTTTTTTATCGTCTCTTCCTTTCCCTTCATTCCCACATTAATGGCACTAATCTTTTCAATCATAATACCATTTAGAAAACATGATGTAGAGTACAAGATTAATTATGAGAAGGGTGTGTTGACTTTAGGTGCCATTTGGTTGGCAATAAAAACTCAACTTTCCCTTCAATAAACTTTCAATTTAGCGATATCCATTGTGCTGCAACTTCAAAACAAAAGAAAACTATTGAGGTTTTATTTTTTTCATGTTTTGATATCTGGTTATGATTTTCTAATTTAGTTTTCTTTTTAGTAAGTGTTTAATGTAATGGTACAATATTTAAGCTTAAAATTATACTCTATTTTACTAAGATGATTCAATGTTATGTTAAATTTCTTAAAATGTGTTATAGTTACGGTTGATGTTATGCTTTAATTGGTGTGCTTAATATTATGATTTAATATATTGTTATTGTTATGTTTTATTGCTCTATTAAGTTAAATTTTTTAATATGCTATATTTATCTCGTTTGATATTTAAGAAATAATGTCATGTTGTTTTATTAAGATTGAATGGTTAAATTTTTGTATTATAAGTTTTATGGTTAATTGTCTATATTTTTTATATAGGATGCAAGATAGAATAGGAAAAGAGATGTACACTTTCAATTAGATGTTAAGTATGCACCTTCACACAAGAGGACATAATCAAGTATAGTGCAACAAATAGTGATGCAACACCAAAGAGATGTAGGTAAAAAACATATTGATCTTTGGGTAGAGGCATCACTATATCCACTTGATCCTCTTACTCAATAGCCTCCTCAATTTTTAGGATTAAGATCTTTTATTAAAAATTGACTATATTAATAGAAGTTTCCCTCATTTTGTTCATTTCTTGTTTATCATCGTTTTGATTCATGGTTTACATAAAGAAAATCCTATGCAAGGTGTGACACCCAAAATAGAATAGGCCTACATCACCACCACAAGACTCTGACTCAAAACCCTATCCCTAACCTACATGTAGACTTGATTTTTTGGTGCCATTTTGTTGGTATCAAAAACTCAGTTTTAATCTTTCTGTTTAGAGATATCCATTGTGTTGCAACTTGAAGGGAGAAGAAATCTATGGAGGCTTTATCTTTTAATGTTCTAATATCTTGTTATGGTTTTCTAATAAAGTTTTGTTTTTAATTAATGTTTAATGTAATGGTACAATATATAAGTTTAATATTTTATTGTGGTTTACTAAGATGGTTCAATGATATGTAAAATGTTATGTTAAATTTCTTAAAATGTGTTATAGTTAAGCTTGATGTTATGCTTTAATTCATATTCTTATTATTATGATTTAATATGTTGTTATTATTACTGTTATTATTTACTACTCTATTAAGATAACTTTTAATATGTTATATTTATTTGGTTTGATATTTAAGAACTAATGTCATTTTTTAAATTAAGATTCAATGGTTAAATTTTTGTATTATACATTTTGTTGTAACTTTTTTGTATGTTTCTGATATAGGATGCAAGAAGGAACATGAAAAGAGATATACACTTTCAATTAGACGTTGAGTATCCACCTTTAGACTAGAGGACAAAAGTAAGCATAGTGAAACAAACAATCATGTAACACCAAAGAGATGCAGGTAAAAAACATGATAATCTTTGGGTAGAGGAATCAATATATCCATTGATCCTCTTAATAGCCTCCTCAATTTTTAGGATTAACATATTTCATTAAAAATTGACTTTATTAACAAAACTTTCCCTCATTTTGTTCATTTCGTGTCATCATTTTGATTGATGGCTTGCACACAGAAAACCCTATGCAAGGTGTGGCCCTAAAAGAGAGTAGGCCTATGCTGCCACCACATAAATCCGATTGGGAAGGTGGAACATCCTCTCACCAACCCTTTCTTGAACATTTATACCTCACCCAATCCACACACTAGTTGGAGGATGAGGTGCAACCCCAACCCCAACCCTAGCCCCCACCTCAACCTCAACCCTAGCCGAAACCCCAACCTGAACCACCTGAACCTGAACATGAACCCCAACCCCAACCCCAACCCCCGTATCAACCTAAGCGCCATCCCCAACCTTAACCCCAACCCCAACCCCGCACCTCAACCTCAGCCCCATTCCCATCTGTAGCTAAATCACAAACAGACATGGAGGCCAGGTACTTTTGTGTCTTGTCCTTGATTGAGAGTGTGAACTTGCTCTTGTGCAAAGTCTCCTCTTGTTCCCCTTGCCCTTTTATTAATCCTTATGTGAGATTTTGTATTTTAATGGTCAAAGTTTTTTTGTCCCTTGTTCTAGCCATGTGGCTAGTAAGAGGTGTGAGGTTGTGTTGCAAGAGGGCATTTGGTGTGGTTGAGGGATTCCTCTTGCTTGGAGGAAGAGCGGGAGAGTGTAACCATCCTTTCTTCGATTCCTTGCATGTGGAGGAATGGTGAGACAGAACTATATGTGTGATTAAGCCCTTAACCTTATCCTTGGGATTAATCATGGTGTTGGAGAGAGGGTTGTATCAAGGGATGTGTATAGTTGTGTGTAAGCTTTAATATATTGCTATGTGTGCTTTCTTATTCAAGTTTTCATTTCATTAATTTAGGGAGGCGAGTTTTAGTATCGTAGGATGTGGGCATGTGGCAAGTTGCCACATCAAGCGAGGTCACTAATACATCTCGATTATAGTTGGGTGCAAGGCCTGCTCTTGCAACACCCATAAAAAATCATGTGGTGCCGTGATTGCTGAAGAATAGGAGTTCATAAAGGAAAGTTTGAGCCAAGTGGTTGATTGACACATCTCCACGAATTGGGTGGAGGATCACTTGGTTGATAATCAACACCGCTTTCCTAGACCTCCTCTCAATTGTCTCATTGCAAATCCTACAATTCGTATAAATGAGGATTGCATCAAAGCGATGATGAAAAGTATGGAAGAGATTAAATATCAGTCAACAATGGTGGCATGCCTTGTCTCTAAGAGTTTTTCTAGCCAAGAGAAACTTCCATTTGATCGTCAAAGTGTAGTTGGTCTCACGATCTATCATTGTCCAGAGAGTTTGACACAATACTAGTGTAAGATTCCTCCCTAGCCTCTCAAGATGTCCAGCATCTTCCCCTGTAATCAATCCCCTCTTCAGAAATATAAAAGATCTTGTCTCTGCCTGTTTTGGCATAGAGAGAGAAAATATTCTAGAGAGAGAATATTCAGATTTTGAATATTTTTGGATAGAAAAATATCTCAAACAAGTAAGTGAATTGTGTCTTGTTATTTTTTGATTGAAATGAACAAAGTTCTTAAATGTAATCATTAACCTAATTTATTATACATGCAAAATTTCGAGGGTCACTACCATTCATGTGCCAAACATAATAGCACATGATAAATTCATGATAAAACGTGTGGGCCTTGATGATCCATAGTCGTTGTTGTCAAAGTTTAGTGACAAGGATCGTGCATGGGCCAATAAAGCTCTTAGGCATCGATGGCCTAATAGATCTAAGTGGTTGAAGCTTCCCATGGCACTCAGCTCTCAATTGGTGTTTAAGGTATTTGAACGCCTCATACTCAAACTATAATAAAGCCATATTTTGATTTCCAAAAATCTTTCTAAAACGTAAATGCATTTTGCAGTTTGAGTTCGATGCCACATACCAAGTGAAGGGAGGTTAGTGACTTGCCTGAGTGCGGGAGTAGAAAATACAATCAGAACATAGAAATGTTCGATAAGATTTATAACGAGCCCTAAAGGAGACAGAGGTGCTATTTACAAAGAGGAGACATGGGCGGGCACAAATTGCCAACCCCGACTGTGGTAAAGAGTTTTTCAAGAAGGTAATCTCTTACCAGGGCTGGGGTGAAAAGGCGAGTAGATTCACTACTCCCAAGCTAGCAGATATTTCTTAGGTGTAAATTCTAAATGTAGAGTAAGATCACACATTTTCTCTTGATGCATTAAAGTTTTTTTGATATGTAGCTAGAGACATAAAGCTGGTTTTTTTGATATGTAGTTCATTCGCAATGCAAGAAATGTAGGTTGGTTTGACATACTGGCCTGTGGAAAGTTTGTAATAAGAGATGCCCAGATACTTCCTTTAGATAGAGCATTCTTTGTGTGGATACATCATCATGTGTACTAGTTCCAATTGATTGAGTACACACTATAGGTCTATGCAAAGTTGGAGGGCTCACCCACCATAACTGGCATGCATGAGAGGGCCACACTGGACTCTCTAGGGTGGGTATCACAAATGACCTCAAAGCTTTTAGGAAGACGTGCTTTGATATGGCATTTGGTGGAAAGAGAAAATGCATGCCACCCTGGATATATTGACCACCACCACCCACACTTGCCATGCATGGCACATCACCTCTTGTACATGTATGTAGTAGCATGCGGCGATACTGTGTGTCTCATATTATTGTTAGTCTATAATATTAAAAGGGTATTCAAATGTTTCTGTATTAGGCAGTGGTGGTGGATAAGATTTGTGTGTAATTAGATATGTATTCCCGAGCACCCTTCAGACGCATGGGTGTATTCCCAAAGAGAGGAGATGATATTGTACCCTGAGGACCGGATCGATTATCTATGGCGCAAGGACACTTAAATATCATCATGCACATGGTGGATAGAATACCCCAAGGGAGAGTTTCTTCTTAGAGGGAGGTTGAGCAGTTTCAGAGTAAGTTTCATTGTGTAGGGTAGCATGTTTTTATAAACTATAAAGTTCATTTTTTAGGAGTTTATAATTGCTATATGGGTTGGATGCAAGAGCAAAGAAGAGAAAGAAGCCTCTCACCGAGAAGAAATTGAAGGAAAAGGACAAGAATCGTCCATCAATGAGCGACCCAAGGAAAAGGGCAAGAAGCTAAATGAACATGCACCTTGATCATCCATGACCATGATAGCACTGCCCAAAAAGAGGTCAAGCTAGAGTGGGAAGAGGTTGACGATGATGAGGATAGTGCCCCTGAGGATAATGAGCATGAGTCCCACCATGGGATGATAAGGCAGATGAGCTCGAGTCGTGAGAGTGAAGAGCATGGGTTGGAGAGTCCAAAGGAAGATGACATAGACGTATTGGGATTCAATAAAGTAAACTTAACATCTTTGTGTTTTATTCTTTGGACATTTGGAATAACATGTGATTGGTCTTGTCAAAATGAAGACTTCAATTCACAAGTGGTGGATCCTCTCCACTTAGGACTCAACTCTGATATTGATCACCTATGTCTCGCACTTTTGGAAATTCAAAAACACAAGTATGATATCTTACCCGTGCTAGTCACTTTCTCCATTCGTCATGGTTATATAGTTTACAATCCACTTATATGTTATGTTTGTGAGAAGGAAGAGATGAGAGAAGAGACAATGTAATCAAGAACTCATCAATGAACCACTAGCCAACTTGATTAGAAATTAACTACAATGCCTCATATATATAGGCACAAGATGAACGGATCTCTAGAAAAGTTCCTCCACCCAAAAATGTGTAAATAGGAGAAAATGGAAATGAATGCTATAAATCCCAAAAATGCCTAGAGGCTAAAGAGTGTGCCACTAGCGTGACACCATCTAGAACACCTCCTCTTCAGGTCCAGATGGGAGGACCAACACCAACGCACTGAAGAAGATAATCCAAGATAGGTCGAGGAAGAGGCTTAGTAAAGAAATCAGCAACATTATCTTTGGTAGGACAATACTCAAGCTGAATGCGACCTTCAGAAATCCAATCATGAACAAAATGAAAATGAACATCAATGTGTTTGGATTGTCCTCGAATAACTGGATTTTTGGCTAAAGCAATAGCACTCTATGAATCTGAGTAGATGAGTGTCGGAGTAGATGAACATCCAAGGTGATTCAGAATTTGCTGAAGCCAAAGTGCTTCAGAAGTGGCATCAAGATATGACTTGTACTCTGCTTCTGTCGATGAAGAAGAAGTAATTCGCTGCTTTTGACATTTCCAAGAAACAAGTCCTTTACCAAGCATAAAACAATAGCTTGACATGGAACGCCTAGTATCAATACACCTTGCCCAATCAGAATCTGAGTAACCAACAAGTGTATCTCCACCTGCATAAGAAATGCCATACTCAAGAGTTCCATGAAGATATCAAAGAACCCTCAAAGCTGCCTGCCAATGAGATCGATGAGGCTGTGAAGAGAATTGGCTGAGAATACTCATAGCATAGGAGAGATCTTGCCCAAGTGTTAACCAAATAAAGTAGAGAACCAATAAGTTGGCGATACTCTGTAGAATCAACCTCAGGAGAATCATCATCTTTGGATAATTTTGAATTAGGATCCATGGGACAAGTGAGTGATGCACAATCATGCATGCCATATTTCTCAAGCAACCTTAAAGTATACTTCTTTTGACAAAGAAAGCTGCCAGAAGCAAATTGCCACACTTCTAAACCAAGAAAATAGTGGAGTAGTCCAAGATCAGTCATGGCAAATGATGTTGTGAGTTGAGTTTGAACCCATTTGAGTAGGTCCAAATTAGAGCTAGTGAGTGTCAAATCATCCACATAAAGCACAAGAATGCGTATATCATCATCCACAATAAGCACATAAAGATTAGGATCTGCATGAGTCCTCTCAAAATGTAGAGAAAGGAGAAAACTGTCAATCTTCTGATACCAAGCTCGAGGAGCTTGCTTAAGACCATAAAGAGCTTTCTGTAATAAATACACATCATGTTCATGACCCTGTGCAATAAAACCTTCAGGTTGTGCCACAAACTTCCTCCTCTAAATCTCCATTCAAGAAGGCAGATTTTACATCCATTTGATATATCAATACAAGACAATGCTATCATACACGCGTTTCATACACGCGATAAATTACGAGCGCGTGTATGGTCGCGCATGTATTTGAATAGAATCGGGCACGTGTATTTTGGCATTTAAATTCGCGTGTATATTTGCATTTATCAGCGCGTGTATAAGCGCGTTTATATACACGCAATAATACACGCATCAATACACGCTGCCATACACGCATTAATACACGCTTGGTAAAGAAAAACTGAATTCCTTTACAAAATTAAGAACTATTTTCTTTAAACCATCTCATAGTACATTACAGTATATATCATTACACAATCCCACTACATGCATTTACAACAATGAAATATATTCAAAAAATCCATGCATTTACAACAATGAAATATATTCAAAAATAAATCATGCATATGAGATGATAATTAAAAGACAACACAAACAATAGAAATGTCATCAATTTAGAACGATACAGTGACGGATTGGTTAGGGTTCGATCTCATCTTCAATAAGATCCATCCTTGCCAAACCATCAACATCAATATCCATTTGATCAATTTGTAAGGCTACGTTTAAATTTATTCCACTATCGATATTCTGTACTCCATTGATAATGGTATCGATGTCCTGATCATCCTCATCAACATCACCATCATCCTCAATGGTAGGATCATTCTCATGATCATGAGAAATGGCACACTCATCCTCATTATCATGATCATCTCTTATTTCTTGATCATCGATCACAACATCTTCATTGGCATGTTCGACATCATCTTCATTGCGGCTTGTTACATCCTCCATATGCTCCATATCAGTGAATGTATTATACATCACTTTGGAACGTGGTGCAATAGGGATGACGTACCACCATTTAATGTCATGCACCATTGGTAGATAGATAACCTACTCAAATACACATACTACAGTAATTAATTAGCATATCAAAAGTCAAGGGGTACGCGAGCTTAGATATATATGTACATGAAACACATTAGAAAACAAATGCATACCTGCTCACATTGTTGTGGCAATACGAGCCTATCTTTCTTTGTTTGCCAAAACTTTGTAGAGTCAATAGTTACATAGCCACTTGCATGGCGTTTTATCGTTGCATCAGGCCCTTTTTCCACCACGTTCATTTGCCATTTGACATCCAAAACATACACAAAGAAGCGACGAAAGTCAAGCCTAAATATGTCTTGGATTGTGCCACAATAATCATCCATTTTTCCATTAGCTCCCTCAAAGCTACTAATGACACCGCAATCTTGTGTATTCCTCTTTTCATCAATTCTTTGTGTTCGAAAATGCTTGCCTTCATACCATATAGCATTGAACATAGTGCACTGGACCAAAATAGAAGCAATATTTGTGTAAGCAATGTGAATAAATATTAAAAGCAAATCACTTACAACTAATGCAAAACATTAGTTCTATGTACCTTTAACATGCATCCTCGTGCATACTCCCATTTTGCCGCCGTGATATGCAGCCCCTCGTCGCTCTCTGCTCTCTCCATTTCCTCATGCAACCAATCAACATGGATATCATTCGGAAGTGTTGCTAGATGCTTAGGGTACACCTTACGAGAGCCATGTTGCCTCCGAAAGAGAGCTCTTTCTGCTTGCCTTTTTGTCTTTGCATCCTCATATCTTGTAACCCATCTGCTCATCACATCACTATTAAGGATGCAAGTGAAATTGAGATCATCAATCAATGTTCTGTCAATGTGCACCCTTCAAAAACCGGTGTCGATGAAGTCTTGTAAAGATGCTCTTGTTCCATATCATCGTCGTCCATACCTTTGGGATCATCCTTAAAAATATTCTGCACCATATCATGAAACACTTCCTCTTCCACAACTTCGTGGACTGCAGGGCTATTGTCATCCCTTTCCCACTCATCTCTGACAATAGATCCCGAAGCTCCAGCATCATCTCGTCGACGCTTTGCGTGCTCTCGTCGGGCATAGGGCACCATGCTAGGGTGTGGTACTGCATCCTGCTTCAATAAGAGTTTATATATTACAACTCTATTAATTTAATTTGGATACCATGAGTCATTTGAATACCATCAATTTACATCTACTCACCTCTAAACCTGTTTGATTCCATTCTCCATACATGGAGATGTGATTCAAGGTAATTCAACGTGCTCGTACAATGCATCCTTGACATCGATTACACATACATTTGATCCGTTGTCCCAACCACACATCGTGATTACGATGACGCATTGTCTCATCTTCCCCAGAACTGCTTGAGGAGGTTGATGACATCCTATGTACAAACCCAAAAACACAAAATCATAATATGTTTTTAATGAAAGTATAAAAATCGCATGTATTAACGCGGCTATTTCCTAAAAATTGCGTGTATTAACGCGGCTATTTCCTAAAAATTGCGTGTATTAACGCGGCTATTTCCTAAAAATCGCGTGTATTAACGCGGGTAATTCCTGTAAAACGCGTGTATAAACGCAGCTAAATTATCATACACGTGAACATACACGCGTTTATAAACGCGACGATCTGTTTAAACTAAAAATAGCCCGCCTTTCCCAAATAAAGATTTTGAACTAACATATCTGTTCTTTTTCGTTTTCTCTTCTTCCAATAGAAACGAAACCTAAGTGCAAGGAGGGAGCAGAGAAGGAGCACACACGGGAGGAAACCGACCAAGAAAGAAGACTCACTTTTTTGGAGGTGAGTCAGTTTGTCCTTTGCCTTGTCTCCTTCCTCAGATTTGTTTATGCTATTTTCTCTTTGCTTTTTGGGTTTGTCTCTGTCCTTTTGCTTCTGTGCACACGATTTTGGGTGAACGATTCTGACAGGGGCGACAGTGGGCCTTTTATAAGGACACATTGTTGGAGGTCGATCGCTTTCAAAAAAAAATTTGCGCAGGTCGCGTGTAGAAACGCGTGTATCCTGTTTGCACATACTTTTCACGCGGATATACACGCATTTCTGGACGGGTGTATACACGAGTTTTTTGACGGGTGTATACACGCGTTTCTGGACGAGTGTATACACGAGACTGCATTTCTTGTTTCTATGGTTTGCAGGCTGATAGGTGACTTGAACGATGATATTTGTGTGAGTCAAGAGACAGCCCATGATGTACATGAGGATTATTTTTGCAGATTCTTTATGGATATTCCAGGTGCTTTATCCGATCCATTTGCGTACAGCAATTGGCTGATGGAGATGCTAAATCATTTTGGGCACCATCCTGGTCCAGTTGAGCCTACAGAGTACATGTATGTCCATCCCCCTCCTTCCATGCCTGGTGTCTATACCCCTACCGCGAGTATCCAGGGCACTCCAGTGCCGTCTATGCCTATGAGTCCGACGAGACGGCATGCAGCTTCTCCTCTTCCACGTCCACCGAGGAGACATACCTCGTCCCAGACACACTCACGCACACCCTCGCAGCCACCATCACGTGCTCCCTCAGAGCCACCGTCATGTCAAGGCTCACAGCCACCGTCACGTAGACAATCCCCAAGTCGTGACTCCACCCACAGCAGTAGGAAGAGTGGGAGTGGAGGATGCGGCGGGTGCTTTGGTGGGGGAGGTGGGGGAGGTAGTAGGGCACGCGGTGAGAGAGGAGATAGAGGGAGAAGAGTTAGAGGAGACAGTTCGGAGGAGGAGGAGATGAGAGAGGTGGAGGGAGTGATCTGCTATGATGTGACGGATAGGGGTGGGATAGTGATGGATGCGAGGGGGAGGGAGGTAATGGAGTACATGCGTGGGGTAGTATCAAACTTGTATAGAAATTGTTTTATTAAATTTAAAGATCAAAATAGCCGATTAGTTGGGGAGGTGATAGAGGCTGTACATAGTCGGTACCCCAATCCCCCACATGCTACATTCTCGGATGTATGGGGAAGGACGCGAATAAGGGAGATCTTAAGTAATAAAAGATCTCACCTTAAAAAACTCGCGTATGATGATGGGCTAAATGTAGCTGCGGGTGGCTATCCTACCGAGAAACCTTCCACTGCGCACAAACGCGAGTGGAAGGAGGCAAAGAAACGAGCAGAGGGTGGCGTGAAGAGCAGGCAGCATGTGGAGGCACGACGGATCCAGATGGAGACCATTGGATCTTCGCATTTCGGATCTGGCGGCGTCGAGTCATGGGAGGCAGAGTTCGTAAGTATCTTGCCACTTTATTTGATTGTTTACTTAATTTATTGATTCTATGATTGTTTTAATCTTACAAATTGTGTTGATTATGATACAGCGACGGGTTACGGGGAGGAAGCCCACAACCCACGATACTGCGTATGCTCGTCGGCATAGCAGACATGACACGTGGGCCATCTTCAGAGCCGAGGGACGTATTACGGACGCGCAGTTTGAGATGGCCATGAGACCATACGATCGACACGTACTTGAAAACTCTAAACAAATGATTTTGGTTTATTGAATTACATATATATATACTTATATACTATATATTACTTGAACAGGCACAAGCTAGTGATGATCCACCCGCCGCCACTGCAGAGGGTGGATGTGAGCACTACTCATCGAACATTCCGACCGATGTGAGCTCATCTGAGCATGGAGGGAGCACCGAGTCATCATCTGGGTCTGAGTAGTACTCAAACTTATAGTATCACATTTCATATTGAGGATGTGGTTGTATATATTTTTTTGTAAACTGAAGCCATGGGCTACTTCGAGATATGGACTCCCTTGTATATATGTGTGAAATTTTGATAGTAATATTGAATCGTGAATCGATAGTATTACATTCATGTCTATCTTGAATCGTGTATTGACAATGTATGCATTCATGTCGTTTTTGTCTTAATCTTCCTCGTGGATATGTTCTTCGTGGATGGTCTAATGCACCAAAAAAAAATCCAAAGAGTGTTATTGGGTGCTGGAATGCTCGAACAGCATTCAGGCACCAAATAGCACTCTCTGGATTTTTTTTTGCTCTCTGTTCGCGTGTATAAACACGTTAGAACTGCTAAAAGTCGCGTGTATATACGCGGAAAATCTGTAAAATATGCGTGTATAAATGTGTCAAATCTGAGAAATATGCGTGTATAAGTGCATCTAAAGTAACAAAACACGTGTATGAATGCTTGTATCAACGCGTGTAAATGCATCTGAACTGACAGAACGCGTGTATACGCCCGTGTATGAGCGCGTCTGATCAGTCCTATACACGCGCTTTTACACGCATGTCTCTGGTCGCGATGATACACGCGCTAATACACGGGCCCGCTACTTTTTTTCACAAGTCATTTTTAGCGGCTAGGAGCGCGGGTATGAGCCCGATTCCTTGTAGTGTATAGGCCAATCATAGTGTGAAGCAAGAGCAAAAAAAACACGAATAGTAGAATATCTAGCTATAGGAGCAAAAGTTTCATCAAAGTCCACCTTCTTTTTTAGCATAACCTTTAGCAACAAGTCGTGCCTTGTACTTATCAAGAGTACCATCAGAATGAAACTTGACTTTGAAAATCCACTTAACACCAATGACCTTTTTATGTGAAGGTCGTGGAACTAACTGCCATGTATTATTAGATTAAATAGAAGAAATCTCTACTTGCATTGCTTCACACCAATGTGGTAAGGAAAGAGCTTCCTTAACCGTTTCAGGCTCAAACACATCACCAATATGAGTCATCAAGGTAATATTTACTAAAGGGCGTGTACGTAAGACACGTGTAGTAGATTATTGAGCATCTGAAAGTGATATATCTGAATCTTGAAGTAGAGAGCGAACCCATTATCTTTGAACAATTCAAAAGAAGAAGGTAATTTACCAGGTATATTGTGGACCGGATGCTTACCAATGTACCAAACTCTTCAAGTTGCCGCTTGATTCGATTGAATTGTCCAAGCTTCTCCACTATGTTGTCAGATTCGGAGATAGAAAGCTTATCCAAATCTTCTTCCAACTTAGCCATCTTAACCGTTGAAAGTCTTCCATATTGCATTTGTATAGTGTGCCATAATTGTTGAGCCGTACTCCTTGTAGAAAGAAATTGAGACACAACCGATGTAGAGATGCCATGCACAAGTAAAGCTTTGGCCCGTGCATCCATATAGGTTTGATATTGAGAAGGCACCATATGAGGAGAAGTGATTATAGACCACACCTCGGCGCTTTCCAAAAGAAGTTGCATAAACAAGGACCAAGTGTGGTAGTTGTTTGGGATAAGCTTTTGTGAATCGAAAAGACTTGGAAGACTCAAATATTGAGTGAATGGGTTAAAGAGTTGATATGATTGAGTGGGGAGAGGAGTAGTAGTGGAAGTAGTAGAAGGAGGAATCATAGTAGATGAAGTTTCCATAAAAGGCATAGATGATGTAGGGGGATATACCATAGAGGGCATAGAAGTATGTGGATAGGAAGGCATAAAGGACAAAGAAGAAAGAGAGAAAGGATCCGTAGAAGGTAATGGATATGATGGAAAAGAGAAAATAGAAGCACCTAGCGAAGAAGGAATTGCACCAACTTCCGTTGTAGTAGTTGCCAGTCCAACTGTCATAGGAGATGTAGGATCCATAGTATCTTCAAGTTTGCCTTTGTCTTTTGGAGTAGAGGACTTCTAATATCCCATAGGGAGAGGAGGGTGGGAAAACACAAGGGAAGAAGTGTCGTACCTCCAAAAACACAGCCAATAGATGGGCTGTCCACCAAGGAAATATCTCCAAAATATGCACAAAGATAGTGCAAAAACGCAGCCGATATATGAACCAATAGACTCCGTAGAAACCACCAAAAGAGAGCTGAGAATGTAGCCTTAGGTGAAGGAGTATGGAGGAGTTGATTGTCCACAAAAACGCAAACACAAAGTGTGCAGCAAAGTGAAATTTTCAGCCGATAGAAAGGTGTAGAAAAGAGGATGAATATGTACCTCAAAACACCATGAAGAGGGCTGAAGTTGATGATGAAAACGCAGCCAAGAAATGGCTACAAACCTCTCCACAAGAAGCCTCCAAAAAAACGCTACCGCATGTAGGGAACACTAGTTGGCAATGTTTTCACCGCACAAGTAGAGTTGTAGGACTCGGATTGAAGTGCTTTAAAAACACACTTGTAGAGGATGGTAAGGGGTTGGTTTGAAGCCTTTTGCATCATTAAATGAGTGCAAGGATGATGAGTAAGGGCTTCTGCAAAAAACGCAAGCAAAAATTATGCATGCAGGCAGTCTATGAAAAATAGCTCAAAAACGGTGAGGAATTTGCGAAAACTTTCTTTTGCTAAGTTGTAGACCACAAAGATTCCAGTACGCCTCGCAAGCACAAACCTCAAAAACGCATTCATTTAGTAGAAAATCAAAAAATAAAAAAACACCATTGAAAGCGGGGTTGTTGAAGAGGACTAGAGGTAGAGAGGAAGAAGGATAAGGAGGCTCTATGTGCGCCACCACCTTGCTCTGATACCATGTGATAAAGAAGAGATAAGACAAGAGACAATGTACTCAAGAACTCATCAATGCACCACTAGCCAACTTGATTAGAAATGAACTACAATGCCTCATATATATAGGCACAAGATGAACGGATCTCTAGAAAAGTTCCTCCACCCTTTTCTCCACCCAAAAATATATAAATAGGAAAAAATAGAAATGAATGCTATAAATTCCAAAAATGCCTAGAGGCTAGAGAGTGTGCCACTAGCGTGACACCATCTGAAGATGACACCTATCCAACAATGTTGTTCCAATATTGCACTATTGCAAGATTCTATGATTATGGGAGGAGAGGGGGGGTCACTCATAAATATGTAAGAGTAGAACATGGATTCAACAGAAGGGATCTTTAAAATGCCATTTTTACACATTTTTTTACATACAAGAGAGTACCATTTAAAGGGGGTATTCACAGGTTGAATAGAAAATGGGTATGTTTTATTCATGAAAAATTCCGAGATAAGGTAGGTTATCTGTAGGCAATTCTAGAGTTTATCTGCATTTGTGCCACCACGGAGCCCTATGACACTTAGTTGTGATGTGAATGAGAAGTTGATTGAGTTGTAGAAGAATAGTGTGGTGAAGATAGCCACATAGGGTGTATATATCTACACTTCGGAGTATGTTGCAAAAATATTTCATTTGCCTTTGCAAAAATTATCCTCACTTATAAGGGTATTTTTACTTCACCTTTACTCACTTGGTAACATGGTAGAATTACTACACCTAAATATATGGCTAATTGATTGTTTACCAAAATCATAGGTAGGAAACTCCTACATTCAAGTAAGTTGTAAACTACACCAACTCCTACTTTGAACATCTAGTATATCTCAAATAGTGTCAAATTTGAAGACGGTCTAGAAAGTTGTATCCAATTGCATTATTATGGGAATATATTTTAAGCTCTCTTAAATACATTATTCTACCCTCTTAGACAATTCTAGGATGCTTGGATTATCTTTATGTTAAGCTAAATCATGTTAATATCCTGGGTGATGCCATTATAAATATTAATATGTTTGGTATACATTGACGTATGGTTGGGGCCTCCAATGTTTGTTAGAGTTTGGTTTGTATGGAAGGGTGATTTATGGGTTACTTACACCTAGCAAACATGTGTGTGGTTATGGTTTGTATACATTTGAAATATTTGTTTGCCAATTTATTGTTGGTTATTTTATAGGTGAAGGGGATGCAAAAGATTGATGAGAATTCGCACATTATTATTATTTGGCACATATTTTTGAAAACAAGCTTTGTATATACATGTGCTAGCTTGTGCACATTTTGATTTATTTTTGAAAGCCTTGGTTTATCAAGCTTAGACTTGAAATTCAATATTTTTGTAAAGCATGATATGCTTTGACCCTAGCCTCAATTTATGGACACTCTATTTTGAGCATAAGAGTATCGTGCAAGTAAAAGCACCTTTGTTGTATTTTTGGAGGCTATGGCCTATTTCGAAATAGAGATTTACGTAAATACCCATGTGTGGGGGGAGATTCCACACACATGAGGCGGGTTTACTGCACCCTATATTTGAGTCATTATCTTAAGCTCAGTATTTTTCTTTGTTATTCACTCAAATCTTAAATATGTTGAATTTGTGGTCTTTTGATGAGTTATTTGGTGTGAATAATCTATTTTCTTGCAAGTTCCTATTTTCTCTATCTTCCTAGAATTGGATCTGTGTCACATACACACTATCATCCTACAATGCCTCATTAGCACCAATCATAGGCTTGGATATATTATAGTTACAAACTGCCATAGTTATGTAGCAATAGGATTACAAACTGCCATAGTTATGTAGCAGTAGGATCTCACCTACCATCAATCAAGCTTAAAGGTCTGTATATACCTAATGTAATTCGTTGTGATTAGAGTAATTAATACAAGGATATAAAGGAATATAAAGGGATGATCAACAATCCACTTAGATATCAATTGAGGGATTGAGTTAATTTTGCTATGTGTCTAGTTCATCTGATTTATTTGAAGTTGTAGTGCACAAGCATTAATCTTTCATAATACAAGCATTTCCTTGATATGCATGAATAAAGAGCTATACCAATACATAGAGCACTCTATGCAAGAATAGATGTCATAGAGAGATCTATATGCATGCATAGAGAGCTATATCTATGTATGGAGCCTATAGAAAGCCCTATGCATGTATAGAGAGCTATATCCATGCATAAATCACCCTATGCATTAATAGTAGAGAGCCTTATGTATGCATAAAGAGCTATATTTGTGCATAGAGCTCATAAAGATCTCTATGCATGTATAGAGAGGGCTATAACCATGCACAGAGAGATCTAGGCAAGTATGGAGAGTTATATCCATGCATAAAGCACTCTGTACATGTGATACCGTACTCCTTTTTTTATACATTAATATGGTAGCATAAATCACACTAAGCATAGAGCACCTCACTTGAGGCCTCGTATCACAATATCGTGACACTTGGCTATTATGTCACCTAACCTCAGTTTCAATGAAATAATCCCGTCAAGGAAACTTGAATTATTCCTCCAAGTATTTTCCCTCCATAATTCTCACAAGAAGGTAACATCCCATTGCATTTGTGAGGCTTATTAAGATGTTCTAACTCCTTGATGAAGGTGATTCCTCTATGCTTATTCATGACAGTTGGTCTAGACTACTTATTCTTATTGTGAAATATAATTTGATCTCATTTTGGAAAATACCCACATGGTCAGGTATCCCTTACCACCCACTTTCTAGAGTTTTATCCTTTTTCTACTCGAACCAACTTTATAGCCAGCCTAGCCATGTCCAATCCTAAGAATCTAGACTCTCTAGACCTATGGATCTTGTGTGAACTGACACACCCATAATTAAAATTATCATTTAACTCACGCATACCACTTAAATGGAGCTCACACATGTACTCCTTTGAAAACATTCTTTTCGTAAAAAAATATAATACAAATCTTGCACATAACATCCATAAGTTCCACATATCTAATTTCATAACATAAAGAAACACATCAGCGTCACAATATCATCACATATCCAATAACATAATGTAAATAAACACATCAATGTCTTAATATCATCACGCATATCTTCCTACACCATGACTACCATCCTCAACAAGATGGCATGTATTGTCAACAAGTTTGATCACTCATCATTGATCTCATTAGGAATAGTGCATATGTCATACATCCATAAGTTCCACATATCTAATTTCATAACATAAAGAAACACATCAGCGTCACAATATCATCACATATCCAATAACATAATGTAAATAAACACATCAATGTCTTAATATCATCACGCATATCTTCCTACACCATGACTACCATCCTCAACAAGATGGCATGTATTGTCAACAAGTTTGATCACTCATCATTGATCTCATTAGGAATAGTGCATATGTCATACATCCCACCAAAATTATGAAAATCCACTATCCTAAGGAGTTGTTTCACACCCATCCATTACCAGTCCCAGAAGCTTGTACACTCTACTATACAGAGCGAGGGGCCACATATGTCTAGTACTGACATATATCCTTAGTCACACCAAGCTCCATCTTGCCCTCAATCAATGTAGAGTCGCTTCCTTATAATCACACCAAACATGCTGAGATCCCACCCACATTTAACCAAGAAGAGTGAAGCCTTCATGTGATGCACCCATGGATGATATCCACGTGGCCATTCATGAACCTGTGTGATACCTTCATAGGAATCAACAAACAAATAACACATTTACAAAACACGAATATAATATATCGAGGGGTTCACTAAAAGTAAACCCTCTATATCACACGAGTTCAAGGCCTATTTTTAAAATCCCTTATCTGTGAATATAATATATCGAGGGGTTCACTAAAAGTAAACCCTCTATATCACACGAGTTCAAGGCCTATTTTTAAAATCCCTTATCTCTGAATTTTTCATGAATAAAATATACCCTTTTTCTATTCAACCTGTGAATACCCCCTTTAAATGGTACCCTTAGGTATGTAAAAAATGTGTTAAAAAAGGATTTTAAAAATCCCTTTTGTCCTGCTACGCTTACATATTTATGAGTGACCCCACCCTCCCCCCCGAGTATAATATTCAATTAGTAAAACATGACTTTACCCAAATATGCACAATATTCATATTAAAAAGTGATGTACCCCCCCACAAGCTTGAGGAGGCAACTCTCCACTTGATACTCCGAGTAAGTTAAATTCCTCTAGTTGCATGTTCTTTGCAAGTTAATCTCAAGACATTCCTTTGTAACTTATTGTAGTCAAGTCATAGGAGATTACAACTCCTTAGTCAAATGGTCATTCTCGTCAAATTTTCAACTTGAAGTATTTTAAGTGCATTAGGGGTATTTCTAAGGTTTATGTTCTCTAAGAGTCTCCTTAATTTAACAATGCCCATTGATCTAAGCCTGAAACTTCTTTACCCAAAAATGAACAAATAGTATCTTTTATCTCAACAAATAAGTCACCCTTATTTTCCATTCAAGTTTTTTTCTTTAAGGAATTATTCTCCATAATCCCTACAACTTGATAACCATACATATTTATAAAGATTCACAATGGTCTTGCTAGGCCTTAATCCTATTCTCAATGCTTAGGAAGATCTTTAGCATTGAAACTTAGTTCCACGGATGACACATTCATGAGAGTTGACTTTTTTCGAAACTTTTGTTTCTCATCTGTCGCACTGGTGGTGGATTCTTCGTTCTCTATAAGATGATTTGTAATTGGGTGATGAGTGCAATTTCTAAGATTGACTTTCATGTTGAGACAAAGAGCGAGGTCTCTTGCTATGAATTCTCCTAGTGTGATTGGGGTAGAAAGAACCCCACTTATCCCTATCATATCCTTCTATCCTTTAGGATGGCCCAAGATAGGTGCTATGATTGAAGTGATTGCAACTTGTGATCCCAAATAGGAGGGAATGGTTTTTAAAGAATTTGGTCCACATTCTTGTGGTCTCATGAATGACATAGAGGTATGGCTCTTGCCATGCTTCTCAAGATAATCATTTAAAAGATACCCCTTCATGGATTCTTAGTCTTCTTGGATTTTACAATCTAGCCTTTTTGCATCAACATGAGACTCAAATTCGATCATCTCGGTAGCCTACTTGGTCACAAGATGAAGATTCAGCTTTTGGGTTTCCAGTAAAGTTCCTTGGGGAAACATCACACTTCCTTCCTTATATCCTTTAGTAATAGGATCAAGGATTATTAGGAGCAAAAATTTATAGGTATCTGAGTGAACATCAGCCTTGGAGGTCCCTCTAATTATATATGGGTTTCTTTCACCAATTCTTGAGTAGGCTTAGACTTGGTTATTTCATCAATGCGGTTGGGGTACTATGTCAATTTCTTTAGAAGATTCAATGGTTCAAAATCCACTTGGGTCTTCTAGGTACACCCTTTTGGCTCATGTCTAGAATGGGTAATAAGTCAATTTCTTTATAGAATCCTTTCAGTGGTTCAATCCACAAGGGTCTTCCCGATACACCCTTTTGGGCCATGTCTACAAACTCATCTCTTGGTGCTCCTTTTTATGAAGAAGAAGACTCCTTCCAATGATCACATTACCTTCTTGCATTGTTTCTAGTCTCACTTCTTTTGTCCCTTGGAGTCCTTCGTGGAAGTGTGTGAGAGTTTATCATTATCTTTATCCATTTAGTCTTGGATAGACTTGGACTTGGTTTGAGCTCATGTGAGAATCATCAAGATTGTTGAGCACCCCTTTGTTAGAACACTTAGCATGTTCATTTATGTCATGGGTCCCTAATCACTTTCGACGGAGGAGGGTGGTTAGGGCAATCTTTGATAATGTGAGTTATTTCTTCATTGCTCAAACACTGTCTACACTAAAAAGAGATATTTTTGGTAGCTTTAATTGCTAAGACTTAGCAGGGGAAATCCCTCTTGAGGTGTTCTCCTCCACAAGTGTAGCAAGATAAGGGTTGAACATGGGCTATAGAATTCATCTCTCGAGCCCTATAGCTTTTGTTTACCCATGGCCATAAGATTCAATAGGTATTATGTTGTCAAAGTTTTGTTCAACATCCCCCCAAGATCTATATCTCATTTTAGAAACGGTACATAATAGGAATGATACTTGGATTGTACTTCCAAAGGCTCAAGTTGTGGAACAAAGGATTCCAAGATGTCTTCAATCAGAGCAACAACTTCCATATGCCTTATGTATGCCACACATGTGGTGGTAGGTTGAGGTCCTAAAATGGGAGGAGTTTTGCTTGGAAATTTAAGGATTCCTCTTCACAAGAGATTGGTACTAGTAGTACGGAATGTAGAGTCTCCACTTCCCACTCCAGGTGGAGTGGGAAGTGCAAGAAGTTGGGTGGCTATTGGTGGAAGCATGCATATCGACAATTTAGGGTCATTTTAGGTATCATGATTACTATATATCTTCTACAATAGCCACACCACAACCCTATAATGTGGACACTGAGTTCTAGTGTGATTGCCTTGACAATAATAAGGGCACCAAGTTCCCCCTCTCCTAGGAAAAGCTACAAGATCCCTAGGAAGTACTTTTGAATTTTCTAGTATAGGAATTTCTTCACACATGTGTGAAGATGAGCAACCATGTGACATCATATGGACCTTAATTGAACTTAGCATGGAAATACACAAGCCCAGGTTGGCATTTGGCTAGAATTTGATGTCAGAAAGGTGCTTTTACACAACTCGGCATGCCTACACTGGTTAGAATCAGCCCAAATTTGATTACATGTGGCACAAGGTTAGATGAAGGAATGCAAAAATTCACAAGGTCAATTGATTACTAGATTCCCCTATTTTTACCAAGCATGGAAATGTGGAGAGGGGATTGGGCCTTGAAATGTGCAGTGAATCTTCTTTTTTGGCCTATTAGAGTGACTATATGCTCCAGTTGTCTGATGCATGTGAAATCTAACATGCTTGTGGATATTGGAAAGATGCAACATTGTGCCAAAGTTGATCTAAAATTGAGCACCAAACGTCCTCTTTTTTATCAGGCAAACAAAACTGTAATGCAGCAAGCCTAGATTTTGGTTGGGTGATTTGCTAATCCTAGATTTAACTATGGTTTCAACCAAGGCTAGCCCACATTAAATAAATTCTATATGCATAATTTTGGCCAATTTTCATCACATTTAGGATATTTGACAATCCGATGGAGAAAATTAAGCCAATTTCTGAGCCTCCGCTAGAAATAGACTTATGGTGTCAGAAATAAGGTGCCCTTGGATTTGAATGAAGCGCAAGTGTCAAAGATCATTCGGTATCCGATCTTGTCAAAATTTAAGCATGATAAGATCCCTAAACTATCAATCTAGGATGGACCTCTTCACTATTGGTACTCACATGCTCAAATATACTCATGATCATGAAAATTTAAGCATGATAAGATCCCTAAGCTATCCATCTAGGATGGAAGCTTGTAAAATTTTAAGGTGACAGGTGACATTGAACACACCCCACAAAACATCATTTTTATTAGGAAGGTGTCCTTTTCTAAAAATGCATACTTGACATCAAGAATTTCTCTTTAAAATACAAATGTGTCCCAATCATCAGAAAGGTGACGATGCACTAGACACAGCGCTTGCAGCCGCGACGTTGCCCCGCAAGCTCAAGCGTGCACTCACAAGGCACACAAGAAAGAGAATAAGCACGCAAGCTCCCATCGATATCGTGACCTAACCAAACCAAACCAAACCAAACCGAGCAATTACTTATTAACAGGGTGCTGCTCTGCGGCCTCATTCAGATGGCATCTTAATCGCTGTAGTACTCGCTCTTGTGGCCACGGCGATGTTTCTTGTGGCCACGGCGATGTTTCCTGTGGTGATGCTTCTTGTGGTGGTGGGCGTCCCAATCATCAGAAAGGTGACGATGCATTATATTCTCCCCAGCAGATCCACCATTCTCAGCGAGAGAGCGTCCTCCTCCTCCTCCTGATCGACTGAGTGCGTCACTAGACACAGCTCTTGTTGCCCCACAAGCTCAAGCGTGCACTCACAAGGCACACAAGAAAGAGAATAAGCACGCAAGCTCCTCCTGATCGACTGAGTGCCATGATCATGCCAAAGTGGGCAAAGACCAGCAATTGTACTGTGAATGGGAAATGACGCAGATCATCATCCTTAAATAAATAACCGAGCGACGTCCTCTCCCATCGATATCGTGACCTAACCAAACCAAACCAAACCAAACCAAGCCGAACCGAGCAAGGGCCGTCTTGCAGGCTTAATCTTATCATCAGCAGCAGCGCCGTCCATCCTCAACAAGTTTGGTCTTTGATGGGCAGGAGCAATGCTCTCCCATAAAAAAGAGAAACGTGGATGGGGTTATGTGTATTATAAGTTTCCCCATGATGTTGTCCATTTCTCTTAGCAGCAAGACAACATCCTCTTCGGCCATGGCCAACACCCGTATGGATATAGCACCTAAATCCATGTTACCCCACAAGCTCAAGCATGTGAAAATGGCTCCTTGTTGAAGTGTCCCTCCCCTCCTATCACAACGTCCTATTTATAAACTCGACCCTTCTTGGCTTATCATCTCATCATCATCATCATGTATCTGCACACTCAACAAGCGGGCATCCGCATCAAAATCAAGGGTTCTAATTGCCTCGGGGGGTTCACTATATGTAAACCCTCTATATCACGTACGTTCAATGCCTACTTTAAAAAACCCTTATCTGTGAATTTTTCATGAATAAAACGCACCCTTTTTCTATTCAACCTGTGAATACCCCCTTTAAATGGTACCTTTTTGTATATAAAAATATGTAAAAACCAAATTTTAAAAATCCTTTATGTTATCAATCATACATTCTTTTGTTGATAAACAATGGTTCTTGCCAATTAATCATGAGTACTTTTTTGGAAAAACCTTTTGCTGAGTACTCTTTTGACAATGCCTTCTCCCTTCAATATAATGACTCTCCAAGAGTGGCTAGCCACCATAAAGGGATCCCTGCTTTTCTTACTTTCCCTACAACCTATCTTCTGAAAGGGTTGCAGTCCACCCACGATGAGATTTGTTTTTAAACAGCGAAAATGTCCTTTATTTTAACACTAGTTTGGTAATAGGATAGAAATGTACCCGTGGACATATTTATGTCTTCAATACTGACCAACTTTATGGAATTACTTGAAACACATGGATAGTGAAAATTGAAGGTTTCCTTTTTACATAAATCTACCTACATAAGGGAGGTTTTCATGAAATTTTGAAAAAAAAAACGTAAGCTTATAAAGAAAAAGGGGTCACTCTATTTTGCATCGTGAAACACACCCTAATATCACAAAGCACATGGGTTACACTTTTATTATAGTACATCAAGATTAACCGTTGACGTTGGTTGGTTACTAACTTATTGTGACAGTGTTCAGGTAGTATGAAAGTATCTTTGTCATCATTTCAAAACTTGCTGGAATTATTTTGAAAGAACCCATTTGGATGTTTCTTCTTGGTTTCTTGAGCACCTCTATATATCACCTTGAACCATTTGACATCAAAGATGAATAGACCAAATGCTCGAAGTCCAATCTCAAGAATATCTTAAATAGTTCTACAATACTCAAGATTATCCTCTATGACATTGGTATCATGTCTATAATCTCAACTTTCTTGCTCAAGCGTTGCCATCACACCACAACCAAATGTATTTGTTTTAGAATCCACACGCTCCATGTGAAAGTGCCTCCCCTCCTCTGACCATATTGCATTATATAGTTTGTAATAACATTAAAAAAAAGCATGACATTTAGTATAGTGCATTAAATAAGGTATATAATGATTGAAGCATGAGACAAAGATGAAGAATATACTTACTTGAGGGTCACATTCTCGTGTATACTCATGCTCTTCTATTGTGATCATCTCTCCATTTTTCAATGTGATCGATATTTCTGTAGGAAGTCATTCGATATTGATGATCACATTTGGTAGATGTTCTAAGCCGGGTGAGAACAACAAGCGTCTATTTGTTCTTGTGAAATCTCTTCTCTCATCCTTTGTCTATTAATTGCATGCTTCTATCTCCCAATCCACTTCTCCATGATGGGACTATTTAGAATAAAGAATGTATTCACCTTTTGTCTATTGATTGCATCCTTGTATCTCCCAATCCACTTCTCTATGATGGGACTATTTAGAATGCAGAATGTATTCACCTTTTGGTGTAATATTTCGTTGCCTTCCTTTTCCTTGTGGCACGTTAGTGATTAGTTGGTCATCCTCCTCATTACTTCACAATCGTGGAATGGAAGGATCTATGCAAGAAAGATGTTTTGAGATATACACAAGAGACTCTTGCATCAATCATCCCTCTTCCATGTTTGCTTCTAGCCTTGGTCTTTGTCTCTTAAAATCCTTTAGGGTTTTCATAAACCTTTCAAGAAAAAACATCCATCAAACATGAACAACACCACAAAGCGCCATTTCATCAACTAAATGTACCACAACATGCAATTGGCTAGTGAGAATTGTTCTAGAAAAGTTATCCTCGATTACAATAGCATTGAGAGGATATGTACCTACATACATAACAATTATGTATACTATTTATTATACATAACTTGTGAGCGTATGAGAATACGAAATAGTAAATATAACTTAGCTCTAGTGAATTGAAGAGAAGATTCATTCCTCACCAAGATTGTAAATAACCTCTCTCACCTTCTTGTCTCCACACAACCAACTATAGCAATTGGAAGAATAAAATATGCATAGAAAAAAATGGAAATTAGTACTAATATAAGTCTACAAATTATGTACCATAAAGAGAAAATGAATAGGTAAATATTTATATACCTGTAATATCTTGTGCCAATCATGTGTCATTCTTGAGGCTATATAATTGTATCTCTCCTTTCTTTTTGGTCTTTGTGAAGGCACCCTTAAATGAAAGCATTACTCCAGTTGGTGTACGGAAAGAGGCAATCACACTTTTCACCTTATTGTACTCCTTCTTGGTTAAAACCCTTGCACCCTGCGTATCTCTCACTTACAATTGGCCATGCACTTTGAAGGCATCCAATGTTTTGTAAGTCATCCCTTGCACCCTGAGTATCTCATTTACCAATTAAATGGTCCCAAATATTTCTTGCAACATTCTTGAAGATATGCATGGTATCTAAGAGACTATTGATCTTCAACTCACACTAATATGGAAGTTGAAAGAAAATTGAGTGTCTAGACATCCCAACGGGTGGTGGATTGTGGGTACTTCTCCATGCCTCAAACCAATATCTACTTCTCATCATTAGTGTTGAGACATCATGTGGCACATACTTGGGATGTGGAGGGAGAAATTGATGATGTTTTTCATAGACCACCTTCTTTACAGTAGAGAGTCTTTCTGAAACAAGTGATGGTCCACAAATTGGACATTCATGATATTTGAAGGTTTCTAAACCTATTTTAAAATTGAGATGATTGAGAGGTAGAGATATAAACTTAAAGTTTAAAGTTTAAAGATTAAAGTTATCTAGTTCAAGTATGTACCTGAGCACTTCGAGAACTCGGGATAGTCATGCATCATCCAAAGCAAAACTCCTTTTACCTCTGCCTCATGCCTATTTATTGGCCTTGAGAAATCAGGCACTTTGATACCTCACCATAGTCTCTCAAGCTCCTCGATCAAAGACTCAAGGTACACATCCATGTTTGTCACCTTATACTTGCCTGCTCTGCTGGTACAAGGAGAGCAAGCATGATAAGAATTTTATTGATTGCCACCCATGGAGGGAAGTTGGAATTCACCAATACAATAGGCCAAGTAGACCATGATGTGGAGCTGAAGCCGAATGCATTAACACCATCCATGCCCAAGGCAAGACGTAAGTTACGAGGCTCATCTTTAAACTCTTGCCATTGATGCTGCACATGTTGCCATGTTGGTGAATCACCTAACGATCCTCATGATGCCATCAATTGAGCGATAAGTAGCATGCCATGTCATGAGTTCTACAATCCCCTTACATTTAAACATGTGTTGATTGTGAGGAATAATAGGTAAGTGTCTAAAAACCTTTTGGAGAATTTTGTCTCCTTGAAAATAATCCCTATAGTAGCTCTCTCCACATTTTGAACATTGTGTTGCATTCTTTATTCACCCCTCTAAATAGCATGCAATCATTGGGACATGCATGTATTTTTGTATAATCCATACCTAGCATACAGAGCATTTTATGAGACCCATCTCGTGAGTCTGGTTATAGATTTTGAGGGGGAAGAATCTTCCTGAGAAGTATAAAAAATAACATATGAAATTTGTCAAATTCATCTCTACTAAAGTGTTACCTTTAGAAAGGGGTTTAATTGTGTAAGTCCTATGTCCCATGACTTTGGAAGCAATAGATTTAGAATTTGATGCTTTAGCTCCTTTGACCATGAGATTATTCTCTAGTTGGATGGCATTTGTTATGACTTCATCCCATGTAGTCATGTCTCTAATGACTAATCCATTATAGACCACTTCATGTTAAAGCCTGTTGTGGATGAATCTATCCAACAAATTATTATTCGGATAGTGTTCATGCAGAAGGCAACGAGAGTTCAAAGTCTTGATATGGCTAGTGAAATCTCTAACCAATTCCTCTTCTTTCCTCTTGGTTATGTGTACCTATGAAGCTACATTCCATAAGATTGCTTCATGCACAAATTACTTCAAGAACAATCTCCTAAGAGTGGTAAAGTTGAAGTGTTCCTAGACTCTGAGAGTTCTATACCAACCCCACCCTTACCGTCTAATGTTAAACTAAAGGCATTGGTCTTGAAATCCTCATTTCATTCTCCTAGGGTCTCAACCACTTGATCAAATACTTCCAAATGTATCCTAGGATCACCATCTCCAGTGAACTTATGAGTTATCTTGGCTATCTAGTCAGCTTTCCCATGGCTCTGTTGGCCTATCACAGTGCTATGCTTTCTACTACCGCTCTTCCTAGGGCCTGTGCAGAAGCAACTCGGTCTGTGGGGGTAGAGCTAATGCTAGCATAACAGGAGAAATGATAGAAGTAGTTGGAGGTGCAACATGTGGCACTGCATGAGGATGCATTAGTCTAAACCCTAGTAGGGGTAGTTGTGCTACATAAGGCATGTGCCCTACTGGCACCCGAATAGGTGCTCTAGTCACATGGGAACTAGTTGTAGCTGGTCTCATAGAGCAAGAGTTGTTAGCACACTCATTCTAGGAGGGAAGGGTTATTTAATGGGTGCACCAGAATGAGATGTGACCCCTCTAAGAATGGTAATACCAGATATGCCAAGCATGCAGGGGGCTCCATGTGTGAAGTGGTGTTGGCTACCGTGAACTATGGGCATGTGGCTTAGAGGCAATTATGCATTAGTCATCATAGGTGTGATAGTTGATGTGATTTTATCCATTGGATGAGGCAATGTACTAGTATTGTCTTATGCGGGGTAGCTCTAGGATCTACTAAGGTGAAGCTTATGCTAGTCTACCCTTGAGTCCCTACAGCATGGCCTTGTGGGTTAGAAGATGTGGGTTGATCTGGTTCTGGGCTCACAAGAGGTGTTACCATTTCTCTCATTGTGGGAGTTATTGCTTTGGATGTCCCAACTTGCACCATCGGTCTTAGGATCCTTTCATGTTCAATGACCCTATATATATAATCAAAGAGATCCTGCAATCGTTCCTCCTTTGTTGTGGTCCTAGATATGGATTGGACAATCCCTTCCCAACCAACACCATAATTTTGGATACGTCATGCTCCCAATCATTTGTGAGCAGATGTTGATCCATGATTTGCAAGCCTAGCTCTTTCCTTGAGGTAGACACAATGCTATTTCTTGTATCGAGCACTACCTACACAATCTTGCTTTGGGACTCGTTTTGGGTGTATTGGGCTGCTAATCATTGTTGTGCCAATTCCAAAGTCTCTTTTTCCTTTGCTCTAGCAACTTGGATCAGTGTCTCTACCGCCTGTACTTCTTCTGATGTCCTACCATCGGGCATAAGCACTTATGCAAGGGGGGTGGTTCAAAGGTCATAATTGTATCAAGTGTAGTAGGAGCTGTATGGACATGGATATCAACATGAACACTCCCTCCTTGAAATGATGAGATTAGACCACGTGTCTCTCTAGATTTAACCTCAACTCCTTCAGCATATGGTCTATAAGTCGTAAGGTTTGGCTCAGAGGTAGCGGTTGAGATCGGACCTCAGAGGTAGCTAGCTACACTACCAAAAAGACTGGTAGGTGGCTTGATTGGTGAGACCTGGTTAGGGTTTCTACTTCTTGAGACGCGGGATCCTTCCCTACTAGTACAGGTCCTTGTACAATGCTAAACTGGGTTCCCACCAAAGGTCCTCAGCCCAGTGTATGCTAGTACATATCTAGCTCGATAGATGCACTATCATTTATATCAGCCACTAATTTATGCCTAGATCGTAGGTGTATGTGATTTTAGGATGTAGGAACTTCCTACAGATGCCCTGGATAAGTTGTTTTTTTTATATAAATATTTTTTTTTCATAAAACTTTTGGATTGGCACCAGAAATAGTGTTATTTTTTCGGGTAAGTCAAGCACTACAAGCGTCGGCTCCCATAGTAGGGGGCTCCTTAACTATGTAAAAGTGAAAATTTCTTGGGTGTCACACAAGTTGCGCCAATGTGATCGCATTAGCCCAAAACATATATTAGGAAAGTTCGTGCAACTACTTTTTAAAAAAATTATATACTTTTCTTTTACCCTCGAACTTTTGCCTTTCCCCTCTTACCTTTTCACTTTTCACTTTTTATTTTTTATTTTTAACTTTTTAACTTTTTTAATCTTTTATCTTTTATCTTTTCACCTTTTTTGTTTATTGTTTGCGGTTTTATTTTTAGGTTTCACTGAAAAGTGGTTTTCCTAGAATCTTTGACTTAGGGCCAACACATTAAATGCATCCAGCCACACAAAACAGACTTTTGGACATTTTTTGCTAGTGGCTGAAAAGCATGTATGTAATAAATGCGGCAGGCCAATCAACATGTCCCAAATTAGGAATAGGATTAAGTGTAATTAACTCGAATTAATTACACGAATGCAAAAATAGAAAAAACACAATGTTTTGTGTGTGCCAAATTCTCCCCTAATTTTTGTTATTATCCCAATTTATGTAAGGAGTTGAAATTGGGATAAACACTATGCTAGGAAACTGATTTTATGGTCTAGTTCACCCAATTCTTTTAATTTAATGCACGATTGATTGTTTTTTTAGTTTGAAATTGAAAAAATGTAAAAACTAGAAAATGTAAAAATTACAAATTGGGCGTGGGATAAGAATTAATCAAAATGCACTAATTGCAACATTCACAAGAATTGAAAAAAAAACTAAGAAACATGTAAGAATTAAAGAAATTGAACAATATGTATAGGCTATAGAAATTGTAGAAATCAACAAGAATACCAACAATGCCACAAAATGGACACAGTTTCAGTTATTCATTTCTACCCTCCTTGCAAAAATAGAAAACATAATTATAACAGATTTCTTTCATACACAAACACACACACACACACACACACGTATTCAAAATGCATTGTGGCTAAGTGATAGGGCTATTCCTTTGCAGTGGTGCCATTTATGGGAAGCCCTTGCACCATAGAAAGAGTGTAGGACCTAGCCAATGTTGTGGGGGTTTGCCTCATCGCACTCAGGATAATAAAACAGATCAAATCTAGAAGTTAATCTACCATAACCTGGTCCACAATTGCATAAACAAGATGTTTCGGTCACCTCCTGAATGCTTGTGCTCAGATGTTGGTAGGAGATGATGTTGCCGCACACTCACACTCCAACCTCCACTCCAACACTATTGCCACACTCCAATGAAACTTAGACCCTCCTCTCTCACTCAATTGCACACACTCACTCTCTCACATACATGCAACCAAGTACACAAGATCTCAAACAAGCAAGAGGCAAGAAAGAAATAGCATAGGAGAGTAGAGTATAAAAATATGGCACAGTGGAAAGAGATAGCAAGACAAAACACAATAGACAATGCAATACATACACAATGGACATAATTTAAAATTTTGATTCTACCAGAGGTACAAGTGATGGTGCTATCCACTCATGCGCTCCCAAGTAGAGTCTAGATAGCCATCTAGACAGACTTTGGATGGAGTATGTCTAGAAGGGGGTGGATACTCACATGCATTGGATACCTTAGCTCATGGCAACCATGTCCATATATAGTAGTGTAGGCAGTGTTGTAGATGCATATATAACGAGGGTGGTTGCACTACATCGACACGAACATCGCCCGCGTATCAAGAACGCGGCCCACCAACCACCACCCCCACTAATGATATACCTCGTATCCAAGGGAATATTCCTCATACTGTCACCTACATTAACGGACCCCAGCTAATGCTTATATCCTTGACCATCTCCTAACCATCATCAATGGTCAAATTAGTGACCGCATCGACGTCTATGCCAGGGTTCACGAAAGACATGCACCATGGCTGCTTCTTATAATAGGGGACTAACAAATGTGCATTATACATCAAAGTGAGATACATGCTGAGATGCGAGCATTGAGTGCATACTAACATAGAGAACAAGAGCACTCTATTGTATAGAGAATGAGTGGTGAGATTACAAAATGACCCTTATTTTGGCCCCCAGCCTTCACCCCTTGGGCGACTATACTTTAAAAATAGGTCCATGGCTATCCACGGCTACCTAGGCTTGTGCAAACACTTAATCTAAGAATACAATCTCCATAATTAATCTTGTGGCATGCCTTTGATAGACAAGCAGTGTGATCACACACGTAAAATATACAATGATGCTCGAGGTGTCCAATGAGGGGTTAACAAAGACAAAGATATACTTACTACTTCATTTGCTCTGCAAGCTTGATAGTAGAGCAATCTTGCTAACTCTCACTGGATCTATAATTGTACATAATGCCTGGTGATTCTTTGCCCTTGTAATGGAGAATATTTCTTTAACTACAGCAGTAGTCCATGCTATTGTACGATGGTTTCCTTCGCAAACATAAAACATTCAAACCTCAAGAATTGGAAACTTTGATCTTCTTTGAATCTCTTCTTTAAACTCGTTGTTAATGTTATGCCAAATATTATCCCACTCGGCCATGATCACATCATTAGCCATCGTGCTCTCCCTATCACATGTCCACATGGATGCAATGAAGGCACCCTTCACAACTTAATAACCCTCCTTTCCAAAAGTTGTCTTTAGACCTGAAAACATCATCTCTTGATGCCCTAACTCTTGCATAGGGGAATCGATGGGAGGGAATTCATAACTAAAAAGCCTTGTTCTCTACATTATATCTTCACCCCTGTTGATGTGGATTTTGTTCTCATCCCTATTCTTTTCCACAGGAGGAACCTTAAACCACCATGGGGAACAAAAATAAAATCAAGAAACTTTTGTAGATAGCACATGCAATACAAGGGGAGGTACCAGCATTGGAAACATGGCTAGCTTGGTGGGATATCAGGGCATTCCATTGCGTACCTTGGTTCATGACTCAAGATGAGCCTGGTGTTTTTGTGCCAAAACAACTAACCTTTTAGAGACTACACATGCAAGCATGTGACCAAGTGTGGGTTACAAGAGCCAAATCTCATTTTATGAGGCCACTGGAGTTGACATGGCAATGGTAGTTCCACAAAGTGTTAAAATAATGCTTACTTGAAAGGAACGCCTATGGGAAATCGAATAGGGATACAAGATATGGTAGACAAATTTTATAATCAGGGTGCAAGAACATCTTCGAGAAAAAGACTCATGGATCTAGCACACTCTCAAGAGATGGGGATAAACTCTCCTAAAATGTAGCGTGGGAATGTAGATCAACATAGTGTTCACCAAAAAGATCCTCTAGGTGTCATCTTCGAGGAGGACAATCACAAGCCTAAATATGTGATTGATATAGTGAACAATCGGCAAGGTGCCCCAAAAGGTGTACAAGGAGGGAAAACTGAGGCATGTATCGTGATAAAATTACCCAAAACAATGTGGGCTATTCGAAGGATAGAGCTAGGTAAGAAAATGACCTATTTTGGGTGACTACATGAGTAAAGTGTGGGAGATACATCAACGAGGGAGATGGAGATAGAAATGGCAAAGTGCCTGCACCATGCTTTTAGGGACGTCGTAAATACCGTGGTGGTGTTGTTGGGGGGGGTATTTGGTTTTATAACTTGGCTCCCACTCACCCTTGGGATGTTGATGAAAAACATGTGATTGGCACACTTGGCTGCACACTTGGGGTGTGGCCATTGGATGATGGAACATGTCTGTAGCCACATGAGACTCCAATGGATGTGTGCTTTAAAGTGGGGGTCCACCTCCATAATCAACTCAAGAAAACACAACTACAGCAAAAGTTCTTAGTGCTCTTCATCTAAAATATAGGGATGGCAATATTGTTAAGTGGAGATCTTGATTAACTAAAGATTTCCACAATAATGTAGAGAAGGGAAGGACCTTGGATGCACAAGTTGTTTGTGGGAACATTATTTTATGCAATTAATCCCACATATTTTATGCAATTAATCCCACATATTTTACATTCATATTGAAGGGTCCATAGTAAATCGTGTTACCTACTCTATGTCAACTACAGTCTTTCCATGATGCACATGTGAAAAGCTTAAAAAATGAGAGAGTAAGCTCTTGGTATACATGCCATGCAAGCGCTTATACTTGGTGTACTTATTACAGGTTCTCGGATTAGATTCATTGGCTCATGAGTTCATGCACCACATGCAACACTCCCCAAACATGATGAAATGTTTTTTCAAGTCCTCGGTGAGGTAGAATATGCAATGTACCTACATAAGGAGACGTTTTTTTGGTGTCACTTTTTGAAATATAGCACCTTGACATATGGTGGAACTTTATAGCACCTTGAAATATAGTGGAACCTTTTTTTTTGAGGTAAAATATAGTTCCTTGACATATGGTGGAACTTTTTGTTATGGTTGAGCTGTGTTGAAGTTTCTTGTGGTGAGCTTAATATGAGAGGGGTGCTTGTACCATATGAATATAACAATTTAGCTTGGATTAGAACCCAAATTTAAATTTACTCTAGTTGGGTTTCAATATCATGTGAGGAAACCATTGTTTTAATGTTTTTTAAAGGTGATGGGCTGTATCATTTTTAAAGGTGATGGGCTGTATCATTTCTCCAATTACATTCTCTAACTATCACCAAGGCTGCATGGAGGAAAGTGACATATACAAGACCACCTTTAGGACATGAAGTGGTCATTGTGTGAATAGCTTATTTCAAGACAAAACTGAGTATCTTAGACATATTGACGTGTTGCAATCTAGAGAGATTGATCAGCTTCAATACATCATTGTTTGCTAAATCACGAGCAAAGTAGAGGCCTAATCACACGGAATTTAAATCAGACACAAGGACTTCAAAAACACAAAGATTGTTTAATTTACATAGGTTTTTTGAAATCAAATAGAGTTAAACACTTCACATAGATAGAGGAAGAATTAATTCAAAAACAAATTCCTGAGTAACTTACAGTGTAGTTGGAGATAGGGACTTCACTACAAGGGATCGGGCTCATACCCGCACTCCTAGCCGCAAAAAATGACTTGTGGAAAAAAAGTAACGGGCCCGTGTATCATCGCGGCCAAAGACATGCGTGTAAAAGTGCGTGTATAGAAGCAGTCAGACGCGTTGATACGAGGGCACATACACGCATTTTGTAAGTTTAGCTGCGCTTATACACGTGCATTTCACAGAGTATCCGCGTATATACACGTGACTTTTACAAAGTTGACGCGTCTATACCCGCGAACAGAGAGAAAAAAAAAATTCCAGAGAGTGCTATTTGGTACCTGAATGCTGTTCCAGCATTCGAGCACCCAATAACTCTGGATTTTTTCTGTGGGTGCATTGCACCATCCACAAGGAAGATTTAGTGCATTGTCATCACACAATTCAAGAACCACATGAATGCATACATTGTCAATACACGATTCAAGACAGACATGAATGCAATACTATCAATTCACGATTCAATATTACTATCAAAATTTTATGTGTACACATACAAGGGAGTCCATATGTCAAAGTAGCCCATGGCTTCAGTTACAAAAATATATATACAACCACATCCTCAATATGGAATGTGATACTATAAGTTTGAGTACTACTCAGACCCAGATGATGACCTGCTACTCCCTCCATGATCAGATAAGCTCACATCGGTATACATGTCCGATGAGTAGTGCTCATGTCCAGCAGGAGCAATGGCGGCGGGTGGATCATTAGCGGCAGGATCATCAAGAGGTGCAGCAGTAGCTTGTGCTTGTTCAAGTAATATATAGTATATAAGTATATATATATGTAATTCAATAAACCAAAATCATTGGTTTAGAGTTTTCAAGTATCTATCAACCGTATGGTCTCATGGCCATCTCAAACTGCACGTCAGTCACGTCTGCTATGCCGGCGAGCATACCCAGTATTATCGTGGACTGTGGGCTTCCTCCCCATAACCCGTCACTGTATCATAATCAACACAATTTGTACGATTAAAACAATCATAGAATCAATGAATTAAGTAAACAATGAAATAAAGTGGCACGATACTTATTTACGAACTCTGCCTCCCATGACTCGACGGTGCCAGATCCAAAATGCGAAGATTCAATGGTCTCCATCTGGATCCGTCGTGCCTCCACATGCTGCTTGCTCTTCACGCCACCCTCTACTCGTTTCTTTGCCTCCTTCCACTCGCGTTTGTGTGCAGTGGTGGCAGGTTTCTCGTCCTCGGTAGGATAGAGAGAGAGAGAGAGAGAGAGAGGAGGATATTTAAATATTAATAATTAAATTTTTATTGTTATATCAATGAAATAGTATATTTTTTATATTTATAATTTAAGATGCATCTTAAATATTATTTGTTATATTAGTATTATTTTATAAAGATGCTTTTATATTAACACTACTTTGTTAGGTCAACCACATGCTAAATAAACTTTTGCCTCTCAATGATTGGGAACTGTAATTCTTATGCCCAAAATTCTCTAAAGCTTAAAAACAGCTCTACATTTGTTTGAAAAAAATACATCTATTTTAGTTTCTTTTAATGGAAACCATAACCTTCATGGAGTGTAATAAGAGGTTTAATAATACAAGCTCAAAAATCTATTAAATCTCGAGTTTAATAATATAGCTTTTAATAATAAGAGGTTTAATATTCTAACTTTAAAAACTTACAAATTTTAATAATAAGAGGTTTAATAATACAACTTTTAAAATATACAACCTTAAAAATAGCTTACCTCCTCAGTTTGAAAGTTGAAACATTGTTAGGGTTATGTGGGACATGACACTTTCATTATTACAACAAGACAAACAAGTTTGAATCCATGCACTTGCTGCACGATAATCTAATAGATATGCCCCAATCAATTTTGAGGAATTCTAATTCCTTGATGCACCATATGACCCACGAATTAGAATGGCTATAAAACTTACAAATGGCCTCATTGTTGCAAATCGGACTCCCCCAACAAAACACCCCCTCCAAACACACACATGCTATATTTTCATTTAAAAAAATACATAAGAATATGTGAATATGTCATGAATGTTGTAATGACATAAAACTACTCTATTTAAATGGAGTCTATAATTATGGAAACAAATATCTTTGATTTACAAGGTCTATCAATGTAGAAAACTTCTCTTCAAGTGTACACCAAATTGCATGGCAAACATAAGCTTGCAGCTCACTCTTGGGTCCTCAAATCCTCCCTGCATAATCAAGGTGTGCCACACTTTCATAATTATTCCATGAATGCTAGATTCAAAGACAATTGCATGGCAAAAATAAGCTTTCTGCTCCCTTTTGGGTCCTCAAATCTCTCCCTGCATAATTAAGGTATGCCACACTTTCATAATTGTTCCATGACTACTAGATTCATGACTGCTAGGTTCAAAACCAATATCTTTAGTAACTGAACTACTAGTCTTATGTGCCTCTATGTGGGGATGAGCTAATATTATTTTTACAATAATAATCTCATGAAATTTATTTCCCAAATTATTCAAACAATAAAATATAATATATAGGTAATATGCACAAGAAGACAACAAAATTGTTGAGACCTAAAACATTGAGACGTAAAATTCAGCAACCTAAAAATGTTGTAATTAAACTCGACATTTAGACCTAAAACTATTGAGACCTAAAAACATTGAGACCTAAAATGTTTGTGAGGCAGCTATTGTGAGACCTAACATGACCTTTTTGAGGCAGATGCTTTGAGACCATACACGATGTTTGTGAGGTGGCTGTTGTGAGTGCAAGGGAGGGTGGCTTTATTTCAAATGAAGAGAGACACTGGTTCTTTAAATATAGTCTCTCCTTCAATATCCAGGACAATGCTTTCATCGCATGATCCTTCCTCTCTGAATTCTTCATCAATTACCCTATGAAAGAATATCACTATTTTAAAATTTCTATGGCATAAACATTTAAACATTTCACTTTATTACATGAAAAAATAGGGAGTACTACTCATATTTGAGAGTTGAAACCCCGAGTTTGTTGTGCTACATTGGTGTTGCAGTGCGAACTAGAAGACTCTAGGTTGCATTGATATACTCACTAAGAAAATATCAAAATAAGTTTCACTATGTTAATTCAAAACTAATATTTATCAATAATGATAAAAAAACTATTTTAGAAGAATAGCAATCTAATCTTTAAATAAGAATTAAAAAGATCCACCTCTTGATGCACCCATTTCACTATGGGAATGTTTGTATTGATATTTTTTGCAAGAATTCTAATGAATGCCTCTCATATTCGTTGCTAAAATACTTGGCAATGTAAAATTTTGGGTTTTTCCTCTTGGATGCATCCCTTTCACTAAGGAAAATGTGTGTATTAATACCTTTGCAAGAGTTTTGGAGACCTATCATATTCTACACTCAAATCCTTGGCAATGTGAATTTTTGGGTCTTTCCTTAATTCATTTACCTAGCACTAGTGGGTGAATCATGAAATGTTTCTCCATCATTATTTGAGCTCACCCATAGGCTATGTATGTATTCCTTGGTAAGTATTTAGATGGCTTAGCACATGCTAGGAGTCTTTTGTATCCTCTTCCTACTTTGGATTTTAGGTTTGTACTTGGCCTTGGCTTTTACCTTATTCAATTTCTCTTCAGCTAAGAGACTGAACTTTAGGTTACATCTTATAAGCTCTCTCATGAGATTCTTTCAATGAAATGTCACCTTCTCATCAATAGTAATGTAGTGCTATGATTGAGCCATAAATCTTCTCTCAATGGTAATGTAGTGCTAAATTATTGAGAGTGTGTGTGTGTGACTAATGAGTTCTTTTAGTTCACACAACCACATTGTGAACATTTATAAGCATTTTAGGTGCATTTAATAAAACTGAGAAAAGGGATACTTCTATCATCTGAAATTCGAGTGAAGGTTATATATAAATGTGAAAGGTCTTTAGAAATGGCCTTGATTGCATGTGGTACAAGGGGTTTTTACATAGTGACGGTTGACTGACTACAATATACACCCATCCAAGAACATTAGTAATGTGACCAAATGCAATTTTTTTCTCTACTTGAATTAAAGTGTTTCCTTACATTCATGATGCTTTGTTATAGAAATGACCTTAGATAGACATAATAAAATCCTCTATAAGGAACTCCCCTTTGAAAGGAAAGAGAGAGAGAGAGAGAGAGAGAGAGAGGAGGATATTTAAATATTAATAATTAAATTTTTATGGTTATATCAATGAAATATTACATTTTTTATATTTATAATTTAAGATGCATCTTAAATATTATTTGTTATATTAGTATGGATTTATAAAGTTTCTTTTATATTAACACTACTTTGTTAGGTCAATCACATGCTATATAAAAGTTTCCCTCTCAAGGATTGGGAACCGTAATTCTTATGGCCCAAATTCTCTAAACCTTAAAAATAACTCTAAATTTGTTTGAAAAAAAAACATCTATTTTAGTTTTTTTTAAATGGAAACCATAACCTTTGTGGAGTGTAATAAGAGGTTTAATAATACAAGCTCAAAAATCTATTAAATCCTGAGTTTAATAATACCCCTTTTCATAATAAGAGGTTTAATAATACAACTTTAAAAACTTACAAATTTTAATAATAAGAGGTTTAATAATACAACTTTTAAAATATACAACCTTAAAAATAGCTTACATCCTCAATTTGACAGTTGAAACATTGTTAGGGTTATGTGGGACATGACATTTTCATTATTAGAACAAGACAAACAAGTCACAATCCATGCACTTGTTGCACGATAATCTAATAGATATGCCCCAATCAATTTGGATGAATTCTAATTCCTTGATGCACCATATGACCCATGAATTAGAATGGCTATAAAACTTAAGAATGGCCTCATTGTCGCACTAGGAATCCCCCAACAAAACACCCCCTCCAAACACACACATGCTATATTTTCATTTAAAACTACATAAGAATATGTGAATATGTCATGAATGTTGTAATGACATAAAACTACTCTATGTAAATGGAGTATATAACTATGGAACAAATCTCTTTGATTTACAAGGTCTATCAATGTAGAAAAACTTCTCTTCAAGTGTACACCAATTGCATGGCAAACATATGCCATGATTGCTAGATTCAAAGCCAATTGCATGGGAAAAATAAGCTTGTTGTTCCCTCTTGGGTACTCAAATCTCTCCTTGCATAATTAAGGTGTGCCATGCTTTCATAATTGTGCCATGACTGCTATATTCATGAGTGCTAGGCTCAAAGCTAATATCTTTAGTAACTGCACTAGTACTCTTATGTGCCTATGTGTGGGGATGAGCGAATATTATTTTTACAATAATAATCTCATGAGATTTATTTCCCAAATTAGTCAGACAATCTACTATATAGGTAATATGCACAAGCAAACAACAAAATTATTGAGACCTAAATCATTGAGACGTAAAACGCAGAAACCTAAAAACATTGTAATTAAACTTGACATTTAGACCTAAAAATGTTGAGACCTTAAAACATTGAGACCTCAAACGCTGAGAATCAAAACATTTGTGAGGCAGCTATTGTGTGACCTAACACGACCTTTTTGAGGTGGATGCTATGAGGTGGCTGCTTTGAGACCATACATGATGTTTGTGAGGTGGCTGCTATATGAGTGCAAGGGAGGGGGGCTTTATTTAAAATGAAGAGAGAACTACACCTAGGGAAATATTCCCCTTTCAATTTCGGCTGTAGGTCCAAGAAAAAGGTCCCTCTCTTGGATTGTTTTGGTTGTCAATGTTTTGCTAGAGTTTGTTGGTTGTGAGCTATGTACGATTCTCTCCTGTTTGTTTGCTCTATGAGTCATGGTTTTCTTTGTGAGCTATCTATGTCAATGAAAACATTGCTGATCCATGAGAATCCAAGGCTTATCTAGCTATTTCCTACAATCATGCTTAGCGCGATTGAACAACACAGCTAGATAGGCATGGTTTCAGTATGTGGTGGTTTAGTATGGAAGAGCACTCATATGGAAGCTTAATACGTGAGAATGCAATGTTGTGCTTTGGGAGATTTGTGTGTGATATTCCAAGGCTTATCGAGCCATGCTTTTGGAGCTTAATACATGAGAATCCAAGGCTTATCTGGCCATTCCATTCAATCGCGTTTGACCACAATTGAACATCACTACTAGATAAGCCATGGTTTCAGTATGGAAGGGCACACGTATTAACATTCCCATGGATCCTTGAATGCTATTTTGGAGCTCAAAGTGGTTGTATCCAATCAAGGCATATGACAATTCCACACTCTTCTTCATAGGTAGGGAGGTCAAGTGATTTTGGATGAAAGATCCCTGCCCCCTTGTGCAACAAAATCGAGGGTGCAAGTAGCGGAAGTAGCACTTCTTGCGCAGGGCAGAGCCTCTCACTCGGGGCCTTGTCCATAGATATCCGAACAAGAGACTAATCCCTCGGTTCTTCCAAAACCGAACCCGAAAAAACTTTCCTCGCCTAGAAAACACGGGCGATTCCTCCAGGATATTTTTATTCTAACGTAGTCAAGAGCCTTAAATAACCAAACTGATCCGACCGAACCCGTAAGTCACATGATCAGATCACGAAAAAGACTTGCACTTGGATCATAGAGACCAACGCTTTTTTCCTCATCAAGAGGCACAAGCTCATAGGACCCAAAAATATATTCACTTAAAGGAAGTATCTGGCCATCTCTTATTGCAAACTTTCCACACCGGCCAATATGTCAAACCAACCTACATTTCTTGCATTGCGAACAAACTACATATCAAAAAAACCAGCTTTATGTGTCTAGCTACATATCAAAAAAACTTTAATGCATCGAGAGAAAATGTGTGATATTACTCTACATTTGGAATTTACACCTAAGAAATCTCTGCTAGCTTGGGAGTAGTGAATCTACTCGCCTTTTCACCCCAACCCTGGTAAGAGATCACCTTCTTGAAAAACTCTTTACTACAGTCAGGGTTGGCAATTTGTGCCAGCCCATGTCTCCTCTTTGTAAATAGCACCTCTGTCTCCTTTAGGGCATCGTTATAATTCTTATCAAACATTTCTATGTTCTGATTGTATTCTCTACTCCCGGCACTCAGGCAAGTCACTAACCTTCACTTGGTATGTGGCATCGAACTCAAACTGCAAAATGCATTTACGTTTTAGAAACATTTTTGGAAATAAAAATATGGCTTTATTATAGTTTGAGTATGAGGTGTTCATATCCCTAAACACCAATTGAGAGCTGAGTGCCATGGGAAGCTTCAACCACTTAGATCTATTAGGCCATCGATGCCTAAGAGCTTTATTGGCCCATGCACAATCCTTGTCACACCAGAAAATATAAGGGTTAATTCTAGACATGTAGTGGAATCAGATATACCTTTCTTCTCAGCAACTTGAAACTTGACTCTTTCACATTGTCAAAGCCCATGATGCTAAAGTGTTGACGCAGGTCTGCTAGGCTCCAATACTTACTTGCTGCCACTCGCTCAATCCATCCATTTTTCATCATCACAGCTACCTCAATAGGCATAATTTCTTCTTGTGAGGCTTGAAGTGGGATCCATGTCCCGTGCTTTTGCATCCATCTTTGGTAGTGCAGACGCATGTAAAAATAGAGCGTGCCTTCAAGAACCTAAAAGACACTGTAGAATCTACTACATTGCACTTGTACACATCACCTTGATGTGACCCCTTCATTAACCTCCCAACGCTCTCCTAGTAATCTTTGAATGAAGTCAGACCGTACCTCCTTACAAATATACATTGTTTTTTTTTGGTGCATTGGCATGGAATTGAACATGTGCACAAAAACATGTAAAGGACAAAACCAAATTAGCCCTCTTAACCTAGATGCCTTTGAAAACTTGAGTGATGTCTTGATATCACTGACCATCTTAAACTTTAAGCATAAGATGGTCCAAGCATCACGTTTGGGCCATTCGGGATTATTAAGAGGGGGGTTGGGGATCTCTTCTAGCTTGCCAAATAAACCTAGTTTTTTATCTACAAAATATGAGTGAGAAAAGAAAAAGATATTGTTCTGTACAAGATCACTTGGGCTTTGAGATACAAACAATGCCTCTCCAATAATGGATGCATGCATAGCATAGAAAACTCCAGTAAGGCTTTGGAGTGGTTGTTCCTCAACATAATTAGAGGAAAAAATATGTGCAGAGAGACATAAGAAAATGGAGAATCGTAAGAAAATTTGATACAAAAAATCCAATATTAGCATGTTGTTAAAGCTGTGTTTATGTTACACTGACAATTTGAAGGAAACCTTGGTCGTTGGCCTTGAATGTATAGATCTCCAAGGGTATACACATGTTGCACTATGGCAACCAGTCCTTCCTTCTTAGTATGCTTAAAGCCTTGTAGATGCCCCTTCCAATGATGTAGCATATTCCCCAGTTGACGCACTCGATGTGGTCTCTTAGAGCTTGGCTGCATGTAGACCCTAGCCTCAACCCTGAATCTTGTTGCTGGAGCCCAAACTCCATTCTCATCTCTTGTGTTATGGAGCACAAGCTCTTCCACCTTCTCCCTAGGTCGTCTCACATTATTGGAAGAGGCCATGGTGGTAAGAAAAGAGAAGAAGGGAAAAGAAAAGCTTGTTTTGCAACACAGGAGTGGAGAGGAGAGAAAGTTCAGGGTTTTTAGTGCAGCAATGGAAAGCTTAAAAGAGGGTTAGAGTTTGAGAATAGGCTTCCTGAACCTAGAGTAGACTAAAGAGGGATAGAGTTTCTGTAGCAGCAATGGAGAGGGAGGGAGCTTGAGAGAGAGAGAGAGAGGGAGATTGAGAGGGAGGGAGCTTGAGAAGAATGTAGAGCTTGAGAGGGATGGAGTTTCTACAACAATGGAGAGCTTAGAAAAGGAAGAAAGAGGGAGAGGGAGCTTGAGATTGAGGGAGCTTGACAAGGAGGGAGAGCTTGAGAGGTATGGAGTTTCTACAGCAATGGAGAGCTTAGAAGAGGAAGAAAGAGGCTCAAAATGAGCTTTCCAAACCTAGAGTATGTTGGGGGGAAGTTTGAGATGGAAAACACACTTTTGGGAAAAAATTAAATTTTTTTAATTTTTAGGGTTTTTAATTTGCGCGATTCTAGGTGGGGGACCTCTAAGTTTGGACCCAAGAGGTAGGGGGACAAGAGTAGTAACTAGGCCCCATAAGCAAACCAAAGCCTAGGCCCCCTAGGGTGAAAGAAGTCAAAAATGTGCACCCAACCCTCTTCCTATTGGTCCATTCCTAAATCAAAAATTAATCCAAGAGGCCCTCTTTGCGTCCAAAAAATTCCTAATGTGAGATGTGAATGGATGTGGTGATGTGGATATGGGTAGATGAGAATGGATGAGATGTGATGAGAGGATAGATGTGATGAGATGTAATATGATGTGATTGAATGAGAATGGATGAGATGTGATGAGGATAGATGTGATGAGATGTAATGTGATGTGATTGGATGAGAATAAATGAAGGAAAATGGGAATACATATGATTGGATGTGGATTAAGCAATGTGAATTGACGTCGAAGAATGTGGAATAATGAGAAATGATATGGAACAATGTGGAAAAATGAGAGTTTGTTAAAAACTGTATTTATGACCTGTTTTTAAATGACTATTTTATGTCAAGAATGTTGGGGAAGCATTTTGCCCATCTTGTGAATGAGGTCATGGAGACCTAAGTGATAAAGTTGCAACAGCTGACGGAGAGTCAACAGAGAACGTCTCATGTAGCAAGGCTGACCGAGGTCTTGACCAGCCTCGGTTCAATTTAAATGGTGAACTTCTGGTACGGTGGATGAGGGACCTAGGAAGCAACCTATGAGTGAAGCGCTAGGTGACCTGCGAAGGAGCCTAGAGGGTGCTGACCATAAAGTGCTCGGGCTCTGGGTCGCCAAAGATACCCACACGTGCCTCGAGGAAGAAAAAGAGAACAAGGAGTTAGAGTTGTTTTCTGAACTTGGGCATGGATCTGGTTTATTGGCCTTGCTGGTCCTTAACAGATGAGTCCATGGCTCTTTTATATGGATATGTTTGTTGATCTTGCTGATCTTCAACGGAGAGTCCATCTAGATTTTTATGTTAGAGCATTCTTTGTGTGGATACATCATCATGTGTACTAGTTCCAATTGATTTACACACTATAGGTCTATGCAAAGTTGGAGGAGATCTCACCCACCATAACTAGCATGCATGAGAGGGCCACACTCGACTCTCTAGGGTGGGTATCACAAATGACCTCAAAGCTTTTAAGAAGATGTGCTTTGATATGGCATTTGGTGGAAAGAGAAAATGCATGCCATCCTAGATATTGACCAGCAACCACACTTGCCATGCATGGCATATCACCTCTTGTAAATGTATGTAGTAGCATGCCACGATACTGTGTGTCTCATATTATTGTTAGTCTATCATATTAAAAGGGTATTCAAATGTTTCTGTATTAGGCAGTGGTGGATAAGTTGTGTGTGTAATTAGATATGTATTCTCGAGCACCCTTCAGACGCATGGGTGTATTCCCAGAGAGAGGAGACGATATTGTACCCCGAGGACTGGATCGATGATCTATGGGGCAAGGACACTTGAATATCGTCATGCACATGGTCGATAGAATACCCCAAGGCAGAGTTTCCTCTTAGAGGGAGGTTGAGCAGTTTCAGAGTAAGTTTCATTGTGTAGGGCAGCATGTTTCTATGAACTATAAAGCTCATTTTTTAGGAGTTTATAATTGCTATATGGGTTGTATGCAAGAGCAAAGAAGAGAAAGAAGCCTCTCACCAAGAAGCAATTGAAGGAAAAGGACAATAAATCGTCCATCAATGAGCGACCAAAGGAAAAGGGCAAGAAGCTAAATGAACATGCACCTTGGTCATCCATGACCATGATAGCAATGCCGAAAAAGAGGTCATAGCTAGAGTGGGAAGAGGTTGATGATGATGAGGATGTTGAGGATAGTGCCCCTGAGGATAATGAGCATGAGTCCCACACACGGGATGATAAAGCATATGAGCTCGAGCATGGGTTGGAGAGTCCAAAGGATGACGACATAGATGTATTGGGATTCAATAAAGTAAACTTAACATCTTTGTGTTTTAACATAAGTTTATTCTTTGGACATTGGGAATAACATGTGATTGGTCTTGTCAAAATGAAGACTTCAATTCACAAGTGGTGGACCCTCTCCACTTAGGACTCAACTCTAATATTGATCACCTATGTCTCGAACTTTTGGAAAAGCAAAAACACAAGTATGATCTCTTACCCATGCTAGTCACTTTCTCCATTCGTCATGGTTATATAGTTTACAATCCACTTATATGTTATGTTGTTCCAATATTGCACTATTGCAAGATTCTATGATTCTGGGGGGAGAGGGGGGGGTCACTCATAAATATGTAAGCGTAGCACATGGATTCAACAGAAGGGATCTTTAAAATCCCATTTTTACACATTTTTTACATACAAGAGGGTACTATTTAAAGGGGGCATTCACAGGTTGAATAGAAAACGGGTATGTTTTATTCATAAAAAACTCTGAGATAAGGTAGGTTATCTGCAGGCAATTCTAGAGTTTATCTGCATTTGTGCCACCAATGGAGCCCTATGACACTTAGTTGTGATGTGAATGAGAAGTTGATTGAGCTATAGAAGAATAGTCTAGCAAAGATAGCCACATAGGGTGTATATATCTACACTTCGGAGTATGTTGCAAAAATATTTCATTTGCCTTTGCAAAAACTATCAACACTTATAAGGGTATTTTTACTTCACCTTTACTCACTTGGTAACATGGTAGAATTACTACACCTAAATCTATGGCTAATTGATTGTTTACCAAAATCATAGGTAGGAAACTCCTACATTCAAGTAAGCTGTAAACTACACCAACTCCTACTTTGAACATCTAGTATATCTCAAATAGTGTAAAATTTGAAGATGGTCAAAACTAGAAAGTTGTATCCAATCGTATTATTATGGGAATACATTTTAAGCTCTCTTAAACACATTATTCTACCCTCTTAGACAATTCTAGGATGCTTGGATTATCTTTGTGTTAAGCTAAATCAGGTTAATATCCTGGGTGATGCCATTATAAATATTAATATGCTTGGTATACATTGACGTATGGTTGGGGCCTCCAATGTTTGTTACAGTTCGGTTTGTATGGAAGGGTGATTCATGGGTTACTTACACCTAGCAAACATGTGTGTGGTTATGGTTTGTATACTTTTGAAATATTTGTTTGCCAATTTATTGTTGGTTATTTTATAGGTAAAGAAGATTCAAAATATTGATGAGAATTTGCACATTCTTATTATTTCGCACATATTTTTGAAAACAAGCTTTGCATATACATGTGCTAGCTTGTGCACATTTTGATTTATTTTTGAAAGCCTTGGTTTATCAAGCTTAGACTTGAAATTCAATATTTTTGTAAAGCATGATATGCTTTGACCCTAGCCTCAATTTATGGACACTCTATTTTGAGCATAAGAGAGGGTCGTGGCCTATTTCAAAATAAAGATTTACGTAAATACTCATGTGTGGGGGAATATTCCACATACATGAGGGGGGTTGATTGCACCCTATTTTTGAGTCATTATCTTAAGCTCAATATTTTTCTTTGTTATTCAAATCTTAAATATGTTAAATTTGTGGTCTTTTGATGAGTTATTTGGTGTGAATAATCTATTTTCTTGCAAGTTCCTATTTTCTCTATCTTCCTAGAATTGGATCTGTGTCACATATGCACTATCATCCTACAATGCCTCATTAGCACCAACATCATAGGCTTGGAGATATTATAGTTACGCCATAGTTATGTAGCAATAGGATCTCACCTACCACCAATCAAGCTTAAAGGTCTGTATATACCTAATGTAATTCGTTGTGATTAGAGTAAGTAATACAAGGATAGAAAGGAATATAAAGGGATGATCAACAATCCACTTAGATATCAATTAAGGAATTGAGTTAATTCTACTATGTGTCAAGTTCATCTGATTTATTTAAAGTTGTAGTGCACAAGCATTAATCTTTCATAATACAAGCATTTCCTTGATATGCATGAATAAAGAGTTATACCAATACATAGAGCACGATATGCAATCATAGATCTCATAGAGAGATCTATATGCATGCATAGAGAGCTATATCTATGTATGGAGCCTATAGAAAGCTCTATGCATGTATAGAGAGCTATATCCATGCATTAATAGTAGAGAGCCCTATGTGTGCACAAAGAACTATATTTGTGCATAGAGCTCATAAAGATCTCTAGGCATGTATAGAGGGCTATAACCATGCATAGAGAGATCTAGGCATGTATAGAGAGTTATATCCATGCATAAAGCACTCTATACATGTGATACCGTACTCCTTTTTTTATACATTAATATGGTAGCATAAATCACACTAAGCATAGAGCACCTCACTTGAGGCCTCACTTGAGGCCTCATATCACAATATCGTGACACTTGGCTATTATGTCACCTCCCCTCAATTTCAATGAAATAATCCCGTTAAGGAAACTTTAATTATTCCTCCAAGTATTTTCCCTCCATAATTCTCACAAGAAGGTAACATCCCATTGACTTTGTGGGGCTTAATAAGATGTTCTAACTCCTTGATGAAGGTGATTCCTCTATCCTTATTCATGATAGTTGGTCTAGACTACTTATTCTCATTGTGAAATATAATTTGATCTCATTTTGGAAAATACCCACAAGGTTAGGTATCCCTTACCACCCACTTTCTAGAGTTTTATCCTTTTTTTACTCGGACCAACTTTATAGCCAGCCTAGCCATGTCCAATCCTAAGAATCTAGACTCTTTAGACCTATGGATCTTGTATGAGCTGACACACCCATTATTAAAATTATCATTTAACTCACACACACCACTTAAATGGAGCTCACACATGTACTCCTCTGAAAACATTCTTTTCGTAAAAACATATCATACAAATCTTGCACCTAACATCCATAAGTTCCACATATCTAATCACATAACATAAAGAAACACATCAGTGTCACAATATCATCACATATCCACTAACATAATGTAAATAAACACATCAATGTCTTAATATCATCATGCATATCTTCTTGCACCATGACTGCGATCCTCAACAAGATGGCCTGTATTGTCAAGCACAATCACTCATCATTGATCTCATTAGGAATAGTGCAGATGTCATACATTCCACAAAAATTATGAAAATCCCACTATCCTTAGGAGTTGTTTCACCCACCCATTACCACTCCCAAAATCTTGTACACTATTCTATGCAGAGCGAGGGGCCACGTATGTCTATTACTGACATGCATCCTTAGTCACCAAGCTCCATCTTGCCCTCAGTCAATGTAGAATCACTTCCTTATAATCACACCAAACATGCTGAGATCCCACCCACATTCAACCAAGAAGAGTCAAGCCTTCCTGTGATGCACCCATGGATGATATCCACGTGGCCATTCATGAATCTATGTGATACCTAATAGGAATCAACAAACAAATAACACATTTACAAAACGTGAATATAATATATCGAGGGGTTCACTATAAGTAAACCCTCTATATCACATGAGTTCAAGGCTTATTTTTAAAATCCCTTATCTGTGAATTTTTCATGAATAAAATATACCCTTTTTCTATTCAACCTGTGAATACCCCCTTTAAATGGTACCCTTAGCTATGTAAAAAATGTGTTAAAAAAGGATTTTAAAAATCCCTTCTGTTGAGCCCACGTGCTACGCTTACATATTTATGAGTGACCACCCCCCCTATAATATTAAAATAGTAAAACATGACTTTACCCAAATATGCACAATATTCATATCAAAAAGTGATGTACACCACCACAAGCTCGAGGAGGCAACTCTCCACTTGATACTCCGAGTAAGTTAAATTCCTCTAGTTGCATGTTCTTTGCAAGTTCTTCTCAAGGCATTCCTTTGTAACTTATTGTAGTCAAGTCATAGGAGATTACAACTCCTGAGTCAAATGGTCATTCTCGTCAAATTTTTAACGTGAAGTTTTTTAAGTGCATTAGGGGTATTTTGAAGGTTTATGTTCTCTAAGAGCCTCCTTAATTTAACAATGCACATTGATCTAAGTCTCAGACTTCTTTACCCAAGAATGAACAAATAGTATCTTTTATCTCAACAAATAAGTCACCCTTATTTTCCATTCAAGTTTTTTTTCTTTAAGGACTTATTCTCCATAATCCCTTTTGAGGTGTTCTCCTCCACAAGTGTAGCAAGATAAGGGTTGAACATGGGCTATAGAATGCATCTCTTGAGCCCTATAGCTTTTTGTTTACCCATGGCCATAAGATTCAATAGGTATTATGTTGTCAAAGTTTTGTTCAACATCCCCCCAAGATCTACATCTCATTTTAGAAACGGTACATAATAGGAATGATATTTGGATTGTACTATATACATTTGGATTGTACTTCCAAAGGCTCAAGTTGTGGAACAAAGGATTCCAAGATGTCTTCAATGAGAGCAACAACTTCCATATGCCTTATGTATGCCACACATGTGGTGGTAGGTTGAGGTCCTAAAATGGGAGGAGTTTTGTTTGGAAATTTAAGGATTCCTCTTCACAGGGGATTGGTACTAGTAGTACGGAATGTAGAGTCTCCACTACCCACTCCAGATGGAGTAGGAAGTGCAAGAAGTTGGGTGGCTATTGGTGGAAGCATGCATATCGACAATTTAGGGTCAATTTAGGTATCATGATTACTATATATCTTCTACAATAGCCACACCACAACCCTATAATGTGGACACTCATTTCTAGTACTTGGTGGAATTATTTTGAAAGAACCCATTTGGATATTTCTTCTTGGTTTCTTGAGCACCTCTATATATCACCTTGAACCATTTGACATCAAAGATGAATAGACTAAATGCTTGAAGTCCAATCTCAAGAATATCTTGAATAGTTCTACAATACTCAAGATTATCCTCTATGACATTGGTATCATGTCTATAATCTCAACTTTCTTGCTCAAGCGTTGCCATCACACCACAACCAAATGTATTTGTTTTAGAATCCACACGTTCCATGTGAAAGTGCCTCCCCTCCTCTGACCATATTGCATTATATAGTTTGTAATAACATTTAAAAAAAGCATGACATTTAGTATAGTGTATTAAATAAGGTATATAATGATTGAAGCATGAGACAAAGATGAAGAATATACTTACTTGAGGGTCACATTCTCGTGTATACTCATGCTCTTCTATTGTGATCATCTCTCCATTTTTCAATGCGATCGATATTTCCGTAGGAAGTCATTCGATATTGATGATCACATTTGGTAGATGTTCTAAGCCGGGTGAGAACAGCAAGCGTCTATTTGTTCTTGTGAAATCTCTTCTCTCATCCTTCATCTATTAATTGCATGCTTCTATCTCCCAATCCACTTCTCCATGATGGGACTATTTAGAATAAAGAATGTATTCACCTTTTTGTCTATTGATTGCATCCTTGTATCTCCCAATCCACTTCTCTATGATGGGACTATTTAGAATGCAGAATGTATTCACCTTTTGGTGTAATGTTTCATTGCCTTCCTTTTCCTTGTGGCACATTAGTGATTAGTTGGTCATCCTCCTCATTACTTCACAATCATGGAATGGAAGGATCTATGCAAGAAAGATGTTTTGAGATATACACAAGAGACTCTTGCATCAATCATCCCTCTTCCATGTTTGCTTCTAGACTTGGTCTTTGTCTCTTAAAATCCTTTAGGGTTTTCATAAACCTTTCAAGAAAAAACATCCATCAAACATGAACAACACCACAAAGCACCATTTCATCAACTAAATGTACCACAACATGCAATTGGCTAGTGAGAATTGTTCTAGAAAAGTTACACACACTGCCTCAATAGCATTGAGAGGATATGTACCTACATACATAACAATTATGTATACTATTTATTATACATAACTTGTGAGCGTATGAGAATACGAAATAGTAAATATAACTTAGCTCTAGAGAATTGAAGAGAAGATTTATTCCTCACCAAGATTGTAAATAACCTCTCTAACCTTCTTGCAACTGTGCAACTGTGCAAGGTATTCTCATGTGGACAATGCATGATTGGCCTGGCTATGGAGAATGCTCAGGTTTGTCTATATCGGGTTACAATGCATGTCCTGTATGTGGTCCTCGACTTGATTCAAGATACTCAAAAGCATTACGAAAGAATGTCTACCAAGGACATGTTAGGTATCTTCCAGAAAATCATGAATTGCGGGATGGTAATCTAGGAAGACCTCCTCCAAGTGCATTGAAGGCAAGCGATTGGAAGATCAAATGGGAGGAATGTGGCAATCATAATCATCATAATCACTACTGTAGGAGCAAGTTGATATAGTTTTACCAATGTTGTTTATCATTGTTAATGTTTGTCTTATGGTTCTTTCATTCATTGTTTACCGTGTAATTTTCATTTCGCACAAGTTTGTCATATGGTTTTTTGTCCAACAGGCCATGGGTGACTCACCGCCCTACGACTACAGTCCAGATTTCTCATTTAATCCTACACCGCAGGGCATGAGTCCCCAACAGTTATATGGTTTTCTTTCGTCCATGACTCCAGAGCAGAGAGCCATGGCTCAAAGTTATTGGGGTTCTGGAGCAGGGACATCTGCCTCACCATCTGGCTTCCCGACGCTAGTTCCCACACCCGTGGGTACGACAGCAGCTCCCACACCTCATACCACACAGCCTTCCACTCCTCTTACAGCTCGATCTACCACCTCTTCACATAGACGGCGCTCACGTAGTAGGTCTTCAGGGGGAGGTTGTTGTGGTGGTAGTGCCACAGATGCTGTGACACCACCACCACGTGAGCGTCGTCCTTCGCTCTCATCTGTTGATAGCACACCCATAGGGTCACCTTCCACTCCCTGGGGTGCACATGACCATGACAACAGCAAGATTTACACAATTAGGGATGGGGCACCAATAATGGATAGTGCAGGGAAGGCAATGAAGACACGCATTCGACAATTGTGCACTATATAGTTTCATGACTCTGTCATGACTAAATGGGATCAACAAGACAAGGGGAAGAAAAATTATATAAACACAAAGATAAAGCAAGAGTTCTAGCCATCTGACCCTATGAATGTCGTCTCTAATGAGTGGATACAGTATACAGCTCGCATTTTGATGGGGCATCGTAGGTCAGAGGCGAGGGACGCATTTAGAGAGGGGAAGGAGAAACCTGTTTGGCTAGATGACAGGGAGTGGGCAGCCATTGCTCAGGAGCTCACCGAGACACCAGACAGGTTTCAACAACAAAGAGAGGCGGCAAGGGCAAGACTCCAAACAGTAGGGGCTTCTCATCTCGGGAGTGGTGGTTACGAAACCATGCGCCATGAATTTGTAAGTGTTTGTAGCAATTTTATTTATTTAAATGTATGTATGTGGGCTAAATGTTGATTTCTAAAAGTTATAATTGTTAATCGTGTGTGCAGGAGTTGGCCATGAATCGCCCACCAAGTAGGCGAGAGGAGAAGTACGCTCACAAACATGGCCTTGTGGCCTTGTTTGAGATGCTTGAAGAAGAAGGAGAGACCGTCAATTGGGAGGCATTACCATGATGTAAGATGACCTTCAAACTAATGAAATATGATCAAAACATTCTTGAGTATTAATGTTTAATTTAATTTCTTGTTTGTCGATCAGGAAAATATGCAAACGAGCACGGTTGTTTTTGTGCTCTATTTTAGACAGAATGGTGCTGTCTGTTTGCTGTTGTTGATCCTGCTCATTGCAGGCAGCTAGGCAACAGCCAGGCAGCACTATTCTGCCCAAAAAAAAATTTCTGCTACAGCGTCGATATATACCCCGGTAGTACTGACGTCGGTATATACAGTGGTATTTTTCTCGGTATTAAAGTCGGTATACGCCCCGGTATTAACCCCGGTATATAACACGGTAGACGCCGCTTTATGCGTCAGTATTACCCCCGGTGAGCGTCGGTATATTAACCGGTATAGGCGCCGGTATTACCACCCGACGCTTATACCGACGCTATTGTTCCGGCGCTTATACCGATGACGAGGCTTTTTTAGACCCCGTTAAATAGCGCCGGTATAAGCCCCGGTATTAGGCTAACATGTAGTAGTGTTGTCTCCACACAACCACAACTATAGCAATTGGAAGAATAAAATATGTATAGAAAAAAATGAAAATTAGTACTAATATAAGCCTACAAATTATGTACCATAAAGAGAAAATGAATAGGTAAATATTTATATACCTGTAATATCTTGTGCCAATCATGTGTCATTCTTGAGGCTATATAATTGTATCTCTCCTTTCTTTTTGGTCTTTGTGCAGGCACCCTTCAATGAAAGCATTACTCCAGTTGGTGTACAGAAAGAGGCAATCACACTTTTCACCTTATTGTACTCCTTCTTGGTTAAAACCCTTGCACCCTGCGTATCTCTCACTTACAATTGGCCATGCACTTTGAAGGCATCCAATGTTTTGTAAGTCATCCCTTGCACCCTGAGTATCTCATTTACCAATTAAATGGTCCCAAATATTTCTTGCAACATTCTTGAAGATATGCATGGTATCTAAGAGACTATTGATCTTCAACTCACACTAATATGGAAGTTGAAAGAAAATTGAGTGTCTAGACATCCCAACGGGTGGTGGATTGTGGGTACTTCTCCATGCCTCAAACCAATATCTACTTCTCATCATTAGTGTTGAGACATCATGTGGCACATACTTGGGATGTGGAGGGAGAAATTGATGATGTTTTTCATAGACCACCTTCTTTACAGTAGAGAGTCTTTCCGAAACAAGTGATGGTCCACAAATTGGACATTCATGATATCTGAAGGTTTCTAAACCTATTTTAAAATTGAGATGATTGAGAGGTAGAGATATAAACTTAAAGTTTAAAGTTTAAAGATTAAAGTTGTCTAGTTCAAGTATGTACCTGAGCACTTCGAGAACTCGGGATAGTCATGCATCATCCAAAGCAAAACTCCTTTTACCTCTGCCTCATGCCTATTTATTGGCCTTGAGAAATCAGGCACTTTGATACCTCACCATAGTCTCTCAAGCTCCTCGATCAAAGACTCAAGGTACACATCCATGTTTGTCACCTTATACTTGCCTGCTCTGCTGGTACAAGGAGAGCAAGCATGATAAGAATTTTATTGATTGCCACCCATGGTGGATTGTGGGTACTTCTCCATGCCTCAAACCAATATCTACTTCTCATCATTAGTGTTGAGACATCATGTGGCACATACTTGGGATGTGGAGGGAGAAATTGATGATGTTTTTCATAGACCACCTTCTTTACAGTAGAGAGTCTTTCCGAAACAAGTGATGGTCCACAAATTGGACATTCATGATATCTGAAGGTTTCTAAACCTATTTTAAAATTGAGATGATTGAGAGGTAGAGATATAAACTTAAAGTTTAAAGTTTAAAGATTAAAGTTGTCTAGTTCAAGTATGTACCTGAGCACTTCGAGAACTCGGGATAGTCATGCATCATCCAAAGCAAAACTCCTTTTACCTCTGCCTCATGCCTATTTATTGGCCTTGAGAAATCAGGCACTTTGATACCTCGCCATAGTCTCTCAAGCTCCTCGATCAAAGACTCAAGGTACACATCCATGTTTGTCACCTTATACTTGCCTGCTCTGCTAGTACAAGGAGAGCAAGCATGATAAGAATTTTATTGATTGCCATCCATGCCCAAGGCAAGACGTAAGTTATGAGGCTCATCTTTAAACTCTTGCCATTGATACTGCACATGTTGCCATGTTGGTGAATCACCTAACGATCCTCATGATGCCATCAATTGAGCGATAAGTAGCATGCCATGTCATGAGTTCTACAATCCCCTTACATTTAAACATGTGTTGATTGTGAGGAATAATAGGTAAGTGTCTAAAAACCTTTTGGAGAATTTTGTCTCCTTGAAAATAATCCCTATAGTAGCTCTCTCCACATTTTGAACATTGTGTTGCATTCTTTATTCACCCCTCTAAATAGCATGCAATCATTGGGACATGCATGTATTTTTGTATAATCCATACCTAGCATACAGAGCATTTTATGAGACCCATCTCGTGAGTCTGGTAATAGATTTTGAGGGGGAAGAATCTTCCTGAGAAGTATAAAAAATAACATATGAAATTTGTCAAATTCATCTCTACTAAAGTGTTACCTTTAGAAAGGGGTTTAATTGTGTAAGTCCTATGTCCCATGACTTTGGAAGCAATAGATTTAGAATTTGATGCTTTAGCTCCTTTGACCATGAGATTATTCTCTAGTTGGATGACATTTGTTATGACTTCATCCCATGTAGTCATGTCTCTAATGACTAATCCATTATAGACCACTTCATGTTAAGCCTGTTGTGGATGAATCTATCCAACAAATTATTATTCGGATAGTGTTCATGCAGAAGGCAACGAGAGTTCAAAGTCTTGATATCGCTAGTGAAATCTCTAACCAATTCTTCTTCTTTCCTCTTGGTTATGTGTACCTATGAAGCTACATTCCATAGGATTCCTTCACGCACAAATTACTTCAAGAACAATCTCCTAAGAGTGGTAAAGTTGAAGTGTTCCTAGACTCTAAGAGTTCTATACCAACCCCACCCTTACCGTCTAATGTTAAACTAAAGGCATTGGTCTTGAAATCCTCATTTCATTCTCCTAGGGTCTCAACCACTTGATCAAATACTTCCAAATGTATCCTAGGATCACCATCTCCAGTGAACTTATGAGTTATCTTGGCTATCTAGTCAGCTTTCCCATGGCTCTGTTGGCCTATCACACAGTGCTATGCTTTCTACTACCGCTCTTCCTAGGGCCTGTGCAAAAGCAACTCGGTCTGTGGGAGTAGAGCTAATGCTAGCATAACAGGAGCAATGATAGAAGTAGTTGGTGGAGGTGCAACATGTGGCACTGCATGAGGATGCATTAGTCTAAACCCTAGTAGGGGTAGTTGTGCTACATAAGGCATGTGCCCTACTGGCACCGGAATAGGTGCTCTAGTCACATGGGAATTAGTTGTAGCTGGTCTCATAGAGCAAGAGTTGTTAGCACACTCATTCTAGGAGGGAAGGGTTATTTAATGGGTGCACCAGAATGAGATGTGACCCCTCTAAGAATGGTAATACCAGATATGCCAAGCATGGAGGGGGCTCCATGTGTGAAGTGGTGTTGGCTACCGTGAACTATGTGCATGTGGCTTAGAGGCAATTATGCATTAGTCATCATAGGTGTGGTAGTTGATGTGATGTTATCCATTGGATGAGGCAATGTACTAGTATTGTCTTGTGCGGGGGTAGCTCTAGGATCTACTAAGGTGAAGCTTATGCTAGTCTACCCTTGAGTCCCTACAGCATGGCCTTGTGGGTTAGAAGATGTGGGCTGATCTGGTTCTAGGCTCACAAGAGGTGTTACCATTTCTCTCATTGTGGGAGTTATTGCTTTGGATGTCCCAACTTGCGCCATCGCTCTTAGGATCCTTTCATGTTCAATGATCCTATATATATAATCAAAGAGATCCTGCAAATCGTTCCTCCTTTGTTGTGGTCCTAGATATGGATTGGACAATCCCTTCCCAACCAACACCATAATTTTGGATACGTCATGCTGCGAATCATTTGTGAGCAGATGTTGATCCATGATTTGCAAGCCTAGCTCTTTCCTTGAGGTAGACACAATGCTATTTCTTGTATCGAGCTCTTTCCTTGAGGTAGACACAATGCTATTTCTTGTATCAATCTTGCTTTGGGACTCGTTTTGGGTGTATTGGGCTGCTAATCATTGTTGTGCCAATTCCAAAGTCTCTTTTTCCTTTGCTCTAGCAACTTGGATCAGTGTCTCTACCGCCTGTACTTCTTCTGATGTCCTACCATCGGGCATAAGCACTTATGCAAGGGGGGTGGTTCAAAGGTCATAATTGTATCAAGTGTAGTAGGAGCTGTATGGACATGGATATCAACATGAACACTCCCTCCTTGGAACGATGAGATTAGACCACGTGTCTCTCTAGATTTAACCTCAACTCCTTCAGCATATGGTCTATAAGTCATAAGGTTTGGCTCAGAGGTAGCGGTTGAGGTCGGACCTCTGAGGTAGCTAGCTACACTGCCAAAAAGACTGGTAGGTGGCTTGATTGGTGAGACCTGGTTAGGGTTTCTACTTCTTGAGACGCGGGATCCTTCCCTACTAGTACAGGTCCTTGTACAATGCTAAACTGGGTTCCCACCAAAGGTCCTCAGCCCAGTGTACGTTAGTACATATCTAGCTCGATAGATGCACTATCATTTATATCAGCCAATTTATGCCTAGATCGTAGGTGTATGTGATTTTAGGATGTAGGAACTTCCTACAGATGCCCTGGATAAGTTGTTTTTTTTATATAAATATTTTTTTTCATAAAACTTTTGGATTGGCCAAAGTTTTTCCAAAACATGTCATTTGTGTTTCTTAACCTATTTGGCACCAGAAATAGTGTTAGTTTTTCGGGTAAGTCAAGCACTACAAGCGTTGGCTCCCATAGTAGGGGGCTCCTTAACTATGTAAAAGTGAAAATTTCTTGGGTGTCACACAAGTTGCGCCAATGTGATCGCATTAGCCCAAAACATATATTAGGAAAGTTCGTGCAATTACTTTTTAAAAAAATTATATACTTTTCTTTTACCCTCAAACTTTTGCCTTTCCCCTCTTACATTTTCACTTTTCACTTTTTTTTATTTTTAACTTTTTAACTTTTTTTTATCTTTTTTCTTTTCACCTTTTTTGTTTATTGTTTACGGTTTTATTTTTAGGTTTCACTGAAAAGTGGTTTTCCTAGAATCTTTGACTTAGGGCCAACACATTAAATGCATCCAGCCACACAAAACAGACTTTTGGACATTTTTTGCTAGTGGCTAAAAAGCATGTATGTAATAAATGCGGCAGGCCAATCAACATGTCCCAAATTAGGAATAGGATTAAGTGTAATTAACTTGAATTAATTACACGGATGCAAAAATAGAAAAAACACAAAATGTTTTGTGTGTGCCAAATTCTCCCCTAATTTTTGTTATTATCCCAATTTATGTAAGGAGTTGAAATTGGGATAAACACTATGCTAGGAAACTGATTTTATGGTCTAGTTCACCCAATTCTTTTAATTTAATGCACAATTGATTGTTTTTTTAGTTTGAAATTGAAAAAATGTAAAAACTAGCAAATGTAAAAATTACAAATTGGGCATGGGATAAGAATTAATCAAAATGCACTAATTGCAACATTCACAAGAATTGAAAAAAAAACTAAGAAACATGTAAGAATTAAAGAAATTAAACAATATGTATAGACTATAGAAATTGTAGAAATCAACAAGAATACCAACAATGCCACAAAATGGACACATTTTCAGTTATTCGTTTCTACCCTCCTTGCAAAAATAGAAAACATAATTATAACATATTTCTTTCATACACAAACACACACACACACACACACACACACACACACACACACACACGTATTCAAAATGCATTGTGGCTAAGTGATAGGGCTATTCCTTTGCAGTGGTGCCATTTATGGGAAGCCCTTGCACCATAGAAAGAGTGTAGGACCTAGCCAATGTTGTGGGGGTTTGCCTCATCGCACTCAGGATAATAAAACAGATCAAATCTAGAAGTTAATCTACCATAACCTCGTCCACAATTGCATAAACAAGATGTTTCGGTCACCTCCTGAATGCTTGTGCTCAGATGTTGGTAGGAGATGATGTTGCCGCACACTCACACTCCAACCTCCACTCCAACACTGTTGCCACACTCCAATGGAACCTAGACCCTCCTCTCTCACTCAATTGCACACACTCACTCTCTCACATACATGCAACCAAGTACACAAGATCTCAAACAAGCAAGAGGCAAGCAAGAAAGAAATAGCATAGGAGAGTAGAGTATAAGAATATGGCACAGTGGAAAGAGATAGCAAGACAAAGCACAATAGACAATGCAATAGATACACAATGGACATAATTTAAAATTTTGATTCTACCAAAGAGGTACAAGTGATGGTGCTATCCACTCATGCGCTCCCAAGTAGAGTTTAGATAGCCATCTAGACAGACTTTGGATGGAGTATGTATGAAGTCTAGAAGGGGGTGGATACTCACATGCATTGGTGGATACCTTAGCTCATGGCAACCATGTCCATATATAGTAGTGTAGGCAGTGTTGTAGATGCATATATAACGAGGGTGGTTGCACTACATCGACATGAACATCGCCCGCGTATCAAGAACGCGGCCCACCAACCACCACCCCCACTAATGATATACCTCGTATCCAAGGGAATATTCCTCATAATGTCACCTACATTAACGGACCCCAGCTAATGCTTATATCCTTGACCATCTCCTAACCATCATTAATGGTCAAATTAGTGAGACCGCATCGACGTCTATGCCAGGGTTCACGAAAGACATGCACCATGGCTACTCCTTATAATAGGGGCCTAACAAATGTGCATTATACATCAAAGTGAGATACATGCTGAGATGCGAGCATTGAGTGCATACTAACATAGAGAACAAGAGCACTCTATTGTATTAGAATAAGAGAATGAGTGGTGAGATTACAAAATGACCCTTATTTTGGCCCCCAGCCTTCACCCCTTGGGCAACTATACTTTAAAAATAGGTCCATGGCTATCCACGGCTACCTAGGCTTGTGCAAACACTTAATCTAAGAATACAATCTCCATAATTAATCTTGTGGCATGCCTTTGATAGACAAGCAATGTGATCACACACGTAAAATATACAATGATGCTCGAGGTGTCCAATGAGGGGTTAACAAAGACAAAGATATACTTACTACTTCATTTGCTCTACAAGCTTGATAGTAGAGCAATCTTGCTAACTCTCACTGGATCTATAATTGTACATAATGCTTGGTGATTCTTTGCCCTTGTAATGGAGAATATTTCTTTAACTGCAGCAGTAGTCCATGCTATTGTACGATGGTTTCCTTCGCAAACATAAAACATTCCAACCTCAAGAATTAGAAACTCTGATCTTCTTTGAATCTCTTCTTTAAACTCGTTGTTAATGTTATGCCAAATATTATCCCACTCGGCCATGATCACATCATTAGCCATCGTGCTCTCCCTATCACATGTCCACATGGACGCAATGAAGGCACCCTTCGCAACTTAATAACCCTCCTTTCCAAAAGTTGTCTTTAGACCTGAAAACATCATCTCTTTGCCCTTGTAATGGAGAATATTTCTTTAACTGCAGCAGTAGTCCATGCTATTGTACGATGGTTTCCTTCGCAAACATAAAACATTCAAACCTCAAGAATTAGAAACTCTGATCTTCTTTGAATCTCTTCTTTAAACTCGTTGTTAATGTTATGCCAAATATTATCCCACTCGGCCATGATCACATCATTAGCCATCGTGCTCTCCCTATCACATGTCCACATGGACGCAATGAAGGCACCCTTCACAACTTAATAACCCTCCTTTCCAAAAGTTGTCTTTAGACCTGAAAACATCATCTCTTGATGCCCTAACTCTTGCATAGGGGAATCGATGGGAGGGCATTCATAACTAAAAAGCCTTGTTCTCTACATTATATCTTCACCCCTGTTGATGTGGATTTTGTTCTCATCCCTATTCTTTTCCACAGGAGGAACCTTAGACCACCATGGGGAACAAAAATAAAATCAAGAAACTTTTGTAGATAGCACATGCAATACAAGGGGAGGTACCAGCATTGGAAACATGGCTAGCTTGGTGGGATATCAGGGCATTCCATTGCATACCTTGGTTCATGACTCAAGATGAGCCTAGTGTTTTTGTGCCAAAACAACTAACCTTTTAGAGACTACACATGCAAGCATGTGACCAAGTGTGGGTTACAAGAGCCAAATCTCATTTTATGAGGCCACTGGAGTTGACATGGCAATGGTAGTTCCACAAAGTGTTAAAATAATGCTTACTTGAAAGGAACGCCTATGGGAAATGGAATAGGGATACAAGATATGGTAGACAAATTTTATAATCAGGGTGCAAGAACATCTTCGAGAAAAAGACTCATGGATCTAGCACACTCTCAAGAGATGGGGATAAACTCTCCTAAAATGTAGCGTGGGAATGTAGATCAACATAGTGTTCACCAAAAAGATCCTCTAGGTGTCATCTTCGAGGAGGACAATCACAAGCCTAAATATGTGATTGATATAGTGAACAATCGGCAAGGTGCCCCAAAAGGTGTACAAGGAGGGAAAACTAAGGCATGTATCATGATAAAATTACCCAAAACAATGTGGGCTATTCGAAGGATAGAGCTAGGTAAGAAAATGACCTATTTTGGGCGACTACATGAGTAAAGTGTGGGAGATACATCAACGAGGGAGATGGAGATAGAAATGGCAAAGTGCCTGCACCATGCTTTTAGGGACGTCGTAAATACCGTGGTGGTGTTGTTGGGGGGGGTATTTGGTTTTATAACTTGGCTCCCACTCACCCTTGGGATGTTGATGAAAAACATGTGATTGGCACACTTGACTGCACACTTGGGGTGTGGCCATTGGATGATGGAACATGTCTGCAGCCACATGAGACTCCAATGGATGTGTGCTTTAAAGTGGGGGTCCACCTCCATAATCAACTCAAGAAAACACAACTACAGCAAAAGTTCTTAGTGCTCTTCATCTAAAATATAGGGATGGCATTATTGTTAAGTGGAGATCTTGATTAACTAAAGATTTCAACAATAATGTAGAGAAGGGAAGGACCTTGGATGCACAAGTTGTTCGTGGGAACATTATTTTATGCAATTAATCCCACATATTTTATGCAATTAATCCCACATATTTTACATTCGTATTGAAGGGTCCATAGTAAATGTGTTACCTACTCTATGTCAACTACAGACTTTCCATGATGCACATGTGAAAAGCTTAAAAAATGAGAGAGTAAGCTCTTGGTATACATGCCATGCAAGCGCTTATACTTGGTGTACTTATTACAGGTTCTCGGATTAGATTCATTGGCTCATGAGTTCATGCACCACATGCAACACTCCCCAAACATGATGGAATGTTTTTTCAAGTCCTCGGTGAGGTAGAATATGCAATGTACCTACATAAGGAGACGTTTTCTTGGTGTCACTTTTTGAAATATAGCACCTTGACATATGGTGGAACTTTATAGCACCTTGAAATATAGTGGAACCTTTTTTTTTGAGGTAAAATATAGTTCCTTGACATATGGTGGAACTTTTTGTTATGGTTGAGCTGTGTTGAAGTTTCTTGTGGTGAGATTAATATGTGAGGGGTGCTTGTACCATATGAATATAACAATTTAGCTTGGATTAGAACCCAAATTTAAATTTACTTCAGTTGGGTTTCAATATCGTGTGAGGAAACCATTGTTTTAATGTTTTTTAAAGGTGATGGGCTGTATCATTTCTCCAATTACATTCTCTTACTATCACCAAGGCTGCATGGAGGAAAGTGACATATACAAGACCACCTTTAGGACATGAAGTGGTCATTGTGTAAATAGCTTATTTAAAGACAAAACTGAGTATCTTAAACATATTGACGTGTTGCAATCTAGAGAGATTGATCAGCTTCAATACATCATTGTTTGCTAAATCATGAGCAAAGTAGAGGCCTAATCACATGGAATTTAAATCAGACACAAGGACTTCAAAAACACAAAGATTGTTTAATTTACATAGGTTTTTTGAAATCAAATAGAGTTAAACACTTCATATAGATAAAGGAAGAATTAATTCAAAAACAAATTCCTGAGTAACTTACAGTGTAGTTGGAGATAGGGACTTCACTACAAGGGATCGGGCTCATACCCGCGCGCTTCTAGCCGCAAAAAATGACTTGTGGAAAAAAAGTAACGGGCCCGTGTATCATCGCGGCCAAAGACATGCGTTTAAAAGCGCGTGTATAGAAGCAGTCAGACGCGTTGATACGAGGGCACATACACGCGTTTTGTAAGTTTAGTTGCGCTTATACACGCGCATTTCACAGAGTATCCGCGTATATACACGCGACTTTTACAAAGTTGACGCGTCTATACCCACGAACAGAGAGAAAAAAACAATCCAGAGAGTGCTATTTGGTACCTGAATGCTGTTCCAGCATTCGAGCACCCAATCACTCTCTGAATTTTTTTTGTGGGTGCATTGCACCATCCACAAGGAAGATTTAGTGCATTGTCATCACACAATTCAAGAACCACATGAATGCATACATTGTCAATACACGATTCAAGATAGACATGAATGCAATACTATCAATTCACGATTCAATATTACTATCAAAATTTTATGTGTACACATATATACAAGGGAGTCCATATGTCAAAGTAGCCCATGGCTTCAGTTAAAAAAATATATATACAACCACATCCTCAATATGGAATGTGATACTATAAGTTTGAGTACTACTCAGACCCAGATGATGACCCGCTGCTCCCTCCATGATCAGATAAGCTCACATCGGTATACATGTCCGATGAGTAGTGCTCACGTCCAGCAGGAGCAATGGCGACGGGTGGATCATCAGCGGCAGGATCATCAACAGGTGCAGCAGTAGCTTGTGCTTGTTCAAGTAATATATAGTATATAAGTATATATATATGTAATTCAATAAACCAAAATCATTGGTTTAGAGTTTTCAAGTATCTATCAACCGTATGGTCTCATGGCCATCTCAAACTGCACGTCCGTCACGTCTTCTATGCCGGCGAGCATACCCAGTATTATCGTGGGCTGTGGGCTTCCTCCCCATAACCCGTCGCTGTATCATAATCAACACAATTTGTAAGATTAAAACAATCATAGAATCAATGAATTAAGTAAACAATGAAATAAAGTGGCAAGATACTTATTTACGAACTCTGCCTCCCATGACTCGACGGTGCCAGATCCAAAATGCGAAGATCCAATGGTCTCCATCTGGATCCGTCGTGCCTCCACATGCTGCTTGCTCTTCACGCCACCCTCTACTCGTTTCTTTGCCTCCTTTCACTCGCGTTTGTGTGCAGTGGTGGCAAGTTTCTCGTCGTCGGTAGGATAGAGAGAGAGAGAGAGAGAGAGAGAGAGAGAGAGAGAGAGAGGAGGATATTTAAATATTAATAATTAAATTTTTTTTGTTATATCAATGAAATAGTATATTTTTTATATTTATAATTTAAGATGCATCTTAAATATTATTTGTTATATTAGTATTATTTTATAAAGTTGCTTTTATATTAACACTACTTTGTTAGGTCAACCACATGCTAAATAAAATTTTGCCTCTCAATGATTGGGAACTGTAATTCTTATGCCCAAAATTCTCTAAAGCTTAAAAACAGCTCTACATTTGTTTGAAAAAAATACGTCTATTTTAGTTTCTTTTAATGGAAACCATAACCTTCATGGAGTGTAATAAGAGGTTTAATAATACAAGCTCAAAAATCTATCAAATCTCGAGTTTAATAATATAGCTTTTAATAATACGAGGTTTAATATTCTAACTTTAAAAACTTACAAATTTTAATAATAAGAGGTTTAATAATACAACTTCTAAAATATACAACCTTAAAAATAGCTTACCTCCTCAGTTTGAAAGTTGAAACATTGTTAGGGTTATGTGGGACATGACACTTTCATTATTACAACAAGACAAACAAGTTTGAATCCATGCACTTGCTGCACGATAATCTAATAGATATGCCCCAATCAATTTTGAGGAATTCTAATTTCTTGATGCACCATATGACCCATGAATTAGAATGGCTATAAAACTTACAAATGGCCTCATTGTTGCAATCGGACTCGCCCAGCAAAACACCCCCTCCAAACACACACATGCTATATTTTCATTTAAAAAAATACATAAGAATATGTGAATATGTCATGAATGTTGTAATGACATAAAACTACTCTATTTAAATGGAGTCTATAATTATGGAAACAAATATCTTTGATTTACAAGGTCTATCAATGTAGAAAACTTCTCTTCAAGTGTACACCAAGTGTACACCAATTGCATGGCAAACATAAGCTCGCAGCTCACTCTTGGGTCCTCAAATCCTCCCTGCATAATCAAGGTGTGCCACACTTTCATAATTATTCCATGAATGCTAGATTCAAAGACAATTGCATGGCAAAAATAAGCTTTCTGCTCCCTTTTGGGTCCTTAAATCTCTCCCTTCATAATTAAGGTATGCCACACTTTCATAATTGTTCCATGACTACTAGATTCATGACTGCTAGGTTCAAAACCAATATCTTTAGTAACTGAACTACTAGTCTTATGTGCCTCTATGTGGGGATGAGCTAATATTATTTTTACAATAATAATCTCATGAAATTTATTTCCCAAATTATTCAAACAATAAAATATAATATATAGGTAATATGCACAAGAAGACAACAAAATTGTTGAGACCTAAAACATTGAGACATAAAATTCAGCAACCTAAAAATGTTGTAATTAAACTCGACATTTAGACCTAAAACTATTGAGACCTAAAAACATTGAGACCTAAAACATTTGTGAGGCAGCTATTGTGAGACCTAACACGACCTTTTTGAGGCAGATGCTTTGAGACCATACACGATGTTTGTGAGGTGGCTGTTGTGAGTGCAAGGGAGGGTGGCTTTATTTCAAATGAAGAGAGACACTGGTTCTTTAAATATAGTCTCTCCTTCAATATCCAGGACAATGCTTTCATCGCATGATCCTTCCTCTCTGAATTCTTCATCAATTACCCTATGAAAGAATATCACTATTTTAAAATTTATATGGCATAAACATTTAAACATTTCACTTTATTACATGAAAAAATAGGGAGTACTACTCATATTTGAGAGTTGAAACCCCGAGTTTGTTGTGCTACATTGGTGTTGCAGTGCGAACTAGAAGACTCTAGGTTGCATTGATATACTCACTAAGAAAATATCAAAATAAGTTTCACTATGTTAATTCAAAACTAATATTTATCAATAATGATAAAAAAACTATTTTAGAAGAATAGCAATCTAATCTTTAAATAAGAATTAAAAAGATCCACCTCTTGATGCACCCATTTCACTATGGGAATGTTTGTATTGATATTTCTTGCAAGAATTCTAATGAATGCCTCTCATATTCGTTGCTAAAATACTTGGCAATGTAAAATTTTGGGTTTTTCCTCTTGGATGCATCCCTTTCACTAAGGAAAATGTGTGTATTAATACCTTTGCAACAGTTTTGGAGACCTATCATATTCTACACTGAAATCCTTGGCAATGTGAATTTTTGGGTCTTTCCTTAATTCATTTACCTAGCACTAGTGGGTGAATCATGAAATGTTTCTCCATCATTATTTGAGCTCACCCATAGGCTATGTATGTATTCCTTGGTAAGTATTTAGATGGCTTAGCAGATGCTAGGAGTCTTTTGTATCCTCTTCCTACTTTGGATTTTAGGTTTGTACTTGGCCTTGGCTTTTACCTTATTCAATTTCTCTTTAGCTAAGAGACTGAACTTTAGGTTACATCTTATAAGCTCTCTCATGAGATTCTTTCAATGAAATGTCACCTTCTCATCAACAGTAATGTAGTGCTATGATTGAGCCATAAATCTTCTCTCAATGGTAATGTAGTGCTAAATTATTGAGAGTGTGTGTGTGTGACTAATGAGTTCTTTTAGTTCACACAACCACATTGTGAACATTTATAAGCATTTTAGGTGCATTTAATAAAAAGGGCTTACTGAGAAAAGGGATACTTCTATCATCTGAAATTCGAGTGAAGGTTATATATAAATGTGAAAGGTCTATAGAAATGGCCTTGATTGCATGTGGTACAAGGGGTTTTTACATAGTGACGGTTGACTGACTACAATATACACCCATCCAAGAACATTAGTAATGTGACCAAATGCAATTTTTTTCTCTACTTGAATTAAAGTGTTTTCTTACATTCATGATGCTTTGTTATAGAAATGACCTTAGATAGACATAATAAAATCCTCTATAAGGAACTCCCCTTTGAAAGGAAAGAGAGAGAGAGAGAGAGAGAGAGAGAGGAGGATATTTAAATATTAATAATTAAATTTTTATTGTTATATCAATGAAATATTACATTTTTTATATTTATAATTTAAGATGCATCTTAAATATTATTTGTTATATTAGTATGGATTTATAAAGTTTCTTTTATATTAACACTACTTTTTGTGGAGTGTAATAAGAGGTTTAATAATACAAGCTCAAAAATCTATTAAATCCTGAGTTTAATAATACAACTTTTCATAATAAGAGGTTTAATAATACAACTTTAAAAACTTACAAACTTTAATAATAAGAGGTTTAATAATACAACTTTTAAAATATACAACCTTAAAAATAGCTTACATCCTCAATTTGACAGTTGAAACATTGTTAGGGTTATGTGGGACATGACATTTTCATTATTAGAACAAGACAAACAAGTCACAATCCATGCACTTGTTGTTGCACGATAATCTAATAGATATGCCCCAATCAATTTGGATGAATTCTAATTCCTTGATGCACCATATGACCCATGAATTAGAATGGCTATAAAACTTAAGAATGGCCTCATTGTCGCACTAGGAATCCCCCAACAAAACACCCCCTCCAAACACACACATGCTATATTTTCATTTAAAACTACATAAGAATATGTGAATATGTCATGAATGTTGTAATGACATAAAACTACTCTATGTAAATGGAGTCTATAACTATGGAACAAATCTCTTTGATTTACAAGGTCTATCAATGTAGAAAAACTTCTCTTCAAGTGTACACCAATTGCACGGCAAACATATGCCATGATTGCTAGATTCAAAGCCAATTGCATGGGAAAAATAAGCTTGTTGTTCCCTCTTGGGTACTCAAATCTCTCCTTGCATAATTAAGGTGTGCCATGCTTTCATAATTGTGCCATGACTGCTATATTCATGACTGCTAGGCTCAAAGCTAATATCTTTAGTAACTGCACTAGTACTCTTATGTGCCTATGTGTGGGGATGAGCGAATATTATTTTTACAATAATAATCTCATGAGATTTATTTCCCAAATTAGTCAGACAATCTACTATATAGGTAATATGCACAAGCAAACAACAAAATTGTTGAGACCTAAATCATTGAGACGTAAAACGCAGAAACCTAAAAACATTGTAATTAAACTTGACATTTAGACCTAAAAATGTTGAGACCTTAAAACATTGAGACCTCAAACGCTGAGAACTAAAACATTTGTGAGGCAGCTACTGTGTGACCTAACACGACCTTTTTGAGGTGGATGCTATGAGGTGGCTACTTTGAGACCATACATGATGTTTGTGAGGTGACTGCTATATGAGTGCAAGGGAGGGGGGCTTTAGTTAAAATGAAGAGAGAACAACACCTAGGGAAATATTCCCCTTTCAATTTCGGCTGTAGGTCCAAGAAAAAGGTCCCTCTCATGGATTGTTTTGGTTGTCAATGTTTTGCTAGAGTTTGTTGGTTGTGAGCTATGTACGATTCTCTCCTGTTTGTTTGCTCTATTAGTCATGGTTTGCTTTGTGAGCTATCTATGTCAATGAAAACATTGCTAATCCATGAGAATCCAAGGCTTATCTAGCTATTTCCTACAATCATGCTTAGCGTGATTGAACAACACAGCTAGATAGGCATGGTTTCAGTATGTGGTGGTTTAGTATGGAAGAGCACTCATATGGAAGCTTAATACGTGAGAATGCAATGTTGTGCTTTGGGAGATTTGTGTGTGATATTCCAAGGCTTATCGAGCCATGCTTTTGGAGCTTAAAACATGAGAATCCAAGGCTTATTTGGCCATTCCATTCAATCGCGTTTGACCACAATTGAACATCACTACTAGATAAGCCATGGTTTCAGTATGGAAGGGCACACGTATTAACATTCCCATGGATCCTTGAATGCTATTTTGGAGCTCAAAGTGGTTGTATCCCATCAAGGCATATGACAATGCCACACTCTTCTCATGGGTAGGGAGGTCAAGTGATTTTGGATGAAAGATCCTTGCCCCCTTGTGCAACAAAATCGAGGGTGCAAGTAGCGGAAGTAGCACTTCTTGCGCAAGGCAGAGCCTCTCACTCGGGGCCTTGTCCACAGATATCCGGACAAGAGACTAATCCCTCGGTTCTTCCAAAACCGAACCCGAAAAAACTTTCCTCACCTAGAAAGCATGGGCGATTCCTCCAGGATATTTTTATTCTAACGTAGTCAAGAGCCTTAAATAACCAAACTGATCCGACCGAACCCGTAAGTCACATGATCAGATCATGAAAAAGACTTGCACTTGGATCATAGAGACCAAGACTTTTTTCCTCATCAAGAGGCACACAAGCTCATAGGACCCAAAAATATATTCACTTAAAGGAAGTATCTGGCCATCTCTTATTGCAAACTTTCCACACCGGCCAATATGTCAAACCCACCTACATTTCTACATATCAAAAAAACCAGCTTTATGTGTCTAGCTACATATCAAAAAAACTTTAATGCATCGAGAGAAAATGTGTGATCTTACTCTACATTTGGAATTTACACCTAAGAAATCTCTGCTAGCTTGGGAGTAGTGATTCTACTTGCCTTTTCACCCCAACCCTGGTAAGAGATCACCTTCTTGAAAAACTCTTTACTACAGTCAGGGTTGGCAATTTGTGCCAGCCCATGTCTCCTCTTTGTAAATAGCACCTCTGTCTCCTTTAGGGCATCGTTATAATTCTTATCAAACATTTCTATGTTCTGATTGTATTCTCTACTCCCGGCACTCAGGCAAGTCACTAACCTTCACTTGGTATGTGGCATCGAACTCAAACTGCAAAATGCATTTACGTTTTAGAAACATTTTTGGAAATAAAAATATGGCTTTATTATAGTTTGAGTATGAGGTGTTCACATCCCTAAACACCAATTGAGAGCTGAGTGCCATGGGAAGCTTCAACCACTTAGATCTATTAGGCCATCGATTCCTAAGAGCTTTATTGGCCCATGCACAATCCTTGTCACTAAACTTTGACAACAACGACTATGGATCATCAAGGCCCACACGTTTTATCATGAATTTATCATGTGCTATTGTGTTTGGTAGTGACCCTAGAAATTTTGCATGTATAATAAATTAGGTTAATGATTACATATAAGAACTTTGTTCATTTCAATCAAAAAATAACAAGACACAATTCACTTACTCGTTTATCATGCACGGCATAGGAACTCAGCCTCCTCCTCTTGCAAGAATAAAACCACCCTAAAAATCACCTTTGGAACCGTGTTTCTTTCAACTCGAGTGGTTCTTGCCCATTCCTACCATGCTTTGAGTCGATGGTTGCCGTCCTAGAAAACAAACATCTTCCCAACCATATGTTGCCATCCTTCTCTTTGCTCTAGTATTGTGTCAAACTCTCTGGACAATGATAGATCGTGAGTGACCAACTACATTTCGATGATCAAATGGAAGTTTCTCTTGGCTAGGAAAACTCTTAGAGACAAGGCATGCCACCATTGTTAACTGATATTTACTCTCTTCCATACTTTTCATCATTGCTTTGATGCAATCCTCATTTATACGAATTGTAGGGTTTGCAATGAGACAATAGTTAGGAAGTTTAGGAAAGCGGTGTTGATTATCAACCAAGTGATCCTCCACCCAATTCGTGGAGATGTGTCAATCAACCACTTGGCTGAAACTCTCCTTTATGGACTCCTATTCTTCAACAATCACGGCACCACATGATTTTTTATGGGTGTTGCAAGAGTAGGCCTTGCACCCAACTTTAATCGAGATGTATTAGTGACCTCGCTTGAAGTGGCAACTTGCCACATGTCTACATCCTACGATACTAAAACTCGCGTGGATTTTCGGTGAAGCCGTTGGATTCTAAATGCATTTGGGGAGGCATTATGTTCAGAGTGGTGAGTGTGTGAGATGACAAGAGAGTGAGGGATCTAGATTATCTGAGAAAGTGAGGGAGAGATTGGAAAGAGTATGAGGGAGAGAGGATGAGAAGGAGAAAGTGGAAAGAGTATGAGGGAGAGAGGGCCTAGAGAGAGGGCCTACGAGGGTGTGTGAGGGAACCAACCATTGTGTGAGGGCGTGAGAGGGCCTACGAGGGTGTGTGAGGGAACCAACCATTGTGTGAGGGCTTGTGGGTGTGTGAGAACTTGAGCACAGTGGGCATGCGAGGGCTTGAGTCCAGGGGGGCATGCGAGGGCTTAAGTGCAGGGTGTGGGTTGTTTATGAAAGGGGGCGTGGTAAGAGAGAGCCGTTAGATGGGCCATCTAATAGTGACTGCCACCATGGCAGGCACCATGTGTGCAAGAAGTGCCATGTCAATGCCATGTGTATTGCCCCCCATTCAGGCCATACACATGGCATTACCATGTGTATTTCATGAATGTAGGCATTGCCATGTGTATTGGCTAAACACGGGCAATACACATGGCGCAAAGTTTCTTGTATTTGTAATGCCTGCGTTCAAGCATTACACATGGCATACACTAATCGGTGCCATGTGTAATGCCTTGATGGGAAATACACATGGCATGCCACATGTACTTCCCATCAAGTATTACACGTGGCATAAATATGTACAATACATGTGGTATGCTAAGTGTAATGCCTGAATGCGGGCATAACACATGGCACATGCCACATATGTACATATATATATATATATGTATATATATATATGTGTGTGTATATATATATGTATATATATATATATATATATATATATATATATATACATATATATATATACATACATACATACATACATACATACATACATACATATGTATGTATGTATGTATGTATGTATATAAATATATACATATACATATATATACATACATACATATGTATGTATGTATGTATATATATATATATACATATACATATATATATGTACATAGAAACACTTAACATTTTCTGAGATTTTCTAATCACCTTATGAAAGTGCACTGAGCTCACATAGAGAAACCCCTATATGCTATAGAAAACCATTTAAGCCAAGAAACAACCATAATTCCAATTTCTTTTTCTTAGTGTTAAAGCATTCCCTCTTTTTCTTAAGATTATGATTCGTCCCAAAACTATAAATCATTTCATCTCATGATCCATCTCATGATCCATCTCATTTCATCTCATGATCCATCTCATTTCATAAAGGGTTTACCTTGGTATGGTTCACAATTCATGCTTTTTATTGAAGCTTACCTACTCATGAGAAGAGCACTAACTTCATCCTACCTTTACATGAATAGAAAAAAGCCTTAAGGGCATAAATATTAAAATACAATATATATTTATGTACTATATATATATATATATATATATATATAAATCTTGAAAATCTATAGCAACTATACATAAAATCTACACTAAAATCTATTCAAATTTGCTATGAATCTGCACTCAGCATAACACTCTCCAACTCTACAACAGAAATCTGAGAACTGTGCATAGCAATGTGAATATTCTACACAATATACATAGCAACGTTGACTTTTTGCACCACAATCTTCTAGTTCTTGTTACAATGCTTCTCCAAGAACTCAAGATTTGGGAATTTAGGGTTTGATCTTGTAGTAATTAGGCCTGAAGGATTGATATTTAAAACTGTAGGCTCTCTAAGCAAGATAGTAAAAGAAAATCACTCAATATTGGTTACTAAAATCTTTTCAAATCCTAATTTCAAAAATCAAGATTAAGAAGATAAAGAAGTTCAAGAAATCAAATAGTAAAGTGGATTAGGGTTTTGAAAACAATGATTAATACAAATTCAAAAATGATTAATAGAACTTTCATTGCTAATCTTATCAAAACAAGAAATTAGCAAATCTGAAAACTGTGTAAGAAAAAATTTCAAAAATGATACTAATCTGATTTAAAAAATACATTTCAGAAAATTGAGTTAGCAATAATTCTGAAAATGATTAATCTCCTAATCAAAGCATTAAGATCTAAGCCTAGAGCTTTGATAGAAATGAGATAAAGGAAAAATTCTAGACTAACCTTGGATTATCCTAATTATAAACAGATGGGAAAACTGAGAAAGTAAACTGCATGTTAGAGGATATTCTTAGAATGTATGTCAATGAAAAGAAAACCAATTAGATTGAATTCTTACCTTTAGCCGAGTTTTCTTACAATAGTTCATGGCATAGATCCATCCAAATGACACCTTCGAGGCCGTTTATGGACAAAATTGTTATACACTAGTGAACTTTTCAGACCTAGAGAACCAAGTTGAGGTTTCCAAACAAAGAGATGCTTGAGAGGATGGATGAGGAAGTCAAGACTATTAGGGGGTGTATCAAGAAGGTTGAACATAGACAAAAATTCTATTATGACAAGAAGCATGCACCTAGTGAGTTCAAAGTCAAAGATATGGTATTTTTGAAAGTCATTTCTAAGAAGAGTAACTTAATTCTTACGAAGGATAGAAGACTATCACCCCATTTCGCAAGTCTTTTTAAAATCTTAAAGAGGATTGGAACATTCGCTTATGAACTAGAATTGCCTAGAAATATAAAAGTGCATCATGTATTCCATGTGAGTTTATTGAAAAGTTATGTTGCTAATCCTTCTCATGTTTTACAGGACAAATTTAGGATTCGGGCAGATGGGAGTTTAAGGGTCGACGAACCTCAGTTCATTTTGGTTAGAAGGACAAGGCAAATTAGAAATAGGACTATAGTTGAAGTTTTGGTTAAGTGGGATGTATATCCCTTAGAGGATGCTTCGTGGGGGTAGACATAGATTCATTGCATGTAGAGTTTCCTTCATTTAAACTCTCACACAATAGAGTTCTCAAAGAAGGGGCAATTGTGATGCTTCATAGTTTTGTATAAATATTTTTCATAAATTCATGTTGTAGAAAGTGTGTGAATGTTTTGTTAGGACATCTAATGTGTTTTGACGAAATTTTGTGCCGTAGGAAATTTTTGGTTTTGGTCATTTTCAAGTAGTTGCCATTTTTGTGGGTGAGTTTTGATTAGGTTAGAGATGGAATTAGGAGAAGTTTCGTAGGAGAGAGTTTTTCCATTTTGTACATAGAACAAGTTTGCTCAAGTGATTCATTTTATTTCACATCCATTTGGTGACTCCAAATTGGGTTTTGAGTGGTTTTGTGCTAAAAATGTGCCTAGATTTTTGTGTCAACATTGCAGGTCCTAAACGGAGGTCAAGAATAAAGATTTAGCCTTAGACAGAGATACAAAATCTAAGAGGAGGATGGAATGTTCGAGATGAGCTATTGAGAATCCTCATCGGATCAACAAGACACGAATGGCGCACCATGGAAAAGGGATTTTTTCCCAGTGTTTCTTAAAAAAACGTAATCTCATGGAAATGATGATCGCGTGCGAGGAAAGCTTCCCAAATATGCTTTTTCAAAAAAGGGTGACATCAACAAAAATATGGCACACGGATCGAGAAAGATTCAGAAATTGATACTTTTGGCTTTCAACGTGAAGCTGAGGAATACACAGAAATCAAAGAAGAGGTTGAGAGTGAGAGTGAGAGTGTGTGTGCGAGTGCGAGTGTGAGATTTTCATGAGAGTGAGTGTGAGTGAGATAGCTCGGGAGTGGTCGTGAAAGATCATTTCTCTCTTCTTCTTGCCATGTATCTAGTAAGAGGTGTGAGGTTGTGTTACAAGAGGGAGATTTGTGTCCTTGAGGTTTTTCATCTTGCTTGGACGAAGATCGAGAGAGTGTAATGATTCTTTCTTTAGTTCCTTCTTGTATGTAAGGTAGATCACTCAAGGAACAATAGGAAAGAAAGACAACACTTGATTAAGTAGAGAGACTAATAGAAAATAGCATGTGACACATTGGCACAAGAAAAAAAGGAGCTTCACTACAATAGAATGATAGTATAGTAGCATTATATATAACTACAAGCCTTGGAAAATGTTGGAGTCATTTTGTTGCTGCTATTGATGCTACTATATTTATTGCAAGCAGGAGGATTACTCAGCATGAAAATTTCACTGTTGGGCAGTGTTAATTTGCTATTATAAACACTGCGTAGCACCTAAAATAAACTTGTAAAAAAAGCTGGCACAAACTGGGAAGTCCTCACAGAACTCTTTTGTCTTCCATAGCTTTAAAAAAAAGTGTTCTGTCCCACATTTTGTTTGAAATAAAGAGATAGTAAAAAGAATTGGACAAAAACATTAACAAAAATATATATTCAACCAACTTCAAACAATTACAAAATATTGATAAGGGCTTTAGTCATATACAAATAGTTGATAAGTGCTTTAGTCATATAAAAAATAAAATTAAAGGGATGACTAATCATCATCCTCATCTTCAAAATCAATTTCTTTATCTTCATGGTGTTCTTCATGTGCATTGCTCAAATCATCTTCACTCTTCTACAAACATGCATACATGAATAAGATAAGTATTAAATAGTAAAAGAGAATATATAAATAAGAAAAAGGCTTATATATTACTTACCTCGTTAGCAGGTGGTAGTTCCAAAATGGACTCATTCAAGGGAATACCTCGCATGTGCATCCATGCCAACAATTACTTTTGGGGGGGTGCTTACCTCGGGGGGGTTAACCTAAAAATATGTATGTTTACCACGTGAGTTCAATTGGAGGGATTTTTTAATTCAAAATTTTAAGGTAAACTTATAGAAATACATTTACAAAAAGGGTTTTTAAAATCAAATTTGAAACAAAAATCATAAGTCCATAAAGAAAAAGGTGTCCTTTTCACAGGTAAGGGGTTTCTTAAATACCCCATGAATGCATGTGATACATAGGGTTTCTTAGTAGTGCACCCCCCCCTCTGAGGTTGTGAGATCCCTGTTCCCACCACACAACAGATTCGGGGTACTAGCAGCGGAAGTAGCACATCTTGCGAGGGGCAGGGTCCCACACTCCGGGCCTCACCCACGGATATCCGGACAAGAGACTAATCCGTCGGTTTTTCCAAAACCGAACCTGGAAAAACTTCCCTTACCCGAAACGCACGGGCGATTCCACCAGGATAACTTTTTACTCTAACGTAGTCAAGATCATTACTGATCACGCTGATCCGACTGCACCTATAAAGATACTCGGTTGGATCAAGGAAGAAACTTGCACTTGGATCATTGGGATCAACGCTTTTTTCCCCATCAAGAGGCACAGCCGCCGTTGATCCCTATCCATAGAACAATTACTATCCGAGATTTACTTTATCTATTGTAGTAACAGAAATTGAGTCTCGATTTACTGATCCATCAGTCCAGCCTAACCCCATCCGATCCCATGGGTTAGCCAACCGCCCAGCCACTGTAGTGATGGGATCCAATTTGGAATTTGGTTAGGTTTTGTCCCAGGTACCAAGGAAAAGAGTTTCAAGGTCCCCTAGCCGGAAGTTCATGCAAACATAAAACTAGCCACACCACTTACACACCTAATATGAAATTGCCTTTTTCTTAGCATCAGCTAAGAAAAACTAGCCACACCACTTACACACCTAATATGAAATCGCCTTTTTCTTAGCATTAGCTAGCTTTAAAACAATCCTTTAATGAAACCATAGTACCACTAATCACAATCTTTCAATTTATCCGGTTGATTCATAATTTCCCATCATTCCTTCATCAGAGTATCTATGGCATCATTGGCAACTAGAACGCTCACCACCTGTCCACAGAGGGGCCTTTTCAATAGTTCCTAGCCCATAATACTCGGTAATATAATCACTTATAAAAATAAAGTGGACTCTCGTTGAAGATCAGCAAGATCAACCAACAGATCCATATAAGGAGCCATAGACTCATCCATTGAAGTCCAGCAAGGCCAGTCAACCAGATCCATGCCCGGTTTCACAAAACAACTCTTACTCCTTGTTCCAATATCTTCCTCGACGCACGCGTGGGTATCTTGGGCAACCCAGAGCCCGAGCACCATATGGTCAGCACCCTCTAGGATCCTTCGCAGGCACCCTCTAGGATCCTTCGCAGGTGACCTAGCACTTCACTCATAGACCGCTTCCTTGGTCCCTCATCCACCGTACCGGAAGCTCACCATTTTAATCGAACCGAGGCTGGTCAAGACCTCGGCCGACCTTGCTACGCAAGACGTCCTCCATTGACTCTCTGTCAGCAGTTGCAACTTTATCAGTTAGGTCTCCACGACCTTAATCACAAGATGGTCAAAATGCTTTCCCAACATTCTTGAGATAAAACAGCCATTTACAAACAGCATTTACAAACAGTTTACAAATACAATTTCTATATTAACTCTCATTTTTCCACATTATCCCTCATTAATCCACATTACTTATTCCACATTCCATTTATATGTGTACTCATCCAATCACATCATTTTCCATCTCTTCACTTCAGATTCCTCCACATCACATATCATATATTCACATCCTTATCCACATCCACATCCACATTCACATCCATACATCCACATCTACATACTTACCTCCATTTTCACATCCTTATTTATACATCACATCCCGTATCCACATTCATACATACACATCCATACATCCACATCCACATGCATACATCTACTATCACGTCCTCATTCATACATCCACATCCACATACATACATACATCCACATCCACATTCCCATTCACATCTATACATCCACATACATACATACATCCACATCCACATTCCACATTCACATCTATACATCCACATCTACATCCACATTCACATACATCCACATCCACATTCCCATTCACATCTATACATCCACATCTACATCCACATACATACATACATCCACATCCACAATCCACATTCACATCTATACATCCCCATTCACATACATCCACATCCACATTCCCATTCACATCTATACATCCACATCTACATCCACATACATACATACATCCACATCCACAATCCACATTCACATCTATACATCCACATCTATACATCCACATCTACATCCACATTCACATAGATCCATATCCACATTCCCATTCACATCTATACATCCACATCTACATCCACATTCACATCTATGCATATACATCTTCATGCATACATCCATTTTCACATTCATACATCCACACTCTCATCTCCACCTCCACACATCCACATACATACATCCACACTCTCATCTCCACCTCCACACATCCACATACATCCATTTCTACATTCCCATTCATATAACCCCATATGTCTTCACATCTAATCTTTTACATCACATCCATTCTTGCCCTATCATAACCCATATACATCTTATCCTATCACATACACTTCTCACCTCACCCCATACACATCTTATCACATCTTAATTCATCTTATCACCTCCTAACTTACTTCATAAGCATCTTATCACCTCTTATCACATCTTATACACCTCTTATCACGCCCTATCACATCTCATTTCTATTTATAGAATACAAGAGAATTCTTATATTTGATATAAGATTTCTTTACACATTTATTTATGCATAAACTCTTTTTAAGGAGATTAATACCTTCGAAGTAAAAATCAATCTTTTATGCATCTTCCTATGCATAAATTCATTTTAAATGAAAATGACACTTTTGAATTAAATTTCAATCTTTTATGCATTTTCCTATGCATAAATTCAATTTAGATGAGAATGACACTTTTGAATTAAAAATCAATCTTTATGCATCTTCTTATGCATAAATTCAATTTGGTAGGAATTACACTTTTAGAATAAAAGAATTTCTCTTATGCATCTAAGTTATGCATAAAATCCATTTATGATGAAAAATCACACTTTTAGTATAAAAAGAATATCTTTTATGCATACCTCTATGCATGAAATCCAATATGATAAAAGTAACACTTTTACAATAAAATAATCAACTTTTATGCATTCCTCTATGCATGAAATTCAATTATGATAAAAGTAACACTTTTATAATAAAATAATCAACTTTTATGCATACCTCTATGCATGAAATCCAAATATGATAAAAGTATTATTTTTATAATAAAATAATCATCTTTTATGCATACCTCTATGCATGAAATTCAATTATGATAAAAGTAACACTTTTATAATAAAATCAACTTTTATGCATACCTCTATGCACGAAATCCAAATATGATAAAAGTAACATTTTTATAATAAAATAATCATCTTTTATGCATACCTCTATGCATGAAATTCAATTATGATAAAAGTAACACTTTTATAATAAAATAATCATCTTTTATGCATACCTCTATGCATGAAATTCAAATATGATAAAAGTAACACTTTTACATTAAAATAATAATCTTTTATGCATACCTCTATGCATGAAATCTAATTATGATAATATCAATTTCTCTAGAATTACAATGAATATCTTTCAATTAATCTAGGATGATAATTCCTAGAATATGGTAGGAAGTCCTCTTTTCATGCTTTGAATGAAATTATTTTATGCGTAATTTTTATAAAAATTTTGCCATAGCTCCGCTGCTATGACTGATAAATCTCAATTTTTCTAAGGGATAAAGCTTATCATTAAGGAAATAATTAGAATGATCCCTAATTGGATCATTAATCCATAATGGATTGAATCATCAATATACATAAACTAAAAGCATAGAAAAAAGCCATTAATTTGGCCTCAACCATAGATTAATCTTGGATTAAGAAAAAGCTTTATAAAAAGCTTCATTTGGATTGAGAATGGGTCATAAGTATGACCATTTCTTGAGTGAGAGAGAGAAATTACATAAAAACTATTCGAATTAAGCATAAATGGAAATTTATGTAATTCTTAACAATCATTAATCAATTAACTTCAATATCATTCATTGAATTATGTAACTCTTTACTACCATTCATCAATTAACTTCAATAGCATTCAAAAACCATTCCAATTAAGCTTCTCAAGCTTGAGAGGGGTTGAGAAGAGAGAAGCATTGAGAAATTATAGAAAAGATCAAAATTCACCATTTACCTTACAATTTGCTTGATTCTTTGTTCACGGTAGAGGCCCCCAACCAATCAATTGGTTAAGTATGTTGATGGAGTCTCCAATGGGGATTGAAGAAAGCGGGAAGCTCCAATTTCTTCAATTTGGAGAGAATTTTAGAGAATAGTAGAAATTAGCATTATTTCAGCATAACTCTAGTGTAGTATATTCTTCTATATTTTTTTCAAAGGACTCATGTTCTATTTATAGGAGAGGGAATCTCTAACCAAAGCTAACTGAATTCCAGAATTTTCCAAATTTAGTTTGGTTGAATTCGGACTAGATTTGGACCTAGTTTGGTTACTTTTTTGATTCGGTTTGGTTCTATTTTGATTTGGTTTGGTTCAAGAGAGAGGAGAGATAAAAAAATATCACATTATTTTTGAGTTTAAAACTCATTAAAGCATGTGAAATATGCACCTCCTTTAAAGAACTCCCCTTCCTTACATATGTGTCAAAATGGAATCATTATATCCAAAATATCTCATATTTTTAATATTGCTCATAGTTTTTTACTAATAAACCTTGTACATTTTTAACTCATCTTGTGTGAGCATTTACTCATTTTTGGATACCCAAAATATCTCATATTTTTAATATTGCTCATAGTTTTTTACTAATAAACCTTGTACATTTTCAACTCTTCATCTTATGTGAAATATGCACCTCCTTTAAAGAACTCCCCTTCCTTACATATGTGTCAAAATGGAATCATTATACCCAAAATATCTCATATTTTTAATATTGCTCATAGTTTTTTACTAATAGACCTTGTACATTTTCAACTCTTCATCTTATGTGAGCATTTACTCATTTTTGGGTTTCTTCTTTTTACAAATTGGATTTATCTCCTCCCTACACATGGATTGATGCTATTGGCCCATAGGAACCTTAATTGGACCATAATCCAAAAATTTCTGAAAATCTAGACCCTTAGGCTAAGGTCCTTTATACCCATTTCCAATAAATTCTAATTGCACATTGAAAAGTTCTTTTTGAATTTCTGTTTCAGGGGAATTCATTTTAATAATATGAGAAATTTTTCTATCTAAAAATATTCAAAATTAGAATATTCTCTCTCTAAAATATTTTCTCTCTCTATGTCAAAACAGGCAAAGACAAGATCTTTTATATTTTTGAAGAGGGGATTGATTACAGGGAAAGATGCTGGACATCTTGAGAGACTGGGGAGGAATCTTACATTCTCTCCCTTTTGAAAAACGCGAGATGCCCTCATCTCACAAATTGAGGGTAATTTCGCAAGATGCACGAATATGAGACTGAGAGAAAATTTTTAATTAAGATTAACCACCAAGAAAAGTCTCAAAGAGAGCAAGACTCAAGACAAGAACAAAGATTTCAACTTTATTCATTCTTGGAACATAAACAGTAAAGATAAAAGAACTCTTTATACTTCCATAAGCCGGTCCATCATATGGTCACAAAAGTAGCACTCGTCACAAGTTGCGCACGTATAAGGTAACTCATCTATGGGAATAATTCGGTTGGTTTTTGCCGCACCTATCTCACTGGTATGAGGTGACCTATTAAAAGGACCTCTGAGAGGTAAGCTAAAAACGAGATAAAGGCATATCTTCTGATGAGGAAGAAAACACGCCAGTAAGAAGACCCGCTCAGAAAACCCAATATGCCTTGATCTCATCACGCAGTAGTATCGGGGACCCAAACCCAAAGCTTCAAAAACCATAGCCCAGCGAACATTGTTGCGAAAGTGCTGTTAACCCCACGGTGTTACCCTAGTTATGTCTTGATAGATCCGCCATTTGGTCTGAGCTACAAAAGTTCCCAAGTGAGGGAAAAGCGAGCGCTCATACAGTTCTATAAAATCCTTCTTCACACAGACTCGCTTGCGTCTTGAAGGTGAGAAATCATCATGGATAAAACTAATTCCTGTTGCCAAGCCATGAAGGAGATTAAGAAAGAAAGGAGATCGATGGAAGTAAGATTACTGTGAGCGACAAGTAAAAGTTACGACTTATATAAAGGAAGGAGCTAGCGTAACCTAGAAGCCAACGGTATCTTGCCACTGAAGTTTTACCGTCTTTCCATGATTTGGGTTTGGCACATATTTCTATAGAAGGCTTACATGAAATACATTATGAACTTTGAGATGAGGAGGTAAAAGAAGCTCGTAAGCTAAGTTACTTACTTTCTTTGAATTCAGATAAGGCTTACATGAAATACATTATGAACTTTGAGATGAGGAGGTAAAAGAAGCTCGTAAGCTAAGTTACTTACTTTCTTTGAATTCAGATAAGGCTCACAATATCTGGGAGATAACTTCTTATATTCCCAAGAGATAAAGAACTTCTTTTGGGCCATACTCGAATGAAGACTAAAACCTTGGTATCCAAAACACCAATTTTTACTTCTGAACTCATTGTTCTGAATCCTTAAAACAGGTGGGACTCCTGAGAAGTATTCTAGGGAAAGGGTTTTCCTTTTTTAAACAGAATCTTTCTTTTATTTTAGAGAGGGAATAATTATAAGATCAGAAAGAGAGATTCTTACTCCTGTATACCTCGAAGGCTAGGGAGGAATCTTACATTCTACCCCACTTAAAAAAGTGCGAGATGTCCTCATCTCACAAGGTAGAGGACAACTCTTTTTCTTAAGATCCAATTTTATTCTGGGTTCCTTATATTCTAGTCAACCCAACAGAATACTGAGATAAATATCCCTTATATAGAACTCATCATTAAATAACAATTCATTCAGATCATATCATTCATATCTTTAACATGATAATGGTCCATTAGACCAAAAAAATTTCCTTCTAAACATTCCTCCACGGGAATTTCAGTCAAGCAAGTTCTCAATTTGTCATCCCTTAACTTGATCTACCGGTCAAGTGTTAACAATAGCAATCTAGCAGCACAATCCACTAATCTCATAGTGATTTGCTGAATTCATTATCATCATTCTAGTTATGAATATCACCACAGGGACTCGTCCCATTCATCCTCATTGTGGTTTCGTTCAGGTTATTATATTCTAACTAAATTTCAAAAATCATCATTTTTCTATCAGAATCCAAATCAATTCATCAATTCTCAAATAGAATTAAAAATCATATCAACCACATTCAAAATCATCATCTGGATAGCATTAACGCTTATAATTTCAAGTCTTAGATTTAATCGTATGTACAGTCAGTAAAGAGCTGCAGTATACTCTCGGTATATACGGGTAGTCACGGCCCTTGGATTTATAAGGTAAATACCATCATGTCTAGGCCTCAAGCAAGTCAGGGATTCTATATAATTGCGGTACTTCCATCTGAAGACCCAATTACCAAATTACGAATTTCAGTTTGAATATCAAATTGTATGAATTATATCACACAATTATAACCTTTTTGTGCTTCTTGATAAATTTTTGACATATTTGGCTTCTCAGTTGATCTTTATTAACCAATTGGCTCTGAAACCAACTGTGAGATCCCTGTTCCCACCGCACAACGGGGATTCGAGGTACTAGCAGTGGAAGTAGCACATCTTGCGAGGGGCAGGGTCCCACACTCGGGGCCTCGCCCACACGGATATCCGGACAAGAGACTAATCCGTCGGTTTTTTCAAAACCGAACCCGGAAAAACTTCCCTTACCCGGAAAGCACGGGCAATTCCTCCAAGATAACTTTTTACTCTAACGTAGTCAAGATCATTACTGATCACGCTGATCCGACTGCACCTATAAAGATACTCGATCAGATCAAGGAAGAAACTTGCACTTGGATCATTGGGATCAACGCTTTTTTTCCCATCAAGAGGCACAGCCGTTGATCCCTATCCATAGAACAATTACTATCCGGGATTTACTTTATCTATCGTAGTAACAGAAATTGAGTCTTGATTTACGGATCCATCAGTCCAGCCTAACCCCATCCGATCCCATGGATTAGCCAACTGCCCAGCCCCACTGTAGTGATGGGATCCAATTTGGAATTTGGTTAGGTTTTGTCCCGGGTACCAAGGAAAAGAGTTCCAAGGCCCCCTAGCCGGAAGTTCATGCAAACATAAAACTAGCCACACCACTTACACACCCAATATGAAATTGCCTTTTTCTTACCATCAGCTAACTTTAAAACAATCCTTTAATGAAACCATAGTACCACTGATCACAATCTTCCAATTTATTCGGTTGATTCATAATTTTCCATCATTCCTTCATCAGAGTATCTATGGCATCATTGGCAACTAGAACGCTCACCACCTGTCCACACAGGGGCCTTTTCAATAGTTCCTAGCCCATAATACTCGGCAATATAATCACTTATAAAAATCAAGATGGACTCTCATTGAAGATCAGCAAGATCAACCAACAGATCCATATAAAGAGCCATGGACTCATCCATTGAAGACCAGCAAGGTCAATCAACTAGATCCATGCCCGGTTTCACAAAACAACTCTTACTCCTTGTTCCAATATCTTCCTCAACGCACGCGTGGGTATCCTGGGCGACCCAGAGCCCGAGCACCGTATGGTCAGCACCCTCTAGGCAGGTGACCTAGTGCTTCACTCATAGGCCGCTTCCTTGGTCCCCCATCCACCGTACCGGAAGCTCACCATTTTAATCGAACCGAGGCTGGTCAAGACCTCGGCCGACCTTGCTACGCGAGACGTCCTCCATTGACTCTCCGTCACAGCAGATGCAACTTTATCAGTTAGGTCTCCACGACCTTAATCACAAGACAGTCAAAATGCTTTCCCAGCATTCTTGACATAAAATAGCCATTTACAAACAACATTTACAAACAGTTTACAAACAGCCATTTACAAACAGTTTACAAACAGCCATTTACAAACACTTTACAAATACAATTTCTATATTAACTCTCATTTTTCCACATTATCCCTCATTAATCCACATTACTTATTCCACATTCCATTTATATGTGTACTCATCCAATCACATCATTTTTCATCTCTTCACTTCAGATTCCTTCACATCACATATCATATATTCACATCCATATCCACATCCATACATCCACATCCACATCCACATTCACATCCATACATCCACATCTACATGCTTACCTCCATTTTCACATCCTTATTTATACATCACATCCCGTATCCAAATTCATACATACACATCCATACATCCACATCCACATGCATACATCCACTATCACGTCCTCATTCATACATCCACTATCACGTCCTCATTCATACATCCACATCCACATATATACATACATCCACATTCACATTCCCATTCACATCTATACATTCACATACATACATACATCCACATCCATATTCCACATTCACATCTATACATCCACATCTACATCCACATTCACATACATCCACATCCACATTCCCATTCACATCTATACATCCACATCTACATCCACATACATACATACATCCACATCCACATTCCACATTCACATCTATACATCCACATTCACATACATCCATATCCACATTCCCATTCACATCTATACATCCACATCTACATCCACATACATACATACATCCACATCCACATTCCACATTCACATCTATACATCCACATCTACATCCACATTCACATACATCCACATCCACATTCCCATTCACATCTATACATCCACATCTACATCCACATACATACATACATCCACATTCACATCTATACATCCACATTCACATACATCCACATCCACATTCCCATTCACATCTATACATCCACATACATACATACATCCACATCCACATTCCACATTCACATCTATACATCCACATCTACATCCACATCCACATACATCCACATCCACATCCACATCCACATTCCCATTCACATCTATACATCCACATCTACATCCACATTCACATCTATGCATATACATCTTCATGCATACATCCATTTTCACATTCATACATCCACACTCCCATCTTCACCTCCACACATCCACATACATACATCCATTTCGAAATTCCCATTCATATAACCCCATATGTCTTCACATCTAATCTTTTACATCACATCCATTCTCCCACTATCACAACCCATATACATCTTATCCTATCACATACACTTCTTACCTCACCCCATACACATCTTATCACATCTTAATGCATCTTATCACCTCCTAACTTACTTCATAAGCATCTTATCACCTCTTATCACATCTTATACACCTCTTATCACATCCTATCACATCTCATTTCTATTTATAGAATACAAGAGAATTCTTATATTTGATATAAGATTTCTTTACACATTTATTTATGCATAAATTCTATTTAAGGAGATTAATACCTTCGAAGTAAAAATCAATCTTTTATGCATCTTCCTATGCATAAATTCATTTTAAATGAAAATGACACTTTTGGATTAAATTTCAATCTTTTATGCATTTTCCTATGCATAAATTCAATTTAGATGAGAATGACACTTTTGAATTAAAAATCAATCTTTATGCATTTTCTTATGCATAAATTCAATTTGGTAGGAATTACACTTTTAGAATAAAAGAATTTTTCTTATGCATCTAAGTTATACATAAAATCCATTTATGATGAAAAATCACACTTTTAGTATAAAAAGAATATCTTTTATGCATACCTCTATGCATGAAATCGAATATGATAAAAGTAACACTTTTACAATAAAATAATCAACTTTTATGCATACCTCTATGCATGAAATTCAATTATGATAAAAGTAACACTTTTATAATAAAATAATCAACTTTTATGCATACCTCTATGCATGAAATTCAAATATGATAAAAGTATTATTTTTATAATAAAATAATCATCTTTTATGCATACCTCTATGCATAAAATTCAATTATGATAAAAGTAACACTTTTATAATAAAATAATCAACTTTTATGCATACCTCTATGCACGAAATCTAAATATGATAAAAGTAACATTTTTATAATAAAATAATCATCTTTTATGCATACCTCTATGCATGAAATTCAATTATGATAAAAGTAACACTTTTATAATAAAATAATCATCTTTTATGCATACCTCTATGCATGAAATTCAAATATGATAAAAGTAACACTTTTACATTAAAATAATAATCTTTTATGCATACCTCTATGCATGAAATCTAATTATGATAATATAAAAATCAATTTCTCTAGGATTACAATGAATATCTTTCAATTAATCTAGGATGATAATTCCTAGAATATGGTAGGAAGTCCTCTTTTCATGCTTTGAATGAAATTATTTTATGCGTAATTTTTATAAAAAATTTACCATAGCTCCGCTGCTATGACTGATAAATCTCGATTTTTCTAAGGGATAAAGCTTATCATTAAGGAAATAATTAGAATGATCCCTAATTGGATCATTAATCCATAATGGATTGAATCATCAATATACATAAACTAAAAGCATAGAAAGAAGGCATTAATTTGGTCTCAAGCATAGATCAATCTTGGATTAAGGAAAAGCTTTATGAAAAGCTTCATTTGGATTGAGAATGGGTCATGAGTATGACCATTTCTTGAGTGAGAGAGAGAAATTACATAAAAACTATTTGAATTAAGCATAAATGGAAATTTATGTAATTCTTAACTATCATTAATCAATTAACTTCAATATCATTCATTGAATTATGTAACTCTTTACTACCATTCATCAATTAACTTCAATAGCATTCAAAAACCATTCCAATTAAGCTTCTCAAGCTTGAGAGGGGTTGAGAAGAGAGAAGCATTGAGAAATTATAGAAAAGATCAAAATTCACCATTTACCGTACAATTTGCTTGATTCTTTATTCACGGTAGAGGCCCCCAACCAATCAATTGGTTAAGTATGTTGATGGAGCCACCAATGGGGATTGAAGAAAGAGGGAAGCTCCAATTTCTTCAATTTGGAGAGAATTTTAGAGAATAGTAGAAATTAGCATTATTTCAGCATAACTCTAGTGTAGTATATTCTTCTATATTTTTTTCAAAGGACTCATGTTCTATTTATAGGAGAGGGAAGCTCTAACCAAAGCTAACTGAATTCTAGAATTTTCCAAATTCAGTTTGGTTGAATTTGGACTAGATTTGGACCTAGTTTGGTTACTTTTTTGATTCGGTTTGGTTCCATTTTGATTTGGTTTGGTTCAAGAGAGAGGAGAGATAAAAATATCACATTATTTTTGAGTTTAAAACTCATTCAAGCATGTGAAATATGCACCTCCTTTAAAGAACTCCCCTTCCTTACATATGTGTCAAAATGGAATCATTATACCCAAAATATCTCATATTTTTAATATTGCTCATAGTTTTTTACTAATAAACCTTGTACATTTTCAACTCTTCATCTTGTGTGAGCATTTATTAATTTTTGGATACCCAAAATATCTCATATTTTTAATAATGCTCATAGTTTTTTACTAATAAACCTTGTACATTTTCAACTCTTCATCTTATGTGAAATATGCACCTCCTTTAAAGAACTCCCCTTCCTTACATATGTGTCAAAATGAAATCATTATACCCAAAATATCTCATATTTTTAATATTGCTCATAGTTTTTTACTAATAGACCTTGTACATTTTCAACTCTTCATCTTATGTGAGCATTTACTCATTTTTGGGTATCTTCTTTTTACAAATTGGATTTATCTCCTCCCTACACATGGATTGATGCTATTGGCCCATAGGAACCTTAATTGGACCATAATCCAAAAATTTCTTAAAATCTAGACCCTTAGGCTAAGGTCCTTTATACCCATTTCCAATAAATTCTAATTGCACATTGAAAAGTGCTTTTTGAATTTCTATTTTAGGGGAATTCATTTTAATAATATGAGAAAATTTTTCTATCTAAAAATATTCAAAATCAAAATATTCTCTCTCTAAAATATTTTCTCTCTCTATGTCAAAATAGGCAGAGACAAGATCTTTTATATTTTTGAAGAGGGGATTGATTACAGGGGAAGATGCTGGACATCTTGAGAGGCTGGGGAGGAATCTTACAGAGGTGCTTACCCATATTCATATTCTTCCTTTCTTGGGGAAGACCAACAAACTCCCTCTAAAGAGATAATAAAATATAAGATCAAGTTATATTTAAGAGAAGAGTAAAATATAAGATAAATTAGATTAATGCAAAGAGAAAAATATACACTTGCAAAGCACGCATTGAAGGAAGATTTTTCCCCCGACCCAAAGTGAGAAACTTCATTAAGAAAAATATGGACTCAAAAAAAAGGGGCCATGTAAGAGCTCTCTGTCTTCCATAAATAAAGAGAAAGTGCAAAAAAACTATTAAATATTAGCTTTCTCTCTCTTCTTTTAGGATTTAAAGATCACATTTTGGGTATATTATTACAAAATAGATTCATCTATTTTTTTATTATGACAATATCTTTGTCTAAGATTGGGACCAATTTTTTTAATTCTTACAATACCTTTGTTTAAGGTTGGGACCACATTTTTTTATTCTTACAATATATTTGTCTAAGATTGGGACCCTATTTTGAAGATAATAAAAAGTATTTTTTATTTAAATTCAGAACATGCAGCTTGTTGATGTGACTCTTGATTAACCTGCTGGCTTTTTCCTTTCAACTTTCATCAAATTTGATGGATTTAAGCTCTTTTTACATTTTAAATAAGCAATTTTGTATATCTTCATGTAGACTTTAGATTTTAGAATTATTATTTATCCATGCCTAGATTAGGGCCTAAAGAGTGTGTGTACATTTTTCCCAATTTCTATTCAGTTTACAAGTCTTTTGAGACTTAGTCTATATGTTTTTAGCTAACCATTGTGTTTTTAAGATTATTAGGATCTGGGGGAGCTCAGATATTTCTTCGGCATTGAGGTGATTAGGTCACCACATGGTATTGGATTACTGCAGAGATAGTATGGCTTGGACATGTTCTCCAAGTATGACAGGTTGTAAGCCTATCTCAGTGCCATTGGATCAAAATGGCAAGTTGAGTTCAGATTCAGGAGAGATTTTGGAGGATCCTACTATGTATAGTCGCATAGTAGGAAGCTTGATCTACATGACGATCACCAGGCTAGATTTGAGCTGTGCTGTTGGGTTTGTTAGTCGGTTTATGCAGGTTCCTAGGAAGCCACATTTGGATGCATTGAGACGCATATTGAGGAATGTGAGGTCTACTTTGCATTTATGGACTATTTTATGAAATTGGGACAGAGATATGTGTACATGGGTACACAAATGCTGATGGGGATGGTAGTATCTCAGATAGAAGATCTAGTAGTGGCTTCATGTTTTCTTTGGGCAGTGCTACTGTGACTTGGAGCAGCAAGAAGCAGCCTACAGTTTCTCTATCCAGTATAGAGGCCGAGTACAGAGGTGCTGCTATGGCAGCATTGTGAGGTAGCTTGGTTGAGAAAGCTACTTGCAGACTTGGGTCTATCAGTGGATAAACAAGTTGTCATTTTCTGTGACAACATTAGTAGTATACAGTTGGCCAGGAACCCAATTTTTCATGCTCGCACGAAGCATATAGAGGTCCACTACCATTTTGTCAGAGAGAAGGTCCACTACCATTTTGTCAGAGAGAAGGTTTTGAAAGGAGACATTGACCTTGTTTATGTCAGCACACAGGATCAGGTTGCTGACATCTTCACCAAAGCATTGGGTACAGAGAAGCTCCGCAGATTCAGGGCTTTGCTTGGTGTACATGAGTTGGTGTACATGAGATGGAGTTGAGCTCGAGGGGGAGTGTTGAGATATCGAGCTCATCTAGTGAGACTATGGACACTGATGACCCGCCTGGGGGATAGGCCCCACACTTACACCATTGGCATGGTTGATGAGATCATGGATGATATGTGGCTAGTGGGATGATATGTGGCCACTGGGATGATAGGCTGTGTGGTGACAGCCATTCTAGAGACTGGCATAGCTATAGTGCTAGCTCGTTTAGTTGGGTTCACACTATAGAGAACCCTAGTATGTATTTGGTTGAGTACCTTTTCATATTGCGTGTACTCTTATCTTTGTATATGGTGTGTTGAGTGTTGTGTGAAGAAGAAGAAGAAGATTTTCAGCCTCTCACCTTGTGTGTTCCCTTTTAGGGTTTTGTGACTGTGTGTGTGCTCTCTTCTTCCTTGCATCTTTTCATGGTATCAGAGCGTTGGTGGGCTCTTGGTCATGGGGTGAATATTTCTGTATAGTTTTTCTTGGTTATGAGTTCTTTGATTAAGCATTATTTTCAATTTATGAAAAAAATATTTATGCACACTCATATTATCATTTGGATTTGCATTTGCGAGGATTTGAGAGGAGATTCGCAACAAGGAGGTTGCATAGAAGCTGCCCAAGAGAGTTGCAAATGGGAGTTTTGCAACATGGAGAGCGTGCTCATCATCAAAGAAGTTGAAAATGGAGATTTCAGCTAAGAGAAAGTCTTGGAAGCTGTCTCATCATCAAGGAAGGTGCAAATTGCAATTACAACAATGAAGGTTGGTTTGTGTATTATATTGCCTCAATATTTTGTTGTTTGAGCATGGAAGAATGCTCTATGAAAGGGTTGCTATGTGATGGGATCATGAATCCCATGGTTCTTTGCATTGGGCAAAGTTGTTGAAGGTGCACATTCTTGTTTAAGTGGTGGACATGTGGTTATGGGCTGATTTGCAGTCCATGTTGGAGCTTGTCAAGAAAATGGCGTGGCTCGTAGTTTGCTCAATGAAGGAGAGCAAAGAAGGCGATGGTTCCGTTGGCAATTTTCACATGTTTTGCACCTTGGTTTCATGGTAATGAAATCTTAAAAAGGAGAAGCACCCTTTGGGGCATGCAACAATGGATGCATGCTTATGAGGAGCTCAATGGAGATCTTAGTGTAGCCATGTTGATGGTTACTTGAAACCTCAAGATAGAGATATGGGGAGGCAACAAGGTATAGCAAGTGGAGTTGCACACATAGCTCATTTGGAGCTAAAATGGAAGCTCACAAAGATGTTAGTTGGTGATGCAAGAAGAGACATATTGGGAAAATAAGAGAGACCCCAGTAGAGGCAAAATGTGTAGAGCATAGTAATTGAAGGGTGCCATGAGAGCTGCAAAGGCTTTGAGAAAAAGATAAGGTATCTAGGCTACAACATACAGCTATGGCAAGAGTAGTGAGCAAAACACAAAGCACACAGAAGCGTGGACTACATGACGCAGCTGCGTTGAAGCCCAGGAAGAAATTCAATGGGTAAATGAGAGTTTGAGAAAGAGACCACTGAATTGAGACAAGGCATGCTGAGCAGTGCAACTGTTCGTAGAGATCTAAGAAGAGAGAGGCGGTGACCCCTCTAGTGCACAGGTGATGAAGCATATGAAGAAACATAGTTTTGTAGAAGCAACAAGACGACTGCTGAGAGCAAAAAGCAAGGCATGTCCAACTACGATAGATTTGTGACATGCTGTTGTTGCAGATGCTACAGTCCAAGGAGATCAGTAGCAGCAGGGAGGCTCCCGTAGCAAAGGGGCAGAGAGAGAAGAGATGCGGTGATAGCAAGCTCACATGGCCACTGCTTTGAGTTCAATGATGGCAAGGGATGATTGTTTCAAGCAAGGCAGATAGGCCCAGTCGTCCCAAGAGGGCGCGGTGATGAGAGAGATTACACAGGAGCTCATTGGAAACGCAATGGACACTGCACATTTTTTTTGTTGAACAAAAAAACAAAAGAGGATAGAAAGATAAGGTTTCATGTGTGGTGTAAAACACACTTAAACAAGGGTTCATTCACACACATGCTTCTTTTGAAAGCCTTGTCCACATGGTGTAAGGAGTTGTAAAATTGGATTGGTTTTTGTTTTGTGAGATGATGTAACGGCAAAAGTTACTTCACACACATGTGTTGTATTTTTTTTTCACCCATGAATGAGAAGGGTAACTGTACCTGAGCTTGAAGCTCAAAACAAGGATTTTGTTTGTAATCACCCATTGGTATATGAGGGTTGCCCTGCTCGAGCTCACCAAGAAGCTCATAATGGTTGTTGAGATGTGTGCATGAGCGATGCACGTGTGAGGTGCATACACATGGGTTGGTTCCCACCCGAGCTTCTACGTTCAAATCGGACTCAGTGGTTCTGCTGTGAACGAGTCGGCTCAAAATGGACTTGGTGTCTAAGATGGTAGACACACGCACACATGCTCATTTTATGGACACTCCAATGTATCATTGAGGGGGAGTGTTGAGAGGTAGCGATTGCGTTTGTGCAATGCTACATTGATATGGGTGATGGATGATGGGTGAGTTGTGGAACACCTCAATTAAGAGGGGGTGTTGAGAGATGTAATCGTGGTGTTGTGTGTATGTGGGAAAGCACCCTAGAGGTGCAAGATATTGTGGCAAGATAAGAATGCCACATGTAATATTGTATGGTGTGTGAGTGTTGACCAAAAGAGTGGAAAAGGGAGTGCCACATGGATGATGATGTGTAAAGTGAGATAAGGATAGAAAGCCTATATCATTGTATGGTTCACTTGAGATATGCAATAGAGATCAAGTGTTGAGTGTACAATCTCTCTCTCTGTGTTATGGAGTTCTTAGTGTGTGGTTTAATCCACCTTAATTATGTTGCTTAATCTATGTCTATCACCATGATCAATCCCATTTTAGGATTGTTTAACAGTTATGAGGGATTCCCCAATTGTTTTGAGTTTCCCTCCTTTGTAGACAAGAAATTTTAATCTATGTGCCTGGCCTTCAATTTGTGTAGCTTGCCGCTATTTTTTTTATCATCTCTTCCTTTCCCTTCATTCCCACATTAATGGCACTAATCTTTTCAATCATAATACCATTTAGAAAACATGATGTAGAGTACAAGATTAATTATGAGAAGGGTGTGTTGACTTTAGGTGCCATTTGGTTGGCAATAAAAACTCAACTTTCCCTTCAATAAACTTTCAATTTAGCGATATCCATTGTGCTGCAACTTCAAAACAAAAGAAAACTATTGAGGTTTTATTTTTTTCATGTTTTGATATCTGGTTATGATTTTCTAATTTAGTTTTCTTTTTAGTAAGTGTTTAATGTAATGGTACAATATTTAAGCTTAAAATTATACTCTATTCTACTAAGATGATTCAATGTTATGTTAAATTTCTTAAAATGTGTTATAGTTACGGTTGATGTTATGCTTTAATTGGTGTGCTTAATATTATGATTTCATATATTGTTATTGTTATGTTTTATTGCTCTATTAAGTTAAATTTTTTAATATGCTATATTTATCTCGTTTGATATTTAAGAAATAATGTCATGTTGTTTTATTAAGATTGAATGGTTAAATTTTTGTATTATAAGTTTTATGGTTAATTGTCTATATTTTTTATATAGGATGCAAGATAGAATAGGAAAAGAAATGTACACTTTCAATTAGATGTTAAGTATGCACCTTCACACAAGAGGACATAATCAAGTATAGTGCAACAAATAGTGATGCAACACCAAAGAGATGTAGGTAAAAAACATATTGATCTTTGGGTAGAGGCATCACTATATCCACTTGATCCTCTTACTCAATAGCCTCCTCAATTTTTAGGATTAAGATCTTTTATTAAAAATTGACTATATTAATAGAAGTTTCCCTCATTTTGTTCATTTCTTGTTTATCATCGTTTTGATTCATGGTTTACATAAAGAAAATCCTATGCAAGGTGTGACACCCAAAATAGAATAGGCCTACATCACCACCACAAGACTCTGACTCAAAACCCTATCCCTAACCTACATGTAGACTTGATTTTTTGGTGCCATTTTGTTGGTATCAAAAACTCAGTTTTAATCTTTCTGTTTAGAGATATCCATTGTGTTGCAACTTGAAGGGAGAAGAAATCTATGGAGGCTTTATCTTTTAATGTTCTAATATCTTGTTATGGTTTTCTAATAAAGTTTTATTTTTAATTAATGTTTAATGTAATGGTACAATATATAAGTTTAATATTTTATTGTGGTTTACTAAGATGGTTCAATGATATGTAAAATGTTATGTTAAATTTCTTAAAATCTGTTATAGTTAAGCTTGATGTTATGCTTTAATTCATATTCTTATTATTATGATTTAATATGTTGTTATTGTTACTGTTATTATTTACTACTCTATTAAGATAACTTTTAATATGTTATATTTATTTGGTTTGATATTTAAGAACTAATGTCATTTTTTAAATTAAGATTCAATGGTTAAATTTTTGTATTATACGTTTTGTTGTAACTTTTTTGTATATTTCTGATATAGGATGCAAGAAGGAACATGAAAAGAGATATACACTTTCAATTAGACGTTGAGTATCCACCTTTAGACTAGAGAACAAAAGTAAGCATAGTGAAACAAACAATCATGTAACACCAAAGAGATGCAGGTAAAAAACATGATAATCTTTGGGTAGAGGAATCAATATATCCATTGATCCTCTTAATAGCCTCCTCAATTTTTAGGATTAACATATTTCATTAAAAATTGACTTTATTAACAAAACTTTCCCTCATTTTGTTCATTTCGTGTCATCATTTTGATTGATGGCTTGCACACAGAAAACCCTATGCAAGGTGTGGCCCTAAAAGAGAGTAGGCCTATGCTGCCACCACATAAATCCGATTGGGAAGGTGGAACATCCTCTCACCAACCCTTTCTTGAACATTTATACCTCACCCAATCCACACACTAGTTGGAGGATGAGGTGCAACCCCAACCCCAACCCTAGCCCCCACCTCAACCTCAACCCCAGCCGAAGCCCCAACCTGAACCACCTGAACCTGAACATGAACCCCAAACCCCGTATCAACCTAAGCGCCATCCCCAACCTTAACCCCAACCCCAACCCTGCACCTCAACCTCATCCCCATTCCCATATGTAGCTAAATCACAAACAGACATGGAGGCCAGGTACTTTTGTGTCTTGTCCTTGATTGAGAGTGTGAACTTGCTCTTGTGCAAAGTCTCCTCTTGTTCCCCTTGCCCTTTTATTAATCCTTATGTGAGATTTTGTATTTTAATGGTGAAAGTTTTTTTGTCCCTTGTTCTAGCCATGTGGCTAGTAAGAGGTGTGAGGTTGTGTTGCAAGAGGGCATTTGGTGTGGTTGAGGGATTCCTCTTGCTTGGAGGAAGAGCGGGAGAGTGTAACCATCCTTTCTTCGATTCCTTACATGTGGAGGAATGGTGAGACAGAACTATATGTGTGATTAAGCCCTTAACCTTATCCTTGGGATTAATCATGGTGTTGGAGAGAGGGTTGTATCAAGGGATGTGTATAGTTGTGTGTAAGCTTTAATATATTGCTATGTGTGCTTTCTTATTCAAGTTTTCATTTCATTAATTTAGGGAGACGAGTTTTAGTATCGTAGGATGTGGGCATGTGGCAAGTTGCCACATCAAGCGAGGTCACTAATACATCTCGATTATAGTTGGGTGCAAGGCTTGCTCTTGCAACACCCATAAAAAATCATGTGGTGCCGTGAGTGATTGCTGAAGAATAGGAGTTCATAAAGGAAAGTTTGAGCCAAGTGGTTGATTGACACATCTCCACGAATTGGGTGGAGGATCACTTGGTTGATAATCAACACCGCTTTCCTAGACCTCCTCTATTGTCTCATTGCAAACCCTACAATTCGTATAAATGAGGATTGCATCAAAGCGATGATGAAAAGTATGGAAGAGATTAAATATCAGTCAACAATGGTGGCATGCCTTGTCTCTAAGAGTTTTCCTAGCCAAGAGAAACTTCCATTTGATCTCGTCAAAGTGTAGTTGGTCTCACGATCTATCATTGTCCAGAGAGTTTGACACAATACTAGTGTAAGATTCCTCCCCAGTCTCTCAAGATGTCCAGCATCTTCCCCTGTAATCAATCCCCTCTTCAGAAATATAAAAGATCTTGTCTCTGCCTGTTTTGGCATAGAGAGAGAAAATATTCTAGAGAAAGAATATTCAGATTTTGAATATTTTTGGATAGAAAAATATCTCATCTTATTAAAATGAATTCCCCTGAAACAGAAATTCAAAAAGAACTTTCCAATGTGCAGTTGGAATTAATTAGATATGAGTATAAAGGACCTTAGCCTAAGGGTCTAGATTTTCAAAAAAATTTAGATTATGGTCCAATTAAGGTTCATGTGGGCCAATAGGATCAATCCATGTGTGGGGAGGAGATAAATCCAATTTGTAAAAGAAAATATCCAAAAATGAGTAAATGCTCACATAAGATGAAGAGTTGACTATGTACAAGGTATATTAGTAAGAAACTATGAGTAATATTAAAAATATGAGATATTTTGGGTATAAGGATTCCATTTTGACACCTATGTAAGGAAGGGAGTCCCTTCAATACTCACATAAGATGAAGAGTTGAAAATGTATAAGGTTTATTAGTAAGAAACTATGAGTAATATCAAAATATGAGATATTTTGGATATAATGATTCCATTTTTGACACATCTGTAAGGAAAAGGAGGGCCTTCAATGAGGTGCCTAATTCACATTCTTGAATGAGTTTTAAACTAAAAAATAATGTGATATTTTTATCTCTCCTCTCTCTTGAACCAAGCCAAATCAAAATGGAACCAAACCGAATAAAAAAGGAACCAAACAAAGTCCAAATCTAGTCCAAATTCAACGAAACTGAAATCTAGAAAATTCTAGAAATCAGTTAGCTTTGGTTAGAGCTTTCCTCTCCTATAAATAGAACATGAATTCTTTGAAAAAAATAGAAGAATTTTACTATACTAGAGATGAAATAATGCTAATTTCTACTATTCTCTAAAATTCTCTCCAAATTGAAGAAATTGGAGCTTCCCTCTTTCTTCAATCCCCATTAGTGGCTCCATCAACATACTTAACCAATTGATTGGTTGGGGCCCTTACCGTGAACAAAGAATCAAGCAATTTGTAAGGTAAATGGTGAATTTTGATCTTTTCTATAATTTCTCAATGCTTCTCTCTTCTCAACCCCTCTCAAGCTTGAGAAGCTTAATTAGAATGGTCTTTGAATGCTATTGAACTTAATTGATGAATAGTAGTGAAGAGTTACATAATTTGATGAATGCTATTGAAGTTAATTGATTAATGATAGTAAAGAATTACATAAATTTCTATTTATGCTTAATTCTAATGGTTTTTATGTAATTTCTCTCTCTCACTCAAGAAATGGTCATCCTCATGATCCATTCTCAATCCAAATGAAGCGTTTCATAAAGCTTTTTCTTAATCCAAGATTAATCTATGCTTGAGGCCAAATTAATAGCTTTTTTCTATGCTTTTAGTTTATGTATTTCATGAATATTGATGATTCAATCCATTATTGGGTAAATGATCCAATTAGGGGTCATTCTAATCATTCCCTTAATGATAAGCTTTATCCTTCAAAATAAATTGAGATTTGTCAGTCATAGTAGCGGAGCTATGGTAAAATTTTTATAAAAATTACACATAAAATAATTTCATTCAAAGCATGAAAAGAGAACTTCCTACTATATTCTAGGAATTATCATCTAGATTATTTGAAAGAATTTTATTGTAATCATGGAGAAATTGATTTTTATGTTATGCATAATTGATGATTATTTTATTATAAAAGTGTTACTTTCATCATATTTGGATTTCATGCATAGAGGTATGCATAAAAGATTATTATTTTAATATAAAAGTGTTTCTTTTATCATATTTAGATTTCATGCATAGAGGTATGCATAAAAGATTATTATTTTAATATAAAAGTGTTTCTTTTATCATATTTGGATTTCATGCATAGAGGTATGCATAAAAGATTATTATTTTATATAAAAGTATTTCTTTTATCATATTTAGATTTAATGCATAGAGGTATGCAAAAAAGATTATTATTTTAATATAAAAGTTTTTCTTTTATCATATTTGAATTTCATGCATAGAGGTATGCATAAAAGTTGATTATTTTATTATAAAAGTGTGACTTTTATTATATTTGAATTTCATGCATAAAGGTATGCATAAAATTAATTATTTTATTATAAAAGTGTAACTTTTGTTATATTTGAATTTAATGCATAGAGGTATGCATAAAAGTTGATTATTTTATTATAAAAGTGTGACTTTTATCATATTTGAATTCATGCATAAAGGTATGCATAAAAGTTGATTATTTTATTATAAAAGTGTGACTTTTATCATATTTGAATTTCATGTATAAAGGTATGCCTAAAAATTGATTATTTTATTATAAAAGTATTACTTTTATCATATTTGGATTTCATGCATAGAGGTATGCATAAAAATTGATTATTTTATAATAAAAGTGTGACTTTTATCATATTTTAATTTCATGCATAGAGGTATGCATAAAAGTTGATTATTTTATTATAAAAGTGTGACTTTTATCATATTTGAAATTCATGCATAGAGGTATGCATAAAAGTTGATTATTTTATTATAAAAGTGTGACTTTTATCATATTTGAATTTCATACATAGAGGTATGCATAAAAGTTGATTATTTTATTATAAAAGTGTTACTTTTATCATAATTGAATTTCGTGCATAGAGGTATGCATAAAAGTTGATTATTTTATTGTAAAAGTGTTACTTTTATTATATTGGATTTCATGTACAAAGGTATGCATAAAAATTGATTATTTTATTATAAAAGTGTTACTTTTATCATATTTGGATTTCATGCATAGAGGTATGCATAAAAATTGATTATTTTATTATAAAAGTGTGACTTTTATCATATTTGAATTTCATGCATAGAGGTATGCATAAAAGTTGATTATTTTATTATAAAAGTGTGACTTTTATCATAATTGAATTTCATGCATAGAGGTATGCATAAAAGTTGATTATTTTATTATAAAAGTGTTACTTTTATCATATTGGATTTTATGTATAGAGGTATGCATAAAAGATATTCTTTTTATACTAAAAGTGTGATTTTTATCATAAATGGATTTTATGCATAACTTAGATGCATAAGAGAAATTCTTTTATTCTAAAAGTGTAATTCCTACCAAATTGAATTTATGCATAAGAAGATGCATAAAAGATTGATTTTTAAATTCAAAGTGTCATTCTCATCTAAATTGAATTTATGCATAGGAAGATGCATAAAAGAATGGAATTTCAATTCAAAAGTATTATTCCCATCCAAATTGAATTTATGCATAGAAAAATGCATTAAAGATGGATTTTTAATTTAAAAGTGTCAATTCTCATCTAAATTGAGTTTATGCATAGGAAGATGCATAGGAGATGGAATTTTAATTCAAAAGTGTCATTTTCATTTAAAATGAATTTATGCATAGAAAGATGCATAAAAGATTGATTTTTATTTCAAAAATGTTAGTCTCCTTAAATGGAATTTATGCATAAATAAATGTATAGAGAAATCTTATATCAAATATAAGAATTCTCTTATATTCTATAAAAAGATATGAAATGTGATAAGATGTGATAAGAGGTGTATGAGATGTGATAAGATGTGATAAGATGCGTATGGGAAGTGATAGGATGTGATAAGAGGTGTATGAGATGTGAAAAGATGTGAAAAGATGTGTATGAGATGTGATAGGATATGATAAGAGGTGTATGAGATGTGATAGAATGTGTTAAGATGAGTTAGGATGTGTTAAGATGTGTATGGGATGAGGTAGAGAGTGTATCTGATGGGATAAGATGTATATGGGATGTGTTAGGGCGTGAATGGATGTAATATGGATGTATGAATGTAGATATGGATGTATGAATGTGAATATGGATGTGTGGATGTGGAAATGAAAGTGTGGATGTATGAATGTGGATGTGGATGTATGCATGTAGATGTGTATGTATGAATGTGGATGTGGATGTGGATGTGGATGTATGGATGTAGATACAGATGTGTATGTATGTATGTGGATGTGGATGTATGAATGAGGATGTGAAAATGGATGTATGTATATAGACGTGGATGTATGGATGTGAATATGAATGAAGATGTGGATGTGGATATATGGATGTAGATACGGATGTTGCGAAGGATCCTAGAGGGTGCTGACCATACAATGCTCGGGCTCTGGGTCGCCGAAGATACCCACACGTGCGTCGTGGAAGATATTGGAACAAGGAGTGAGAGTTGTTTTCTGAAACCGGGCATGGATCCGATTGATTGACCTTGCTGGTCCTCAACGGATGAGTCCATGGCTCTTTTATATGGATTTGTGGGTTGATCTTGCTAATCTCCCACGGAGATTCCATTCTATTATATGCATATATTGTCAGTTACTATGAGCTAGGAACTATGGAAAAGGCCCCTAAGTGAACAGGTGGTGAGCGTTCTGGTTGCCAATGATGCCATAAGTATACCGATGAATGAATGACTGGAAATAAGGATTCAACCAGAGACTTTGAGGATTGTCATCAGTGACATAATGGTTTCATTAAAGGATTGTTTTAAAGTTAGCTGATGCTAAGAAAAAGGCAATTTCATATTGGGTGTGTAAGTGGTGTGACTGGTTTTATGTTTGCATGAACTTCCGGCTAGGGGGCCTTGGAACTCTTTTCCTTGGTACCCGGGACAAAACCTAACCAAATTCTTAATTGGATCCCATCACTACAGTGGTTGGGCGGTTGGCTAACCCATGGGACTGGATGGGGCTAGGCTGGACTGATGGATCCGTAAATCGAGACTCAATTTCTGTTATTACGATAGATAAAGTAAATCCCGGATAGTAATTGTTCTATGGATAGGAATCAACGGCTGTGCCTCTTGATGGGAAAAAAAGCATTGATCCCAATGATCCGAGTGCAAGTTTCTTCCTTGATCTGACCGAGTATCTTTATAGGTGCAGTCCGATCAGCGTGATCAGTAATGATCTTGACTAGATTAGAGTAAAAAGTTATCCTGGTGGAATCGCCCGTGCTTTCCGGGTAAGGGAAGTTTTTCCGGGTTCGGTTTTGGAAAAACCGACGGATTAGTCTCTTGTCCGGATATCCGTGGGACGAGGCCCCGAGTGTGGGGCCCTGCTCCACGCATGAAGTGCTACTTCCACTGCTAGTACCCCGAATCCATTGTGCGATGGGGGACAGGGATCTCACAACTAGAGTAGAGAGAAGGATGGCAACATATGGTTGGGAAGATGTTTGTTTTCTAGGATGGCAACCATCGACTCAAAGCATGGTAGGAATGGGCAAGAACCACTCGAGTTGAAAGAAACAAGGTTCCAAAGGTGATTTGTAGGGTGGTTTGAGGCCTGTTACAAGAGGAGGAGGCTGAGTTCCTATTGGTGCCGTGCATGATAAACAAGTAAGTGAATTGTGTCTTGTTATTTTTTGATTGAAATGAACAAAGTTCTTAAATGTAATCATTAACCTAATTTATTATACATGCAAAATTTCTAGGGTCACTACCATTCATGTGCCAAACACAATAGCACATGATAAATTCATGATAAAACGTGTGGGCCTTGATGATCCATAGTCGTTGTTGTCAAAGTTTAGTGACAAGGATCGTGCATGGGCCAATAAAGCTCTTAGGCATCGATGGCCTAATAGATCTAAGTGGTTGAAGCTTCCCATGGCACTCAGCTCTCAATTGGTGTTTAAGGTATTTGAACGCCTCATACTCAAACTATAATAAAGCCATATTTTGATTTCCAAAAATGTTTCTAAAACGTAAATGCATTTTGCAGTTTGAGTTCGATGCCACATACCAAGGTTAGTGACTTGCCTGAGTGCGGGAGTAGAAAATACAATCAGAACATAGAAATGTTCGATAAGATTTATAACGAGCCCTAAAGGAGACAGAGGTGCTATTTACAAAGAGGAGACATGGGCGGGCACAAATTGCCAACCCCGACTGTGGTAAATAGTTTTTCAAGAAGGTAATCTCTTACCAGGGCTGGGGTGAAAAGGCGAGTAGATTCACTACTCCCAAGCTAGCAGATATTTCTTAGGTGTATATTCTAAATGTAGAGTAAGATCACACATTTTCTCTTGATGCATTAAAGTTTTTTTGATATGTAGCTAGACACATAAAGCTGGTTTTTTTGATATGTAGTTCATTCGCAATGCAAGAAATGTAGGTTGGTTTGACATACTGGCCTGTGGAAAGTTTGTAATAAGAGATGCCCAGATACTTCCTTTAGATAGAGCATTCTTTGTGTGGATACATCATCATGTGTACTAGTTCCAATTGATTGAGTACACACTATAGGTCTATGCAAAGTTGGAGGGCTCAATCACCATAACTGGCATGCATGAGAGGGCCACACTGGACTCTCTAGGGTGGGTATCACAAATGACCTCAAAGCTTTTAGGAAGACGTGCTTTGATATGGCATTTGGTGGAAAGAGAAAATGCATGCCACCTTGGATATATTGACCACCACCAACCACACTTGCCATGCATGGCACATCACCTCTTGTACATGTATGTAGTAGCATGCGGCGATACTGTGTGTCTCATATTATTGTTAGTCTATCATATTAAAAGGGTATTCAAATGTTTCTATATTAGGTAGTGGTGGTGGATAAGATTTGTGTGTAATTAGATATGTATTCCCGAGCACCCTTCAGACGCATGGGTGTATTCCCAAAGAGAGGAGATGATATTGTACCCTGAGGACCGGATCGATTATCTATGGCGCAAGGACACTTAAATATCGTCATGCACATGGTGGATAGAATACCCCAAGGGAGAGTTTCTTCTTAGAGGGAGGTTGAGCAGTTTCAGAGTAAGTTTCATTGTGTAGGGTAGCATGTTTTTATAAACTATAAAGTTCATTTTTCAGGAGTTTATAATTGCTATATGGGTTGGATGCAAGAGCAAAGAAGAGAAAGAAGCCTCTCACCGACGAGAAGAAATTGAAGGAAAAGGACAAGAATCGTCCATCAATGAGTGAACCAAGGAAAAGGGCAAGAAGCTAAATGAACATGCACCTTGATCATCCATGACCATGATAGCACTGCCCAAAAAGAGGTCAAGCTAGAGTGGGAAGAGGTTGATGATGATGAGGATAGTGCCCCTGAGGATAATGAGCATGAGTCCCACCATGGGATGATAAGGCAGATGAGCTCGAGTCGTGAGAGTGAAGAGCATGGGTTGGAGAGTCCAAAGGAAGATGACGTAGACGTATTGGGATTCAATAAAGTAAACTTAACATCTTTGTGTTTTAACATAAGTTTATTCTTTGGACATTTGGAATAACATGTGATTGGTCTTGTCAAAATGAAGACTTCAATTCACAAGTGGTGGATCCTCTCCACTTAGGACTCAACTCTGATATTGATCACCTATGTCTCGCACTTTTGGAAATTCAAAAACACAAGTATGATCTCTTACCCGTGCTAGTCACTTTCTCCATTCGTCATGGTTATATAGTTTACAATCCACTTATATGTTATGTTTGTGAGAAGGAAGAGATGAGAGAAGAGACAATGTACTCAAGAACTCATCAATGAACCACTAGCCAACTTGAAATTAACATGCCTCATATATATAGGCACAAGATGAACGGATCTCTAAAAAAGTTCCTCCACCCAAAAATGTGTAAATAGGAGAAAATGGAAATGAATGCTATAAATCCCAAAAATGCCTAGAGGCTAAAGAGTGTGCCACTAGCGTGACACCATCTAGAGATGACACCTATCCAACACCTCCTCTTCAGGTCCAGATGGGAGGACCAACACCAATGCACTTAAGAAGATAATCCAAGGTAGGTCGAGGAAGAGGCTTAGTAAAGAAATCAGCAACATTATCTTTGGTAGGACAATACTCAAGCTGAATGCGACCTTCAGAAATCCAATCATGAACAAAATGAAAATGAACATCAATGTGTTTGGATTGTCCTCGAATAACTGGATTTTTGGCTAAAGCAATAGCACTGTGTGAATCTGAGTAGATGAGTGTCGGAGTAGATGAACATCCAAGGTGATTCAGAATTTGCTGAAGCCAAAGTGCTTCAGAAGTGGCATCAAGATATGACTTGTACTCTGCTTCTATCGATGAAGAAGAAGTAATTCGCTGCTTTTGACATTTCCAAGAAACAAGTCCTTTACCAAGCATAAAACAATAGCTTGACATGGAACGCCTAGTATCAATACACCCTGCCCAATCAGAATCTGAGTAACCAATAAGTGTATCTCCACCTGCATAAGAAATGCCATACTCAAGAGTTCCATGAAGATATCAAAGAACCCTCAAAGCTGCCTGCCAATGAGATCGATGAGGCTATGAAGAGAATTGGCTGAGAATACTCATAGCATAGGAGAGATCTTGCCCAAGTGTTAACCAAATAAAGTAGAGAACCAATAAGTTGGCGATACTCTGTAGAATCAACCTCAAGGGAATCATCATCTTTGGATAATTTTGAATTAGGATCCATGGGACAAGTGAGTGATGCACAATCATGCATGCCATATTTCTCAAGCAACCTTAAAGTATACTTCTTTTGACAAAGAAAGATGCCAGAAGCAAATTGCCACACTTCTAAACCAAGAAAATAGTGGAGTAGTCCAAGATCAGTCATGGCAAATGATGTTGTGAGTTGAGTTTGAACCCATTTGAGTAGGTCCAAATTAGAGCCAATGAGTGTCAAATCATCCACATAAAGCACAAGAATGCGTATATCATCATCCACAATAAGCACATAAAGATTAGGATCTGCATGAGTCCTCTCAAAATGTAGAGAAAGGAGAAAACTGTCAATCTTTTGATACCAAGCTCGAGGAGCTTGCTTAAGACCATAAAGAGCTTTCTGTAATAAATACACATCATGTTCATGACCCTGTGCAATAAAACCTTCAGGTTGTGCCACAAACTTCCTCCTCTAAATCTCCATTCAAGAAGGCAGATTTTACATCCATTTGATATATCACTACAAGACAATGCTGTCATACACGCGTTTCATACACACGATAAATTACGAGCGCGTGTATGGTCGCGCATGTATTTGAATAGAATCAGGCGCGTGTATTTTGGCATTTAAATTCGTGTGTATATTTGCATTTATCAGCGCGTGTATAAGCGCGTTTATATACACGCAATAATACACGCATCAATACACGCTGCCATACAGGCATTAATACACGCTTGGTAAAGAAAAACTGAAGAAAAACTGAATTCCTTTACAAAATTAAGAACTATTTTCTTTAAACCATCTCATAGTACATTACAGTATATATCATTACACAATCCCACTACATGCATTTACAACAATGAAATATGAGATGATAATTAAAAGACAACACATACAATAGAAATGTCATCAATTTAGAACGATACAGTGACGGATTGGTTAGGGTTCGATCTCATCTTCAATAAGATCCATCCTTGCCAAACCATCAACATCAATATCCATTTGATCAATTTGTAAGGCTACGATTAAATTTATTCCACTATCGATATTCTGTACTCCATTGATAATGGTATCGATGTCCTGATCATCCTCATCAACATCACCATCATCCTTAATGGTAGGGTCATTCTCATGATCATGAGAAATGGCACACTCATCCTCATTATCATGATCATCTCTTATTTCTTGATCATCGATCACAACATCTTTATTGGCATGTTCGACATCATCTTCATTGCGGCTTGTTACATCCTCCGTATGCTCCATATCAGTGAATGTATTATACATCACTTTGGAACGTGGTGCAATAGGGATGACGTACCACCATTTAATGTCATGCACCATTGGTAGATAGATAACCTACTCAAATACACATACTACAGTAATTAATTAGCATATCAAAAGTCAAGGGGTACGCGAGCTTAGATATATATGTACATGAAACACATTAGAAAAAAAATGCATACTTGCTCACATTGTTGTGGCAATACGAGCCTATCTTTCTTTGTTTGCCAAAACTTTGTAGAGTCAATAGTTACATAGCCACTTTCATGGCCTTTTATCGTTGCATCAGGCCCTTTTTCCACCACGTTCATTTGCCATTTGACATCCAAAACATACACAAAGAAGCGACGAAAGTCAAGCCTAAATATGTCTTGGATTGTGCCACAATAATCATCCATTTTTCCATTAGCTCCCTCAAAGCTACTAATGACACCGCAATCTTGTGTATTCCTCTTTTCATCAATTCTTTGTGTTCAAAAATGCTTGCCTTCACACCATATAGCATTGAACATAGTGCACTGGACCAAAATAGAAGCAATATTTGTGTAAGCAATGTGAATAAATATTAAAAGCAAATCACTTACAACTAATGCAAAACATTAGTTCTATGTACCTTTAACATGCATCCTCGTGCATACTCCCATTCTTCCGCCGTGATATGCAGCCCCTCGTCGCTCTCTGCTCTCTCCATTTCCTCATGCAACCAATCAACATGGATATCATTTGGAAGTGTTGCTAGATGCTTAGGGTACGCCTTACGAGAGCCATGTTGCCTCCGAAAGAGAGCTCTTTCTGCTTGCCTTTTTGTCTTTGCATCCTCATATCTTGTAACCCATCTGCTCATCACATCACTATTAAGGATGCAAGTGAAATTGAGATCATCAATCAATGTTCTGTCAATTACCGGTGTGCACCCTTCAAAAACCAGTGTCGATGAAGTCTTGTAAAGATGCTCTTGTTCCATATCATCGCCGTCCATACCTTTGGGATCATCCTTAAAAAGATTCCGCACCATATCATGAAACACTTCCTCTTCCACAACTTCGTGGGCTGCAGGGCTATTGTCATCCCTTTCCCACTCATCTCTGACAATAGATCCCGAAGCTCCAACATCATCTCGTCGACGCTTTGCGTGCTCTCGTCGGGTGTAGGACACCATGTTAGGGTGTGGTACTGCATCCTGCTTCAATTAGAGTTTATATATTACAACTCTATTAATTTAATTTGGATACCATGAGTCATTTGAATACCATCAATTTACATCTACTCACCTCTAAACCTGTTTGATTCCAGTCTCCATACATGGAGATGTGATTCAAGGTAGTTCAACGTGCTCGTACAATGCATCCTTGACATCGATTACACACATTTGATCCGTTGTCCCAACCACATCGCGATTACGATGACGCATTGTCTCATCTTCCCCAGAACTGCTTGAGGAGGTTGATGACATCCTATGTACAAACCAGAAAACACAAAATCATAATATGTTTTTAATAAAAGTATAAAAATCGCATGTATTAACGCGGCTATTTCCTAAAAATTGCGTGTATTAACGCGGCTATTTCCTAAAAATTGTGTGTATTAACGCGGCTATTTTCTAAAAATCGCGTGTATTAACGCGGGTAATTCCTGTAAAACGCGTGTATAAACGCAGCTAAATTATCATACACGCGAACATACACGCGTTTATAAACGCGACAATCTGTTTAAACTAAAAATAGCCCGCCTTCCCCAAATAAAGATTTTGAACTAACATATCTGTTCTTTTTCGTTTTCTCCTCTTCCAACAGAAACGAAATCTAAGTGCAAGGAGGGAGCAGAGAAGGAGCACACACGGGAGGAAACCGACCAAGAAAGAAGACTCACTTTTTCAGAGGTGAGTCAGTTTGTCCTTTGCCTTGTCTCCTTCCTCAGATTTGTTTATGCTGTTTTCTCTTTGCTTTTTGGGTTTGTCTTTGTCCTTTTGCTTCTGTGCACACGATTTTGGGTGAACGATTCTGACAGGGGCGACAATGGGCCTTTTATAAGGACACATTGTCGGAGGTCGGTGGCTTTCAAAATTTTTTTTGCGCAGGTCGCGTATAGAAACGCGTGTATAAACGTGTGTATCCTGTTTGCACAGACTGTTCACGCGGATATACACGCATTTCTGGACGGGTGTATACACGAGTTTTTTGACGGGTGTATACACGTGTTTCTGGACGGGTGTATACACGAGACTGCGTTTCCTGTTTCTATGGTTTGCAGGCTGATAGGTGACTTGAATGATGATATTTGTGTGAGTCAAGAGACAGCCCATGATGTACATGAGGATTATTTTTGCAGATTCTTTATGGATATTCCAGGTTCTTCATCCGATCCATTTGCGTACAGCAATTGGCTGATGGAGATGCTAAATCATTTTGGGCACCATCCTGGTCCAGTTGAGCTTACAGAGTACATGTATGCCCATCCCCCTCCTTCCATGCCTGGTGTCTATACCCCTACCACGAGTATCCAGGGCACTCCAGTGCCGTCTATGCCTACGAGTCCGACGAGACGGCATGCAGCTTCTCCTCTTCCACGTCCACCGAGGAGACATACCTCGTCCCATACACACTCACGCACACCCTCGCAGCCACCATCACGTGCTCCCTCAGAGCCACCATCATGTCAGGGCTCACAGCCACCGTCACGTAGACAATCCCCAAGTCGTGACTCCACCCACAGCAGTAGGAAGAGTGGGAGTGGAGGATGCGGCGGGTGCTTTGGTGGGGGAGGTGGGGGAGGTAGTAGGGCACGCGGTGAGAGAGGAGATAGAGGGAGAAGAGTTAGAGGAGACAGTTCGGAAGAGGAGGAGATGAGAGAGGTGGAGGGAGTGATCTGCTATGATGTGACGGATAGGGGCGGGATAGTGATGGATGCGAGGGGGAGGGAGGTAATGGAGTACATGCGTGGGGCAGTATCAAACTTGTATAGAAATTGTTTTATTAAATTTAAAGATCAAAATAGCCAATTAGTTGGGGAGGTGATAGAGGCTGTACATAGTCGGTACCCCAATCCCCCACATGCTACATTCTCGGATGTATGGGGAAGGACGCAAATAAGGGAGATCTTAAGTAATAAAAGATCTCACCTTAAAAAACTTGCGTACGATGATGGGCTAAATGTAGCTGCGGGTGGCTATCCTACCAAGAAACCTACCACTGTGCACAAACGCGAGTGGAAGGAGGCAAAGAAACAAGCAGAGGGTGGCGTGAAGAGCAGGCAGCATGTGGAGGCACGACGCATCCAGATGGAGACCATTGGATCTTTGCATTTCGGATCTGGCGGCGTCGAGTCATGGGAGGCAGAGTTTGTAAGTATCTTGCCACTTTATTTGATTGTTTACTTAATTTATTGATTCTATGATTGTTTTAATCTTACAAATTGTGTTGATTATGATACAGCGACGGGTTACGGGGAGGAAGCCCACAACCCACGATACTGCATATGCTCGTCGGCATAGCAGACGTGACACGTGGGCCATCTCTCAGAGCCGAGGGACGTATTACGGACGCGCAGTTTGAGATGGCCATGAGACCATACGGTCGACAGGTACTTGAAAACTCTAAACGAATGATTTTGGTTTATTGAATTACATATATATATACTTATATACTATATATTACTTGAACAGGCACAAGCTAGTGATGATCCACCCGCCGCCACTGCAGAGGGTGGATGTGAGCACTACGGACATTCCGACCGATGTGAGCTCATCTGAGCATGGAGGGAGCACCGAGTCATCATCTGGGTCTGAGTAGTACTCAGACTTATAGTATCACATTCCATATTGAGGATGTGGTTGTATATATTTTTTTGTAAACTGAAGCCATGGGCTACTTCGAGATATGGACTCCCTTGTATATATGTGTGAAATTTTGATAGTAATATTGAATCGTGAATCGATAGTATTACATTCATGTCTGTCTTGAATCGTGTATTGACAATGTATGCATTCATGTCGTTTTTGTCTTTATCTTCCTCGTGGATGGTCTAATGCACCAAAAAAAAAAATCCAAAGAGTGTTATTGGGTGCTGGAATGCTGGAACAGCATTCAGGTACCAAATAGCACTCTCTGGATTTTTTTTTTTGCTCTCTGTTCGTGTGTATAAACACGTCAGAACTGTTAAAAGTCGCGTGTATATACGCGAAAAATCTATAAAATACGCGTGTATAAATGCGTCAAATCTGAGAAATATGCGTGTCTAAGTGCATCTAAAGTAACAAAACGCGTGTATGAATGCTTGTATCAATGCGTGTAAATGCATCTGAACTGACAGAACGCGTGTATACGCCCGTGTATGAGCGCGTCTGATCAGTCCTATACACGCGCTTTTACACGCATGTCTCTGGTCGCGATGATACACGCGCTGATACACGAGCCCGCTACTTTTTTTCACAAGTCATTTTTAGTGGCTAGGAGCGCGGGTATGAGCCCGATTCCTTGTAGTGTATAGGCCAGGCATAGTGTGAAGCAAAAGCAAAAACAACACGAATAGTAGAATATCTAGCTATAGGAGTAAAAGTTTCATCAAAGTCTTCACCTTCTTTTTGAGCATAACCTTTAGCAACAAGTCGTGCCTTGTACTTATCAAGAGTACCATCAGAATGAAACTTGACTTTGAAAATCCACTTAACACCAATGACCTTTTTATGTGAAGGTCGTGGAACTAACTGCCATGTGTTATTAGATCAAATAGAAAAAATCTCTACTTGCATTGCTTCACACCAATGTGGTAAGGAAAGAGCTTCCTTAACCGTTTCAGGCTCAAACACATCACCAATATGAGTCATCAAGGTAATATTTACTGAAGGGCGTGTACGTAAGACACGTGTAGTAGATTATTGAGCATCTGAAAGTGATATATCTGAATCTTGAAGTAGAGAGCGAACCCATTATCTTTGAACAATTCAAAAGAAGAAGGTAATTTACCAGGTATATTGTGGACCGGATGCTTACCAATGTACCAAACTCTTCAAGTTGCCGCTTGATTCGGTTGAATTGTCCAAGCTTCTCCACTATGTTGTCAGATTCGGAGATAGAAAGCTTATCCAAATCTTCTTCCAACTTAGCCATCTTAACTGTTGAAAGTCTTCCATATTGCATTTGTATAGTGTTTTATAATTGTTGAGCCGTACTCCTTGTAGAAAGAAATTGAGACACAACCGATGTAGAGATGCCATGCACAAGTAAAGCTTTGGCCCGTGCATCCATATAGGTTTGATATTGAGAAGGCACCATATGAGGAGAAGTGATTATAGACCACACCTCGGCGCTTTCCAAAAGAAGTTGCATAAACAAGGACCAAGTGTGGTAGTTGTTTGGGATAAGCTTTTGTGAATTGAAAAGACTTGGAAGACTCAAATATTGAGTGAATGGGTTAAAGGGCTGATATGATTGAGTGGGGAGAGGAGTAGTAGTGGGGAGAGGAGTAGTAGTGGAAGTAGTAGAAGGAGGAATCATAGTAGATGAAGTTTCCATAAAAGGCATAGATGATGTAGGGGGATATATCATAGAGGGCATAGAAGTATGTGGATAGGAAGGCATAAAGGACAAAGAAGAAAGAGAGAAAGGATCCATAGAAGGTAATGGATATGACGGAAAAGAGAAAGTAGAAGCACCTAGCAAAGAAGGACTTGCACCAACTTCCGCTGTAGTAGTTGCCAGTCCAACTGTCATAGGAGATGTAGGATCCATAGTATCTTCAAGTTTGCCTTTGTCTTTTGGAGTAGAGGACTTCTAATATCTCATAGGGAGAGGAGGGTGGGAAAACACAAGGGAAGAAGTGTTGTACCTCCAAAAACACAGCCAATAGATGGGCTGTCCACCAAGGAAATATCTCCAAAATATGCACAAAGATAGTGCAAAAACGCAGCCGATATATGAACCAATAGACTCCGTAGAAACCACCAAAACAGAGCTGAGAATGTAGCCTTAGGTGAAGGAGTATGGAGGAGTTGATTGTCCACAAAAACGCAAACACAAAGTGTGTAGCAAAGTGAAATTTTCAGCCCATAGAAAGGTGTAGAAAAGAGGATGAATATGTACCTCAAAACACCATAAAGAGGGCTGAAGTTGATGATGAAAACGCAGCCAAGAAATGGCTACAAACCTCTCCACAAGAAGCCTCCAAAAAAACGCTACCGCATGTAGGGAACACTAGTTGGCAATGTTTTCACCGCGCAAGTAGAGTTGTAGGACTCGGATTGAAGTGCTTAGAGGATGGTAAGGGGTTGGTTTGAAGCCTTTTGTATCATTAAATGAGTGCAAGGATGATAAGGGCTTCTGCAAAAAATGCAAGCAAAAATTATGCATGCAGGCAGTCTATGAAAAATAACTCAAAAAACGTGAGGAATTTGCGAAAACTTTCTTTTGCTAAGCTGTAGACCACAAAGACTCCAATACGCCTCGCAAGCACAATCCTCAAAAACGCATTCATTTAGCAAAAAATCAAAAAATGAAAAAACGCCATTGAAAGCGGGGTTGTTGAAGAGGACTAGAGGTAGAGAGGAAGAAGGATAAGAAGGCTCTATGTGCGCCACCACCTTGCTCTGATACCATGTGATAAAGAAGAGATAAGAGAAGAGACAATGTACTCAAGAACTCATCAATGAACCACTAGCCAACTTGATTAGAAATGAACTACAATGCCTCATATATATAGGCACAAGATGAACGGATCTCTAGAAAAGTTCCTCCACCCTTTTCTCCACCCAAAAATATATAAATAGGAAAAAATAGAAATGAATGCTATGAATCCCAAAAATGCCTAGAGGCTAGAGAGTGTGCCACTAGCGTGACACCTATCCAACAATGTTGTTCCAATATTGCACTATTGCAAGATTCGGGGGGTCACTCATAAATATGTAAGAGTAGAACATGGATTCAGCAGAAGGGATCTTTAAAATGCCATTTTTACACATTTTTTACATACAAGAGAGTACCATTTAAAGGGGGTATTCACAGGTTGAATAGAAAATGGGTATGTTTTATTCATGAAAAATTTCGAGATAAGGTAGGTTATCTGTAGGCAATTCTAGAGTTTATCTGCATTTGTGCCACCACGGAGCCCTATGACACTTAGTTGTGATGTGAATGAGAAGTTGATTGAGTTGTAGAAGAATAGTGTGGTGAAGATAGCCACATAGGGTGTATATATCTACACTTCGGAGTATGTTGCAAAAATATTTCATTTGCCTTTGCAAAAATTATCCTCACTTATAAGGGTATTTTTACTTCACCTTTACTCACTTGGTAACATGGTAGAATTACTACACCTAAATATATGGCTAATTGATTGTTTACCAAAATCATAGGTAGGAAACTCCTACATTCAAGTAAGTTGTAAACTATACCAACTCCTACTTTGAACATCTAGTATATCTCAAATAGTGTCAAATTTGAAGATGGTCTAGAAAGTTGTATCCAATTGTATTATTATGGGAATATATTTTAAGCTCTCTTAAATACATTATTCTACCCTCTTAGACAATTCTAGGATGCTTGGATTATCTTTATGTTAAGCTAAATCATGTTAATATCCTGGGTGATGCCATTATAAATATTAATATGTTTGGTATACATTGACGTATGGTTGGGGCCTCCAATGTTTGTTAGAGTTTGGTTTGTATGGAAGGGTGATTTATGGGTTACTTACACCTAGCAAACATGTGTGTGGTTATGGTTTGTATACATTTGAAATATTTGTTTGCCAATTTATTGTTGGTTATTTTATAGGTGAAGGGGATGCAAAAGATTGATGAGAATTCGCACATTATTATTATTTGGCACATATTTTTGAAAACAAGCTTTGTATATACATGTGCTAGCTTGTGCACATTTTGATTTATTTTTGAAAGCCTTGGTTTATCAAGCTTAGACTTGAAATTCAATATTTTTGTAAAGCATGATATGCTTTGACCCTAGCCTCAATTTATGGACACTCTATTTTGAGCATAAGAGTGTATCGTGCAAGTAAAAGCACCTTTGTTGTATTTTTGGAGGCTATGGCCTATTTCGAAATAAAGATTTACGTAAATACCCATGTGTGGGGGGAGATTCTACACACATGAGGCGGGTTTACTGCACCCTATATTTGAGTCATTATCTTAAGCTCAGTATTTTTCTTTGTTATTCACTCAAATCTTAAATATGTTGAATTTGTGGTCTTTTGATGAGTTATTTGGTGTGAATAATCTATTTTCTTGCAAGTTCCTATTTTCTCTATCTTCCTAGAATTGGATCTGTGTCACATACACACTATCATCCTACAATGCCTCATTAGCACCAATCATAGGCTTGGATATATTATAGTTACAAACTGCCATAGTTATGTAGCAATAGGATCTCACCTACCACCAATCATAGGCTTGGGGATATTATAGTTACAAACTGCCATAGTTATGTAGCAGTAGGATCTCACCTACCATCAATCAAGCTTAAAGGTCTCTATATACCTAATGTAATTCATTGTGATTAGAGTAATTAATACAAGGATATAAAGGAATATAAAGGGATGATCAACAATCCACTTAGATATCAATTGAGGGATTGAGTTAATTCTGCTATGTGTCTAGTTCATCTGATTTATTTGAAGTTGTAGTGCACAAGCATTAATCTTTCATAATACAAGCATTTCCTTGATATGCATGAATAAAGAGCTATACCAATACATAGAGCACTCTATGCAAGAATAGATCTCATAGAGAGATCTGTATGCATGCATAGAGAGCTATATCTATGTATGGAGCCTATAGAAAGCCCTATGCATGTATAGAGAGCTATATCCATGCATAAATCACCCTATGCATTAATAGTAGAGAGCCTTATGTATGCATAAAGAGCTATATTTGTGCATAGAGCTCATAAAGATCTCTATGCATGTATAGAGAGGGCTATAACCATGCACAGAGAGATCTAGGCATGTATGGAGAGTTATATCCATGCATAAAGCACTCTGTACATGTGATACCGTACTCCTTTTTTATACATTAATATGGTAGCATAAATCACACTAAGCATAGAGCACCTCACTTGAGGCCTCGTATCACAATATCGTGACACTTGGCTATTATGTCACCTAACCTCAGTTTCAATGAAATAATCCCGTCAAGGAAACTTGAATGATTCCTCCAAGTATTTTCCCTCCATAATTCTCACAAGAAGGTAACATCCCATTGCATTTGTGAGGCTTAATAAGATGTTCTAACTCCTTGATGAAGGTGATTCCTCTATGCTTATTCATGACAGTTGGTCTAGACTACTTATTCTTATTGTGAAATATAATTTGATCTCATTTTGGAAAATACCCACATGGTCAGGTATCCCTTACCACCCACTTTCTAGAGTTTTATCCTTTTTCTACTCGAACCAACTTTATAGCCAGCCTAGCCATGTCCAATCCTAAGAATCTAGACTCTCTAGACCTATGGATCTTGTGTGAACTGACACACCCATAATTAAAATTATCATTTAACTCACGCATACCACTTAAATGGAGCTCACACATGTACTCCTTTGAAAACATTCTTTTCGTAAAAAAATATAATACAAATCTTGCACATAACATCCATAAGTTCCACATATCTAATTTCATAACATAAAGAAACACATCAGTGTCACAATATCATCACATATCCAATAACATAATGTAAATAAACACATCAATGTCTTAATATCATCACGCATATCTTCCTACACCATGACTACCATCCTCAACAAGATGGCATGTATTGTCAACAAGTTTGATCACTCATCATTGATCTCATTAGGAATAGTGCATATGTCATACATCCCACCAAAATTATGAAAATCCACTATCCTAAGGAGTTGTTTCACACCCATCCATTACCAGTCCCAGAAGCTTGTACACTCTACTATACAGAGCGAGGGGCCACATATGTCTAGTACTGACATATATCCTTAGTCACACCAAGCTCCATCTTGCCCTCAATCAATGTAGAGTCGCTTCCTTATAATCACACCAAACATGCTGAGATCCCACCCACATTTAACCAAGAAGAGTGAAGCCTTCATGTGATGCACCCATGGATGATATCCACGTGGCCATTCATGAACCTGTGTGATACCTTCATAGGAATCAACAAACAAATAACACATTTGCAAAACACGAATATAATATATCGAGGGGTTCACTAAAAGTAAACCCTCTATATCACACGAGTTCAAGGCCTATTTTTAAAATCCCTTATCTGTGAATATAATATATCGAGGGGTTCACTAAAAGTAAACCCTCTATATCACACGAGTTCAAGGCCTATTTTTAAAATCCCTTATCTGTGAATTTTTCATGAATAAAATATACCCTTTTTCTATTTAACCTGTGAATACCCCCTTTAAATGGTACCCTTAGGTATGTAAAAAATGTGTTAAAAAAGGATTTTAAAAATCCCTTTTGTCCTGCTACGCTTACATATTTATGAGTGACCCCACCCTCCCCCCCAAGTATAATATTCAATTAGTAAAACATGACTTTACCCAAATATGCACAATATTCATATCAAAAAGTGATGTACCCCACCACAAGCTTGAGGAGGCAACTCTCCACTTGATACTCCGAGTAAGTTAAATTCCTCTAGTTGCATGTTCTTTGCAAGTTAATCTCAAGACATTCCTTTGTAACTTATTGTAGTCAAGTCATAGGAGATTACAACTCCTTAGTCAAATGGTCATTCTCGTCAAATTTTCAACTTGAAGTATTTTAAGTGCATTAGGGGTATTTCTAAGGTTTATGTTCTCTAAGAGTCTCCTTAATTTAACAATGCCCATTGATCTAAGCCTGAAACTTCTTTACCCAAAAATGAACAAATAGTATCTTTTATCTCAACAAATAAGTCACCCTTATTTTCCATTCAAGTTTTTTTCTTTAAGGAATTATTCTCCATAATCCCTACAACTTGATAACCATACATATTTATAAAGATTCACAATGGTCTTGCTAGGCCTTAATTCTATTCTCAATGCTTAGGAAGATCTTTAGCATTGAAACTTAGTTCCACGGATGACACATTCATGAGAGTTGACTTTTTTTGAAACTTTTGTTTCTCATCTGTCGCACTGGTGGTGGATTCTTCATTCTCTATAAGATGATTTGTAATTGGGTGATGAGTGCAATTTCTAAGATTGACTTTCATGTTGAGACAAAGAGCGAGGTCTCTTGCTATGAATTCTCCTAGTGTGATTGGGGTAGAAAGAACCCCACTTATCCCTATCATATCCTTCTATCCTTTAGGATGGCCCAAGATAGGTGCTATGATTGAAGTGATTGCAACTTGTGAGCCCAAATAGGAGGGAATGGTTTTTAAAGAATTTGGTCCACATTCTTGTGGTCTCATGAATGACATAGAGGTATAGCTCTTGCCATGCTTCTCAAGATAATCATTTAAAAGATACCCCTTCATGGATTCTTAGTCTTCTTGGATTTTACAATCTAGCCTTTTTGCATCAACATGAGCCTCAAATTCGATCATCTCGGTAGCCTACTTGGTCACAAGATGAAGATTCAGCTTTTGGGTTTCCAGTAAAGTTCCTTGGGGAAACATCACACTTCCTTCCTTATATCCTTTAGTAATAGGATCAAGGATTATTAGGAGCAAAAATTTATAGGTATCCGACTGAACATCAGCCTTGGAGGTCCCTCTAATTATATATGGGTTTCTTTCACCAATTCTTGAGTAGGCTTAGACTTGGTTATTTCATCAATGCGGTTGGGGTACTATGTCAATTTCTTTAGAAGATTCAATGGTTCAAAATCCACTTGGGTCTTCTAGGTACACCCTTTTGGCTCATGTCTAGAATGGGTAATAAGTCAATTTCTTTATAGAATCCTTTCAGTGGTTCAATCCACAAAGGTCTTCCGGATACACCCTTTTGGGCCATGTCTACAAACTCATCTCTTGGTGCTCCTTTTTATGAAGAAGAAGACTCCTTCCAATGATCACATTACCTTCTTGCATTGTTTCTAGTCTCACTTCTTTTGTCCCTTGGAGTCCTTCGTGGAAGTGTGTGAGAGTTTATCATTATCTTTATCCATTTAGTCTTGGATAGACTTGGACTTGGTTTGAGCTCATGTGAGAATCATCAAGATTGTTGAGCACCCCTTTGTTAGAACACTTAGCATGTTCATTTATGTCATGGGTCCCTAATCACTTTCGACGGAGGAGGGTGGTTAGGGCAATCTTTGATAATGTGAGTTATTTCTTCATTGCTCAAACACTGTCTACACTAAAAAGAGATATTTTTGGTAGCTTTAATTGCTAAGACTTAGCAGGGGAAATCCCTTTTGAGGTGTTCTCCTCCACAAGTGTAGCAAGATAAGGGTTGAACATGGGCTATAGAATTCATCTCTCGAGCCCTATAGCTTTTGTTTACCCATGGCCATAAGATTCAATAGGTATTATGTTGTCAAAGTTTTGTTCAACATCCCCCCAAGATCTATATCTCATTTTAGAAACGGTACATAATAGGAATGATACTTGGATTGTACTTCCAAAGGCTCAAGTTGTGGAACAAAGGATTCCAAGATGTCTTCAATTAGAGCAACAACTTCCATATGCCTTATGTATGCCACACATGTGGTGGTAGGTTGAGGTCCTAAAATGGGAGGAGTTTTGTTTGGAAATTTAAGGATTCCTCTTCACAAGAGATTGGTACTAGTAGTACGGAATGTAGAGTCTCCACTTCCCACTCCAGGTGGAGTAGGAAGTGCAAGAAGTTGGGTGGCTATTGGTGGAAGCATGCATATCGACAATTTAGGGTCATTTTAGGTATCATGATTACTATATATCTTCTACAATAGCCACACCACAACCCTATAATGTGGACACTGAGTTCTAGTGTGATTACCTTGACAATAATAAGGGCACCAAGTTCCCCCTCTCCTAGGAAAAGCTACAAGATCCCTAGGAAGTACTTTTGAATTTTCTAGTATAGGAATTTCTTCACACATGTGTGAAGATGAGCAACCATGTGACATCATATGGACCTTAATTGAACTTAGCATGGAAATACACAAGCCCAGGTTGGCATTTGGCTAGAATTTGATGTCAGAAAGGTGATTTTACATAACTCGGCATGCCTACACTGGTTAGAATTAGCCCAAATTCGATTACATGTGGCACAAGGTTAGATGAAGGAATGCAAAAATTCACAAGGTCAATTGATTACTAGATTCCCCTATTTTTACCAAGCATGGAAATGTGGAGAGGGGATTGGGCCTTGAAATGTGCAGTGAATCTTCTTTTTTGGCCTATTAGAGTGACTATATGCTCCAGTTGTCTGATGCATGTGAAATCTAACATGCTTGTGGATATTGGAAAGATGCAACATTGTGCCAAAGTTGATCTAAAATTGAGCACCAAACGTCCTCTTTTTTATCAGGCAAACAAAACTGTAATGCAGCAAGCCTAGATTTTGGTTGGGTGATTTGCTAATCCTAGATTTAACTATGGTTTCAACCAAGGCTAGCCCACATTAAATAAATTCTATATGCATAATTTTGGCCAATTTTCATTTAGGATATTTGACAATCCGATGGAGAAAATTAAGCCAATTTCTGAGCCTCCGCTAGAAATAGACTTATGGTGTCAGAAATAAGGTGCCCTTGGATTTGAATGAAGCGCAAGTGTCAAAGATCATTCGGTATCCGATCTTGTCAAAATTTAAGCATGATAAGATCCCTAAACTATCAATCTAGGATGGACCGCTTCACTATTGGTACTCACATGCTCAAATATACTCATGATCATGAAAATTTAAGCATGATAAGATCCCTAAGCTATCCATCTAGGATGGAATCTTGTAAAATTTTAAGGTGACAGGTGACATTGAACACACCCCACAAAACATCATTTTTATTAGGAAGGTGTCCTTTTCTAAAAATGCATACTTGACATCAAGAATTTCTCTTTAAAATACAAATGTGTCCCAATCATCAGAAAGGTGACGATGCACTAGACACAGCGCTTGCAGCCGCGACGTTGCCCCGCAAGCTCAAGCGTGCACTCACAAGGCACACAAGAAAGAGAATAAGCACGCAAGCTCCCATCGATATCGTGACCTAACCAAACCAAACCAAACCAAACCGAGCAATTACTTATTAACAGGGTGCTGCTCTGCGGCCTCATTCAGATGGCATCTTAATCGCTGTAGTACTCGCTCTTGTGGTCACGGCGATGTTTCTTGTGGCCACGGCGATGTTTCCTGTGGTGATGCTTCTTGTGGTGGTGGGCGTCCCAATCATCAGAAAGGTGACGATGCATTATATTCTCCCCAGCAGATCCACCATTCTCAGCGAGAGAGCGTCCTCCTCCTCCTCCTGATCGACTGAGTGCGTCACTAGACACAGCTCTTGTTGCCCCACAAGCTCAAGCGTGCACTCACAAGGCACACAAGAAAGAGAATAAGCACGCAAGCTCCTCCTGATCGACTGAGTGCCATGATCATGCCAAAGTGGGCAAAGACCAGCAATTGTACTGTGAATGGGAAATGACGCAGATCATCATCCTTAAATAAATAACCGAGCGACGTCCTCTCCCATCGATATCGTGACCTAACCAAACCAAACCAAACCAAACCAAGCCGAACCGAGCAAGGGCCCTCTTGCAGGCTTAATCTTATCATCAGCAGCAGCGCCGTCCATCCTCAACAAGTTTGGTCTTTGATGGGCAGGAGCAATGCTCTCCCATAAAAAAGAGAAACGTGGATGGGGTTATGTGTATTATAAGTTTCCCCATGATGTTGTCCATTTCTCTTAGCAGCAAGACAACATCCTCTTCGGCCATGGCCAACACCCGTATGGATATAGCACCTAAATCCATGTTACCCCACAAGCTCAAGCATGTGAAAATGGCTCCTTGTTGAAGTGTCCCTCCCCTCCTATCACAACGTCCTATTTATAAACTCGACCCTTCTTGGCTTCTCATCTCATCATCATCATCATGTGTCTGCACTCAACAAGCGGGCATCCGCATCAAAATCAAGGGTTCTAATTGCCTCGGGGGGTTCACTATATGTAAACCCTCTATATCATGTATGTTCAATGCTTACTTTAAAAAACCCTTATCTGTGAATTTTTTATGAATAAAACGCACCCTTTTTCTATTCAACCTGTGAATACCCCCTTTAAATGGTACCTTTTTGTATATAAAAATATGTAAAAACTAGATTTTAAAAATCCTTTATGTTATCAATCATACATTCTTTTGTTGATAAATGAGCAACACAAACAATGGTTCTTGCCAATTAATCACGAGTACTTTTTTGGAAAAACCTTTTGCTAAGTACTCTTTTGACAATGCCTTCTCCCTTCAATATAATGACCCTCCAAGAGTGGCTAGCCACTATAAAGGGATCCCTGCTTTTCTTACTTTCCCTACAACCTATCTTCAGAAAGGGTTGCAATCCACCCACGATGAGATTTATTTTTAAACAGCGAAAATGTCCTTTAATTTAACACTAGTTTGGTAATAGGATAGAAATGTACTCGTGGACATATTTATGTCTTCAATACTGACCAGCTTTATGGAATTATTTGAAACACATGGATAGTGAAAATTGAAGGTTTCTTTTTTACATAAATCTACCTACATAAGGAAGGTTTTCATAGAATTTTGGGAAAAAAACCCGTAAGTTTATAAAGAAAAAGGGGTCACTCTATTAAGTCAAAATTTCTAGACAATGGGTAATTTTTTATACCCTTTGAACGCATGTTTATATGTAGGTCTTCCCCCTGAGCAGAAATTATAATAGGTGTTAGTGGAATGATATTTGACTACTAACTAGCATATGTTCTACTTCTCCTCCAAGAGAGAGAAGTGGTAGCAAATTGGTAACTACCATTAGGAGTGGTTACAATTGATAGTACATTAGGAGTAGTCACTCACATCACTAGTAGCACTCATAACCACGACCACTGGTGATTCATAGGCTAGTACCACTTGAGCATCTACATCTAGCATCATATACAATGATCACCACTGGAGTAGTGGTAGCTTGTGCATTACCGGTGGTAGTGGTTGTGATTGCTACTAAATGATGCTAGTGATCACCTTGACAGAAGTGCTAGCTACCACTATGCCAGTGATGACTAATAATAGCACTATTTAAGTTATGGGGCTCATCTTTAAACTCTTGCCATTGACGCTCCACATGTTGCCATGTTTGTTGAATTAGCTAAAGATCCTCATGATGCCATCAATTGAGCGATAAGTAGCATTCCATGTCATGAGTTCTGCAATCCCCTTACATTTAAACATGTGCTGACTGAGGAATGATAGGAAAGTGTCTAAAAACCTTTCGGAGAATTTTGTCTCCTTGAAAATAATCCCTATAGTCGCTCTCTCCACATTTTGAACATTGTGTTGTATCTTTATTCACCCCTCTAAATAGCATGCAATCATTGGTACATGCATGTATTTTTGTATAATCCATACCTAGCATACAGAGCATTTTATGAGACCCATCTCGTGAGTCCGGTAATAGATTTTGAGGGGTGTCACTTTTTGAAATATAGCACCTTGACATATGGTGGAACTTTATAGCACCTTGAAATATAGTGGAACCTTTTTTTTTGGTAAAATATAGCACCTTGACATACGGTGGAGCTTTTTGTTATGGTTGAGCTGTGTTGAAGTTTCTTGTGGTGAGCTTAATATTAGAGGGGTGCTTGTACCATTTGAATATAACAATTTAGCTTGGACTAGAATCCAAATTTAAATTTACTCTAGTTGGGTTTCAATATCGTGCGAGGAAACCATTGTTTTAATGTTTTTTTAGGTGATGTGTTGTATCATTTCTCCAAGTACATTCTCTAATTTGTATATTAACTATAGTGTTATGTGTGCATGTGCATGTTTAGAAAGTGTACCTGTTCCCTTCTTTTTTGTAGATTGTTTGGCTGGTTTCGCTTAGCTTTTCCCTTTGCTCAAAAAAACTCGCTTGAAGAATGGTCTTCCTCTCTTTTACTTATGAGATAAATCAAACTTGTAAACTTAAGATATCTTATTATTAATTTTGGCTAGAATATATTAGTTTAAATTTATGTTCATGACCCCAAATCAGTTAACCCAAAGGTCAAAAAAATATAAATTAGGGCTTAGTAAAATAAAGGTTTGTGACCTTAGTTTATCATGTAAATTTATGAGCATTTTCCTAAACCTAAATTAGGAAAATTTATGAGCATTTTCCTAAACAAAATCTCACTTTATGAGGCCACTGGAGTTGACATGGCAATGGTAGTTCTACAAAGTGTTAAAATAATACTTACTTGAAAGGAACCCGTATGGGAAATGGAATAGGGATACAAGATATGGTAGACGAATTTTATAATCAGGGTGCAAGAACATCTTCGAGAAAAAGACTCATGGATCTAGCACACTATTAAGAGATAGAACAAACATCACTAATAACCACTACCACTGGTGATTCATAGGCTAGTACCACTTGAGCATCTCCATACATACAAAAGTGGTAGCTAGCGTCATATGTAATAATCACCACTAGAGTAGTGGTAGCTTGTGCATTACCAGTGGTAGTGGTTGTGATTGCTACTAATTATGCTAGTGATCACCTTGACAGAAGTGCTAGCTACCACTATGCCAGTGATGAGTGTTAATAACACTATTTAAGTGCTAGTTACCACTATTCTAGTGTTGATTGTTTCCCATGATGCTAACTACCACTTTTCTAGTAATGCAGATGGTCAGTGCACTACAACACGTCAGGGGAATAGCAGTGTTTATTTTGTTGAAATGTCGAGGAGTTTTGGCGCTGCTCAGCCCAGCGATAATAGCAGTGAGCCTAGCAGCAAAATTGTGTTGGTATACTATCATTTTGATGTTGGACTAGCATTGAATTTTCTTGTTGCATAAAATTCTAGAGAGTTGTTGAGTGTTGAATTTCAGTCATACATGTCACATACACTAAAAAAATTATTATAGTTTTAAAAAAACATCCATCAGACCCCTTAGAGTCATGTTGTAAGAAAAAAAAATATAGTTGAAATATTTATAGAAGGGAAACAATGTCAAGATCATGAATCTGCCCCATCTTGTAATAGATCCATATGTGTTGCCTCGTAGCATTGTCATGATGGAAAGGTGACTTATCATCTTCTTCGGATTAATGTTCCTCGTGCTCTTAATTGGCCTCATCTAAATTGTTTTCGTCATTGACTTCTTCCAATGAGTCGATTTGAGGTAGGACTTACATCTTATTCAAAGATTCGTTCTCAACATCTTGATCTTGAAATTTTGAACGAGAAAAAACTTATATAACATACCACCACTTTGGATCAATATAATTTGCATCGTGAAACACACCCTAATATCACAAAGCACATGGGTTACACTTTTATTATACTACATCAAGATTTACCGTTGACATTGGTTGGTTACTAACTTGTTGTGACAGTGTTCAGGTAGTATGAAAGTATCTTTGTCATCATTTCAAAACTTGGTGGAATTATTTTGAAAGAACCCGTTTGGATGTTTCTTCTTGGTTTCTTGAGCACCTCTATATATCACCTTGAACCATTTGACATCAAAGATGAATAGACTAAATGCTCTAAGTCCAATCTCAAGAATAACTTGAATAGTTCTACAATACTCAAGATTATCCTCTATGACATTGATATCATGTCTATAATCTCAACTTTCTTGCTCAAACGTTGCCATCACACCACAACCAAATGTGTTTGTTTTAGAATCCACACGCTCCATGTGAAAGTGCCTCCCCTCCTCTGGCCATATTGCATTATATAATTTATAATAACATTTAAAAAAAAGCATGACATTTAGTATAGTGCATTAAATAAGGTATATAATGATTGAAGCATGAGACAAAGATGAAGAATATACTTACTTAATGGTCACATTCTCGTGTATAATCATGCTCTTCTATTGTGATCATCTCTCCATTTTTCAATGCGATCGATATTTTCGTAGGAAGTCATTCGATATTGATCACATTTGGTAGATGTTCTAATCCGGGTGAGAACAGCAAGCGTCTATTTGTTCTTGTGAAATCTCTTCTCTCATCCTTCGTCTATTGATTGCATGCTTCTATCTCCCAATCCACTTCTCCATGATGGGACTATTTAGAATAAAGAATGTATTCACCTTTTTGTCTATTGATTGCATCCTTGTATCTCCCAATCCACTTCTCTATGATGGGACTATTTAGAATGCCGAATGTATTCACCTTTTGGTGTAATGCTTCGTTGCCTTCCTTTTCCTTGTGGCACATTAGTGATTAGTCGCTCATCCTCCTCATTACTTCACAATCATGGAATGGAAGGATCTATGCAAGAAAGTTGTTTTGAGATATACACAAGAGACTCTTGCATCAACCATCCCTCTTCCATGTTTGCTTCTAGCCTTGCTCTTTGTCTCTTAAAATCCTTTAGGGTTTTCATAAACCTTTCAAGAAAAAACATCCATCAAACATGAACAACACCACAAAGTGCCATTTCATCAACTAAATGTACCACAACATGCAATTGGCTAGTAAGAATTGTTCTAGGAAAGTTATCCTCGATTACACACTGCCTCAATAGCATTGAGAGGATATGTACCTACCTACATACATAACAATCATGTATACTATTTATTATACATAACTTGTGAGCGTATGAGAATACCAAATAGTAAATATAACTTAGCTCTAGTGAATTGAAGAGAAGATTCATTCCTCTCACCAAGATTGTAAATAACCTCTCTGACCTTCTTGTCTCCCCACAACCAACTATAGCAATTGTAAGAATAAACTATGCATAGAAAAAAATGAAAATTAGTACTAATATAAGCGTACAAATTATGTACCATAAAGAGAAAATGAATAAGTAAATATTTATATACCTGTAATATCTTGTGCCAATCATGTGTCATTCTTGAGGCCATATAATTGTATCTCTCCTTTCTTTTTGGTCTTTGTGAAGGCACCGTTCAATGAAAGCATTACTCCAGTTGGTGTACAGAAAGAGGCAATCACACTTTTCACCTTATTGTACTCCTTGGTTAAAACCCTTACACCCTGTGTATCTCTCACTTACAATATGCAATGCACTTTGAAGGTGTCCAATGTTTTGTAAGTCATTCCTTGCACCTTGAGTATCTCATTTACCAATTAAATGGTCCCAAATATTTCTTGCAACATTCTTGAAGATATGCATGGTATCTAAGAGACTATTGATCTTCAACTCACACTAATATGGAAGTTGAAAGAAAATTGAGTGTCTAGACATCCCAACGGGTGGTGGATTGTGGGTGCTTCTCCATGCCTCAAACCAATATCTACCTCTCATCATTAGTGTTGAGACATCATGTGGCACATACTTGGGATGTGAAGGAGGGAGAAATCGATGATGTTTTTCATACAACACCTTCTTTACAGTAGAGGGTCTTTCCGAAACAAGTGATGGTCCACAAATTGGACATTCATGATATCCGGAGGTTTCTAAACCTATTTTAAAATTGAGATGATTAAGAGGTAGAGATATAAACTTAAAGTTTTAAGTTTAAAGATTAAAGTTATCTAGTTCAAGTATGTACCTGAGCACTTCGAGAACTCGAGATAGTCATGCATCATCCAAAGCAAAACTCCTTTTACCTCCGCCTCATGCCTATTTATTGGCCTTGAGAAATCCGGCACTTTGATACCTTGCCATAGTCTCTCAAGCTCCTCAATCAAAGACTCAAGGTACACATCCATGTTTGCCACCTTATACTTGCTGCTGGTACAAGGAGAGCAAGCATGATAAGACTTTTATTGATTGCCACCCATGGAGGGAGGTTGGAATTCACCAATAAAATAGGCCAAGTAGACCATGATGTGGACTTGAAGCCGAATGCATTAACACCATCCATGCCCAAGGCAAGACGTAAGTTATGGGGCTCATCTTTAAACTCTTGCCATTGATGCTGCACATGTTGCCATGTTGGTGAATCACCTAACGATCCTCATGATGCCATCAATTGAGCGATAAGTAGCATGCCCCTTGTATTGAGCACTACCTACACAATCTTGCTTTGGGACTCGTTTTGGGTGTATTGGGCTGCTAATCATTGTTGTGCCAATTCCAAAGTCTCTTTTTCCTTTGCTCTAGCAACTTGGATCAGTGTCTCTACCGCCTGCACTTCTTCTGATGTCCTACCATTGGGCATAAGCACTTAGGGATCCTTCCCTACTAGTACAGGTCCTTGTACAATGCTAAACTAGGTTCCCACCAAAGGTCCTCAGCCCAGTGTACGCTAGTACATATCTAGCTTGATAGATGCACTATCATTTATATCAGCCACTAATTTATGCCCAGATCGTAGGTGTATGTGATTTTAGGATGTAGGAACTTCCTACAGATGCCCTAGATAAGTTGTTTTTTTTATATAAATATTTTTTTTTCATAAAACTTTTGGATTGGCTAAAGTTTTTCTGAAGCATGTCATTTGTGTTTCTTAATCTATTTGGCACCAGAAATAGTGTTATTTTTTTGGGTAAGTCAAGCACTACAAGCGCTAGCTCCCATAGTAGGGGGCTCCTTAACGATGTAAAAGTGGAAATTTCTTGGGTGTCACACAAGTCGCGCCAATGTGATCGCATTAGCCCAAAACATATATTAGGAAAGTTGGTGCAATTACTTTTAAAAAAAAATATATACTCGTTTTCTTTTACCCTCGAACTTTTGCCTTTTCCCCTCTTACCTTTTCACTTTTCACTTTTTATTTTTTATTTTTAACTTTTTAACTTTTTTTTATCTTTTCACTTTTTTTGTTTATTGTTTACGGTTTTATTTTTAGGTTTCACTGAAAAGGGGTTTTCCTAAAATCTTTGACTTAGGGCCAACACATTAAATGCATCCAGCCACACAAAACAGACTTTTGGACATTTTTTGCTAGTGGCTGAAAAGCATGTATACAATAAATGCGGCCGACCAATCAACATGTTCCAAATTAGGAATAGGATTAAGTGTAATTAACTTGCATTAATTACACTAATGCAAAAATACAAAAAACACAAAATATTTTGTGTGTGCCAAATTCTCTCCTAATTTTTGTTATTATCCCAATTTATGCAAGGAGTTGAAATTGGGATAAACACTATGCTAGGAAACTGATTTTATGGTCTAGGTCACCCAGTTCTTTTAATTTAATGCACAATTGATTGTTTTTTTAGTTTGAAATTGAAAAAATATAAAAACTAGAAAATGTAAAAATTACAAATTGGGCGTGGGATAAGAATTAATCAAAATGCACTAATTGCAACACTCACAAGAATTGAAAAAAAAAACTAAGAAACATGTAAGAATCAAAGAAATTGAACAATATGTATAAACTATAGAAACTGTAGAAATCAACAAGAATACCAACAATGCTACAAAATGGACACATTTTCAGTTATTCATTTCTACCCTCCTTGCAAAAATAGAATACATAATTATAGCAGATTTCTTTCATACACAAACACACACACACACACACACACACACACACACACACACACGCACACACGTATTCAAAATGCATTGTGGCTAAGTGATAGGGCTATTCCTTGGCAGTGGTGCCATTTATGGGAAGCCCTTGCACCATAGAAAGAGTGTAGGACCTAGCCAATGTTGTGGGGGTTTGCCTCATCGCACTCAGGACAATAAAACAGATCAAATCGAGAAGTTAATCTAGCATAACCTGGCCCACAATTGCATAAACAAGATGTTTCGCTCACCTCCTGAATGCTTGTGCTCGGATGTTGGTAGGAGACGATGTTGCTGCACACTCACACTCCAACCTCCACTCCAACGCTGCTGCCACACTCCAATGGAACTTGGACCCTCCTCTCTCACTCAATTGCACACACTCACTCTCTCACATACATGCAACCAAGCACACAAGATCTCAAACAAGCAAGAGGCAACCTGGACCCTCCTCTCTCACTCAATTGCACACACTCACTCTCTCACATACATGCAACCAAGTACACAAGATCTCAAACAAGCAAGAAGCAAGCAAGAAAGAAATAGCATAGGAGAGTAAAGTATAAGAATATGGCACAGTGGAAAGAGATAGCAAGACAAAGCACAATAGACAATGCAATATATACACAATGGACATAATTTAAAATTCTTATTCTACCAAAGAAGTACAAGTGATGGTGCTATCCACTTATGCGCTCCCAAGTAGAGTTTAGATAGCCATCTAGAGAGACTCTGGATGGAGTATGTATGAAGTCTAGAAGGGGGTGGATACTCACATGCATTGGATACCTTAGTTCATGGCAACCATGTCCATATATAGTAGTGTAGACAGTGTTGTAGATGCATATACAAGGAGGGTGGTTGCACTACATCGACACAAACATCGCCCGCGTATCAAGAACACGGCTCACCAACCACCGTCCCCACTAATGATAGACCTCGTATCCAAGGGAATATTCCTCATACTGTCACCTACATTAATGTACCCCAGCTAATGCTTGTATCCTTGACCATCTCCTAACCATCATCAATGGACACAACTACAGCAAAAGTTCTTAGCGCTTCTCATCGAAAATACATGGATGGCAACATTAGTAGTAGTTGGTACATCACATAAAGGCAAAGAGAAAATGGTTGATCCCCTTGGTATGCCAAATATTTATGCAGGTCATTCTCTTGTTGATGGTGGAGAGTCTAGTGGCTTGGAGATGAGCCTTGATGGAGGAGTTTGGGATTCCAACAATAAGGACACCTGGTGTGAAGAAGGCTATGGAAGCCATGAATGGAAAGTTACAAAGATCTTGAAGAGTCAAAAACCCTGTGCAGAGGTTGACTTATAATGGTTATGTGGCATATCACTATGCTTATATGGCAAAAGTTGTGCAGGTTGTAGAACCCACATGTTTTGATGAGGCTATTGGAAATGTATTTTGGGAGAAAGCTATGGATGAGGAGATGGATGCATCGTATGGAAATGAGACTTGGGATTTGGTGCGAGGCAAGAAAGCTATTGGCTGTAAGTGGGTGTATAAGGTGAAACATAATAGTGAGTGTAGCATCAGCAGGTATGTTGCGTGACGAGTGGTGATCAAAGCAAGGATGCAACACAAAGATGGAAGCAGGGAAACAAGAGACTTGACATTCTTATTTAGGGCTCTTGTAGAGAGTTCCAAGTTGTGGGTGAGTGTGGGAGTGGGCTTGAGAATAATCCCACAGGGGAAGTTTTGGGAGTTTTAGGAGTTTTAGTATAAATAGTGGCTCATTTGAGAGCTCACATACACTTTGGCCTGAACTCATGCTTGAGCTCTCTTGAGACTAGCTCTCCCTCTTGTTCATAGAGGTACAAGCTCTTCTCTCTCCCCATCTACACTATTGTATGAGCAATGCTCTTCTAATTCAATGCAATGAGATGATGTTTTTCTCTCTTCTCATTTCTATTCTCTAGTGTGCATACTTCTTTGTTTATGCTTGTGGGTTCTCTATTAGGCTTATGGGTTCTCTATTAGGCTTTGGGTGCTAGTGGATTCAAGCTTAAGCTTCTCCATAGCTTGTAGCTTATCCATGGGCAAGGCATTGCTTGAGTAGTGAATGAGAATGCATGTTTATTTCAAGTTCCATTAAGCTTCAAGGTTTGTGTGCATGCTAGGGAAGTAGGTGCTTGAGAATGAAGTATGCTTTGAGCTTGTGTATGCATTAGCTTAGCTTTCTTCTCGTATTGGATGTATGAATGAGTGGGTTGATGAGTGAATGAGCTATGGCAAGATTGAGCTTGTGTGTAAAGTCTATGTCAAGGTAGTGGTGTTCATAGCATCCTCTCCCGAAAGGGATAAGCTTCCATGCGCCTAACCGGGTTGAATAGCTTAGAAAGGAGTGTTTATCATTCCATTGGAGAGCTAGGAGCGTAGTCTACTTGCCCATATTGCATACATAGGTAGACGACCGTCTTTCCATTGGCGCCGTTGCCGGGGATACGACCTACGGTTGGTTGAGGATCCTTGGCAGCCATTACATTCTAAACATTCAGCGAGACCCAAGGGGTCGAAGCTGCCTGACCTCGTCACCAAGAGTCCCCAAATGCAAACACAAAGGAGGGGCACGCATCATCAGCGGCATGATCAGTTTTGCAGAGGCCGCTTTTGCAGACATAATGAAAGCACCAACAACACTAACAGCATTTGGAACCTCCAATTGAAGGCCATAATTGCATAGCTTGAGTAGTAACGCATGTTAGATGCTTAGAAAATGCAGCTTGAGCTCATATGATCATCAGCAGCAGCACAACTGCTGCAAGTTCAACATACACCCCTCAACTAGTGAATATATTATATATATGTGCTAGATCTGAGGGGGGAAAGCAGCAATAGCAGTATATGGTCGATTCTTGTTGCTGCTTCAAGGCGGCCGTAGCAGAGGAGACGAAGGTGAGGAGGCAAAGCAGCAGAGGAGGAGAAAGCAAGAAGGCGGAGGCGGTCCGGTTATCCGCAGTCGGTGGCATCAGCAGAGGAGGAGAAGGTGGCCGCCGCTGAAGGCATCTAAGGGGGCGAAGGGCCGCAGAGCAGAGAGAGTGGAGGTGGTTCGGTTATCCGCGAAGGGCCGCAGCAGAGGAGGCGAAGGTGGCCGCAGCATTCGGAAGCGATAAGGTGCTAGGCGATAAGGTTAGTATTTTTATTTTTTATTTTTTATTTTTTTTGTTTTGTTTTTTGTTAATCTTTAATTTTTAAAAATCTGTAATTTCTGCATACCAATTTTCATGTTTTTTGCATTTAAAAAAAATAAAAATAAAAAAGAATAAATAATAAATAAAAAAATAAAAAAAATCTATAAATTATGTGTTTTCTTTGGAGTCCACATATTCTGCATTAAAAAATAAATTAAAAAAATAAACTATGTATTTACACACATATTCATGTTAGTTGCATTTAGTGGTTAGGTAGGGTTTATAAAAAATAAATATATATATATATATATATTAAAAAAATTCAAAAAAAATTCAAAAATTGGACACTGCAACGTGCTAAAAATAACGTATGCATCTACGCTCGGGAATAATACTATGGGGACATAACACTAGTGCACCATCTAGGGTAGCCACTCAAGGGAGCCGCACTCAATCGGTTGTTGGCAACTTGGAGAGAATTCTCGAGACATCTTCAGAGTCTCAAACAGAGAGCCTCTCAAGAACCGAGAGTGATATTTCAATGGACGTAAACGAGTCATTTGGCATGAATAGACCATCCACACCCATTGGTATGGCAGATTCTGCTAATCCATTTGAAATTCCAGATGGGGAGTTGATTGACAACATGAGACTCCATTTCTTATATACAAATACGCATGGCGGTGAGATCTACAAAGATCCAATGAGCCGGTTTGTTGTTAAAATTGCAGACATTCATTTTGCATTTGAACTAACACCATGGGTAAACTACCAAGATGATATGTACATGGGTAGAAATGGAGTACGCTACGAGGTCACCAAAAATCCTGAACAAGTGGATGCTTTGGGTGTACTTCAACCTAGCGCACAAGCAAAGCAGAAGGAGTTTCCATCGGACCCAAATGTGCCAGGAACATCGCGCAGACCTGGTACGCCCATTTCTTTACTTGAAGAATTATTTTTCGACAGGAATTGGGAGGATAGAGAAAGAACGGGAAAAGAAAAAGAGACCAAGAAAAACCCATGGGACATAGTAAAAGAAATTTTAATAGTTAAAATCTATCAAGACGACCCAATTAAAGAGGTGTATAGGGATGTGGTAGAAACCTACTATGCAACCACTAAGCACCCGAGCTTAGAGCTTCCAGTCACGCATACAATAACTGTAGAGCATCTAGAAGGTTTCACTAAGCGTGTTCATGATAGATGGGGGAACGACTTTAGAACCCTTGAATGGCCGTAGGTTAGGGAAATGACATGGAAAGGAAGGCCCCTTTTCACTGAGGTGTCTACCTTAGACACGGCACGTCCAGATGAATCTGCCTTTTGAGGAGAAACACTAGCACCACCATGGGCTAGAACCCCAAGTGTGGCTCGACCAGCACCTTCCATGTGAACAACTGCTAGAGGACCAGTCTTTCCAACGATTGATCCTACGAGGAGACCCGAGCAGAAATTCCACGAGCAAGTGGATATGTACCTCCAAGAGAACCCCATAGACCAAGTGAACTGACATTTCAAGAGCCTAGAGTTAGAGGCCGAGACTCATATAAGAGACATGACGATGAATATTCTAGAAAAGTGAGACCATCTGCGCTGCAAAAGATTGTCAAGAAGTATGACGGATCTGGTGACCCATATGACCATATAGCATATTCCTAGGCCCGATGCACGGAAACCGAAAAAAATGAGCTTTTAAGCAAGCTATACATGCAGAGCAAGTCACGGATACGCATACGCAAATCGAAGGATTTGGCTTGACACTAGAGAGTAAGTCTTTATCATGGTTTCAGACTTTAGAGCCTGAGGCAAAGCAATTTTTGATGGACTGAAAAAGAGCTAAGTTATAGCTGCGTTTTCAAAAATGGGAATTAAGCACAATGCGGTAGCTCAAATTTATGCTTTTAAGCAAAAAGATCAAGAATCTGTGTGAGATTGCGTAAATAGGCTAAAGCAGTACATCAATCGTCGATGCCCTAACGATGAGAAGCCAAGCCAAGGAAGATTAATTTCTATCTTCCTAGAAGGCTTACGAAACAAGACGCTTCACGCTCACTTGTATGCAAAGAAGCATGTCATCTTCAATGAGTGTTGCATGGATGCCATGGATTACGATGACAACTTTGACATGACTGGCATGGGAAACCAAGATAGTCATCCAGACAATAAACGTAGCTCTGGGAAGGGCTCTGACTCTAGTGTGCCATTAGTTAATCCAGATCAGATTGCCGAGATAGTACTGAAAAAGATGGGGCAATACTACAGACCTTCCTACCGACCCCAACCATCATACATGCATACTGTACCTACAGGCCCCTACGTCTGTGGAGGATGTGGAGGTAGCCATAAAACCGAGCAGTGCCCAACCTTCTCACCATTGGTTGGCAATCAACCAACAAAGAAGTGGTGCTAGCTTTGTAAATGGAACTACACACATGTGACTTCGGACTGCAATCACATTGCAAGGATACAAAGGGAACAAGCAGCCAACTCTGCACCTAGGCAGTAGGTTGTGAACCATGAGAGAACCTTAGTTGCTCAAGAGCAAGCACGGCCAATGCTAGGAGCTCAACCTCCTCCACCTGGCACAGCGTCCTTTAGATATGTGGAATCTGAGAATCCTGAATTAGGAATGGAGATGGTTAGTTCTCAACCATACTACATCGAAATGGAGCATCCTCTTATCGAACCCTACTTTGAGAACCCAACTGGACCAAGCCTAGTTCATGACTTTAATGGAGACCCAAGCTCTTTGATGCTTATAGGATCTCAGCCAACCAAGACTCAAGGTTATCCAGGACCATATCCTACAAAGAGACTATACCCTACGCAACAAACAGGACCATGCTACGAATGTGGTGGGCCACATTGGGCGAGAGAATGTCCAAACAAGAAATGACCCCTCTTAGCTAACATAGGCACAACATCTACGTTTCCACCTATAGAGAGGTTTTGCCAAGGGTGTAGCATTGACCATCTACCAAAGGATTGCTTGTTGAAGCCTGCGGATCTGGCAGCACAAAAAGCTAAAGCACCCCTCAACTATGTTGAAGTGATTCCATCACCCACCACGACATCTGAGGAGGAGAACAAACTAGTGTCGCTAAGAGTAGTGACTAGAGCCCAAGCGCAAAAGAATGTCAAAGAGGTTGTTGAGAAACCCTCTGAGATTAAGGTTCTATCCAAAGATGGAAAAGAGAGAAAGAAATCAACTCGACTTAAACCACGTAGCAAGAGGAGTAAGAGGTCGAAGGAGCAGAAGAGCTCTGATGGAGGAAATTCTATCCCAAAAGAGATGGAAGGAATGTTGAAAACAAAACAAATAGGAGAGAAAACTCAAAATGAGCAAAAGGGAAAAGCATCTGAGTCTGAGGAAAGCTCAAGAGGATCAATCCTTGTGGACAAGGTGTACGAGCCTTTAGATGCAGTGCTTCAAGCATATAATAGTAGGATCACAGCTCTGACCAAGCTGCCTAAGAAGCTGCAAGAATATCCCAACCCTCGTGAAGAGACAATCAACTTGGCTATCCATAAGCAGTTGATTAGGGATACTCAGACTCTAATAGATGGCCCACCACCTATGTACGCAAGAGGACGTGCTTCTTTGAAGCCTAACTTAGAGACAATACCAGAAGCCATGCCAAGCATGGAAAAGGGAAGTGAAGTTGTATCTCTACATTTCCCAGAAATGCCTGAAGGAGATGATTTACCTCATACCAATACAGACGAGTCAAAACCATTGACTATCGCGGATTTTGGAGATGAAATTCCTGAAATAGAAGAAGTAGTAGCAAGGGAGATGTGGGAAGCGGTGCAAAAACAAGTTGAGGATCTAGCATCTTCTGACAAGTCACCACCATTTTCTATAGTAGAATTTGCGAATCAAAGGGTTCAAGAATTAGATGCTTTATCTCAACCAGATGATGCTCAGACTGTTGTCTCAGCTCGGAGCAACAAGCTCACATGCAAGACACTTCCCTCATATTTAGGACTGTACGAAGCACATAGCCAAATCATGCGAGTACCATCAATGACATGACAACCTCATCAGGAACGAGACATAGAGAGTTTGCAAGCTTTAATGTCGGCACCAGTTACGTGTACCATTCCACTCGCAGAGTTCTTAAAGCTTAGGCCAAGATTGTGGGAAGAAGTGGCTACACAATTAACTGAGCAAGGATTGTGGAACCAAAACATCCAGGTTAAGGAGTTGTTGAAGGCAAAGGCTTCTGAGCTAATGCTTAAGCAAACAATTCCGGTTCTTGTGAACAAAGTTTGCAAGCATTGTGAAGACGACGAAGGAAATACTACGCTTCCTGTTGAGATCAACAAGATTGAATCTATAGCTATTCTAGATAGCAGAGCAGGGGTGAGTATAGCAACAAAAATTGTATGGGGAATGTGGAGAAAACCTGCAATTAGAAGTACAAGGATGAGTTTGCAATTGGCAGATGGAAATCTAGAGAGTCCCATAGGATTGCTTGAGAACGTTATAGTCAAGTCATGTGGCATTGAGTACGGACATACCTTTGCTATCGTAGACTTTGGCAAGAACACAAATTACGAAGTGATCCTAGGAAGGCCATTCATGCGCCAATTCAAAATGATTCAAGACTGGGGTTACAATTACTTGTACCTCTCGGACATGAGAATGTAACCACGAGGGTGAATCTGAAAAACCATGCTTATCGAGATGTGACGCACTCTCCTGTGGATGAGTTTGATTCCGCTTCTTCAAAAGCATCGGGAGCAACTATGTCTGAAGGAAGAGCTGATCTATGGATCTGTGGAGCATCTTGTCGAGACTTGCAACCTCGAAATGTTACCTTAGACAGAAGTGTGACGGATGAGGCGTATATCCCTATACCTTTCTTGAGAACTTGATAGATCCCTTAGAATGGAACCATGTTTTAGCTACCATAGACACTTGTGCATTGCCAAGGCAAACACAGTTCTGTGATCCAGATGGGTATGACATTATTCCCGTAAGAATGCTAAGACCGATCTATGTAGAGGAACCTCAAGAAGCCCCTAGGTATGAAGCAAACAAATCATTATTGCTAGGAGATATGGTATCTTTAGAGGAAGTATCCCCTCTTGAGTACAGCTCGGCTGACGAAGGAGATGAGGCATTAGGAAATTTTTGAGCTCATTTTGGGACCCTGTAAGGAAGTTTGACCGGAATATTCCCTCCAAAAAGGGGCACTAGATAAAATTTTTGCAAACGAACTCCAAATGTGTCGGACCTCACATATTTAGATTCTACTCTTCAAAAGCTATCCATTGATATATAACACGATAGGGTTCGGAGAAGGGACAAGATAGATACCTAGAAGATTCCTTTTTGCCTAGGAAAGATTCACGTTACGGACTTGTGTTTGTGAGAGTGACTACCTTAGCGTATTGACTCATGCACATTCAGGAGTTGGGGGTGGATATTTCTATGGTGAAACAACTGCCAAACTTATACTATGGTCAGGACTATGGTGGCCTACGCTTTTTCATGATGCAACAGAGTATGTCAAACGATGTGATCAATGTCAAAGAGCCAAACCTCCTACCAAGTATGAGGACATGCCATTGAGACCAATTATGGGGATTAGAGCTTTTGAAAAATGGGGAATTAATTTTCTGGGACCGATTAAACCACCAGCACGCCATACACATGCTGAGTATATCATTGTAGCCACAGATTATCTTACGAAGTGGGTAGAAGCAAAAGCCACAGTAAAAAACGATGCTAGGACCACTGCAAAGTTTTTATACGAACATGTGTTTACACGCTATGGTTTACCTATTGAGATTGTGAGTGACCAAGGTTTGCATTTTATCAATGAAGTCATTACCTTTCTTTTGGAAGACTTTATGGTCATCCATAAGAGGTCAGCGCCTTATCACCCGCAAGCAAATGGTCAAGCTGAGAGTACAAACAAGACTCTTTGCACTGCGCTTACAAAAATTGTTGAGGGACATAGAACACATTGGGAACAAAAACTTCACTCAGTTCTATGGGCTTACCGAATTGCTTACAAAACGTCCATAGGCACGACACCTTTCAATCTAGTTTTTGGATTGGATGCTATCCTTCTGATAGAATTTATTGTACCTACACTTCGAGTTGCAAAACAACTTGAGTGGACGGATCATGAATTCTCTACACGGAACGATGAATTCGAGAGGCTAGATGAAGACAGGCTATTGGTAGTCATTGGGCATGTATGCTAAAAAATGACGCCAAAAGCGTTGGCATGATACGCATGTGAAGAAAGGTCGCTTCAGGAGAGGTGATCTAGTGTTACTTTACACATTGAAGAAACAAAAATGCAATCTAAAAATGCGAGGACTTGGTCCATTTGTGATCAACGAGCTTAGTGCAAGTGGTGCAGTAAGGTTGGAAACCTTAGATGGAGAGCCAATGACTAACTTCATCAATGGTAGCCGCTTTGTAAGATTCTCCCCCAGCCTTCGAGGTATACAGGAGTAAGAATCTCCCTTTCTGATCTTATAATTATTCTCTCTCTAAAATAAAAGAAAGATTCTGTTTAAAAAAGGAAGAACCTTTTCCCTGAATACTTCTTAAGAGTCCCAACTGTTTTAAGATTTAGATCAATGAGTTCAGAAGTGAGAATCGATGTTTTGGATATCAAGGTTTTGGTCTTCATTCGAGTACGGCCCAAAAGAAGTTCTTTATCTCTTGGGAAGTATAAGAAGTTATCTCCCAGATATTGTGGACCAAAGAAAGTAGGTGATTTAGCTTACGAACTTCTTTTATCTCCTCATCTCAAAGTTCTAAATGCCTTCTATAGAAAAATATGCCAAACCCAAATCATGGAAAGACGGTAAAACTTCAGTGGCAAGTTACCGTTGGCTTCTAAGTTACGCTAGCTCCTTCCTTTATATAAGTCGTAACTTTTACTTGTCGTTCACAGTAATCTTACTCCCATCGATCTCCTTTCTTTCTTAATCTCCTTCATGGCTTGGCAACAAGAATTAGTTTTATCCATAATGATTCCTCACCTTCAAGATGCAAGTGAGTCTGTGAAGAAGGATTTTATAGAACAGTATGAGCGCTCACTTTTTCCTCACCTAGGAACTTCTGTAGCGCAGACCAAATGGCGGACCTATCAAGACATAACTAGGGTAACACCCTGGGGTCAACAGCACTTTCGTAACAATGTCCGCTTGGCCATGGTTATCGAAGCCTTGGGTTTGGGTCCTCGATACTACTGCGTCATGAGATCAAGACATCTTGGGTTTTCTGAGCGGGTCTTCTTACTGGCGTGTTTGCTTCCTCATGAGAAGATATGCCTTTACCCCGTTTTTGGCTTGCCTCTCAGAGGTCCTTTTGTTAGATCACCTCATACCACTGAGATAGGTGCAGCAATAACCAACAGAATTATTCCCATAGATGAGTTACCTTATACTTGTGCAGCTTGTGAGGACTGCTTTTGTGATCATATGATGGACGGGCTTATGGAAGTGTAAAGAGTTCTTCTATCTTTACTGTATAAGTTCCGAGAATGAATAAAGTTTAAATCTTGTTCTTATTTTGAATCTTGCTCTTTTTAAGACGTTTCTTGGTGGTTAATCTTGATTAAAATTTTTCTCTAAGTCTCATATTCGTGCATCTTGCGAAATTATCCCAGTTTGCGAGATGAGGACATCTCGCATTTTTTAAGTGGGGTAGAATGTAAGATTCCTCCCCCACCCCCTTTTTGATGTCTAGTATCTTTTCCTGTAATCAATCCCTCTTCAGAAATATAAAGACCTTGTTTCTATCTGTTTTAGCCTAGAGAGAGAAAAATATTCTAGAGAGAGAATATTCAGATTTTGAATATTTTTGGATAGAAAAATATCTCTTCTAATTCAGATGAGTTCCCCTGAAACAGAAATTCAAAAAGAATTTTCCAATGTGCAATTGGAATTAATTGAAAATAGGTATAAAGAACCTTAGCCTAAGGGTCTAGATTTTCAGAAATCTTTAGACTATGGTCCAATTAAGGTTCCTATGGACCAATAGCATCAATCCATGTGTAGGGAGGAGATAAATCCAACTTGTAAAAAGAAAATACCCAAAAATGAGTAAATGCTCACATGAGGTGAAGAGTTGAAAATGTACAAGGTTTATTAGTAAAAAACTATGAGCAATATTAAAATGATTCCATTATGACACATATGTAAGGAAAAGGAGTTCTTTAAAGGAGGTGCATATTTCACATAAGATGAAGAGTTGAAAATGTACAAGGTTTATTAGTAAAAAAAAACTATGAGCAATATTAAAATGATTCCATTATGACACATATGTAAGGAAGGGGAGTTCTTTAAAGGAGGTGCATATTTCACATGCTTGAATGAGTTTTAAACTCATAAAAATTGAGATATTTCATCTCTCCTCTCTCCTCATTCAAGTCTAGTTCCAAAAAGTTAGCTTAACTGACCTAAAAATGGTCAATTATTGACCAAACTGATTTAGAAAATTCTAGAATCAGTTTGTTCGGTTAGGAGCTTAATTTTTCCTATAAATAGAAGCCTCCCCCTTGTTGAAAAATATATAGTGTTTATGCATCGTTACTCTACTCCACCTAAGCCAAGAACTGTGAATTCATTTAATAATTCACTAGTTTTTGGATCTTCCCTCTTTCTTCAATCCCCATTAGTGGCTCCATCAACATACTTAACCAATTGATTGGTTGGGGGCCTCTACCGTGAACAAAGAATCAAGCAATTTGTAAGGTAATTAGTGAATATTGATCTTTTCTATAATTTCTCAATGTTTCTCCCTTCTCAACCCCTCTCAAGCTTGAGAAGCTTAATTGGTATGGTTTTTTAAATGCTATTAAAGTTAATTGGTGAATAGTAGTGAAGAGTTACATAATTTAATAAATGCTATTGAAGTTAATTTTTATTTATGTTTAAATTCTAATGGTTTTTATGTAATTTCTCTCTCTCACTCAAGAAATGGTCATACTCATGACCCATTCTCAATCCAAATGAAGCTTTTCATAAAGCTTTTCCTTAATCCAAGATTAAGCTATGCTTGAGGCCAAATTAATGGCTTTTTTCTATGCTTTTAGTTTATGCATATTGATGATTCAATCCATTATAGATTAATGATCCAATTAGAGATCATTTTAATTATTTCCTTAATGATAAGCTTTATCCCTTAAAAAAATTTGAGATTTATCAGTCATAGCAGCGGAGCTATGGCAAAATTTTTATAAAAATTATGCATAAAATAATTTCATTCAAAGCACAAAAAGAGGACTTCCTACCATATTCTAGGAATTATCATCCTAGATTAATTGAAAGAATTTCATTATAATCATGGAGAAATTGAATTTTAATATCATGCATAAAGGATAATTTTTTATATCAAAAGTGTTACTTTTATCATTTTTAATTTTCATGCATAGAAGTATGCATAAAGGAAAAAAATTTTTATATTAAAAGTGTTACTTTTATCATTTTTAATTTTCATGCATAGAAGTATGCATAAAGGATAATTTTTTTATATTAAAAGTGTTACTTTTATCATTTTTTATTTTCATGCATAGAAGTATGCATAAAGGAAAATTTTTTATATCAAAAGTGTTACTTTTATCATTTTTAATTTTCATGCATAGAAGTATGCATAAAGGATAATTTTTTTTATATTAAAAGTGTTACTTTTATCATTTTTAATTTTCATGCATAGAAGTATGCATAAAGGATAAATTTTTTATATCAAAAGTGTTACTTTTACCATTTTTAATTTAATGTAAGATTCTTCCCCAGCCTTCGAGGTATACAGGAGTAAGAATCTCCCTTTCTGATCTTATAATTATTCTCTCTCTAAAATAAAAGAAAGATTCTGTTTAAAAAAGGAAGAACCTTTTCCCTGAATACTTCTTAAGAGTCCCAACTGTTTTAAGATTTAGATCAATGAGTTCAGAAGTGAGAATCGATGTTTTGGATATCAAGGTTTTGGTCTTCATTCGAGTACGGCCCAAAAGAAGTTCTTTATCTCTTGGGAAGTATAAGAAGTTATCTCCCAGATATTGTGGACCAAAGAAAGTAGGTGATTTAGCTTACGAACTTCTTTTATCTCCTCATCTCAAAGTTCTAAATGCCTTCTATAGAAAAATATGCCAAACCCAAATCATGGAAAGACGGTAAAACTTCAGTGGCAAGTTACCGTTGGCTTCTAAGTTACGCTAGCTCCTTCCTTTATATAAGTCGTAACTTTTACTTGTCGTTCACAGTAATCTTACTCCCATCGATCTCCTTTCTTTCTTAATCTCCTTCATGGCTTGGCAACAAGAACTAGTTTTATCCATGCATGGATGTGAATGAGGATGTATGGATGTATGAATGTGGATGCATGGATGTGAATGTGGATGTATGGATGTATGAATGTGGATGTATGGATGTGAATGAGGATGTAGATGTGGATGCATGGATGTAAATGTGGATGTGGATGTATGGATGTATGCATGTAGATGTGGATGCATGAATGTGGATGTATGGATGTGAATGAGCATATAGATGTGGATGTATGGATGTGAATGTGCATGTAGATATGGATGTATATGTGTGAATGGGAATGTGGATGTGGATGTATGTATGCATGTGGATGTGGATATGGATGTGTATGTATGAATGTGGATATGGGATGTGGATGTATAAATGAGGATGTGAAAATGGAGATAAGCATGTAGATGTGGATGCATGAATGTGGAGATAAGCATGTAGATGTGGATGTATGGATGTGAATGTGGATGTGGATGTGGATGTATGGATGTGGATATGGATGTGAATATATGATATGTGATGTGAAGGAATCTGAAGTGAAGAGATGGAAAATGATGTGATTGGATGAGTACACATATAAATGAAATGTGGAATAAGTAATGTGGATTGTATGAGGGATAATGTGGATTGTATGAGGGATAATGTAGAAAAATGAGAGTTAACATAGAAATTGTATTTGTAAACTGTTTGTAAATGCTGTTTGTAAATGGCTGTTTTATGTCAAGAATGCTGGGAAAGCATTTTGACCGTCTTGTGATTAAGGTCGTGGAGACCTATCTGATAAAGTTGCAACTGCTGACGGAGAGTCAATGGAGGACGTCTCGCGTAGCAAGGTCGGCCGAGGTCTTGACCAGCCTCGGTTCGATTAAAATGGTGAGCTTCCGGTACGGTGGATGAGGGACCAAGGAAGCGGCCTATGAGTGAAGCGCTAGGTCACCTGCGAGGGATCCTAGAGGGTGCTGACCATACGGTGCTCGGGCTCTGGGTCGCCCAGGATACCCACGCGTGCGTCGAGGAAGATATTGGAACAAGGAGTAAGAGTTGTTTTCTAGAACCGGGCATGGATCTGGTTGACTGACCTTGCTGGTCCTCAATGGATGAGTCCATTGCTCTTTTATATGGATCTGTTGGTTGATCTTGCTGATCTTCAATGAGAGTCCATCTTGATAAGTGATTATATTGTTGAGTATTATGGACTAGGAACTATTGAAACGGCCCCTGTGTGGACAGGTGGTGAGCGTTCTAGTTGCCAATGATGCCATAGATACTCTGATGAAGGAATGATGGGAAATTATGAATCAACTGGATAAATTGGAGATTGTGATCAGTGGTACTATGGTTTCATTAAAGGATTGTTTTAAAGTTAGCTGATGCTAAGAAAAAGGCAATTTTCATATTGGGTGTGTAAGTGGTGTGGCTAGTTTTATGTTTGCATGAAATTCCGGCTAGGGGGCCTTGGAACTCTTTTCCTTGGTACCCGGGACAAAACCTAACCAAATCCCAAATTGGATCCCATCACTACAGTGGTTGGGCGGTTGGCTAACCCATAGGATCGGATGGGGTTAGGCTGGACTGATGGATCCGTAAATCGAGACTCAATTTCTGTTATTACGATAGATAAAGTAAATCCCGGATAGTAATTGTTCTATGGATAGGAATCAACGGCTGTGCCTCCTTGGTGGGGAAAAAAGCGTTGATCCCAATGATCCAAGTGCAAGTTTCTTCCTTGATCTGACCAAGTATCTTTATAGATGCAGTCGGATCTGTTTGATCAGTAAGGGTTTTGACTACGTTAGAGTAAAAATTATCCTGGTGGAATCGCCCGTGCTTTCCGGATAAGGGAAGTTTTTCCACGTCTGGTTTTGGAAAAATCGACGGATTAGTCTTTTGTCCGGATATCCGTGGACGAGGCCCCGAGTGTGGGACCCTGCCTCGTGTAAGAAGTGCTACTTCCGCTGCTAGTACCCCGAATCCGTTGCGCGGTGGGAACAGGGATCTCACAGTTGGTATCAGAGCGAATTGGTTAATAAAGATCAACTGAGAAGACAAATATGTCAAAAATTTATGTAGAAACACAAAAAGGTTGTAATTGTGTGATATAATTCATACAATTTGATATTCAAACTGAAATTCGTAATTTGGTAATTGGGTCTTCTGATAGAAGTACCGCAATTATATAGAATCCCTGACTTGCTTGAGGCCTAGACATGATGGTATTTACCTTATAATTCCAAGAGCCACGACTACCCATATATACCGAGAGTATACTGCAGCTCTTTACTGACAGTATATACGAGTAAATCTAAGACTTGAAATTATAAGCGTTAACGCTATCCAGATGATGAATTCGAATGTGGTTGATATGATTTTTAATTCTGTTTGAGAATTGATGAATTGAATTGGATTCTGATTGGAAATTCTGATTGAAAAATGATGATTTCTGAAATTAGTTGAAATATAAAAATCTGAACAAAACCACAATGAGGATGAATGGGACGAGTCCCAGTGATGATATTCATAACTGGAATGATGATAATGATTTCAGCAAATCACTATGAGATTAGTGGATTATGCTGTCAGATTGCTCTGTTAACACTTGAGACGATAGATTAAGTTAAGGGATGACAAATTGAGAACTTGCTTAACTAAAATTCCTGTGGAGGAATGTTCAGAAGGAAAATTTTCAGTCTAATGGACCATTATCGTGTTAAAGATATGAATGATATGATCTGAATGAATTGTTATTTAATGATGAGTTCTATATAAGGGATAATTATCCCCGTATTCTGTTGGGTTGACCAGAATATAAGGAACCCCAGAATAAATTGGATCTTAAGAAAAAGAGTTGTCCTCTACCTTGCGAGATGAGGACATCTCGCACTTTTCAAGTGGGGTAGAATGTAAGATTCTCCCCCAGCCTTCGAGGTATACAGAAGTAAGAATCTCCCTTTCTGATCTTATAATTATTCTCTCTCTAAAATAAAAGAAAGATTCTGTTTAAAAAAGGAAGAACCTTTTCCCTGAATACTTCTTAAGAGTCCCAACTGTTTTAAGATTTAGAACAATGAGTTCAGAAGTGAGAATCGATGTTTTGGATATCAAGGTTTTGGTCTTCATTCGAGTACGGCCCAAAAGAAGTTCTTTATCTCTTGGGAAGTATAAGAAGTTATCTCCTAGATATTGTGGACCAAAGAAAGTAGGTGATTTAGCTTACGAACTTCTTTTATCTCCTCATCTCAAAGTTCTAAATGCCTTCTATAGAAAAATATGCCAAACCCAAATCATGGAAAGACGGTAAAACTTCAGTGGCAAGTTACCGTTGGCTTCTAAGTTACGCTAGCTCCTTCCTTTATATAAGTCGTAACTTTTACTTGTCGTTCACAGTAATCTTACTCCCATCGATCTCCTTTCTTTCTTAATCTCCTTCATGGCTTGGCAACAAGAATTAGTTTTATCCATAATGATTCCTCACCTTCAAGACGCAAGTGAGTCTGTGAAGAAGGATTTTATAGAACAGTATGAGCGCTCACTTTTTCCTCACCTAGGAACTTCTGTAGCGCAGACCAAATGGCGGACCTTTCAAGACATAACTAGGGTAACACCCTGGGATCAACAGCACTTTCGTAACAATGTCCGCTTGGCCATGGTTATCGAAGCCTTGGGTTTGGGTCCTCGATACTACTGCGTCATGAGATCAAGACATCTTGGGTTTTCTGAGCGGGTCTTCTTACTGGCGTGTTTTCTTCCTCATGAGAAGATATGCCTTTACCCCGTTTTTGGCTTGCCTCTCAGAGGTCCTTTTGTTAGATCACCTCATACCACTGAGATAGGTGCAGCAATAACCAACAGAATTATTCCCATAGATGAGTTACCTTATACTTGTGCAGCTTGTGAGGACTGCTTTTGTGATCATATGATGGACGGGCTTATGGAAGTGTAAAGAGTTCTTCTATCTTTACTGTATAAGTTCCGAGAATGAATAAAGTTTAAATCTTGTTCTTATTTTGAATCTTGCTCTCTTTAAGACGTTTCTTGGTGGTTAATCTTGATTAAAATTTTTCTCTAAGTCTCATATTCGTGCATCTTGCGAAATTATCCCAGTTTGCGAGATGAGGACATCTCGCATTTTTTAAGTGGGGTAGAATGTAAGATTCCTCTCCCACCCCCTTTTTGATGTCTAGTATCTTTTCCTGTAATCAATCCCTCTTCAGAAATATAAAGACCTTGTTTCTATCTGTTTTAGCCTAGAGAGAGAAAAATATTCTAGAGAGAGAATATTCAGATTTTGAATATTTTTGGATAGAAAAATATCTCTTCTAATTCAGATGAGTTCCCCTGAAACAGAAATTCAAAAAGAATTTTCCAATGTGCAATTGGAATTAATTGAAAATAGGTATAAAGAACCTTAGCCTAAGGGTCTAGATTTTCAGAAATCTTTAGACTATGGTCCAATTAAGGTTCCTATGGATCAATAGCATCAATCCATGTGTAGGGAGGAGATAAATCCAACTTGTAAAAAGAAAATACCCAAAAATGAGTAAATGCTCACATGAGGTGAAGAGTTGAAAATGTACAAGGTTTATTAGTAAAAAACTATGAGCAATATTAAAATGATTCCATTATGACACATATGTAAGGAAGGGGAGTTCTTTAAAGGAGGTGCATATTTCACATAAGATGAAGAGTTGAAAATGTACAAGGTTTATTAGTAAAAAAAAACTATGAGCAATATTAAAATGATTCCATTATGACACATATGTAAGGAAGGGGAGTTCTTTAAAGGAGGTGCATATTTCACATGCTTGAATGAGTTTTAAACTCATAAAAATTGAGATATTTCATCTCTCCTCTCTCCTCATTCAAGTCTAGTTCCAAAAAGTTAGCTTAACTGACCTAAAAATGGTCAATTATTGACCAAACTGATTTAGAAAATTCTAGAATCAGTTTGTTCGGTTAGGAGCTTAATTTTTCCTATAAATAGAAGCCTCCCCCTTGTTGAAAAATATATAGTGTTTATGCATCGTTACTCTACTCCACCTAAGCCAAGAACTGTGAATTCATTTAATAATTCACCAGTTTTTGGATCTTCCCTCTTTCTTCAATCCCCATTAGTGGCTCCATCAACATACTTAACCAATTGATTGGTTGGGGGCCTCTACCGTGAACAAAGAATCAAGCAATTTGTAAGGTAATTAGTGAATATTGATCTTTTCTATAATTTCTCAATGTTTCTTCCTTCTCAACCCCTCTCAAGCTTGAGAAGCTTAATTGGTATGGTTTTTTAAATGCTATTAAAGTTAATTGGTGAATAGTAGTGAAGAGTTACATAATTTAATAAATGCTATTGAAGTTAATTTTTATTTATGTTTAAATTCTAATGGTTTTTATGTAATTTCTCTCTCTCACTCAAGAAATGGTCATACTCATGACCCATTCTCAATCCAAATGAAGCTTTTCATAAAGCTTTTCCTTAATCCAAGATTAAGCTATGCTTGAGGCCAAATTAATGGATTTTTTCTATGCTTTTAGTTTATGCATATTGATGATTCAATCCATTATAGATTAATGATCCAATTAGAGATCATTTTAATTATTTCCTTAATGATAAGCTTTATCCCTTAAAAAAATTTGAGATTTATCAGTCATAGCAGCGGAGCTATGGCAAAATTTTTATAAAAATTATGCATAAAATAATTTCATTCAAAGCACAAAAAGAGGACTTCCTACCATATTCTAGGAATTATTATCCTACATTAATTGAAAGAATTTCATTATAATCATGGAGAAATTGAATTTTAATATCATGCATAAAGGATAATTTTTTATATCAAAAGTGTTACTTTTATCATTTTTAATTTTCATGCATAGAAGTATGCATAAAGGAAAAATTTTTTTATATTAAAAGTGTTACTTTTATCATTTTTAATTTTCATGCATAGAAGTATGCATAAAGGATAATTTTTTTATATTAAAAGTGTTACTTTTATCATTTTTTATTTTCATGCATAGAAGTATGCATAAAGGAAAATTTTTTATATCAAAAGTGTTACTTTTATCATTTTTAATTTTCATGCATAGAAGTATGCATAAAGGATAATTTTTTTTATATTAAAAGTGTTACTTTTATCATTTTTAATTTTCATGCATAGAAGTATGCATAAAGGATAAATTTTTTATATCAAAAGTGTTACTTTTATCATTTTTAATTTTCATGCATAGAAGTATGCATAAAGGATATTTTTTTTTTATATCAAAAGTGTTACTTTTATCATATTGGATTTCATGCATAGAGGTATGCATAAAAGTTGAATATTTTATTATAAAAGTGTTACTTTTAGCATAATTGAATTTCATGCATAGAGGTATGCATAAAAGATATGGGAAGTGATAAGATATGATAAGATGCATGTGGATGTGGATATGGATGTGTATGTATGAATGTGGATATGGGATGTGGATGTATAAATGAGGATGTGAAAATGGAGATAAGCATGTAGATGTGGATGTATGGATGTGAATGTGGATGTGGATGTGGATGTATGAATGTGGATGTATGGATGTGAATGAGGATGTAGATGTGGATGCATGGATGTGAATGAGGATGTATGGATGTATGAATGTGGATGCATGGATGTGAATGTGGATGTATGGATGTATGAATGTGGATGTATGGATGTGAATGAGGATGTAGATGTGGATGCATGGATGTAAATGTGGATGTGGATGTATGGATGTATGCATGTAGATGTGGATGCATGAATGTGGATGTATGGATGTGAATGAGCATATAGATGTGGATGTATGGATGTGAATGTGCATGTAGATATGGATGTATATGTGTGAATGGGAATGTGGATGTGGATGTATGTATGCATGTGGATGTGGATATGGATGTGTATGTATGAATGTGGATATGGGATGTGGATGTATAAATGAGGATGTGAAAATGGAGATAAGCATGTAGATGTGGATGCATGAATGTGGAGATAAGCATGTAGATGTGGATGTATGGATGTGAATGTGGATGTGGATGTGGATGTATGGATGTGGATATGGATGTGAATATATGATATGTGATGTGAAGGAATCTGAAGTGAAGAGATGGAAAATGATGTGATTGGATGAGTACACATATAAATGAAATGTGGAATAAGTAATGTGGATTGTATGAGGGATAATGTGGATTGTATGAGGGATAATGTAGAAAAATGAGAGTTAACATAGAAATTGTATTTGTAAACTGTTTGTAAATGCTGTTTGTAAATGGCTGTTTTATGTCAAGAATGCTGGGAAAGCATTTTGACCGTCTTGTGATTAAGGTCGTGGAGACCTATCTGATAAAGTTGCAACTGCTGACGGAGAGTCAATGGAGGACGTCTCGCGTAGCAAGGTCGGCCGAGGTCTTGACCAGCCTCGGTTCGATTTAAAATGGTGAGCTTCCGGTACGGTGGATGAGGGACCAAGGAAGCGGCCTATGAGTGAAGCGCTAGGTCACCTGCGAGGGATCCTAGAGGGTGCTGACCATACGGTGCTCGGGCTCTAGGTCGCCCAGGATACCCACGCGTGCGTCGAGGAAGATATTGGAACAAGGAGTAAGAGTTGTTTTCTGGAACCGGGCATGGATCTGGTTGACTGACCTTGCTGGTCCTCAATGGATGAGTCCATGGCTCTTTTATATGGATCTGTTGGTTGATCTTGCTGATCTTCAACGAGAGTCCATCTTGATAAGTGATTATATTGTTGAGTATTATGGACTAGGAACTATTGAAACGGCCCCTGTGTGGACAGGTGGTGAGCGTTCTAGTTGCCAATGATGCCATAGATACTCTGATGAAGGAATGATGGGAAATTATGAATCAACTGGATAAATTGGAGATTGTGATCAGTGGTACTATGGTTTCATTAAAGGATTGTTTTAAAGTTAGCTGATGCTAAGAAAAAGGCAATTTTCATATTGGGTGTGTAAGTGGTGTGGCTAGTTTTATGTTTGCATGAAATTCCGGCTAGGGGGCCTTGGAACTCTTTTCCTTGGTACCCGGGACAAAACCTAACCAAATTCCAAATTGGATCCCATCACTACAGTGGTTGGGCGGTTGGCTAACCCATGGGATCGGATGGGGTTAGGCTGGACTGATGGATCCGTAAATCGAGACTCAATTTCTGTTATTACGATAGATAAAGTAAATCCCGGATAGTAATTGTTCTATGGATAGGAATCAACGGCTGTGCCTCCTTGGTGGGGAAAAAAGCGTTGATCCCAATGATCCAAGTGCAAGTTTCTTCCTTGATCTGACCAAGTATCTTTATAGATGCAGTCGGATCTGTTTGATCAGTAAGGGTTTTGACTACGTTAGAGTAAAAATTATCCTGGTGGAATCGCCCGTGCTTTCCGGATAAGGGAAGTTTTTCCAGGTCTGGTTTTGGAAAAACCGACGGATTAGTCTTTTGTCCGGATATCCGTGGACGAGGCCCCGAGTGTGGGACCCTGCCTCGTGTAAGAAGTGCTACTTCCGCTGCTAGTACCCCGAATCCGTTGCGCGGTGGGAACAGGGATCTCACACGCTTGAAGCACTATGAAGAACCTCTAACAAATGATATGCTGATACGCATACATGCTAGTCAGACACGTAAAAAAGCTCAAGCTTTGTTACAAAGTCAAGCAAAAGAAGAAGCTAAGGCTAGAGTAGCACTAGCACGAGAGCGCCGCAAGGCAGCTATCATGGCCATCCACTTGAATGATGATGAAGACTTTGTAGATCCCTTTTATATTGAAGTAAGGATCCCTACTCAAAGAGCAATCTTTGCAGCGTCTGCACTTATAGATTCGGGAGCCAACTGCAATGTTTTGTCTTATGAAGCGTGGACATCATTAGGCCAACCTTTGCTCACCGATGCATCATTGAACTTCCAGAGTTTCTCTGGTGATGAAACCCCAGCCCTAGGCAAGTGCTGTATTAATATGTCCATTCAAGATCAATCTATGCACGTGACTTTTTATGTTGCTAACAAGAGCCAAGCAGTGGTGGATGTTGTTTTAGGCAGATCATGGATTGGAACCACCAGATGCAGTATGGACTCGAACTCACGACAATACACCTTGTTGGTAAATTCTACTCACCTTACAGGATCAAGTGCTTCGGCACTCCCATCTTTTCAAAAGGTGGAGACCATCACTACTGTGATAGAGACAACCTCAAAAGATCCAATGATTTGGGTGAATAATGACAATGACAATACTCAAGGATGGCATGTGCCAACATCTCTCTTATATGCACAAGGCTACGAAAGGGGGGAAGCACTTAGAATTCAAATCTGGTTACCTAAAGCAGTTCGCAAGCCAAAACCCAATGCTACCAAGGAACATCCAAGGAATACAAAGCTAAAGAGGAGGTTCACCAAAACCAATAGTTCCACCTCCAACAAGACCACTCAACAATGGTGGATCCCAAAGAAGGTTCTGCAAGCACAAGGCTACTACGAGGGTGCTACTACCTTGTGGCTACCAAAAAAGAATGCAGGGGACTACTGCAGCAAAACATAATTATGTTCCTGAATCTACTCAAGAACAAAAGCTGTCAATACCACCTCACTTACAGAAACCAAATCAATACTGGAAACCACGCCTTACCAAGCCTGAAAGAGTCCAGGTGGAAACACAAGCTGACGCGTCAATCGGATATCATCCGAAGGTCTCGAACAAGAAGGGATACTCCAAACTGACATGGGAAGAAAAAGGCAAGTGGGTACTGTCAGGCGTTTTTCTGAAAGTTGTTTTGGGCTTATGTACATATGGATGCATGGCATGTGTGAAGAGTTTTGCTTTGGAATGCATTGGCAGGTGTACAGGGTGGATGGTTTGGCTGTAGGCTTATTGCAGGCCTGTCCGAAGTGTGATTTGCTGAGGTGATATCAGTTGCTCGTCGGCCGCTTTGGTTGTGTACGCGTCCCAAGTACAATGGGCACTGGAAGATTGCATTTGAAAGAGTGTGTGGAAGCATGGGAGCATTGAAGGGGCAAGGTTGCCTTGAATCTTGAACATGGTGTGAAAAAGAGGGTGATTGTGGCCATCTTCTAGGTCTTAGGAAAAATAAAAAAATAATAATCAACGTGACCAACAAAGCAATAGCCACATGGAAGTTTACATTGCTGCCAGCATGAAAGAAGAGCCGCCTAGAAGGTTGGCGTGGAAGTGGGTAGACGTAGTGAAAAAGTTGCCGCCTAGCGCAGAGCAGCTCGGGTGTAGCCGCAGGCACACACAGAGGGGAGGCCGCCTTTGAAGTGGTAACGCAGTTGTGCAGGTGCAAGGGGTCGGCTAGAGGAGCTGAAGCAAGAGACGCTGTATGGTGGCCGCCTCAGGAGAGGGAGCAGCTTTGCTGTGGCTGTGGAAGCACTGGCACGGGTGCTGAAGTCAGGCGAAGACAGGTGGAAGGTGACAGGCTACTGAGAGAAGCCACCTTGGTGAAGGGCGCCGACTGGCTGGCGACAGTGGAGGGGACACGTAAGAAGAGAAGCAGAGGCTGGTGCCGATAGCAAGGGAAGCTACAGTGGCTAGCAACATGGATGAAGCTGGGCTGCTGGCGAGCATAGAGGGATTGGAGAGCTGCTGGGGAGCCGCCAAAGAGAGGGCTGGTGCCGAGTGAAGCAGAGAAGAGGCGACAGGGTAGCTTGATGCTGACCAGAGAAAGTGTTTTGGGTGTTGTGTGTTGGTGACAGATGGTGCCAACGTGAAGGACTGTCTGAAGAGAGAGAGGTGTTGGCGGTGGGGCTGACGCAACCGAAGGCAAGAGAGGTAACCGTTTCAGAGAGCGCTGGCGACACACACAGAAGTGATGGGCTGCAGAGAGAGTTGAGGGTTGCTGGTGGGGCGCCCTCTGAAGAGAGAGAATGGCCGGGTTCTTTATGGTGTGGTTGGCGCAGCCACACGGACGCTACTGGTGGCTAGTCGTTTCGTGTATGGTTGCTGTCAGGAGAGAGAGTGCAGTGCACCGAAGTGTTGATGGGTCGTGTGGTTGAAGAGGCTTGGTCGTCAGACACAAGGTTGTAATTCTAGAGGCAGTGAGGCTGCGGTCGAATTCCCTTGGCAGTAAATCCAGGCCTGAGTGTTTGTAAGATTGTGTGAGTAAGGCTTCTGTGTCGGGAGAAGCTTGTATGATGTGTTGATTGGGAATATATTGCTGGGTGTGGGGAGCAGTTTTACACATGGCGGCAGACAAAAACCATGTATCTGCTCATTTGAGGAAAAATCTATGTGGGCTAGTTGAGGGAAGAGATGAATGCCTAGAGTTGAGAGGGGAAAATGAGTGGAAGAACAAGAATGAAAAAGCATTGGGACTCATCGCACTCAGTTTAAATGATGAAATCATTCATCACATCACAGGGATACAATGGGCAAAAGATGCATGGGATGAAAATAAATTATTTGGCACACAAGCTAAAATTTCAAAGATAAATCTGTTAATGCAATTTTACAAATTGGATATGAAGGAAAGTGAACCTTTAATCACACACATAAACAGATATAAAAGCATTAAGCAACAACAAGCAGCTATTGGCAAAAAGGTAGAAGATGTGAGGCACTAGCAGTGCTACTGAAGAGTGTGGACAAAGGTGAATATGAAAACATTGTAGGAACACTAAAGAATGTACCTGAATTGAAGCTATATGAGATAGAAGGAGCTCTACTAGAGCAAGAGACCAGAGACAAAGAGAAGAAATGGCTCGACTCAACAACAGGAGAAGAAAAAACATTCTTCACCCGAGGAGGATTCTCTTCAGGACGAGGACGAGGAAGAGGCAGAGTAGGAGGAAGGACCTTCACTTGCCAGAACTGTGGAAAGCCAGGACACATGGCAAGAGACTGCTACAGCAAACCCAGTGGAGAAGGGACGACATCATCGGCAAAATTCATGGAGGGTCCTAAGGAAGTGGAGTCAGATCATCTTTTTTGAGAGAGAGAGAGAGAGAGAGAGAGAGAGAGAGAGTGAAACCCCACAACCCAATGTAACCTGCCCCAACAGAGTAAAACCACCTCTGAGCCACCGATAATGTATTCACATGGGCTAATTTATTCTCTTTTCTTCATAAGAAAAGGTTAAGACACATCCTTAGAAATAATCATAAGCACATTTATACCCTTACTTAATGAGCACATTATAAATTTTTCTCATTAAAATTTCATCCTAGCTTGCCAATTAAGATCTAATGATTCTAAATCCATTCTAAGGTCCTATCCTTAAAATACAATGTCTTTTATGGTACACAAAGAAGGATTATTTAGGGTTAGAAATAGGCATGTATATAAATATTTCTCTCTGTAATTTATGTGATAATCCATAATTACGTTATCAATTAATTTCTTAGGGTTAGGTAAATTCATCTTAACCTATCCATGTTTCAAACTAATTTAGGTTTAGGAAAATGCTCATAAATTTACATGATAAACTAAGGTCACAAACCTTTATTTTACTAAGCCCTAATTTAATTATTTTTTACCTTTGGGTTCATTGATTTGGGTTCATGAACATGAATTTAAACTAATATATTCTAGCCAAAATTAATAACAAGATATCCTAAGTTTACAAATTTGGTTTATCTCATAAGTAAAAGAGAGAAAAACCATTCTTCAAGCAAGTTTTTTTCGAGCAAAGGGAAAAGCTGAGCGAAACCGGCCAAACAATCTACAAAAAAGAAGGAAACATGTACAGTTTCTAAATATGCACATGCACACATAACACTATAGTTAGTATACAATCTAGAGAATGTAATTGGAGAAATGATACGGCCCATCACCTTTAAAAAACATTAAAACAATGGTTTCCTCACGCGATATTGAAACCCAACTAGAGTAAATTTAAATTTGGGTTCTAATCCAAGCTAAATTGTTATGTTCAAATGGTACAAGCACCCCTCTAATATTAAGCTCACCAAACCACAAGAAACTTCGACACAGCTCAACCCCATGACAAAAAGTTCCACCATATGTCAAGGTGCTATATTTTACCCAAAAAAAAAGATTCCACTATATTTCAAGGTGCTATAAAGTTCCACCATATGTCAAGGTGCTATATTTCAAAAAGTGACACCGAAAAAACATCTCCTTATGTAGGTACATTGCATCTTCTACCTCACTGAGGACTTGAAAAAACAATCCATCGTGGTGGTGAGTGTTGCATGGTGCATGAACTCATGAGCCAATGAATCTAATCCGAGAACTTGTAAGTACAAGAAGTAAAGCGCTTGCATGGCATGTATATCAAGCACTTACTCTCTCGTTTTTAAAGCTTTTCACATGTGCATCATGGAAAGTCTGCAATTGACATATAGTAGGTAACACCATTTACTATGGACCCTTCAATACTAATGTAAAATATGTGGGATTAATTGCATAAAATAATGTTCTAACGAATAACTTGTGCATCCAAGGTCCTTCCCTTCTCGACATTATTGAGGAATTCTTTAGTTAATCAAGATCTCCACTTAGCAATATTGCCATCCCTGTATTTTAGATGAAAAGCACAAAGAACTTTTGCTGTAGTTGTGTTTTCATAAGTTGACTATGGACGTGGACCCCACTTTAAAGCACAAATCCATTTACTTGAAGCATTTGTATCTCGTGTGGCTGCAGACATGTTCCATCATCCAATGGCCACACCCCAAGTGTGCGGCCAAGTGTGCCAATCACATGTTTTTCATCAATATCCCAAGAGTAAGTGGGAGAGCCAAGTTATAAAACCAAATAACCCCCCCCCACACACACACACAACACCACCAGGGTATTTACACAACCCTAAAAGCATAGTGCAAGCACTTCGCCATTTCTATCTCCATCTCCCTCGTTGATGTATCTCCCACATCTTCCACTAAAATAGGTCATTTTCTTACCTAGCTCTATCCTTTGAATAGCCCACACTGTTTTGGGTAATTTTATCACGATACATGCCTCAGTTTTCCCTCCTACACCTTTTGGGGCACCTTGCCAATTGTTCACTGTATCAATCACATATTTAGGCTTGTGATTGTCCTCCTCGAAGATGACACCTAGAGGATGTTTTTTGTGAACACTATGTTGATCTTCATCCCCATGCTACATTTTAGGAGAGTTTATCCCCGTCTCTTGAGAGTGTGCTAGATCCATGAGTCTTTTTCTTGAAAATGTTCTTGCACCCTGATTATAAAATTTGTCTACCATATCTTCTATCCCTATTCCATTTCCCATAGGGGTTCACTTCAAGTAAGCATTATTTTAACACTTTCTAGCACTACCATTGTCATGTCAACTCCAGTGGCCTCATAAAGTGAGATTTGACTCTTGTAACCCACACTTGCTCGCATGCTTGCATGTGTAGTCTCTAAAAGGTTAGTCATTTTGGCACAAAAACACCAGACTCATCTTGAGTCATGAACCAAGGTCCCCAATGGCATGCTGTGATATCCCACCAAGCCAACCATGTTTCCAATGCTGGTACCTCCCCTTGTATTGTCGAGTTCATTTGATTTATTTGAAGTTGTAGTGCACAAGCATTAATCTTTCATACTACAAGCAGATATGCATGAATAAAGAGCTATATCGATAATTAGATCACTCGATGCAAGCATAGATCTCATAGAGAGATCTATATGTATGCATAGAGAGCTATATCTATGTATAGAGCCTATAGAAAGCCCTATGCATGTATAGAGAGCTATAATATCCATGCATAGAGCACCCTATGCATTTATAGAGAGCCCTATGTATGCATAAAGAGCTATATCTGTGCATAGAGCTCATTAAGAGCTCTATGCATGTATAGAGGGCTATATCCACGCATAGAGAGATCTCTCTATGCATGTATAGAGGGCTATATCCACGCATAGAGAGATCTTTCTATGCATGTATAGAGGGCTATATCCATGCATAGAGCACTCTATACATGTGATACCCTTACCCCTTTTTTTATACATTAATATGGTAGCATAAATCACACTAAGCATAGAGCACCTCACTTGCGGCCTCATATCATAGTATCGTGACACTTTGCTATTATGTCACCTCCCCTTAGTTTCAATGAAATAATCTTGTTAAGTAAAGTTGAATTATTCCTCCATGTATTTTCCCTTTCATAATTCTCACTAGAAGGTAACATCCTATTGACTTTGTGAGTCTCAATAAGATGTTGTAGCTCCTTGGTGAAGGTGATTCCTCTATTCGACCGTTGGTCTATACTACTTATTCTTATTTGTGAAATATAATTTGGTCTCATTTTGGAAAATACCCACAAAGTCGGGTATCCCTTACCACTCACTTTGTAGAGTTTTGTCCTTTTTCTACTCGGACCAGCTTTATAGCCAGCCTAGCCATGTCCAATCCTAAGGATCTAGACTCTCTAGACCTATGGATCTTGTGTGAACTCTCACACCCATAATTAAAATTGCCATTTAACTCACACACACCACTTAAATGGAGCTCACACATGTACTCTAAAAAAATTCTTTTTGTTAAAACATTTCATACAAATCTTGCACATAACATCCATAAGCTCCACATATCTAATCACATAACATAAAGAAACACATCAGTGTCACAATATCATCACATGTCCAATAACATAATGTAAAGAAACACATCAATGTCTTAATATCGTTGCACATATCTTCCTGCACCATGATTGTGATCCTCAACAAGATGGTATGTATTGTCAAGCACGATCACTCCTCATTGATCTCATTAGCAATAGTGCATACGTCATACATCCACCAAAATTATGAAAATCCCACTATCCTAAGGAGTTGTTTTACCCATCCATTATCATTCCCGAAAGCTTGTACACTCTACTATGCAGAGCGAGGGGCCATGTAGGTCTAGTACTGACATGCTTCCTTAGTCACCAAGCTCCATCCTTCCCTCAATCAATCTAGAGTCACTTCCTTATAATCACACCAACCATTCTGAGATCCCACCCACATACGACCATAAAGAGTCAAGCCTTCATGTGATGCACCCACGAATGATATCCATGTAGCTATTCATGAACCTGTGTGATACCTTCATAGAAATCAACAAAAAAACACATATGCAACACATGAATATAATATCTCAAGGGGTTCACTATAAATAAACCCTCTATATCACATGAACTCAAGGCCTATTTTTAAAATCTTTTATCTATGAGTTTTTCATGAATAAAACATACCCTTTTTCTATTCAACCTGTGAATACCCCCTTTAAATGGTACCCTTATGTATGTAAAGAATGTGTAAAAAGAAATCCCTTCTATTGAACCCATGTGCTACGCTTACATATTTATGAGTGACCACCCTGCCTCCCCTCGAGTATAATATTCCAATAGTAAAACACGACTTTACCCGAATATGTACAAAATTCATATCAAAAAGCAATGTACACCACCACAAGCTTGAGGAGGCAACTCTCCACTTGATACTCTGAGTAAGTTAAATTGATCTAGTTGCATGTTCTTTGCAAGTTCTTCTTAAGACATTCCTTTGTAACTTATTGAAGTCAAGTCATAGGATATTACAACTCCTTAGTCAAATGGTCATTCTCGTCAGAGTTTTAACGTGAAGTTTTTTAAGTACATTAGGGGTATTTCTAAGGTTTATGTTCTCTAAGAGCCTCCTTAATTTAACAATGCACATTGATCTAAGTCTAAGACTTCTTTACCTAAAAATAAACAGATATTATATTTTATCTCAACAAATAAGTCACCCTTATTTTCCATTCAAGTTTTTCCTCTTTAAGGACTTATTCTCCATATAATCCCTACAACTTGATAACCATACATATTTAGAAAGATTCACAATGGTCCTTCTAGGCCTTAATCCTATTTCATTTTGAGAGCTCTCTCTCTCTAATTTTTTAACTTACGGTCATATAACTCCACACCCAATTCAGTTAACTCTAATTCTGATTTCTTTTCCAGGGTTTGATCATTTTCTTTACTATTTTCTAAAAAAGAGAGAAAATGTGAAGTCCGTGGGATTTTCTAAGATTATAAATTGTATTCACATGGGTTAATTTATTCTCTTTTCTTCATAAGAAAAGGTCAAGACACATCCTTAGAAATAATCATTAGCACATTTATTCCCTTAATTAATGAGCACTTTACAAGTTTTTCTCATTTTACAAATTCATAAAAATTTCATCCTAGCTTGCCAATTACGATCCAATTATTCTAAATCCATTCTAAGGTCCTATCCTTAAAATAAAATATCTTTTATGGTACACAAAGAAGGATTATTAGGGTTTAAAATAGGCATGTGTATAAATATTTCTCTCTGTAATTTATGTGATAATCCATAATTATGTTATCAATTAATTTCTTAGGGTTAGGTAAATTCATCTTAACTTATCCGTATTTTAAACTAATTTAGGTTTAGGAAAATGCTCATAAATTTACATGATAAACTAAGGTCACAAACCTTTACTTTACTAAGCCCTAATTTAATTATTTCTGACCTTTGGGTTCATTGATTTGGGGTCATGAACATAAATTTAAACTAATATACTCTAGCCAAAATTAATAATAAGATATCCTAAGTTTACAAGTTTGATTTATCTTGTAAGTAAAAGAGAGGAAAACCATTCTTCGAGAGCGAGTTTTTTCGAGCAAAGGGAAAAGCTGAGCGAAACCGGCTAAACAATCTACAAAAAAGAAGGAAACAGGTACACTTTCTAAACATGCACATGCACACATAACACTATAGTTAGTATACAATTTAGAGAATGTAATTGGAGAAATGATACGGCCCATCACCTTTAAAAAACATTAAAACAATGGTTTCCTCATGCGATATTGAAACCCAGCTAGAGTAAATTTAAATTTGGGTTCTAATCCAAGCTAAATTGTTATGTTCAAATGGTACAAGCACCCCTCTAATATTAAGCTCACCAAACCACAAGAAACTTCGACACAGCTCAACCCCATGACAAAAAGTTCCACCATATGTCAAGGTGCTATATTTTACCCAAAAAAAAAGATTCCACTATATTTCAAGGTGCTATAAAGTTCCACCATATGTCAAGGTGCTATATTTCAAAAAGTGACACCAAAAAAAAATCTCCTTATGTAGGTACATTGCATCTTCTACCTCACCGAGGACTTGAAAAAACAATCCATCGTGGTGGTGAGTGTTGCATGGTGCATGAACTCATGAGCCAATGAATCTAATCCGAGAACCTATAAGTACAAGAAGTATAAGCGCTTGCATGGCATGTATACCAAGCGCTTACTCTCTCGTTTTTAAAGCTTTTCACATGTGCATCATGGAAAGTCTGCAATTGACATATAGTAGGTAACACCATTTACTATGGACCCTTCAATACTAATGTAAAATATGTGGGATAAATTACATAAAATAATGTTCTAACAAACAACTTGTGCATCCAAGGTCCTTCCCTTCTCGACATTATTGAGGAATTCTTTAGTTAATCAAGATCTCCACTTAGCAATATTGCCATCCCTCTATTTTAGATGAAAAGCACAAAGAACTTTTGCTGTAGTTGTGTTTTCATAAGTTGACTATGGACGTGGACCCCACTTTAAAGCACAAATCCATTTACTTGAAGCATTTGTATCTCATGTGGCTGCAGACATGTTCCATTATATCCAATGGCCAAACCCCAAGTGTGCGGCCAAGTGTGCCAATCACATGTTTTTCATCAACATCCCAAGAGCGAGTGGGAGCCAAGTTATAAAACCATATCACCCCCCACCCCCCGCCCCCCCCACCAGGGTATTTATTACGACATCCCTAAAAGCATGGTGTAGGCACTTTGCCATTTCTATCTCCATCTCCCTCGTTGATGTATCTCCCACACGATACTCATGTATCGCCCAAAATAGGTCATTTTCTTACCTAGCTCTATCCTTTGAATAGCCCACATTGTTTTGGGTAGTTTTATCATGATACATGCCTCAGTTTTCCCTCCTTGTACACCTTTTTGGGCACCTTGCAGATTGTTCACTGTATCAATCACATATTTAGGCTTGTGATTGTCCTCCTCGAAGATGACACCTAGAGGATCTTTTTTGTGAACACTGTTGATCTACATTCCCACGCTACATTTTAGGAGAGTTCATCCCCATCTCTTGAGAGTGTGCTAGATCCATGAGTCTTTTTCTTGAAGATGTTCTTGCACCCTGATTATAAAATTTATCTACCATATCTTGTATCCCTATTCCATTTCCCATATGCGTTCCTTTCCAGTAAGCATTATTTTAACACTTTGTAGAACTACCATTGCCATGTCAATTCCCAGTGGCCTCAAAAAGGAGATTTGGCTCTTGTAACCCACACTTGCTCGGAGTTTAACTTTAAACCGAGCATGTATGAACCAAGCAGAGACAGAAACCGAGCATGCAAAGACCGAGCATAGCAGTAAAAAAGAGCAACACGAAGAGAAGTGATAGAATTCAACCACTATAGAACCAAAATCACACCTCTTATCTACTCTAATTGTTTATTGAAAAATCTGAAACCTTACAACACCACGACTTGAAGCGACAAAAAAACACTCCATGCATGCTCAAATTTGATAATTAAACCATATGATAGAGATTAAAAGACCCGAGGTTATCAAATTTTTCAAACCAACCCATACAGTACTCATAGTCTTAGCACAATAGTCATTGTCTTAACACAACACCAAAAGCTCAATACACTTCACACCCTCTCTTCTCTACACTCATCATCTACAAAACAACATCCCACTCTTCTCCCTTTATTGGTTTTTGTCTTGATTGTATCATAGGAGGCATCCTTGCTCATCTCCCTTGAAACCTCCTCCGCATAACATGGTAGTACACTACAATAAGAATTTTATAAACCGCATTTCATTAACATTTCAAAGCACATGGCAAAAACTCACACACAAAAGCATATCATCCTAGAGTGCATATAATGTCCTAAATAAGTCAATAGTAGTAACCTTGACAAACCATGACAAAAGACAAGTCAATAGTAGTAACCATACTAATCAAAAGGGCAGCCATATGCATAATCCACTGGCTCACTCTCTGAAATCTCCTCGTCTGAGCTGGACTGATCTCTAGTACCTGCTGCAGAAGGTCCCTCTACCAAAGGTTGTAGAATGCGACCAACAATGTCAGGGTCACTGTCAAAAGAATAACAGGGGCGGCTAGATGTAATGCATGCATGCATCAAAGGGGCTGTACCACTACCCATCTCCAAAGCCAATCCTCTGGGAGGACAAAGAGTCTCTAGAAATCATCGCACAAATCCGACACTCCGCTGCACACCTGATCTCAAATGTGCCTCCTCGCCAGCCTCCAATACCCTCGCAGTATCTGGCAAATAGTGACGAATGACATGCCGCGAGAACTGCACACCATGATCATGTCGTAATGTGGCACTCTCCTGAATATGTAAAGAGGCCACGTAGCCTCGACGTCGTAGCATGTACAAGTAGAAGGCATCCATCTGTCGCACAATAATGACAAGAAATAGAGACGTGTCACAAACTAATCAAGAACAACAAAGCACCAAGAAAACTAAGTGTACAATAACCATGTCAAATACCTCTACGGCAATACCCTCAATCGTAACCTCATCCATGAAGGCTAAGTCCTCAACTATGAATCTACGCACAATCTCTAGCTCACACCGTGGGGCATATTTCTCCACCCACGAGGGAGAGACCCTTGACAGAAAGAAATACATTTTAAACATTGACAATTACCTAACAATCTTATTCACAAGCACCTAACAATCCTATTTACATATTTCTGACTCAAAGAATCACCTAAAATGGAGGCAAGACAAACAACCCATCCTGAGTCCACCAAACAAGCTGCTGCCACTCCAAGTCCATGCCGAATATGATCCTCCGACACCTTGTTCCACAATGGAGCACCGTCTCGTCCATGCATAGAGTCCATGGGAAGATCCAAGAGCACAAAGTCAGCAGCCCATGCCACCGTCTTTTTCTTTTTCTTATACTCCATCCCCAATTTATTGATTTCAGAAAAAAATGTATGGGAAGATCCAAGAGCACAAAGTCAGCAGCCCATGCCACCGTCTTTTTCTTTTTCTTATACTCCCTCCCCAATTTATTGATTTCTAATAGAGGATGCAAAATCCTTACCTGTAGAAATATAATCTCCACATCCAAATGAAAAGATAGAGGGATCCAAAGAAGCCCCCCCTTGTATGGACAAGAGTGGCACATATTCTTTTTGGGATGGTGGTCTAGGACGTGAGGATGGACCTAAATAATCACGGCAAGTATAATGAATGAACAACAAGCATAACATACAAAACAATCGACTTGCCTATATCCATAAAAAGAAGCATACCACTATGAAAGCTACCATGCATACCAACATCGAGTGGTGGTGAATTGTAATCAACAAAAAATTCACGATCTAAAACAAAACAAACAAAGAAACATAAATCTTTATTTTACAAGGAAGGTATATAAAGTATCCAACATAGAGAGCTAGCCTTCTCTAAGTTGCATGAGACATGAATATGCAAAGTGAAATAAGTAAAAGTCACATGTACTCTGTGTCTCACTAATTTGAGCTTGCTTGCCTCTTTGAGCATGCTCACACCTTTGCGCTTCCTTTCCCCTTATTTGATCACCTTCAAAACCACTTCTTTGTTAGAAAAGTAAAGAGGAGACAGTTGTGGAAGCCACTTTACCTTGACTCAGACAGCCACCACTTGCACCCTTTCCCTTTGATTTTTGCCATTCCTCAAACTGAGCTTTCTCACTTGGCAATACATGGGGCGAGGGCATGTCAATCCACCAAGGGCATGTGTCAATCTCAAATGGTGAGAGAGCAATCATATTCTCCCCATACATAGTGGACTCTGTTAGTGATATCCACCCATGTTTTACAAGCCTTGGGCAAATCAACAAGCAGCTTGAGGTCTCTCAAGTGCAAAAAATACCTAGAATATTCAAAGATAATTTATCCAAGCCAACACAAACTATACACTGCAATGTCAAACAAAAGGCATTAAAATAGAAAACCAATCGATAGAGCAACCGACAAGCAGTTGCATCAAGAGGGGACTGAATAGTTTGACCCTCTTTTTTTTTGGATATTTCTTTAGCACTAGTTTTCTTAATGTTGCCAAAAATATATTTTCTACCCTCGTATCGTGCGTATGGATGCAAAGTAAACATGAAGAGATGAACACCATATTGGGGAATATGGGAATTTCCCATAAGTTTGGGACATGTGGTCAAATCTTTGGATTAATCATAACTTGAACATCGTTACTCCAAATTGAGTTCTCTATAGCTCACTAGATTCCATTTTCCAAGCGCTTTCTAACAATAGGTCACATGATATGGTTTTAAAAAACTTATAGGCATGTTATCTAGGTCCCACCTTTTTAGTATTCAAAAAATGGGAGTTGGGAAATTCCCAAACTCACGAATATAGTGTTGATGGGTCATCGGGCAAATTAATTGGATGCTCTGTGGTAGCTCCTATTCTTATCTCTTGCTCCAAAGAACGAAGTGCATTCTTTTCTATCATGTCTAGCAAGAGTTCCCTAGACAACCACCTACAATGATAGAAATAATGAAAGGCACGAAAACATGCAAAGCGAAGACAATTTTTTTCTATGAAGCATAGAGATAAAGCAAGAAAAGTGAAAAACTCTTACGCTCTGAACTCTGTGTTTGTTGATGGCATACCATGGGTATTGCGAACAGATCTTGAACTCTCAAGAAATCTCAACCAAGTTATCTTTTTCTCTGCACTGACGGAAGAGATTGCTATCAAATTCAACTTTTCAATACCCACAATGGTGTCTGCTCCATCAAATTGAAGAGAAAACAAAGTTTCTCTCCATTCCTTGCCAAGGGATGGATTAATAATATTCAAAACCTAATAAATATACCAAAACCATTTCATATTAGTAGGAGATAAACACAACAATAATAATTTCAAACAAATCAAACATTACAATACTTTTTGCATACAATCAGTGTACTTTCGTCGCAACTCAATGGAGATCTCCTTTTCTTTTAAAGCCCTCTCCTCCGCACTTAGACCTTTTGTCACTTCCTACTTTGGTCCTTACTTCCTTTTGAAACTCAACCTACAAAATTTTGGGTAAATCATTGCATACCATACTTTCTAATCCTCTCATAACAAGAAAGAGCCCAAATATATATCTACCTGGTAAACAAGCTGGGCCAAATCCTCTCTAGCTAGCGGCCAGCGGATACCATGGGGGTGAAGTCTTTGATTCAAGCTTCTTTTTGGCTTCCAAGGTTTTAGCCACATTAGCAGGTTGCTCTCGCAAATAGGATTTAATGTCACACTCACAAATATTTGCAGCATTGACCAATGTATCCTTTAGATTTGTGACTATGACTGCATGCTCATTCAAGCTTCCAAAAAAAACAAAAATTTAATACAGATGCATTTAATGAGAAGGATCACATGCGCATTGTGTTTTGAGAGGAACTTACTCATTCATGCAAAGAAAGCCAGCAAGCAAGGAGACTTCACTGAGTCTAGCTGGATCAACAACAGTGCTAAAGACCCTCGAATGCCATTCTTTATCATCTTTATATTTCTCTGTAATGAGCTCCATCCAAGCCACTGTGCGATGGTTCCCCTCCCACACATAGAACATTTTATTGGAAAGAAAAGACAACCCCTTCTTGGTTCTCAACTCATTCTCAAACTCTTTATCTATAGCCTGCCAGTGGAAATCCCATGAAGCCCTCATCTCACTTGTCACTGGAATTGCAACACCCAAAGGGGAGACAACAGAGACAATGAAAATACCCTTCTCTGGACAGTAAGTTTCACCCTCTAAGGCTATTTTGAGTAGTGAAGTGTCACTTCTCAAACCTTGAACCCTAGGGTATGGAAACATCCTACAAAGGGGAATGGGTGGGCACCTTGAAACATCTAAAACCCTGCATTTAGCCAATACATCTCCACCTTTCATAATTTCCACCACCTCATTTTCCCCTTGCTCTTCTTTCTCACTACACATGGACTGCATAGTGCTGCTAGCGAGTTGAGAACACCATATTGGGGAATATGGGAATTTCCCACAAGTTTGGGACACGTGGTCAAAAGTTTGGATTAACCATAACTTGAACACCACTAATCCAAAATGAGCGCTTTATAGCTCTTTAGATTTCATTTTTCAAGCGCTTTCTAACGATAGGTCATATGATAGGGTTTTGAGAAACTTACAAACATGTTATCCATGTCCCCTTTTTTAAGTATTCAAAAATGGGAATTGGGAAATTCCCAAATTCACTAATATGGTGTTTGAGACAATACTTGTTCTTTTTGTCTTCTTTTAGAAACCTAGGAAGACATTAATCAAACACAAAACAAACAACATTTGAAACATAGAACTTAGAAACTGGCAAACTCAATATAAGCAACATAAAATATTCCCTAGAAAAAAAGCATACAAACAAGAACCTGGATAGGAGAGAAATCATCGCCGCCACTCTCATCTGCTATAGGACTAGATGCACACACTCCTTTCTCCTTGCTCGTTGGCTGAATTATAAATCATTAGTTCACACAGAAATATTAAGAAATCAAAGCTGCAACAATTGAATGTAAAATCTTACTGTAAGAGACCCGAACTCCCTATGTTTTTTTGCTTGTTTTCTCTTTCATGGAGGCATGATTATTCCCTAACATTTCACATAAGATTATATTGGTGTCAGAAAATTAAGATCATGGCCACAAAATGGCCACCATGAGGTGATCAAGATCATGGTCATTGTCGCAAGAATCCTAAACTCCTCTACTCACTCCTATTAAATTTACCTATCATAAGATTGAACCCTTCTATCATAAGATTGTCTTTGGCCTTCCAACCAAGGGAAAGGGGCTAAGGTCTCATTGTCTGTGGCCTTAGCAACTTGCCACCAAGGGCAAGAAAGCCCATACGCTGGCTGGCATATGGGCTTTCTTGCCCTTGGTGGCAATAAGGAAACCATGCCCTATATCTTTGTTGAAAGCTTCAAACTTGGATCAAGGTAAGACTTCTGTAAAGATGTTTGACACATTGTCTTGTGTTGGACAATATGCTAAATGTATCTCCCTTGCTAGAATCATCTCTCACAAATAGTGATAATGCATTACTATGCATTTAGTTTGAGCATGAAATACTAGGGCTTTTACAAATACAAGTGCTATTTCACTATCAATGTAGATAGTCATTGGAGTGTCTTGAGCTAGTAGGAGATCATGAAGTAGCCTGCATGTCCATACACAATCTACTATAGTAGAGAAGGTTACCCTATAAACATAAGTAGAAGTAGCCTCTACGGGTTATTTCTACTAGAGATAAGAAACACAAGCACTATCCAATTATAAGTGGTTCTCACTAGTGGAATGAGAAATCATTGATCCAATCCAACTCTGTATGGGCATGCAATTAACATGGTCCAATCCCCATTAGGGAAAAAAAATAACAGTCTAGGGTCTTGTATGTAGCACGTAAGTCTTTTTAATAATGTCTAGTATTTTGTGCTTGGCCAATGCATAAATTTGCAAGTAAAATTGAAACTAGACATTGAATATCTACGTGGTTTTTGTTGCTAGTAAATAGATGAGGCAACCCACAATGAGTATGAACATCAAACTCTTCACTTACATCAACAAGAGAGAGATGCCGCGTGAGGCTCCATAAGGATAGCTATTGACTTGCACTTTTCTATACCAAACCTTACATGTATAATATACGTGATGTAAAAAAATACCATGTTCATTTTTCTTGAACTCAATGCCCAAATAAATGTGCAAAAGGCCCATGTTTGACATGTCAAAAGCACCCCACAAAGTGTCTTTAAACTCTTTGATGGAGTGCAAAGTATCACTTGCATAAAGCCTTAAGATAGTAGGGAAGCCTTCTCAAACCAAGCACAGGGTCTTAGCTCCTTCCCACCAAGGGCAAGAAAGCCCAGACGCTGGCTACACACCAATGCCCTCGGCTTCATATTCCACCAACACATGCACTCACCCTTCACACCTTGTTCCCACACAAGCCCATGTATGCCCTCTGCTGGACACGCACACCCATGGCTTCTTCTTATCCCATACTCAACACACAACACACTCAACCCTTGCCTCATAATACTGCACCCTCACATGTGCCCTCACATTGCGGCACCAAGCCAACACACGCACACTCCTTGGTTGATTACTCGGAACACCCCTGCGCACTCGCAGCCCTCTGATGGACCCCCACGCTACACACTCACACACCCACTCACTCTTCTGCTCACTACACACACACACACACACCCGGTGCTCGCTTATCATAAACACACCCACACATGTGCGGGTGCTGCGCTTTACACACCCGCCGCCTGTACACTCTCAAGCACACATGCACACTCGTTTCTCATCAACTTACACACCCACAACTCTCACTCAACCACACACACACACTCTCTCTCTCTCTCTCTCTCTCACCAAGGGCAAGAAAGCCCATACGCCAGCGTATGGGCTTTCTTGCCCTTGGTGGCAAGGGGCTAAGGCCACAGACAATGAGACCTTAGCCCCTTGCCACCAAGGGCAAGAAAGCCCATACGCTAGCATATGGGCTTTCTTGCCCTTGGTGGGAAGGAGCTAAGGGGAGTGCATAACACGGAGAAGAAGGGGCCACAGCTCACCTAGCAGTGCACAAGAAGGGGTCGCGGTAGTGAAGAAGGGGAATTCGCGGAAGAGGAAGCCGGTTTTTCTGAAATCCAGCCGCAGTAAAATTACATGTAAATGCCGGTTTTGTCGAGCAGCACTGCAGAGAGAGAGAGAGAGAGAGAGAGAGAGAGAGAGAGAGAGAGAGAGAGAGAGAAACCCCACAACCCAATGTAGCCTGCCCCAACAGAGTGAAACCACATGTGAGCCACCAATGATGTAGGTCATGTGGTAGATGTATGTATGAGCACTTTAGTCAAGGTCACGGGCACTTGTAGTAGCCTTGAACACATAGAGAGAGAGAGTGTCAAGGACTATGAGTTTAGGGACTTGAGGCACTGGTCGCGGACTATCAAGTAAGAGGGAAACTTGGTATAGGGTCCAGGTGTGCTAGGAGTATTCGCTTGAGGGGAGGTGTTGAAATATACAAGTGAATAGGGTGTGTACGGGAACAAGCCCTTAGCAAGAGGCTGTAAAAGAGAATCTGTAAATGTGAGAGAACCTATGAAAAGGTGAGAAGTATCTACTGGGAGAGAATAAAGGGTAGCATGAGGAGATTTAGGAGGTGTGGAGATATTCTGAGAGAGGTGGAGAGAATCAAGCAAAAGAGATGGAGTGAATCAAGGAGAAATCAGTGGGATTAGATGCTTGGATGTGTAAACCCTATAAATTGAGGCATTGACCTAATGAGGATTTGTTGGTTTTTTATTATCTATGCCTACATTAAGCTATCAGTTAATTGCTCACTAATCACATGATATTGATTCTAGCATTTGATCCACCATAGCTCATCACATTGCTGTAATCTTAACACAAGTTCCCTCTCTCCAAGGAAAAGCTGCAAGATCCCTAGGAAATGCTTTTCAATTTTCCTACATCTTTTGGAGCATAATAGCACAGCCATGTCCTTGACATAAGCCTTATCCGATTTCTTGCTACTTGAGGACGTTCTAAGATAGACTTCAGATGGAGCTTTTGATCTCTGAAAACCCTTTAGTGCCAGTCATATTAACATTACAATCAAGGGTGTCTTTAAAACACTCATTAAAGGTCATTGTCCTCTACAAAATAAAGATAGTTGTGTAGATTTGGATCTTGTAAACCATCAAGTAACAACGAGATCAAAACCAAATTAGCTTGGTTTCTCGTCAAACTAATAAAATGGAAATAGTAGTATCTCTTATGCTTCGAATGTTCTTCCATACAAACTCAGATTTTTATTACTTGACATTATTGAAATGGTGGACTCCACTTGAGTCTAGACTTTTAGAATTCTAGTCTTCAAGTATTTTTCAAGGAAACATATGTAGCCTTGTAAGAGGTTTTAGGGTTTGAAACTAACATCGAGATCCATCTAAGTTCAAGCCAAAAGCTAATATTAGGGTACATTTATCACAAACAGCTTTTCCTTCGCACATTCTCTGAAAAACTGCTAGGTGGTGCTAAGCATATTGTGTGCCATCATACTTGTGCATCTCTAAACATCTTGAGCTTTTGACTGTATGGTTTTTAAGGAGCATGAGTGTTAGTCCTATCCTTAACCCTCAATCCATAGTTTCCATAAAAGGTGGCATTTCTAGAGAGAATCATAGAGGGAGTTTTTGTCCAACAGGGGCCATTGATGACATAAGAGGTACCACATGGTTTAACAAAACTTCATGTAAATGAGGTGGAACAAATATAGGTGTTGGTTAAGATATGGCAACCATTCTTGGTGAAGGAAAAACCATACTAATCATGGGTATAAATGGTTAAACACTTTGGGTCTCATATTGGTCTAATTTAAGGGTGTAAAGAATCCCTAAAAATCCCAAATGTTTGTTCTGAAATAGATGGTCTTAGGTGGGTTTCTCAAAAAGTCTAAAGGCTCATCGTTTGGCTCAGAGATGTGGAGATGTTTGGAACTCACTTCAACGTTAGCAAGTTCTAGCATTATGGCTTGAAAGGTGGATGCTTTCGTAATGTGAGTAATCTTCATATCAAACTATTATAATGCTCATGCCCACTAATGCCTTTGTTCACATTTGTACGAAAAACTATCTTTGTGCCTATATATGCTTACATGCTAGCTATCCTTGTCTCTTTGTGAGAAGTAACTCTACAACAAGATTAATAGGTCTTCAAAAGTTAGGATAGGATCATAGACTTGGTATGCCCATTATCATGAATCTATGGATATGCATGTGCTCAAATATGCTCACAATCACAAAAACAGTACACTCATGTGTAGATATCATCACACAAGGAAACTAAACTGTGTATGTAGGTGAACATCTTAGCACACATGTATGATCATAATTAACATCACACTACAAGAAAATAGGGGGTCAAATTACACTCGTATCATCATGGAAGCTTCTACAATTTTGAGATGATAGGTGACATTAAGCACACCCCACAAAAAAACATTTTTATCTAGAAGCTGCCCTTTTATAAAATTGCATACTTTCCATCAACAAACTCTAACGATTATTTTTGGTAGGCAAGCTTCTTTTGAAAACTTTTCTCTCTCTCTCTCTCCCTCTCTCGCACAATTTCACTCTATTTTTTGAATTCAAGCTCATTAAGAACAGTGGAGTTGAGATACATATATTTGGGCATATTAATTGATTATTTTAATATTTGGTTATGTTCTTACATGAGGCTAGTCACAATGCATATTTCTTACATGAGGCTAGTTATGTTCTTACATGAGGCTAGTCACAATGCATATTTCTCTATCATAACTCAATGTTTATCCAATATGTTTTATTTGTCTACATTGTGTGTGTGTGTGTGTTATGTTGAATGAGCATATGATTGGAAAGGGAAGATAAATATTGAGATCTTTTTTTTTTGGTGTGTGTGTGTGTGTGTGTGTGTCTATGTTTTTGTGTGTGTGTGTGTGTGTGTGTGTGTGCACACATGTATTTGTGCATGTGTGACTGGGTGCTTGTGCACATATAAATGTGCATGCGTGATATGGAGACCCACCTATTAAGAGACATTTGCAGGCAGGCAGTGTAATTGAGCACCCAGCATCATAAAAAAAGGGTTCCATTTAAATATATATTTATTAAATTGAGAGGCTTAAGCATGCGTGCATACACGGCATGGTGCTGTGTGGCATGGTGCCTAATTAATATTAAAGTTTATTTTAGGGGTGCATGGCTAGCTTCAAGCTGGCAGAGGCCGCTTGATTATTAATTACTTAACAGAGTGCTGCTGTGCCGCTTCATTCAGATGGCATCTTAATTGCTGTATTTCTTGTGGTGGTCATGTTTCATGTTTTGTGGTCATGTTTGATGTGGTGTCTTCTCTTGGCCATGGTGATGTTTCTTGTGGTGATGCTTCTTGAGGCCATGGTGATGTTTCCTGTGGTGGCGATGCTTCTTGTGGTGGCCATAGCCATGGCTACACCTCCTAATCAAAATCCAATCAAATTTATCATCATCATCTCTCTCTCTCTCTCTCTCTCTCTCTTAGGAGGCAAAGAGACAGATAGGTAGAGAGACACACACAGTATGCACACACGCACGTGCACACCATGAAGTTGATACCCATACCCATCATTTGTCTTGATACCCATACCATGATGTTTGACATGTCAATGTTTATGTATATTATAAGTTTCCTCATGATGTTGTCCATCTCTCTTAGCAAGAGAGCATCCTCTTCGGTCAAAACAACCACCACCCGTATCGATATAGCACCTAAATCCATGTAATTACCCCCCACAAGCTCAAGCATGTGAAAATGGCATATATTATCCTGAAACAACAGAGATTGCTCCCTCATTGGTGTGTCCCTCCCCTCCAGTCACAACCTATTTAGGAACTTGAGCCTCCTTGGCTCCTTATCATCAACATCATCATGTATCTACACTCAACAAGCGGGCATCCACATCAAAATCAATGGTTATAATTGCTCTTGCCAAATGAATTTTACATTCTTTTGCTAATAAAAGAGCAACACACACAATGGTTCTTGTTGCTTCTCTCATCAACTAATCATGGATACTTTTTAGGAAAAACCTTTTCGTGAGCACTCTTTTGACAAAACCTTCTCCTTTCAATGTAATGTCCCTCCAAGAGCGGCTAGCCACCATAAAGTGGTCCCTGCTTTTTTTACTTTCTACATTCTATCTTCTCAAAGGTTGTAGTCCATCAACAACGAGATTTGTTTGTAAAAATGAAAATTCCCTTTTGAGTATACAATGAAATGTCCTAAAGTATACAATCATTGAGATCGTGTTGTAAGGCTAGATTCGTGTTCAAGTATATGAACTTCCATAGCTTTACCTCTCATGTTAGTGATGGATATTGATGGTAGATTCAATGTTGTGCATGTGCTGATAACTCTTCACCTGTGATTAAGAAATTTTGGGGTTAATAAAAGCACTCTCTACTACATACGATAGTAACAATAAGCACCATAAGAAGGAACTATGAAAGTTCTGCACAGTATGTATCCTTGAATAGGTGGACTAAAAACTTGTCTGAGACACAAGTAGCAAAGTGGTAGAGCAAGCATCAACTTTTTTCCATTTATGTAAGTGTAAACTAAATATCAAATCGGAATAATAATCTTTAATTTGTGCTAGTTTTGAAAAAGGAAGTCCCCACTACTACCCACGTTATGTTTTAATGTAATCATGTAACTCTCTCTTTGTCAGGTCTGGCCGTGTCACTTTCTCCATCTCTTTCGTAGGCTAGACGGTGTGCTATCTCAAGCTGTGACTATGTTGAGCACACAAACTCCATCTCTCTCTCTCCCTCTCTCTCTCTTTTTGCAAGAGATTGTGCTCTCTCAGATTAAGCATCAACATTCCACCTCTCTCACCCTCTTTGTTTCTTGCTGTCTTTTTTCTTTCTTCCATCTAAACAAGAACTCTCTCTTTCCCCCCCTCTCTTGCTTTCTCTCTCTTGAAAGGGAATAGCAAGATTGAATACATAGTTGTCCCTCTTTCTCCAAGGATGGATTATGGCATAATGTCTATAGAAGTGGATGGGCATTGCAAATGAGGTTCTTTTGAGTGTAGGTTGTCATGTAAATGAGATGCTATTAAGGAATATGAAACAAAGCGTAATCATGCGTATCACCAGAAATTGAAGAAGACGCTGGCACAAATTCAAGATGGGAATTGCACCTATAGCCCTATAGAGCAGCGTCATAAAATTTTCACTAATATTGTGCAATATTTCAATCATCGTACACATGGTCTGGAAGATGAGGCATGGGAAGAGATATTAAGTAATGTAGTTCAACAAACATCCTTGAGAGACATGTACTAAGGTCATACGTAAGGAAATTAAAATGCCCAAAGTTATTTAATAATAGGGATATAAAATACACTCAGCATTGTGAAGTAGCCTAAAACCATTGATGAATTATTCCTAGAATGCACTAGGAGCATGATGGTAATGAATTTTGAAACAACTGGCCCAAAAGAAAACATTCCAGTTGAACCAAAGATTCAAGATACACAAGAGAAACTTCTATTCTACTAATGATGATGCTATTGATGATGCAACATATGAAGGACATTGTGATACACTAAGTGATGCTCTATGTGTTGGGGATAAATTTGCTATTACAATTGATAGTGGAAACAAGGAGAATGTGACTTTTATATACTAAAGTGCATGCAAGAAAAATAACTCACTACTACCGCTTAATGATACATGGGGGAGTGTCATTACTCAAAGCTCCTATGTAGTAAAGGTATTTAGGTATGGGAAGATGAAGGATGTCTTTTAAATAAAGTGCTTAATGTGAAGCCATAAGTGATACTCTACTCACACCGTATGAGAGCCATCAACTTTCCAATGGAGTGAATCCAAGGACGTAGGAAGGTCTATTCATTGTCCCCGGAAGTGTATGAAGTTATGTACAATAGTATGTCCATGAATATGTAATTCCTTCTTGCATCTAATTAACAAAGATTTGCTACTCTAATAATTACAAGTGCATATTGACATTTACTTACCAATTTCTAGTTGCATGTTAGTTGTAATAATAAGTACCCAGAGCACCTATAGCTATTAGGACAATGTCGAAGAGCTCTACTACACCTATAAATACCAAATGTAACTACTCGTTTAAAACCCTATAGAAGTGGAGAACGTTATTGCATGCTAATGGTAGTAACCAGGTAAATAGTGAGGCTAGTTATCACTAGTGTAGTAGTAGAGAAGGTTATTGCTAATGGTTACCATCTAAATAGTTAAGCTAATTACTACCACTTTAGTAGAGGTGTGTTTTAACTATCAATGGTGAGTGTTTTTTTTTGAAGAAAAAAATGTTGCTATATTCCCTCAAAATGACTATTACAACACATGAATGCAAGGCTCACAACTATAATATTGGAGAAGGTTACGTACTCATATCTAGAGCATATTACTAAGTAACTTACATTATAGCTGCAGCCCGAGACTGCACATAGATAGTGTGAGAGGAACTTACATGGTAGCTAGTATTCGATAACCAAAGCGAATTGAGTACTTTTTTCTTATTGTTCTATATGATTTTTTTTGTTTATACATTTTGAGCGTCTTCTTGAACGCATGGTATTCAAAATATGAGTACCAAGGTCGTGGGTGAACGTCACATTATAAGTACCAAGCTTGGGTAGATCAGTCAATTTATCCTTGTATTCACATTCTTCCAACAACTTTCTGAGGAGATCAATACGGGGAAGAGTCTGAATTATTTGCAATGCTAACACTCGTTCTTGAAATATAGTCTCTGCTTCAATATCCAGGACAATGTTTTTATCACATGATGATTCTTGTCTTCTTCATCAATTACTTTTTGTGATAGAATATCCCTCTATCAAAATTTCTATGCAATAAAAAGTCACAAGTTTCACTTTATTATAGGAAAAAATAGGGAGTACTACTCATTTTAAAGATTTGAAACCACCATTTTGTTGTGTCACATTGGTGTTGTAGTGTGAACTAGAAGACTCTGGGTTGCTTTGATCTACTCTTGCTAAAAAGCAAGAAAATAAACTACATTCAAGTATGAAATGTTTCTCATTGCCAATCCTTGTGTAATAGACCATATATTTTCCATATTTTGTTTCCCACTTAAGTGCTAGGGACAGAGCTTCTTAAGATAGGGGAGTCTGTGAGGCTCTATTTTATCCATCTAATTTTTTAAATCAATAGATAGAGAAAGAAGGTATCGTAATTCATTATAATAATTTATGTTATAGCTATGTGGATATGTATAAGATTGAGTAAAGTAAGGAAAAATGCTTCTAAAAATAGAAAAGTAGAAAAAGTTGAGCTAATAAAAGAGTTTTGATTATATCTTGCAATAAACAACGATTTCAAGAAAAGCACCTATGATGCCTTATCAGAAACGATGCAATGATTAACTTTTTTGTTTTGAAGTTTTAGATTTGGAGAACGCATGACCGAGTTATGGACAATTTACTGAAACTAACTTGAATTTATGTTGTTGCAAAGGAGACCCTGTGGTGCTGCATCTTCTTCATCTTGAAAGATTCTCTTTTCCTTGAGGTATACCTTTGAGATTGTGATTGAGATTCAGATTGAGATTGAGATTGTGATTGATATTGAGATTGAGATACATGTATATGAAAGACTGATTGCTCGGGGGTGGATGGGAGGTTCAAGCCCTACACAAGAGTCCTCCTCTTGTTATCTATTGTATGAAAGACAGATATAATCAAAGACTTTATTCTCTCTTCTGCTTCATCAAATCTTCTCTTATTATTCTTTATTGGGTATTGTGTGAGTGGGAGCCTTGTATAAACAAGGGCTAAACAAAGAACTCGATAAATCCCATCCATTTCAACCAATGCCTCTAACACCACATCATAATTATAATTAAGCTTTTGTTGTAGCGTTTTATGCGAACCCACAGCCTTTCCATCCATGAAAGGAACTTCAATAGAAGTTGCTCCAACATTTCCCAAGAAAACCTTTGCAGACCTGCAACATTAATAGATTAATGATTTATTTACTATTTTACATTCACTTTTTTTCATTTTTATATCTTATAAACCTCACATATATTATCGATTAGTTATAATTCATATAAAACATTAGTATATGTTATTCAGTAAAATAAATTCAAAATAAGTTTTACTATCTTACTTCAAAACTAATATTTATCGATAATGACAAAAGAAATCTATTTTAAAAGAATAGTAATATAATCTTTAAATATAAAATAAACAGATCCACCTCTTGATGCACCCATGTGACCATGGGAAATGTATGTATTGATATTTTTGCAAGAATTCTAATGGTGGAGACCTCTCATATTCATCGCTCAAATCCTTGGCAATGTAAAATTTTGGGTCTTTTTTCTTGGATGCATCCCTTGCACTATGGAAAATGTGTGTATTAATACCTTTGCAAGAGCTCTGGAGGCCTCTCATATTCTACACTCAAATCCTTGGCAATGTGAAGTTTTGGATCTTTCCTTGGTTTAGCTAAATTCATTTACCTGATCAATCATGAAATGTTTCTCCATCATTACTTGAGCTCACCCATAGGCTATCTATGTATTGTATTTAGATGGCTTAGCACGTGCTAAAGGTCTTTTGCATTCTCTTACTTCTTTGGCTTTTAGGTTTGTACTTGGCCTTGGATTTTACCTTGTTCAATTCCTATTTAGCTAAGAGACTGAACTTGAGTTGACCTGTTATCAGCTCTCTCATGAGATTCTTTGAATGAAATGTCACCTTCTCAATGGTAATGTAGTGCTAAATGATTGAGCAATAAATCTTCTCTCAATGGTAATGTAGTTCTAAATGATTGAGAGTGTGTGTGTGAAAGTTGAAACATTGATAGGGTTATGTGGGACATGACACTTTCATTATTACAAGACAAACAAGTCGCAATCCATGCACTTGTTGCAAAATAATCGAATAGATACGCCCCAATCAATTTTGAGGAATTCTAATTCCTTGATGCACCATATGACCCATGAATTAGAATGGCTATGAAACTTACAAATGGCCTCATTGTCGCAATAGGAATCCCCCAACAAAACACAACCTCCAAACACACATGTTTTATTTTCATTTAAAAAATACATCAGAATATGTGAATATGTCATGAATGTTGTAATGACTTAAAACTACTCAAAGTAAATGAAGTCTATAATTATGGAAACAATTCTCTTTGATTTAGAAGGTCTATCAATGTAGAAAAACTTATCTTCAAGTGTACACCAATTGCATGGCAAACACCACTTACCACTCACTCTTGGGTCCTCAAATCCTCCCCTGTATAATCAAGGTGTGCCACGCTTTCATAATTGTTCCATGACTGCTAGGTTCAAAGCCAATTGCATGGCAAACATAAGCTTGCCACTCAGTCTTGGGTCCTCAAATCCTCCCCTACCTGCATAGGTATATTCATGGTAGACTGGGCAAAGAGACAGGCTGCAATTTGACATGGGCTCTGCCTCTATCTTATAAGCACTCTCCTACCTCTCTTACACTAAGCATCCGTCAAGTTTTTGCATTAACTTCATCTCTAGCTGAATTGTAATATATTCTCTTAACAAGGTTGTATGTGCAATTGGGGGGAGAAAGGACAGTGCAGCAAAGTGAAAAAAACCAAGGTTGTGTGTATATTGCAAGTTGCACCTCTTAAATATTAAAAATACCTGCAAATTCTACAGTTACAGGTTTAAAATTTCTAAGCTTTGGGAGGTTTCAGTTTTAAATACCTTCAAGCTATTCAAAGACCCTGTATCTTACAAAAGAGCTAGGGTACCTCAAGGATACCTCCACAACACAAATCATCTCTACTAAAGGCATTTAATGGACTTTTGCAAGCTGAGTGGAAAAGGCTAGTGTAAGATCCCCCAAGATCTTAAAGCACAAACAACAAGATTAGTATCAATACAAAAGGGTGCAAGCTAGCCCAGCTCCCAACCGTACGTCAAAATCCATACACCACCCCCGAACCCTTGGGCTAAGGCTTCCACGGGCCATGTCCCAAGCCCAAGCGCAGGCCCCCCACCATCCAACCACACCAAAAGGATACAAAACAGCACAGTCTATCCACACATTAGGCCCACCCCACTTATATAGCCTCAATCAACCTACAAATAGTTGTTGACACATAAAAAGTTGCAACTTATGGGATAACACTTATAAACCTTAACCCTAATAATCATAACTTGCTACACTAATCATCAAGGTTCCCTAACCACAAATGAGGCCCCATTGCTGTTAGCATCAAGTACATAACAGTTATGCAACACACTATCAACATCAAGTGTCTTGAGCCCCAACAAACCAAAGGTTTTGTTTCATAAGAACACGTGTTAGCTTTGTCTTCGTATGACAATTGATTCCTTATTGCAAGCACTTGAAACAAAAAAGACATGTGTACCATCTTGGCATGGTGAATGCATTTAATAATATGTTCCTAAAAGACATTCATACTTTGGCTTGAATGATGTAGTGGCACTAATGCTGGCTTTGAACACTTAGTATTGGTTAGTTACAAGGAGTGAATAATAATAGAGAGCTCACTAATGGTAATTTATAACTCCAAGAACCTATGGGGAGACATGACCTGGAAGAACTCTTTACCAAGCTCAATATTGATACCTGAGAGGTAGGTCCTAGGCTGGTTATCGTATGTCAAAACATGGATAAGAAATTCTCGCATGGTGTTGGTCTAGCCTCACGCTCGTGGGTGCTCCCAAATGCTAAGCTAGCCAATTAATTTATTTGCATACCTCAGGGTTAAACTGGTTAAGAGGTCCTCTTAAAACATATATGGTAAAGCTCAGATATTCTAATCGCTTCGTATAGCACCATCACAGATTAGAGGGAAGTAGATGATTAAGATATATACCTTCATAAGGTCAGAAAAATCTGAACTTACGAATTGAGAGATTTGAGATACTAAGGAGAGGAAATCAAAAGATAATATCAAACGAAGACTTTTAATTAAGACATTAACCAAAAACAAAAAACAAACAAACAAACAAAAAACACAAAACAAAAAACAAAATAGCAAAACAAAGAACTGTAAACTCTAGACCTAAAGCACTAAGAGCTAGAACCAAACATTAAGCTAAAAACTTTAAAAAAGACTTCGACTCAAAAGTGCAACCATTAACTCCAATGTCTGGCCAAACATGAAGTGTAGTTTCATCAACTCTATCATGCATAGTGTGGACAATAAAGCTATGACATCCCTACTCACGTCATCAGTGCCCAAGAGTAGGTGCAGGTTTGTATAAGGTTAGTCCAAAAGAACATGCTTTATAAAACCAACGAACTAAGTTTCTATCACTCTCCGGAGGTTAATCAAAGTTTTGAAAACTAAATGGATCTTATTTGAGTCTTCATGCTAATGTGAAATTTATAAAACTGTCATAAAGCATATGTATTCAGTATTAAAAAACAAAAAGCAACAAGGTACAACTAGTACTTAGATTTTCAGTTTAATAGGCATTCACCGAATGCCCAAGTCACACACAGCATAGTGGCTTAAGGTAAAACCCTCAATCCCTCAAGATTTATTGATTGTTATGCTAACTAGCCTTGCAGCATAAAAAGCTTACAAGCTAAACCTTCTTTTTCCCACCAGTCGCTTCCTCCCAAACTGCCAAAACATGTTGCACAATCTCTGGCACTCCAACACCATGTTTTACCTACAAAACAAACATCTCCAGGCTTAAGTGAATTTCTTCGCTTTTTAATACAACTATGCTATCTTTTGAATACAATGATAAGTTTAGTGAGCACAACACGATAGACCAAAGAAGAAAGAGCTCAGCGCTTCCTACAAGATTTCTAGGAGCCAAGGTTACAAATGATAGGTACCATAGAGACAATACAATACAAGTACATAAAGTATTGATTACAGCGTGCACGGGGATACATATAGGATACATGGACGAGACATGAGAGTTGCTTAATAAGGTCTAGGACGAACAAGACCTTATGGTTTGCTCTGTACAGTACACACACACATGCACACGCACGCACATGCGCGCGCACAACTCACGCACAGAGTATGCATAAAGAACAAAACTGTTGAGAGATTCGCCAACCCAACTACACGCCTGACTGCTCCAGAGCACTCCCAAGTGTGGTAAGTCGCAAGCACCCACCTCCAGCCCACAGCCATACCATACCCAGAAACTACGAGGGGGTTCAGCAGTCATAAATCCACCTTATGGGCTAGACTAGATTCAGATCCACACAATGTGGCTCTGCACTCAGTTAATTGCACACCCTCACTTACTTAGGCTGAGGCCCTATCGATAATCCTACCCCTCTTGCTCGCCCTTATCAAAAGGAGCAACAATGATGGGTCATGATTCAACGATCAATCTATACCTGGGCAAATACAAAAGGCCCTCCATCTCGCCTTTTGAGAGCATCTTGTTCCATCACTTTCAGATTAGCACCCACTGCCTCTGCCAAATCGGTCTTATTGATCACCTGTCATACACATACACAGGGAAGTATCATCAGTCTTTTGAAAGAAATTAAGGGTTTGCGTAAGGATGGGTGATCTCACAAGAAGGTCCGCCTGAGTGATTCCTGGGCCTCCTTTGCGAGGAATCTTATCACCACCAGCAACATCTATGATATATATAATGTAGTCTGCCAACTCCCGACTAAAATTGGCTGCTAGATTGTCTGCAAAGACAAAATATTGAAACTATAAAAAGCATCTCATAAGACCTAACCATGCAATTGGCCATGCAAATAGAGCACCAACTGCTGTTAAAACACACACCAAGAGAAGTATGCAGCAAGGCAGTATAGACTCCTGAATACTTTTAAAAAATGTCTTTGCAAAAAATGAAAGTCCTGCTGTTATGTCCCCAAAAAGACTAAGTTACTTTGGCTTTAATAACGAGGTCAGGCTAATGCTATAATTAGTGGCTCTAATGATGGGTTTACAACATTAATTGAGTAGACAAGAATGAGGAGTCGGGGTCAAATGTTCTTCTAGCCTCAAGCTCCGGGATGCTCCTGGATGGAGCAATGGCTGGGTAGTGAGCTTCCAATCCCCTACTTGAGTGGTCTTGGACTAATCCATTTGTATGTGTAGTGTTTCAAATGCAGATTCACATCAAGCAGTGAGCTCTCAAACGTTACAAATAGTCTGAAGGAAAGCCCTCTTGCTAGGTGTTGCAGATGTTCAGTCATGTTATGAACTTCTCATGTAACATGTGTCACTTGATACCGGTATTATTAAATGTACACCAGCCATGTCAGCATCCTTGCTTATCATGTCATCATGCTTAGTAAGCAACTATTGGACACAAGCCATGATGTAAGCAAGCATCTATATCTAGCCAAGTGCAAGTGATGCTTTGATAATCCCCTGTGGGATAAGTGTCCCCTGTGGTTGAAATTCAACTGATTCCTTGACGAGTCAAAAAAAAAGCTTGTGGTCCAATCTCTCACGAGTACACTTATTCCAGTTCTCATTATTGCAAGTCTAGTTTTGGTGTCTGTTGTCCTAATCATTTACCCACTTAAGAGGGAGTGTTTGTACCTTACCCACTTAAGAGGAAGTGTTTGTAGCCAAGTCTTGGTCAATTTTGGGGCTTTCAACCATTTCATTGTAGTTGGTCCAGGCATCCGATGAGCAGCCAAGTGTGGATACTTTTATTATATTTGGACATTATTATCACTGACTTGAACTCCTGGCCCTAATGCTTGCATTAAGCTAAACAACACCACCTCTAATTGTGCGGGAAGGGTAAGGACGAGGGGAAGGGGAGGGCACTTTGGAAATACTCATATGCCTACATGCTATCAAGCTCTAGCTTAGTGTCTGGTGAACAATTGTGAAGTCAAGTTTACACACTCCAAGGAATTTGGTACAAGGCGGACAGAAACACAAATAGTGGATAAGCACCTCATCTTTATCTCTCACTCACCATATCATAGAACGAAAATCCTGTATGGTGTATCCTATCTTAACGTGTGGTAATACTTGTTGTAGAGGCATGCTGTTTTTTCTCCTTATTGCAAAGTACACAATTACAGGATAACTTATCAAATCAATTATGCCTTCTGTTTCTACACTCAATGGAGAGAGAGAGAAGGGGTTGGGGGGGGGAAGAGAGAGATTGATGTGCATTTGTCCAAACAAAGAGGCTCACCTCCTCCTGATTCACATAACAAAATATCTGTTGCGAATCTTCTTGAAAGTTCTTCCAATGGGCCAAGATTGATACTGATATCTTCTCGAATAGCAGCATGTGGACAACCCCCCGTTTCAACTGCTGTTATCCTTTCTGGTGCAAGGGCACCATGCTTCACTAAAAACTCACCATCTTCTCGAGTAAAAATATCATTTGTTACCTACAAAGATATGGAAGTGAGACTCTAGAAGTCAAATCATATTAAAAAGTCGACAACATCCACAGCAATTACCTGAAAAAAGTAACAAGCTTGCTAGAGACAAGAACCATTTCACCAACTAAAATAATAAAAATAGTGTCCTGTGCATACCTTAATCCAATTGCACGTGAACACGATCCTGAGCTGCAGCCACCTCAAGGGCAGAGTCCAAATGCGAGTATGTACAGATATGGCAGTGTTTTGGGCACCCAAACAAGTGGGTAATAGGCAGGCATGGCCAGGCCCAGTGTGGTAGTGGGCCACTACCACAGGCCAACCAACATATCAGATGCCTATCTATAGGCAGGGTCCGTCATTCACAGGTAGATGAGATGAAAATAGAGTTCGCAGTGCTACATCCCCGGCTAGTAGACATGACTTCTCAACGTCCAGCTTCCTTGAGCATTTCTCACTGCTCAAGTTGTAGAACACTTGCGCCTATGTGCTAGGTTTTCCAGAGATCTTTATGCATCTATTTATGCATAAAAATCAACTTCAATGAGAATAACACCTTTATATAAAAGAAAATCCTTTTCTGCACTATTTATGCATAAAATCAATTGAATAAGAATAACACTTTTGTAATTTAAAAAAAAAATTATGCAACTTTTTATACATAAAAATTAATTTTAATAAGAATTACACTTTTGTAATAAAAAAATTCATTTATGCATCTTTTTATGCATAAAAATCAAATTTAATAAGAATAATACTTTCATAATTAAAAAAAATTATGTATTTTTTAATTTTAATAAAAATAACACTTTTTGTAATTAAAAAAAATTCTTTATGTATCTTTCTATACAAAAAAATCAAATTTAATGAGAATAACACTTTTATAATAAATTTTTTTTGTTTATGCATCTTTCTAATAAAAAAAATCCTTTATGCATCTTTCTATGCATAAAAACCAAATTTAATGAGAATAACACTTTTATTCAAAAAAAAATCCATTATGCATCTTTCTATACATAGAACTTAAATTTAATAATTAATATCAGTGATATCCATGCATATTCATATGTGAATATGTATATGAAATAATTAGAATATTTCTTTCAGATACAAAAATGGTGGGAATTACTCTTTTGGAATAAAATAAAAACAAACTTTCTTTTTCACAAAATTTTGATAAATTTTACCATAACCTCCTTTGTATGACTGACCATTTCTCATTTTTATCATTCTTTATTTAACTTAAATTAACCCAAATTAAATTTATAGAACTCTAATCTACACAATTTTCTAAATTCAAGAGAGTAAAAAACAAGAAGAGTTTAATTAATCTCTTAGTTAATCTTTCTAGCATTATGAAAGGCTGGAATGTAAAGAAGAGAAGGGGGTGGCCTTTTCATCAAGGCATAGCATTTGAATTTAATTCAATCAACTGTAAAACATAAAAATCAAGAAAACCATAGATTTAAAATTTGTAAATAAGTCAGAAAATTAGCTTACATGAAGCTTGTAAGCTCTTGTTTGGCTTGAGGGATTGAGGGTTCTACTCTTGTTTGAAGCAAGTGTAGCCACCAATTCACTTTGGAGTGGATTAGGCCAAAAACAATTGAACTATTATGAAATTCAATGTAGATGGCTCGAGACAAGAGTAGAGTAACAGTGCATAAACACCATTAAGCTTTGATATAGGAGGAGGCTTCTATTTATAGGAGAAAGTGAGCCTCTAAGCAAGTAAACTGATTCTAGAATTTTTCAGATCAGTTTGGTCAATTTTTGACCATTTTTGGGTTAGTTCAACCTACTTTTTGGATCTAGTTTTGAAATAGGAGAGAGGAGAGATAAAATATCTCATTTTATTGATTAAAAATTGGAGATAATGATGAGAAAAAAGGCGCCTACTTCATGAGGAGAGATCCCCACTCTCATGTGTCAAAATTCAGTTTTTTTACTCTTTTCTTTGGTCCTTAGTCCACTCTTCATCTTATGTGAGCATTTACTCATTTTTGGGAGGTTTTTCTTTTATTCTTCAATTTATCTCCCCCCTACATTTGGATTAATCTTATTGGTCTATAGAAACCTTAATCCAAAAATTTTAAAAAATCTCGATCTTTAGGGTAAGGTCTTTTCTGTACATTTTAATTTATTTCTAATGCACCTTAGGAATTTCTTTTTGAACTTCTGTTTCGGGGGAATTTATTTTAATAAGGGATATTTTTCCATTCAAAGATATCTAAAAATTAAATTATCTCTCTCTAGAATATTTTCTCTCTCTAGGCCAAAACAGGTAGAAACAAGTTCTTTTATTATTCTGAAAAGGAGATTGATTACAGGGGAAGAAACTGGACATCTTGAAAGGCTGGGGAGGAATCTTACATCCTCTCCCACTTCAAAAATGTGAGATGTCCTCATCTCACAAACTGGGGGTAATCCCACATCAGTTCGGCTTCATTCTCCCAAGTGGTGTCTTTAAAAGGATAGAACTTCCATTTGACAAATAATTCTCTCAGAATTCTATTCCTGAAAACCTTCTCTTGAACATCAAGGATTCCTTCAAGTTTGAGTTCCATCCGCCCTTGGGTTGAAGAAGTTAAGAGCTCATCATTAAGCACATGATTCAGGCTTGGTACAAACTTCTTAAGTAGTCTGACATGAAATACATTATGTACTTTGAGATGAGGAGGCAGAAGAAGTTCATAGGCTAAGTCACCTACTTTCTTTGTAATCAGATATGGCCCACAGTATCTGGGGGATAACTTCTTGTACTTCCCAAGAGATAGAGAACTTATTTTGGGGCATACTCAAATGAAGACCATATCTGCTTCTTTGAATTTTCTGTCTGACCTCTTCTTATCTGCATACTGCTTCTGTCTATCCTGGGCAGCTTTTATACCCTTGCGGATTGACTGCATCTGATGCTCCATGTCGTCAAGCATCTGTCTAGACATCTTGACCCTAATCAATGGGTCGGACCAAGTTAAAGGTGTTAGGCAGCCTTGTCCATACAGAGCTTTGAAAGGGCTCATCTCGATACTTCGATGATAAGAAGCATTGTAGGCGAATTTGACTAGGTACAGATAGCTTAGCCACTTCTTGGATTCCCTGCCAGCATGATCGAAGTATATCTTCGATTACTTGGTTCACCCTTTCTGTTTGACCATCGGTCTCGGGGTGGTAAGCTATGCTGAGATCCAAGAAAGTTCATACTGCTTCGAAGAATGCAGTCCAGAATCTTGACATGAATTTGGAATCTCGATCACTTACTATTCTCCTGGGTAGGCCATGCAATCTAAAGATTTCCTTGAGGAACACTCTGGCCACATCCACTGTAGTATAGGTTTATTTTACTAGAATCAGATGGGCAACTTTGGTTAGTCTGTCAACTACCACGAAGATGGAGTTGTAACTTGATTGCACTAAAGGTAGTCCAATAATAAAATCCATACTGATATATTCTCACTTCACTTGGGAGATGCTTAATGGATGTAACTTCTGAGGCATTTTTACTCTCTCCGCTTTGACTTTCTGACATATCAAGCATTGATGTACATGATTAAGTACATCCTTTTTTTGTCCAGGCCAAAAGAAGCTTTTCTTTACAGACATGTAGGTCTTGATGAAACCTGGATGTCTTGCTATAAGGCTATCATGGGCTTCATTCAGAATTTGACTTAGTTCCCTCATCATTGGGAATGCATAGCCTGCTATTATAATACATAATTCCATCATCCAGGTTGTACCCTTGAACTCGGTTCAACTCCTGAGGAGTTTTGCTTTCCTTCATAAGTAGGTAGCAATAGGGCCAAAGAATCTATTCTACATGATCTTCTCTCTTGCTTCATTAATCAATGGATTTGACACCACTGTGATTGCAAGCAAGGAGGCTTTTCTGCTAGAGGACATCTGCTACCACATTTTCTTTGCCTAGATGGTACTTGATTTCAAAATCAAATTCCTGCAGCGTCTGCATCCACCTTCTTTGGTGCATGTTGAGATCCTTCTGATTGAAGATCCACTTTAAGCTCCGATGATCTGTCATCAAAGTGAATCTTTGACCCATTGGATAATGTCTTCACAACTTTAGAACATAGACTACTGAAAGTAGCTCCAGGTCGTGGACATCATAATTTCTCTCATGCGTTCTGAGTTTTGAGGATTCATAGGCCACTGCATGACCTTCCTGCATGAGCGTACCTCCCAGGGTAAAACCACTGGCATCAGTTACTACCTCAAAGAGTAGAGAGAAATTTGGCAACTTCAGAACGGGATTGGTTACTAAGGCGGTCTTCAGTTTATCAAAAGCACTCTGACACCTGGTAGACCATTGAAACGGGGTGTTCTTCTTGAGAAGATTAGTCAGGGGGGAAGCTATGAGAGCATACTTAGGTATAAAAATTCTATACCAACCAGTTAATCACAAGAATCCTCTGACTTCTTTCACTGTCTTTGGTTTAGGCCAATCTATGACTGCTTGGACTTTTGTGGAATCTGGAGAAATTCCATCTTTGGATACCAGAAAGCCCAAGTATTCAACATGGTCGACAGAGAAAGTGCATTTGCTCTTTTTTGCAAAGAGTTGGTGCTTCCTTAGAATCTCAAGAACTTTACGGACGTGAGCTTCATGGTCAGCTGCATTCTTTGAGTAAATCAGAATATCATCAAAGAAAACAAGAACAAAATCATCCAAGTATTCTTTAAGAATGTCTTGCATTAGACGATTGAATGTAGCTGGGACATTTGTCAATCCAAACGGCATAACAGTAAATTCATAGTGCCCATAGCGAGTATTGATGGCTGTCTTCGGGATATCTTGATCATTAATCTTGATCTGGTAATACCCTGATTTGAGATCTATCTTTGGAAGATCTCGGCTCCATTTAGCCTGTCCAAAAGCTCATCAATTCTGGGGATAGAATACTTATTCTTAACTGTCAGCAGCTGATTGAGACCTCTGTAATCCACACAGAGTCTTAACGTTCCATCCTTCGTTTTCTGAAAGAGAACTGGTGCTCCCCATGGGTGAAACACTGGGTCTTACAAACCCTTGTTCTAAGGGCTGCCTAAGCTATTCCTTGAGTTTAATGGCTTCAGGGACTCGCATTTTGTACGTTCGCAGGGCTATTGGCTGAGCTCCGAGGGTCAATTCTATCTCATGATCTACTTCCCGAATCGGAGACATCTTAGTTAGCTCTGCTGGGAATAAATCATCATACTCACTTAGCCATTCTGGTTCTTTAGCTTTTAACTTTGTGTCTACTGGATTCGTAATGTGATGTGATTGGATGAGAATGGATGAAGGAAAATGGGAATACATATGATTGGATGTGGATTAAGCAATGTGAATTGACGTCGAAGAATGTGGAATATTGAGAAATGATATGGAACAATGTGGAAAGATGAGAGTTTGTTAAAAACTGTATTTATGACCTGTTTTTAAATGACTGTTTTATGTCAAGAATGTTGGGGAAGCATTTTGCCCATCTTGTGAATGAGGTCATGGAGACCTAAGTGATAAAGTTGCAACAGCTGACGGAGAGTCAACAGAGGACGTCTCACGTAGCAAGGCTGACCGAGGTCTTGACCCGCCTCGGTTCAATTTAAATGGTGAACTTCTGGTACGGTGGATGAGGGACCTAGGAAGCAACCTATGAGTGAAGCGCTAGGTGACCGAAGGAGCCTAGAGGGTGCTGAACATACAGTGCTCGGGCTCTGGGTCGCCAAAGATACCCACACGTGCCTCGAGGAAGAAAAAGAGAACAAGGAGTTAGAGTTGTTTTCTGAACTTGGGCATGGATCTGGTTTATTGGCCTTGCTGGTCCTTAACAGATGAGTCCATGGCTCTTTTATATGGATATGTTTGTTGATCTTGCTGATCTTCAACGGAGAGTCCATCTAGATTTTTATGTTAGAGCATTCTTTGTGTGGATACATCATCATGTGTACTAGTTCCAATTGATTTACACACTATGCAAAGTTGGAGGAGATCTCACCCACCATAACTAGCATGCATGAGAGGGCCACACTCGACTCTCTAGGGCGGGCATCACAAATGACCTCAAAGCTTTTAAGAAGATGTGCTTTGATATGGCATTTGGTGGAAAGAGAAAATGCATGCCATCCTAGATATTGACCAGCAACCACACTTGCCATGCATGGCATATCACCTCTTGTAAATGTATGTAGTAGCATGCCACGATACTGTGTGTCTCATATTATTGTTAGTCTATCATATTAAAAGGGTATTCAAATGTTTCTGTATTAGGCAGTGGTGGATAAGTTGTGTTTTTTAAACAGCGAAAATGTCCTTTAATTTAACACTAGTTTGGTAATAGGATAGAAATGTACCTGTGGACATATTTATGTCTTCAATACTAACCAGCTTTATGGAATCATTTGAAACACATGGATAGTGAAAATTGAAGGTTTCCTTTTTACATAAATCTACCTACATAAGGGAGGTTTTCATGGAATTTTGAAAAAAAAAATCGTAAGTTTATAAAGAAAAAGGGGTCACTCTATTTTGCATCGTGAAACACACCCTAATATCACAAAGCACATGGGTTACACTTTTATTATAGTACATCAAGATTAACCGTTGACGTTGGTTGGTTACTAACTTATTGTGATAGTGTTCAGGTAGTATGAAAGTATCGAGGATATGTACCTACATACATAACAATTATGTATACTATTTATTATACATAACTTGTGAGCGCATGAGAATATGAAATAGTAAATATAACTTAGCTCTAGAGAATTTAAGAGAAGATTTATTCCTCACCAAGATTGTAAATAACCTCTCTCACCTTCTTGTCTCCACACAACCACAACTATAGCAATTGGAAGAATAAAATATGTATAGAAAAAAATGGAAATTAGTACTAATATAAGCCTACAAATTATGTACCATAAAGAGAAAATGAATAGGTAAATATTTATATGCCTGTAATATCTTGTGCCAATCATGTGTCATTCTTGAGGCTATATAATTGTATCTCTCCTTTCTTTTTGGTCTTTGTGAAGGCACCCTTCAATGAAAGCATTACTCCAGTTGGTGTACGGAAAGAGGCAATCACACTTTTCACCTTATTGTACTCCTTCTTGGTTAAAACCCTTGCACCCTGCGTATCTTTCACTTACAATTGGCCATGCACTTTGAAGGCATCCAATGTTTTGTAAGTCATCCCTTGCACCCTGAGTATCTCATTTACCAATTAAATGGTCCCAAATATTTCTTGCAACATTCTTGAAGATATGCATGGTATCTAAGAGACTATTGATCTTCAACTCACACTAATATGGAAGTTGAAAGAAAATTGAGTGTCTAGACATCCCAACGGGTGGTGGATTGTGGGTACTTCTCCATGCCTCAAACCAATATCTACTTCTCATCATTAGTGTTGAGACATCATGTGGCACATACTTGGGATGTGGAGGGAGAAATTGATGATGTTTTTCATACACCACCTTCTTTACAGTAGAGAGTCTTTCCGAAACAAGTGATGGTCCACAAATTGGACATTCATGATATCTGAAGGTTTCTAAACCTATTTTAAAATTGAGATGATTGAGAGGTAGAGATATAAACTTAAAGTTTAAAGTTTAAAGATTAAAGTTGTCTAGTTCAAGTATGTACCTGAGCACTTCCAGAACTCGGGATAGTCATGCATCATCCAAAGCAAAACTCCTTTTACCTCTGCCTCATGCCTATTTATTGGCCTTGAGAAATCAGGCACTTTGATACCTCGCCATAGTCTCTCAAGCTCCTCGATCAAAGACTCAAGGTACACATCCATGTTTGTCACCTTATACTTGCCTGCTCTGCTGGTACAAGGAGAGCAAGCATGATAAGAATTTTATTGATTGCCACCCATGGATGGAGGTTGGAACTCACCAATACAATAGGCCAAGTAGACCATGATGTGGAGCTGAAGCCGAATGCATTAACACCATCCATGCCCAAGGCAAGACGTAAGTTATGAGGCTCATCTTTAAACTCTTGCCATTGATATTGCACATGTTGCCATGTTGGTGAATCACCTAGCGATCCTCGTGATGCCATCAATCGAGCGATAAGTAGCATGCCATGTCATGAGTTCTACAATCCCCTTACATTTAAACATGTGTTGATTGTGAGGAATAATAGGTAAGTGTCTAAAAACCTTTTGGAGAATTTTGTCTCCTTGAAAATAATCCCTATAGTAGCTCTCTCCACATTTTGAACATTGTGTTGCATTCTTTATTCACCCCTCTAAATAGCATGCAATCATTGGGACATGCATGTATTTTTGTATAATCCATACCTAGCATACAGAGCATTTTATGAGACCCATCTCGTGAGTCTGGTAATAGATTTTGAGGGGGAAGAATCTTCCTGAGAAGTATAAAAAATAACATATGAAATTTGTCAAATTCATCTCTACTAAAGTGTTACCTTTAGAAAGGGGTTTAATTGTGTAAGTCCTATGTCCCATGACTTTGGAAGCAATAGATTTAGAATTTGATGCTTTAGCTCCTTTGACCATGAGATTATTCTCTAGTTGGATGGCATTTGTTATGACTTCATCCCATGTAGTCATGTCTCTAATGACTAATCCATTATAGACCACTTCATGTTAAAGCCTGTTGTGGATGAATCTATCCAACAAATTATTATTCGGATAGTGTTCATGCAGAAGGCAACGAGAGTTCAAAGTCTTGATATGGCTAGTGAAATCTCTAACTAATTCCTCTTCTTTCTTCTTGGTTATGTGTACCTATGAAGCTACATTCCATAAGATTCCTTCACGCACAAATTACTTCAAGAACAATCTCCTAAGAGTGGTAAAGTTGAAGTGTTCCTAGACTCTAAGAGTTCTATACCAACCCCACCCTTACCGTCTAATGTTAAACTAAAGGCACTGGTCTTGAAATCCTCATTTCATTCTTCTAGGGTCTCAACCACTTGATCAAATACTTTCAAATGTATCCTAGGATCACCATCTCCAGTGAACTTATGAGTTATCTTCGCTATCTAGTCAGCTTTCCCATGGCTCTGTTGGCCTATCACACAGTGCTATGCTTTCTACTACCGCTCTTCCTAGGGCCTGTGCAGAAGAAACTCGGTCTGTGGGGGTAGAGCTAATGCTAGCATAACAGGAGCAATGATAGAAGTAGTTGGAGGTGCAACATGTGGCACTGCATGAGGATGCATTAGTCTAAACCCTAGTAGGGGTAGTTGTGCTGCATAAGGCATGTGCCCTACTGGCACCCCCGAATAGGTGCTCTAGTCACATGGGAATTAGTTGTAGCTGGTCTCATAGAGCAAGAGTTGTTAGCACACTCATTCTAGGAGGGAAGGGTTATTTAATGGGTGCACCAGAATGAGATGTGACCCCTCTAAGAATGGTAATACCAGATATGCCAAGCATGCAGGGGGCTCCATGTGTGAAGTGGTGTTGGCTACCGTGAACTATGGGCATGTGGCTTAGAGGCAATTATGCATTAGTCATCATAGGTGTGATAGTTGATGTGATGTTATCCATTGGATGAGGCAATGTACTAGTATTGTCTTGTGCGGGGGTAGCTCTAGGATCTACTAAGGTGAAGCTTATGCTAGTCTACCCTTGAGTCCCTACAGCATGGCCTTGTGGGTTAGAAGATGTGGGCTGATCTGGTTCTGGGCTCACAAGAGGTGTTACCATTTCTCTCATTGTGGGAGTTATTACTTTGGATGTCCCGACTTGCGCCATCGCTCTTAGGATCCTCTCATGTTCAATGACCCTATATATATAATCAAAGAGATCCTGCAAATCGTTCCTCCTTTGTTGTGGTCCTAGATATGGATTGGACAATCCCTTCCCAACCAACACCATAATTTTGGATACGTCATGCTGCGAATCATTTGTGAGCAGATGTTGATCCATGACTTGCAAGCCTAGCTCTTTCCTTGAGGTAGACACAATGCTATTTCTTGTATCGAGCACTACCTACACAATCTTGCTTTGAGACTCGTTTTGGGTGTATTGGGCTGCTAATCATTGTTGTGCCAATTCCAAAGTCTCTTTTTCCTTTGCTCTAGCAACTTGGATCAGTGTCTCTACCGCATGTACTTCTTCTGATGTCCTACCATCGGGCATAAGCACTTATGCAAGGGGGGTGGTTCAAAGGTCATAATTGTATCAAGTGTAGTAGGAGCTGTATGGACATGGATATCAACATGAACACTCCCTCCTTGGAACGATGAGATTAGACCACGTGTCTCTCTAGATTTAACCTCAACTCCTTCAGCATATGGTCTATAAGTCATAAGGTTTGGCTCAGAGGTAGCGGTTGAGGTCGGACCTCTGAGGTAGCTAGCTACACTGCCAAAAAGACTAGTAGGTGGCTTGATTGGTGAGACCCGGTTAGGGTTTCTACTTCTTGAGACACGGGATCCTTCCCTACTAGTACAGGTCCTTGTACAATGCTAAACTGGGTTCCCACCAAAGGTCCTCAGCCCAGTGTACGCTAGTACATATCTAGCTCGATAGATGCACTATCATTTATATCAGCCAATTTATGTTTTAGATCGTAGGTGTATGTGATTTTAGGATGTAGGAACTTCCTACAGATGCCCTGGATAAGTTGTTTTTTTATATAAATATTCTTTTTTCATAAAACTTTTGGATTGGCCAAAGTTTTTCCAAAACATGTCATTTGTGTTTCTTAACCTATTTGGCACCAGAAATAGTGTTATTTTTTCGGGTAAGTCAAGCACTACAAGAGTTGGCTCCCATGGTAGGGGGCTCCTTAACTATGTAAAAGTGAAAATTTCTTGGGTGTCACACAAGTTGCGCCAATGTGATCGCATTAGCCCAAAACATATATTAGGAAAGTTCGTGCAATTACTTTTTAAAAAAATTATATACTTTTCTTTTACCCTCGAACTTTTGCCTTTCCCCTCTTACCTTTTCACTTTTTACTTTTTTTTTATTTTTAACTTTTTAACTTTTTTTATCTTTTTTCTTTTCACCTTTTTTGTTTATTGTTTACGGTTTTATTTTTAGGTTTCACTGAAAAGTGGTTTTCCTAGAATCTTTGACTTAGGGCCAACACATTAAATGCATCCAGCCACACAAAACAGACTTTTGGACATTTTTTGCTAGTGGCTGAAAAGCATGTATGTAATAAATGCGGCAGGCCAATCAACATGTCCCAAATTAGGAATAGGATTAAGTGTAATTAACTCGAATTAATTACACGGATGCAAAAATAGAAAAAACACAAAATGTTTTGTGTGTGCCAAATTCTCCCCTAATTTTTGTTATTATCCCAATTTATGTAAGGAGTTAAAATTGGGATAAACACTATGCTAGGAAACTGATTTTATGGTCTAGTTCACCCAATTCTTTTAATTTAATGCACAATTGATTGTTTTTTTAGTTTGAAATTGAAAAATGTAAAAACTAGAAAATGTAAAAATTACAAATTGGGCATGGGATAAGAATTAATCAAAATGCACTAATTGCAACATTCACAAGAATTGAAAAAAAAACTAAGAAACATGTAAGAATTAAAGAAACTGAACAATATGTATAGACTATAGAAATTGTAGAAATCAACAAGAATACCAACAATGCCACAAAATGGACACATTTTCAGTTATTCATTTCTACCCTCCTTGCAAAAATAGAAAACATAATTATAACAGATTTCTTTCATACACAAACACACACACACACACACACACACACACACGTATTCAAAATGCATTGTGGCTAAGTGATAGGGCTACTCCTTTGCAGTGGTGCCATTTATGGGAAGCCCTTGCACCATAGAAAGAGTGTAGGACCTAGCCAATGTTGTGGGGGTTTGCCTCATCGCACTCAGGATAATAAAACAGATCAAATCTAGAAGTTAATCTACCATAACCTGGTCCACAATTGCATAAACAAGATGTTTCGGTCACCTCTTGAATGCTTGTGCTCAGATGTTGGTAGGAGATGATGTTGGCGCACACTCACAGTCCAACCTCCACTCCAACACTGTTGCCACACTCCAATGGAACCTAGACCCTCCTCTCTCACTCAATTGCACACACTCACTCTCTCACATACATGCAACCAAGTACACAAGATCTCAAACAAGCAAGAGGCAAGCAAGAAAGAAATAGCATAGGAGAGTAGAGTATAAGAATATGGCACAGTGGAAAGAGATAGCAAGACAAAGCATAATAGACATTGCAATAGATACACAATGGACATAATTTAAAATTTTGATTCTACCAAAGAGGTACAAGAGATGGTGCGATCCACTCATGCGCTCCCAAGTAGAGTTTAGATAGCCATCTAGACAGACTTTGGATGGAGTATGTATGAAGTCTAGAAGGGGGTGGATACTCACATGCATTGGATACCTTAGCTCATGGCAACCATGTCCATATATAGTAGTGTAGGCAGTGTTGTAGATGCATATATAACGAGGGTGGTTGCACTACATAGACATGAACATCGCCCGCGTATCAAGAATGCGGCCCACCAACCACCACCCCCACTAATGATATACCTCGTATCCAAGGGAATATTCCTCATAATGTCACCTACATTAACGGACCCTAGCTAATGCTTATATCCTTGACCATCTCCTAACCATCATCAATGGTCAAATTAGTGAGACTGCATCGACGTCTATGCCAGGGTTCACGAAAGACATGCACCATGGCTACTCCTTATAATAGGGGCCTAACAAATGTGCATTATACATCAAAGTGAGATACATGTTGAGATGCGAGCATTGAGTGCATACTAACATAGAGAACAAGAGCACTCTATTGTATTAGAATAAGAGAATGAGTGGTGAGATTACAAAATGACCCTTATTCCTTCACCCCTTGGGCGACTATACTTTAAAAATAGGTCCATGGCTATCCACGGCTACCTAGGCTTGTGCAAACACTTAATCTAAGAATACAATCTCCATAATTAATCTTGTGGCATGCCTTTGATAGACAAGCAGTGTGATCACACACGTAAAATATACAATGATGCTCGAGGTGTCCAATGAGGGGTTAACAAAGACAAAGATATACTTACTACTTCATTTGCTCTACAAGCTTGATAGTAGAGCAATCTTGCTAACTCTCACTGGATCTATAATTGTACATAATGCTTGGTGATTCTTTGCCCTTGATATATATATACATATATATATACATACATACATACATACATACATACATACATACATATGTATGTATGTATGTATGTATGTATATATATATATATACATATACATATATATACATACATATACATATATATACATACATACATACATATGTATGTATGTATGTATGTATATATATATATATACATATACATATATATATGTACATAGAAACACAATCATTTTCTGAGATTTTCTAATCACCTTATGAAAGTGCACTGAGCTCACATAGAGAAACCCCTATATGCTATAGAAAACCATTTAAGCCAAGAAACAACCATAATTCCAATTTCTTTTTCTTAGTGTTAAAGCATTCCCTCTTTTTCTTAAGATTATGATTCGTCCCAAAACTATAAATCATTTCATCTCATGATCCATCTCATTTCATCTCATGATCCATCTCATTTCATAAGGGATTTCCCTTGGTATGGTTCACAATTCATGCTTTTTATTGAAGCTTACCTACTCATGAGAAGAGCACTAACTTCATCCTACCTTTACATGAATAGAAAAAAGCCTTAAGGGCATAAATATTAAAATACAATATATATTTATGTACTATATATATATATATATATAAATCTTGAAAATCTATAGCAACTGTACATAAAATCTGCACTAAAATCTATTCAAATTTGCTATGAATCTGCACTCAGCATAACACTCTCCAACTCTACAACAGAAATCTGAGAACTGTGCATAGCAATGTGAATATTCTACACAATATACATAGCAACGTTGACTTTTTGCACCACAATCTTCTAGTTCAGAAAACCAATTAGATTGAATTCTTACCTTTAGCCGAGTTTTCTTACAATAGTTCATGGCATAGATCCATCCAAATGACACCTTCGAGGCCGTTTATGGACAAAATTGTTATACACTAGTGAACTTTTCAGACCTAGAGAACCAAGTTGAGGTTTCCAAACAAAGAGATGCTTGAGAGGATGGATGAGGAAGTCAAGACTATTAGGGGGTGTATCAAGAAGGTCGAACATAGACAAAAATTCTATTATGACAAGAAGCATGCACCTAGTGAGTTCAAAGTCAAAGATATGGTATTTTTGAAAGTCATTTCTAAGAAGAGTAACTTAATTCTTACGAAGGATAGAAGACTATCACCCCATTTCGCATGTCTTTTTAAAATCTTAAAGAGGATTGGAACATTCGCTTATGAACTAGAATTGCCTAGAAATATAAAAGTGCATCATGTATTCCATGTGAGTTTATTGAAAAGTTATGTTGCTAATCCTTCTCATGTTTTACAGGACAAATTTAGGATTCGGGCAGATGGGAGTTTAAGGGTCGACGAACCTCAGTTCATTTTGGTTAGAAGGACAAGGCAAATTAGAAATAGGACTATAGTTGAAGTTTTGGTTAAGTGGGACGTATATCCCTTAGAGGATGCTTCGTGGGGGTAGACATAGATTCATTGCATGTAGAGTTTCCTTCATTTAAACTCTCACACGATAGAGTTCTCAAAGAAGGGGCAATTGTGATGCTTCATAGTTTTGTATAAATATTTTTCATAAATTCATGTTGTAGAAAGTGTGTGAATGTTTTGTTAGGACATCTAATGTGTTTTGACAAAATCTTGTGTCGTAGGAAATTTTTGGTTTTGGTCATTTTCAAGTAGTTGCCATTTTTGGTTTTGGTCATTTTCAGGTAGTTGCCATTTTTGTGGGTGAGTTTTGATTAGGTTAGAGATGGAATTAGGAGAAGTTTTGTAGGAGAGAGTTTTTCCATTTTGTACATAGAACAAGTTTGCTCAAGTGAATCATTTTATTTCACATCCATTTGGTGACTCCAAATTGGGTTTTGAGTGGTTTTGTGCTAAAAATGTGCCTAGATTTTTGTGTCAACATTGCAGGTCCTAAACGGAGGTCAAGAATAAAGATTTAGCCTTAGACAGAGATACAAAATCTAAGAGGAGGATGGAATGTTCGAGATGAGCTATTGAGAATCCTCATCGGATCAACGAGACACGAATGGCGCACCATGGAAAAGGGATTTTGTCCCAGTGTTTCTTAAAAAAACGTAATCTCATGGAAATGATGATCGCATGCGAGGAAAGCTTCCCAAATATGCTTTTTCAAAAAAGGGTGACATCAACAAAAATATGGCACACGGATCGAGAAAGCTTTAGAAATGGATTCTTTTGGCTTTCAACGTGAAGCTGAGGAATACACGGAAATCAAAGAAGAGGTTGAGAGTGAGAGTGAGAGTGAGAGTGAGAGTGTGTGTGCGAGTGTGAGTGTGAGATTTTCATGAGAGTGAGTGTGAGTGAGATAGCTCGGGAGTGGTCGTGAAAGATCATTTCTCTCTTCTTCTTGCCATGTAGCTAGTAAGAGGTGTGAGGTTGTGTTACAAGAGGGAGATTTGTGTCCTTGAGGTTTTTCATCTTGCTTGGAGGAAGATCGAGAGAGTGTAATCATTCTTTCTTTAGTTCCTTCTTGTATGTAAGGTAGATCACTCAAGGAACAATAGGAAAGAAAGACAACACTTGATTAAGTAGAGAGACTAATAGAAAATAGCATGTGACACATTGGCACAAGAAAAAAAGGAGCTTCACTACAATAGAATGATAGTATAGTAGCATTATATATAACTACAAGCCTTGGAAAATGTTGGAGTCATTTTGTTGCTGCTATTGATGCTACTATATTTACTGCAAGCAGGAGGACTACTCAGCATGAAAATTTCACTGTTGGGCAGTGTTAATTTGCTGTTATAAACACTGCATAGCACCTAAAATAAACTTGTAAAAAAAGCTGGCACAAACTGGGAAGTCCTCACAGAACTCTTTTGTCTTCCATAGCTTTAAAAAAAAGTGTTCTGTCCCACATTTTGTTTGAAATAAAGAGATAGTAAAAAGAATTGGACAAAAACATTAACAAAAATATATATTCAACCAACTTCAAACAATTACAAAATATTGATAAGGGCTTTAGTCATATACAAATAGTTGATAAGTGCTTTAGTCATATAAAAAATAAAATTAAAGGGATGACTAATCATCATCCTCATCTTCAAAATCAATTTCTTTATCTTCATGGTGTTCTTCATGTGCATTGCTCAAATCATCTTCACTCTTCTACAAACATGCATACATGAATAAGATAAGTATTAAATAGTAAAAGAGAATATATAAATAAGAAAAAGGCTTATATATTACTTACCTCGTTAGCAGGTGGTAGTTCCAAAATGGACTCATTCAAGGGAATACCTCGAATGTGCATCCATGCCAACAATTACTTTTGGGGGGGTGCTTACCTCGGGGGGGTTAACCTAAAAATATGTATGTTTACCACGTGAGTTCAATTGGAGGGATTTTTTAATTCAAAATTTTAAGGTAAACTTATAGAAATACATTTACAAAAAGGGTTTTTAAAATCAAATTTGAAACAAAAATCGTAAGTCCATAAAGAAAAAGGTGTCCTTTTCACAGGTAAGGGGTTTCTTAAATACCCCATGAATGCATGTGATACATAGGGTTTCTTAGTAGTGCACCTCCCCCTCTGAGGTTGTGAGATCCCTGTTCCCACCACACAACAGATTCGGAGTACTAGCAGCGGAAGTAGCACATCTTGCGAGGGGCAGGGTCCCACACTCGGGGCCTCACCCACGGATATCCGGACAAGAGACTAATCCGTCGGTTTTTCCAAAACCGAACCTGGAAAAACTTCCCTTACCCGGAACGCACGGGCGATTCCACCAGGATCACTTTTTACTCTAACGTAGTCAAGATCATTACTGATCACGCTGATCCGACTGCACCTATAAAGATACTCGGTTGGATCAAGGAAGAAACTTGCACTTGGATCATTGGGATCAACGCTTTTTTCCCCATCAAGAGGCACAGCCGCCGTTGATCCCTATCCATAGAACAATTACTATCCGGGATTTACTTTATCTATCGTAGTAACAAAAATTGAGTCTCGATTTACGGATCCATCAGTCCAGCCTAACCCCATCCGATCCCATGGGTTAGCCAACCGCCCAGCCACTGTAGTGATGGGATCCAATTTGGAATTTGGTTAGGTTTTGTCTCGGGTACCAAGGAAAAGAGTTCCAAGGCCCCCTAGCCGGAAGTTCATGCAAACATAAAACTAGCCACACCACTTACACACCTAATATGAAATTGCCTTTTTCTTAGCATCAGCTAAGAAAAACTAGCCACACCACTTACACACCTAATATGAAATTGCCTTTTTCTTAGCATCAGCTAGCTTTAAAACAATCCTTTAATGAAACCATAGTACCACTGATCACAATCTTCCAATTTATCCGGTTGATTCATAATTTCCCATCATTCCTTCATCAGAGTATCTATGGCATCATTGGCAACTAGAACGCTCGGGGCCTTTTCAATAGTTCCTAGCCCATAATACTCGGCAATATAATCACTTATAAAAATAAAGTGGACTCTCGTTGAAGATCAGCAAGATCAACCAACAGATCCATATAAGGAGCCATAGACTCATCCATTGAAGACCAGCAAGGCCAATCAACCAGATCCATGCCCGGTTTCATAAAACAACTCTTATTCCTTGTTCCAATATCTTCCTCGACGCACGCGTGGGTATCCTGGGCAACCCAGAGCCCGAGCACCGTATGGTCAGCACCCTCTAGGATCCTTCGCAGGCACCCTCTAGGATCCTTCGCAGGTGACCTAGCACTTCACTCATAGGCCGCTTCCTTGGTCCCTCATCCACCGTACCGGAAGCTCACCATTTTAATCGAACCGAGGCTGGTCAAGACCTCGGCCAACCTTGCTATGCGAGACGTCCTCCATTGACTCTCCGTCAGCAGTTGCAACTTTATCAGTTAGGTCTCCACGACCTTAATCACAAGATGGTCAAAATGCTTTCCCAACATTCTTGAGATAAAACAGCCATTTACAAACAGTTTACAAATACAATTTCTATATTAACTCTCATTTTTCCACATTATCCCTCATTAATCCACATTACTTATTCCACATTCCATTTATATGTGTACTCATCCAATCACATCATTTTCCATCTCTTCACTTCAGATTCCTTCACATCACATATCATATATTCACATCCTTATCCACATCCACATCCACATTCACATCCATACATCCACATCTACATGCTTACCTCCATTTTCACATCCTTATTTATACATCACATCCCGTATCCACATTCATACATACACATCTATACATCCACATCCACATGCATACATCCACTATCACGTCCTCATTCATACATCCACATCCGCATACATACATACATCCACATCCACATTCACATTCACATCTATACATCCACATACATACATACATCCACATCCACATTCCACATTCACATCTATACATCCACATCTACATCCACATTCACATACACATCCACATTCTCATTCACATCTATACATCCACATCTACATCCACATACATACATACATCCACATCCACATTCCACATTCACATCTATACATCCCCATTCACATACATCCACATCCACATTCCCATTCACATCTATACATCCACATCTACATCCACATACATACATACATCCACAATCCACAATCCACATTCACATCTATACATCCACATCTACATCCACATTCACATAGATCCATATCCACATTCCCATTCACATCTATACATCCACATCTACATCCACATTCACATCTATGCATATACATCTTCATGCATACATCCATTTTCACATTCATACATCCACACTCTCATCTCCACCTCCACACATCCACATACATACATCCACACTCTCATCTCCACCTCCACACATCCACATACATCCATTTCCACATTCCCATTCATATAACCCCATATGTGTTCACATCTAATCTTTTACATCACATCCATTCTCGCCCTATCATAACCCATATACATCTTATCCTATCACATACACTTCTTACCTCACCCCATACACATCTTATCACATCTTAATTCATCTTATCACCTCCTAAATTACTTCATAAGCATCTTATCACCTCTTATCACATCTTATACACCTCTTATCACGCCCTATCACATCTCATTTCTATTTATAGAATACAAGAAAATTCTTATATTTGATATAAGATTTCTTTACACATTTATTTATGCATAAATTTTATTTATGCATAAAAAATTTTTAAATGATAAAAGAGAAATTTCCATGACATTTGGAATTCAATCATTTAAATTCAAAAATGGAAATTTTTGGCATATTCAAAATAATGGATATTTTTATTTAATTTAAAAAGGAAAAATTTTTGATAAATTTATTTTATGCATAAGAAATTTTTAAATGATAAAAGAGGAATTCTCATGACATTTGGAATTCAATCATTTAAATACAGAAGGAGGAATTTTAAGAATATTCAAAAAATGGATATTTATAATTAATTAAAAGAGAAATTTTTATGGCATTTTAAGTAGAAAATGGTTTAAATTAATATATTCTCCAAGGTGCTTTAGGAATCAATTAAAAATGATATAAGGGACCTTAGCATAAGGGTCTAGATTTTCAGAAATTTCTAGATTTTGGTCCAATTAAGGTTCCAATGGGATTAATACCTTCGAAGTAAAAATCAATCTTTTATGCATCTTCCTATGCATAAATTCATTTTAAATGAAAATGACACTTTTGAATTAAATTTCAATCTTTTATGCATTTTCCTATGCATAAATTCAATTTAGATGAGAATGACACTTTTGAATTAAAAATCAATCTTTATGCATCTTCTTATGCATAAAATCAATTTGGTAGAAATTACACTTTTAGAATAAAAGAATTTCTCTTATGCATCTAAGTTATGCATAAAATCCATTTATGATGAAAAATCACACTTTTAGTATAAAAAGAATATCTTTTATGCATACCTCTATGCATCAAATCCAATATGATAAAAGTAACACTTTTACAATAAAATAATCAACTTTTATGCATACCTCTATGCATGAAATCCAAATATGATAAAAGTATTATTTTTATAATAAAATAATCATCTTTTATGCATACCTCTATGCATGAAATTCAATTATGATAAAAGTAACACTTTTATAATAAAATCAACTTTTATGCATACCTCTATGCACGAAATCCAAATATGATAAAAGTAACATTTTTATAATAAAATAATCATCTTTTATACATACCTCTATGCATGAAATTCAATTATGATAAAAGTAACACTTTTATAATAAAATAATCATCTTTTATGCATACCTCTATGCATGAAATTCAAATATGATAAAAGTAACACTTTTACATTAAAATAATAATCTTTTATGCATACCTCTATGCATGAAATCTAATTATGATAATATAAAAATCAATTTCTCTAGGATTACAATGAATATCTTTCAATTAATCTAGGATGATAATTCCTAGAATATGGTAGGAAGTCCTCTTTTCATGCTTTGAATGAAATTATTTTATGCGTAATTTTTATAAAAATTTTGCCATAGCTCCGCTGCTATGACTGATAAATCTCAATTTTTCTAAGGGATAAAGCTTATCATTAAGGAAATAATTAGAATGATCCCTAATTGGATCATTAATCCATAATGGATTGAATCATCAATATACATAAACTAAAAGCATAGAAAAAAGCCATTAATTTGGCCTCAACCATAGATTAATCTTGGATTAAGGAAAAGCTTTATGAAAAGCTTCATTTGGATTGAGAATGGGTCATAAGTATGACCATTTCTTGAGTGAGAGAGAGAAATTACATAAAAACTATTTGAATTAAGCATAAATGGAAATTTATGTAATTCTTAACTATCATTAATCAATTAACTTCAATATCATTCATTGAATTATGTAACTCTTTACTACCATTCATCAATTAAATTCAATAGCATTCAAAAACCATTCCAATTAAGCTTCTCAAGCTTGAGAGGGGTTGAGAAGAGAGAAGCATTGAGAAATTATAGAAAAGATCAAAATTCACCATTTACCTTACAATTTGCTTGATTCTTTGTTCACGGTAGAGGCCCCCAACCAATCAATTGGTTACGTATGTTGATGGAGTCTCCAATGGGGATTGAAGAAAGCGGGAAGCTCCAATTTCTTCAATTTGGAGAGAATTTTAGAGAATAGTAGAAATTAGCATTATTTCAGCATAACTCTAGTGTAGTATATTCTTCTATATTTTTTTCAAAGGACTCATGTTCTATTTATAGGAGAGGGAAGCTCTAACCAAAGCTAACTGAATTCCAGAATTTTCCAAACTTAGTTTGGTTGAATTCAGACTAGATTTAGACCTAGTTTGGTTACTTTTTTGATTCGGTTTGGTTCTATTTTGATTTGGTTTGGTTCAAGAGAGAGGAGAGATAAAAAATATCACATTATTTTTTAGTTTAAAACTCATTAAAGCATGTGAAATATGCACCTCCTTTAAAGAACTCCCCTTCCTTACATATGTGTCAAAATGGAATCATTATACCCAAAATATCTCATATTTTTAATATTGCTCATAGTTTTTTACCAATAAACCTTGTACATTTTTAACTCTTCATCTTGTGTGAGCATTTACTCATTTTTGGATACCCAAAATATCTCATTTTTTTAATATTGCTCATAGTTTTTTACTAATAAACCTTGTACATTTTCAACTCTTCATCTTATGTGAAATATGCACCTCCTTTAAAGAACTCCCCTTCCTTACATATGTGTCAAAATGGAATCATTATACCCAAAATATCTCATATTTTTAATATTGCTCATAGTTTTTTACTAATAGACCTTGTACATTTTCAACTCTTCATCTTATGTGAGCATTTACTCATTTTTGGGTATCTTCTTTTTACAAATTGGATTTATCTTCTCCCTACACATGGATTGATGCTATTGGCCCATAGGAACCTTAATTGGACCATAATCCAAAAATTTCTGAAAATCTAGACCCTTAGGCTAAGGTCCTTTATACCCATTTTCAATAAATTCTAATTACACATTGAAAAGTTCTTTTTGAATTTCTGTTTCAGGGGAATTCATTTTAATAATATGAGAAATTTTTCTATCTAAAAATATTCAAAATTAGAATATTCTCTCTCTAGAATATTTTCTCTCTCTATGTCAAAATAGGCAAAGACAAGATCTTTTATATTTTTGAAGAGGGGATTGATTACAGGGGAAGATGCTGGACATCTTGAGAGGCTAGGGAGGAATCTTACATTCTCTCCCTTTTGAAAAACGCGAGATGTCCTCATCTCACAAATTGGGGGTAATTTCGCAAGATGCACGAATATGAGACTGAGAGAAAATTTTTAATTAAGATTAACCACCAAGAAAAGTCTCAAAGAGAGCAAGACTCAAGACAAGAACAAAGATTTCAACTTTATTCATTCTTGGAACATAAACAGTAAAGATAGAAGAACTCTTTATACTTCCATAAGCCCGTCCATCATATGGTCACAAAAGTAGCACTCGTCACAAGCTGCGCACGTATAAGGTAACTCATCTATGGGAATAATTCGGTTGGTTTTTGCCGCACCTATCTCACTGGTATGAGGTGACCTATTAAAAGGACCTCTGAGAGGTAAGCCAAAAACGAGATAAAGGCATATCTTCTGATGAGGAAGAAAACACGCCAGTAAGAAGACCCGCTCAGAAAACCCAATATGCCTTGATCTCATCACGCAGTAGTATCAGGGACCCAAACCCAAAGCTTCAAAAACCATAGCCCAGCGAACATTGTTGCGAAAGTGCTGTTAACCCCACAATGTAAACCTTCAGATAAGTGTCTTTTTTTTATTTTTATTTAATATACTTTCACTTCATACGATTTAGAAAAATCGTATATCTCATATATCAAAAATGGTTTTGGAAATGAGTAGAAGGATTTGGAGAAAAAGTTAAAGGATTTGGAGCTTGGAGATTTGTGGGAAAAAGGTATCAAAAATACATTTAAGTCACGGGAAGTTGGTCTTACTTTCTACTCGATTGAATTTTGGAAATCATGAGCATGTTATGGTTATGCCATATGCCATCTTTTGCTTGTGAGATGTTAGAATTAAAAGGCAGGTTTTCAGGTGATAAAGGACATCTTGAAATGATGAAATTGATAACACTGGATGTATGGAATGTGAATGATCACATGTATGTTGGAAATATTTGAAGGTTAAGCTATGCCTACATGTGATTGGCTTGAAGGATTTGGAAAAAGGAGCCAGTGAATCTATGCCTAGAAAGGGACAAGCACTTGGTACACAATTTTGTGCAATCATCAGGATGAATTCAAGGATGTATTGAGGTGAATTGACACATGTATATGTCATTAAAAATGGAGATGTCCAATACTCCTTGGGAAATTTTGTGTGTGAGTTTCCTTGTTAGATTTGGTACCTACTCTCACAGCTAGAAGTCTCGTACTTTCTTGGCTGTACCGCACACATCACGACAGCTTTTTGGTGAACCCAACGTGAAACTGCTGGGGTGAGAGTGTGGTGAAATATACAGGGAAGCTATGGCTGAGAATTCTGAGGGTCAGGGGGTTCATTTTGACCCCGGAGTTATGCAGATGTTTCAGATGTTTACCATGTACATGCAACAGCAACAAGCTGCTGAGAGGGGACAAATTTCCACGACCAAAGCATTACAATCAATTGTGAAAAAGGTGGATCAATTTGATGGGAAGGATATCACAAAGTACCTGCGCAATTACATAAAGGAAATGGAGCTAAACAGGGTGACTGAGGAGGATATGGTTCGAAGTTTCGAGCTGGTATGTGTTCCTGAAATAAGAGAGCGCATAAGAGGATTGCAGACAGCACATGGTGGCAGAAATTGAGAGGAGTTCAAGCTTGCTTTAAAGGATGAATATTTCATGGAAGATTCTGAGCGAGTGACCAAACGAACTTTCTTGGAATGGGTCACAAAACCTAAAATGGAAATTTCTGCCACAGAATTGCTAAGAGAGTTTGAGAAGCGCTATGCCCAGCTGTCAAGGATAGAACGCACAACTTTGGACAGAGAAAAAACAGAGCTCTTCTTACAAGCAGCTGGGAAAGATCTCCAAGAGAAATTGGAAATCCTCCTTGAGGATAAGGATACAGAGCAGGGATTAAAGAGTGATTGGAATGATGTTGAGGATGCAGTCACCATGTTAGCAAAGCGGCAGCGGAGGAGGGATAAAATGGTGATGGGCTCTGCAACTCCTATAACTGATGTTACTCCTGAGAATCTACCAAAACCAGCTGCTACAATCCCAAAGGTAGAAGGGCCGATGGATGAGCTTATTAAGGGTATGCGTGACCTAAAATTGAAGATGTCCAGGATTGAAGAAAAGGGGCTACCATTGGGGCAGGCTTCTATGCAAAGGCCTCAAAGCAAAGAAGGGTTTACATATAGATGCATATGGTGTGATGACCCAGAACATGCAAAGAAGGATTGTGCTAGCTATAAAGAAGCTCTTAAAAATCAACTTGTGTTTTTCAAAGATGGGAAAATCCATCTTACAGAGACTGGTCTTCCATTGAGTACAAACTTTGGGAAAGGAGGGATGAAAAAGCTGGTTGAGGATATGGCTGCTAGTCATGCCATTTCTATGGTTGAGGCAGCAACCTATGGATTAAAGGTTGATCAATCAAGGCAGGGATTTGAGAATGATGAAGATTATGAGAATGAGGATTTTTGGCCATCAACAATGGAATTAATTGCGTCAAAGAAGGTATCTAAGCAAGCTTTGCATGAGGCAGGTGACTGTATACGTCTTGAGACTGGCTGGGAGGAGCCTGTGGATTCTTTATCTATTCATGCCTACATTGCTAAATGCCAGAATAATGAGGCACAGGTAGAGGAGAAGCGAAAAAGGGAAAATGAGGAAGGAGGGCCATCAAAAAGAGTTACACGTGGAAGTGAAAAGAAGGATCCTGGGCCATCACATATGCCTCCACAGCATAGCAGACCTCCACAGGAAGTTTCAATGGAAGAAGTGCTAGCAAAAATGAAGGAGAAGGGTAAAGGGAAAAGTCCACTCTACAAGCTTCAATCTGATATTGAAGCTGCAACAGATCTCAAAAAGGTGCTTGAAGAGAGGATTCTAAACAGCAGGGTGGAATTTACACTAGGGGAAGTCTTGGGGATTGCAAAGAAAGAATTTCATGATGAGATAATTGATATTATACGAAGAAAAAGGCAGTCCATAATTGAATCTATTCCATCACAAGGGGAGGCAAGCACTTCCAAGACTCATGGAGTACAGGTACAGAAAAAGGAAGAGAGAGAAAATGTGGTGGAATGTAATCACTCTGCTGATGGGGCACGACAAGTGCACTTTGTGGAAGAGGATGATGAAAAAGAAGTTCTTACAAAGAGTCATTACTCGAGGAGCCATTGGGCAAGAGCAACCACTGAAACCCTTCTCAAGATAGGTGATTTGGAAGAGCCATATGTCGCTCTAATTGATCATGGGTCTGAAATAAATCTTATGGCTAAAAATCTCTACAACAAATGTAAGTGGCCAATGGATGTGGATCATGGGTGGATGATTAAAGCAGCTAATAACTCATTTGGAGAACTTTATGCAGCATGTCCAAATGTAAGGGTAACTATAGGGGATGTGAAAGATGATCAGAACTTCTTTGTTCAGGAGATGTCATCGTATCCCCTTATCCTTGGGCAACCCTACATTACAGCTGTGAGGATGGAAACAAAGGTTTTGGATGATGGCTCGGCATATGCAAGAATAAGGAGTAAAGATGGCAAAAAAGCTGTTCAGTTTTTGACAGTTTGTATTAACCATGAAAGGAATCGTGAGTCTCTTCGAGCACAGTCACTCCCAAAGATAAACAGAGAATTCATGAATTACAGGGAGATGAGGGATTTTGGCCAGGTGCCATTGTAAAGCGGGATTCCAATGGTACAAAGGAAAATGAATTCTCGCAGGACTCAATCAATGTAAATAGCTTTTCAGCAAATTTTCAGGGATTCTCCAGCTATGGGTCACTGGTTTTTGTAAAAAGCAAGGATTTGAAGCGTGGCATGCAAAAACATATACAAAATGAACAAAAAAGTTTTGAGCAGTGTGGTCTTTTGGAGAAGAATGAGTTTATTTCAGGGATGCTTGATGAGGTGTCATTTGTAGATACTATGGATGTGCTTTTTGATATGGGAAGAGCATGCTTACAGGGTGGAAATGAAATGTTAGAGGTGTCATCTGTGGAGATGTAGGATATAATCTAGGAATTCGAGGGGGTGGAATGTAAAAACATGAATTGCGAGATGGATGCTCATGTTGATACAAAGTACAAAACAGTTGCAAAGAAGGTGAAACCAGTTGCCTTGCCTTTGCCACCAGGAAGCAAGGAGAAGATAGATGAAGCTTCTATGCAACCAAATCTTAGAGATCCGAAGAAAATTGGGCATAAGTTTACTCAAGAAACTCTAAAAGAGCTGAAGATTGGTGAGAAGGATTTTCTGTTGCCAGTTGAAAGGGAATGCTTTGAGGAGATGCTTGTAAAACATGGGAAAGCCTTTGCTTTTCAGCCGCATGAGATAGGCTGTGTTGATCCAAGTGTAACAGCACCAATGGTGATCTTTACTGTTCCACATGTGCCCTGGAACCTGCGGCCAATTCCAGTACCAAAGGCTCTCTTGCCAAAGCTGATGGAATTACTAAAAGAAAAGATCAGGATGGGAATCTTGGAGGCATCATGTGCCCCATATTCCAACAGATGGTTTATTGTACCAAAGAAAAATGGGACATTGCGCTTTATTCAAGACATGCAACCTGTAAACAAAGTCACAATCAAGAATGTGGGAGCAGGTCCGATTGTGGATGAGTTTGCAGAAGCATTTGCAGGGAAAGCTATATACTCTATGGGTGATCTGTATTCGGGATATGATCAGTTCCAGCTGGATATACAAAGGAGGGACTTGACCACAATGAGAACTCCTTTGGGACTAGTAAGGATGTGTACTTTACCATAGGGAGCCACCAACTCAGTGGCACATATGATGAATGGAATGAATAAAGTCTTACGAGACTTCATACCACAAAAAACTATGCCATTTTTGGATGATGTGCCAATAAAGGGCTGTGATGAGAAAGACAAAGATGGGGATTTGGATTCAAAAGGGTGCCGCAAGTTTGTGGCGAATCATATAAAGGATTGTGATATGATTCTATCCAGGCTTGAAGAAGTGAATCTTACTTTATCTGGGCTGAAATCAGTGTTTGGAGTTGGTGAAGTGCTAATAGTGGGACATCTTTGTAGTACTAGTGGACGCCGACCTTGTCCAGCCAAGATAGATGCAATACAAAGAATGAAAGAGACATGCATTAATGTTACAGAGTTGAGGAGATTTCTTGGAGCATGTGTCTTTTATGTTATTTGGATCCCACATTATGCACATGTAGCAGATCCTCTTTATCAACTTTTGAGGAAAAATCAAAAATTTATGTGGAGTGCAGTACATATTAAAGCTATGCGGAAGCTGAAATATTTGCTCCAATCATCACCTACTCTGAGAAAGGCAGATTATGAGTGTGGCAGGCCTGTGATTGTTACAGTTGATACTAGTCCTACTGGGATAGGATGGGCAGTAGGGCAAGATGATGAGGATGATCACAGGTATGTAATCAGATTTGGAGCAAAGGTATTAAGCTTTCGACAACGAAAGTATCCACAGATCAAGAGAGAGTTATGGGGAATAGTCACTGCTCTAAAATGTGAAAAAGAATATCTTATTGGGGCATCCGTACTTGTGGAAACAGATTGCTTGCCACTTCTTGGGATGATAGCAAGTTGTACCACTCCAGATATTGCTATGCTTAGGTGGATTGCTTATATCAAGTCACTAAATCCTGAGTTTGAGCATATTGCGGGAAAAGATAATCCAGTTGCAGATATGCTATCAAGAGCCAGGTATGAAGATGAGAAAGAGATGATTAGTGACATTGATGATGTGGGTACAAGGTTCTACACTACTGCATATGCAAAGGGGGACCATATTTGCCTATCAAATGCACTTGAGTCTTTTACTGAGGAAATGTATGAAGGAGATTGGTTGCTTATTGGTCAATACTTGAGTACTCTGACAAGACAGGGAAATTGGTCTGACTCAGAATTTAAGAGGATCCGCAGAAAAGCATATGGTTATTTCCTAAAGGATGGGTACCTCTGGAAGCATCCTAAGCAGAGGAATGCTATGCCACAGAGAGTCATATGTGATAAAGAGACTCAAGGAAAGCTTGTGAAAGAATTCCATGAGAGTCTCTGGGCTGGACATAGAAGTGTGTGGGCTACGTTTACCAAAATAAAGGAAAAATATTGGTGGAAAGGAATGTACAAGGATATTTCCCAATATGTGGAAACATGCATGGTATGTCAAATGTACTCAAATGTGCGACATCGTGATGGATTGCAACCAACCTACCCACCTGCCATGCACTACAAATGGGTAGTGGATCTAGTTACAATGCCTTTGGGAGTTTGGCAAATGCGGTATATAGCACTTGCAAGAGAAGATTTGACAAATCAGGTAGAGGGGCGTGCTCTTAGAACAAAGAGTACGGAAACAGTATGTAAATTTCTCTTGGAAGATGTGATTTGCCGGTATGGTTGTGTTGGGAAAATAACAGCTGATAGGGGTGAGCTAGATGTTGAAGAAGCAAGGGAATTCTTCTCTAGAATTGGTATTAAACTGTCCCTAACATGTGCTTACAATCCTGAGGGCAATGGAAAAAGTGAGCGAGGACATCCTCCAATCATTAAAGCTTTGGCTAAGGCATGCAGAGAAAGAATGCGAGAGTGGCCAAAGCTGCTACCATATGCCTTGTGGGCTAACCGTACAACTCATAGCTCAGTGACAGGATACATGCCTGCAGAATTAATGTATGGTCAGAAGCCAGTGATGCCAGTTGAAGAAGTAGTTCTAACTTGGAATGTATTGCCCTGGGTGGAAGGATTGAGCAGAGATGACCTCCTTGCATTGCGAATAAGACAGTTGGAGAGGAGGCCTGAAGATGTAGAGCTTGCTAAAGCTCGCTTGAAAGATGCAAGGTTAAAAAATAAAGAAAGATTTGATAGAAGACACAGACTCCGGCCAAAACCTATTGAAGAAGGTGATTGGGTTCTAATGTATGATAGTAGCCTTGACAACCAATTCACTGTTCAAAGAAAATTTGCAAAAAGATGGTTTGGCCCTTACATTGTCAAGCATGTGCATCGAAATGCCACGTATACTCTGTGTGAGCTTGATGGAACAGAAATAAAGAATCTTGTGGCAGGCAAAAGAATCAAGATATTTAAAAGAAGGCATGATAGTGATCCTTTTGATTCACAGGAGACTCAGGATGAGAGGCTTGACAGTGGTAGTATGGATATGGTTGAAGAGGAAGAGGATGATCTTCCTGGTAATGCAGAAGATGAAGACGACATCCAGTTATATGTGGATCTTGATGATGATTTGGCACATACCAGAGGATGTGCAGGTTTAGAGGGGGTGGATGTCGTGCCATGGTACGTCTATGGTGTGAAACCATGCATGTGAGGCCATCAAATGCAAATCCAGATGCATGGATTAAGTGCCATGACGAGTCATTATATGATGCCATGTACATATGTTCATATTGTAAATGAGGTTCAATAAGACGAGCTGAGGCTGAGCCAGATCTAGGAGTTTTTGTATATGAGTGTGGTGGGTGATGGTTCTGCTGTTACTCAGTAGTAGCTTCTTAATGGTATCGATGGGTCAAATTAGTGAATACCTCTTATGGAATGCAAACATGAGGGCATGCCAATGCACAAAGGAATGCATTTATGAAGACATGGAGATATATTTGAACAATTGGGGGATTCTATAAATCACATGGTCGATATGATGACATTATAAACTATGGAGGCATCAAGAGCAATGGAGATTCAATGGGGCATTAGAGTGCCGAAGTCTTTATTGAATGCGTGGGATACAATTGGATGATCTAGTTTGCATTGGGAAGCTTGCCTTAATGCCAAGGTTAGGAGCATTACACACCTTATTGAAAGAAGACTATAATAAGGGATATTAAGGGGGGCAGCTTGTGTGGCATTAAAAAGAAAAGTAATCGAAAGTATTGGAAATGGCGGGTGGCAGCATACGTGGAATAAAAAGGAATGTTTTTTTTTAATTGGAAATTTCTGGATATTGTGCAAAATAGAAGCAAGCGCAGCCTTTTGGAAATGGGAATCCCGAATCTTGGGCTGCAAAAGGTGGTGAGGGCCGCATTCCTTGCGGGAAAAAGAGGAGAAAACCAGAGGGTAAGGGGCGACAAAAATCAGAGTTTGGATGTCTGCAGAAAAGAGGAGAACCAGGGCATTTATCGACCAGTGAATTTCAAATGAAAGATATATCTACTGTTCACACCGTGTAGGTGCTAGAATTGAAGAGCAAATTGAGTACTACAACAAAAGATGCTTTTAGTTTTCCACGCTACCTTCATCGAACAGTCTGCAGCAGCGAAGCGGCTTTTGATATTAGTGAAATAAAATCAAGAAAAATTTCACTTGTAAACCTTCAGCTTAAGTGTCTTTTTTTTATTTTTTTTAATATACTTTCACTTCATACGATTTAGAAAAATCGTATATCTCATATATCAAAAATGGTTTTGGAAATGAGTAGAAGGATTTGGGGAAAAAGTTAAAGGATTTGGAGCTTGGAGATTTGTGGGAAAAAGGTATCAAAAATACATTTAAGTCGCGGGAAGTTGGTCTTACTTTCTACTCGATTGAATTTTGGAAATCATGAGCATGTTATAGAAATGATGAAATTGATAACACTGGATGTATGGAATGTGAATGATCACATGTATGTTGGAAATATTTGAAGGTTAAGCTATGCCTACATGTGATTGGCTTGAAGGATTTGGAAAAAGGAGCCAGTGAATCTATGCCTAAAAAGGGACAAGCACTTGGTACACAATTTTGTGCAATCATCAGGATGAATTCAAGGATGTATTGAGGTGAATTGACACATGTATATGTCATTAAAAATGGAGATGTCCAATACTCCTTGGGAAATTTTGTGTGTGAGTTTCCTTGTTAGATTTGGTACCTACTCTCACAGCTAGAAGTCTCGTACTTTCCTGGCTGTACCGCACACATCACGACAACGCGTGGGTATCCTGGGCGACCCAGAGCCCGAGCACCGTATGGTCAGCACCCTCTAGGCAGGTGACCTAGCGCTTCACTCATAGGCCGCTTCCTTGGTCCCTCATCCACCGTACCGGAAGCTCACCATTTTAATCGAACCGAGGCTGGTCAAGACCTCGGCCGACCTTGCTACGCGAGACGTCCTCCATTGACTCTCCGTCAGCAGTTGCAACTTTATCAGTTAGGTCTCCACGACCTTAATCACAAGACAGTCAAAATGCTTTCCCAGCATTCTTGACATAAAACAGCCATTTACAAACAACATTTACAAACAGTTTACAAACAGCCATTTACAAACAGTTTACAAATACAATTTCTATATTAACTCTCATTTTTCCACATTATCCCTCATTAATCCACATTACTTATTCCACATTCCATTTATATGTGTACTCATCCAATCACATCATTTTTCATCTCTTCACTTCAGATTCCTTCACATCACATCATATATTCACATCCATATCCACATCCATACATCCACATCCACATCCACATTCACATCCATACATCCACATCTACATGCTTACCTCCATTTTCACATCCTTATTTATACATCACATCCCGTATCCACATCCATACATCCACATCCACATGCATACATCCACTATCACGTCCTCATTCATACATCCACTATCACGTCCTCATTCATACATCCACATCCACATATATACATACATCCACATCCACATTCCCATTCACATCTATACATCCACATACATACATACATCCACATCCATATTCCACATTCACATCTATACATCCACATCTACATCCACATTCACATACATCCACATCCACATTCCCATTCATATCTATACATCCACATCTACATCCACATACATACATACATCCACATCCACATTCCACATTCACATCTATACATCCACATTCACATACATCCACATCCACATTCCCATTCACATCTATACATCCACATCTACATCCACATCCACATTCCACATTCACATCTATACATCCACATCTACATCCACATTCACATACATCCACATCCACATTCCCATTCACATCTATACATCCACATCTACATCCACATACATACATACATCCACATTCACATCTATACATCCACATTCACATACATCCACATCCACATTCCCATTCACATGTATACATCCACATCTACATCCACATACATACATCCACATCCACATTCCACATTCACATCTATACATCCACATCTACATCCACATTCACATACATCCACATCCACATCCACATTCCCATTCACATCTATACATCCACATCTACATCCACATTCACATCTATGCATATACATCTTCATGCATACATCCATTTTCACATTCATACATCCACACTTCCATCTTCACCTCCACACATCCACATACATACGTCCATTTCCAAATTCCCATTCATATAACCCCATATGTCTTCACATCTAATCTTTTACATCACATCCATTCTCCCCCTATCACAACCCATATACATCTTATCCTATCACATACACTTCTTACCTCACCCCATACACATCTTATCACATGTTAATTCATCTTATCACCTCCTAACTTACTTCATAAGCATCTTATCACCTCTTATCACATCTTATACACCTCTTATCACATCCTATCACATCTCATTTCTATTTATAGAATACAAGAGAATTCTTATATTTGATATAAGATTTCTTTACACATTTATTTATGCATAAATTCTATTTAAGGAGATTAATACCTTCGAAGTAAAAATCAATCTTTTATGCATCTTCCTATGCATAAATTCATTTTAAATGAAAATGACACTTTTGAATTAAATTTCAATCTTTTATGCATTTTCCTATGCATAAATTCAATTTAGATGAGAATGACACTTTAAAAATCAATCTTTATGCATTTTCTTATGCATAAATTCAATTTGGTAGGAATTACACTTTTAGAATAAAAGAATTTCTCTTATGCATCTAAGTTATACATAAAATCCATTTATGATGAAAAATCACACTTTTAGTATAAAAAGAATATCTTTTATGCATACCTCTATGCATCAAATCCAATATGATAAAAGTAACACTTTTACAATAAAATAATCAACTTTTATGCATACCTCTATGCATGAAATTCAATTATGATAAAAGTAACACTTTTATAATAAAATAATCAACTTTTATGCATACCTCTATGCATGAAATTCAAATATGATAAAAGTATTATTTTTATAATAAAATAATCATCTTTTATGCATACCTCTATGCATGAAATTCAATTATGATAAAAGTAACATTTTTATAATAAAATAATCAACTTTTATGCATACCTCTATGCACGAAATCCAAATATGATAAAAGTAACATTTTTATAATAAAATAATCATCTTTTATGCATACCTCTATGCATGAAATTCAATTATGATAAAAGTAACACTTTTATAATAAAATAATCATCTTTTATGCATACCTCTATGCATGAAATTCAAATATGATAAAAGTAACACTTTTACATTAAAATAATAATCTTTTATGCATACCTCTATGCATGAAATCTAATTATGATAATATAAAAATTAATTTCTCTAGGATTACAATGAATATCTTTCAATTAATCTAGGATGATAATTCCTAGAATATGGTAGGAAGTCCTCTTTTCATGCTATGAATGAAATTATTTTATGCGTAATTTTTATAAAAAAATTGCCATAGCTCCGCTGCTATGACTGATAAATCTCAATTTTTCTAAGGGATAAAGCTTATCATTAAGGAAATAATTAGAATGATTCCTAATTGGATCATTAATCCATAATGGATTGAATCATCAATATACATAAACTAAAAGCATAGAAAAAAGACATTAATTTGGTCTCAAGCATAGATCAATCTTGGATTAAGGAAAAGCTTTATGAAAAGCTTCATTTGGATTGAGAATGGGTCATGAGTATGACCATTTCTTGAGTGAGAGAGAGAAATTACATAAAAACTATTTGAATTAAGCATAAATGGAAATTTATGTAATTCTTAACTATCATTAATCAATTAACTTTAATATCATTCATTGAATTATGTAACTCTTTACTACCATTCATCAATTAACTTCAATAGCATTCAAAAACCATTCCAATTAAGCTTCTCAAGCTTGAGAGGGGTTGAGAAGAGAGAAGCATTGAGAAATTATAGAAAAGATCAAAATTCACCATTTACCGTACAATTTGCTTGATTCTTTATTCACGGTAGAGGCGCCCAACCAATCAATTGGTTAAGTATGTTGATGGAGCCACCAATGGGGATTGAAGAAAGAGGGAAGCTCCAATTTCTTCAATTTGGAGAGAATTTTAGAGAATAGTAGAAATTAGCATTATTTCAGCATAACTCTAGTGTAGTATATTCTTCTATATTTTTTTCAAAGGACTCATGTTCTATTTATAGGAGAGGGAAGCTCTAACCAAAGCTAACTGAATTCTAGAATTTTCCAAATTCAGTTTTGGTTGAATTTGGACTAGATTTGGACCTAGTTTGGTTACTTTTTTGATTCGGTTTGGTTCCATTTTGATTTGGTTTGGTTCAAGAGAGAGGAGAGATAAAAATATCACATTATTTTTGAGTTTAAAACTCATTCAAGCATGTGAAATATGCACCTCCTTTAAAGAACTCCCCTTCCTTACATATGTGTCAAAATGGAATCATTATACCCAAAATATCTCATATTTTTAATATTGCTCATAGTTTTTTACTAATAAACCTTGTACATTTTCAACTCTTCATCTTGTGTGAGCATTTATTAATTTTTGGATACCCAAAATATCTCATATTTTTAATAATGCTCATAGTTTTTTACTAATAAACCTTGTACATTTTCAACTCTTCATCTTATGTGAAATATGCACCTCCTTTAAAGAACTCCCCTTCCTTACATATGTGTCAAAATGAAATCATTATACCCAAAATATCTCATATTTTTAATATTGCTCATAGTTTTTTACTAATAGACCTTGTACATTTTCAACTCTTCATCTTATGTGAGCATTTACTCATTTTTGGGTATCTTCTTTTTACAAATTGGATTTATCTCCTCCCTACACATGGATTGATTCTATTGGCCCATAGGAACCTTAATTGGACCATAATCCAAAATTTTTTGAAAATCTAGACCCTTAGGCTAAGGTCCTTTATACCCATTTCCAATAAATTCTAATTGCACATTGAAAAGTGCTTTTTGAATTTCTATTTTAGGAGAATTCATTTTAATAATATGAGAAATTTTTCTATCTAAAAATATTCAAAATCAAAATATTCTCTCTCTAAAATATTTTCTCTCTCTATGTCAAAATAGGCAAAGACAAGATCTTTTATATTTTTGAAGAGGGGATTGATTACAGGGGAAGATGCTGGACATCTTGAGAGGCTGGGGAGGAATCTTACAGAGGTGCTTACCCATATTCATATTCTTCCTTTCTTGGGGAAGATCAACAAACTCCCTCTAAAGAGATAATAAAATATAAGATCAAGTTATATATTAAAGAGAAGAGTAAAATATAAGATAAATTAGATTAATGCAAAGAGAAAAATATACACTTGCAAAGCACGCATTGAAGGAAGATTTTCCCCCCGACCCAAAGTGAGAAACTTCATTAAGAAAAATATGGACTCAAAAAAAAGGGGCCATGTAAGAGCTCTCTGTCTTCCATAAATAAAGAGAAAGTGCAAAAAACTATTAAATATTAGCTTTCTCTCTCTTCTTTTAGGATTTAAAGATCACATTTTGGGTATATTATTACAAAATAGATTCATCTATTTTTTTATTATGACAATATCTTTGTCTAAGATTGGGACCAATTTTTTTAATTCTTACAATACCTTTGTTTAAGGTTGGGACCACATTTTTTTATTCTTACAATATATTTGTCTAAGATTGGGACCCTATTTTGAAGATAATAAAAAGTATTTTTTATTTAAATTCAAAACATGCAGCTTGTTGATGTGACTCTTGATTAACCTGCTGCCTTTTTCCTTTCAACTTTCATCAAATTTGATGGATTTAAGCTCTTTTTACATTTTAAATAAGCAATTTTGTATATCTTCATGTAGACTTTAGATTTTAGAATTATTATTTATCCACGCCTAGATTAGGGCCTAAAGAGTGTGTGTACATTTTTCCCAATTTCTATTCAGTTTACAAGTCTTTTGAGACTTAGTCTATATGTTTTTAGCTAACCATTGTGTTTTTAAGATTATTAGGATCTAGGGGAGCTCAGATATTTCTTCGGCATTGAGGTGATTAGGTCACCACATGGTATTGGATTACTGCAGAGATAGTTTGGCTTGGACATGTTCTCCAAGTATGACAGGTTGTAAGCCTATCTCAGTGCCATTGGATCAAAATGGCCAGTTGAGTTCAGATTCAGGAGAGATTTTGGAGGATCCTACTATGTATAGCCACATAGTAGGAAGCTTGATCTACATGACGATCACCAGGCTAGATTTGAGCTCTGCTGTTGGGTTTGTTAGTCGGTTTATGCAGGTTCCTAGGAAGCCACATTTGGATGCATTGAGACGCATATTGAGGAATGTGAGGTCTACTTTGCATTTATGGACTATTTTATGAAATTGGGATCGAGATATGTGTACATGGGTACACAAATGCTGATTGGGATGGTAGTATCTCAGATAGAAGATCTAATAGTGGCTTCATGTTTTCTTTGGGCAGTGCTGCTGCGACTTGGAGCAGCAAGAAGCAGCCTAGAGTTTCTCTATCCAGTATAGAGGCCGAGTACAGAGGTGTTGCTATGGCAGCATTGTGAGGTAGCTTGGTTGAGAAAGCTACTTGCAGACTTGGGTCTATCAGTGGATAAACAAGTTGTCATTTTCTGTGACAACATTAGGAGTATACAGTTGGCTAGGAACCCAATTTTTCATGCTCGCACGAAGCATATAGAGGTCCACTACCATTTTGTCAGAGAGAAGGTCCACTACCATTTTGTCAGAGAGAAGGTTTTGAAAGGAGACATTGACCTTGTTTATGTCAGCACACAGGATCAGGTTGCTGACATCTTCACCAAAGCATTGGGTACAGAGAAGCTCCGCAGATTCAGGGCTTTGCTTGGTGTACATGAGATGGAGTTGAGCTCGAGGGGGAGTGTTGAGATATCGAGCTCATCTAGTGAGACTATGGACACTAATGACCCGCTTGGGGGATAGGCCCCACACTTACACCATTGGCATGGTTGATGAGATCATGGATGATATGTGGCCAGTGGGATGATAGGCTGTGTGGTGACAGCCATTCTAGAGACTGGCATAGCTATAGTGCTAGCTCGTTTAGTTGGGTTCACACTATAGAGAACCCTAGTATGTATTTGGTTGAGTACCTTTTCATATTGTGTGTACTCTTATCTTTGTATATGGTGTGTTGAGTGTTGTGTGAAGAAGAAGAAGAAGATTTTCAGCCTCTCACCTTGTGTGTTCCCTTTTAGGGTTTTGTGACTGTGTGTGTGCTCTCTTCTTCCTTGCATCTTTTCATGGTATCAGAGCGTTGGTGGGCTCTTGGTCATGGGGTGAATATTTCTGTATAGTTTTTCTTGGTTATGAGTTCTTTGATTAAGCATTATTTTCAATTTATGAAAAAAATATTTATGCACACTCATATTATCATTTGGATTTGCATTTGCGAGGATTTGAGAGGAGATTCGCAACAAGGAGGTTGCATAGAAGCTGCCCAAGAGAGTTGCAAATGGGAGTTTTGCAACATGGAGAGCGTGCTCATCATCAAAGAAGTTGAAAATGGAGATTTCAGCTAAGAGAAAGTCTTGGAAGCTGTCTCATCATCAAGGAAGGTGCAAATTGCAATTACAACAATGAAGGTTGGTTTGTGTATTATATTGCCTCAATATTTTGGTGTTTGAGCATGGAAGAATGCTCTATGAAAGGGTTGCTATGTGATGGGATCATGAATCCCATGGTTCTTTGCATTGGGCAAAGTTGTTGAAGGTGCACATTCTTGTTTAAGTGGTGGACATGTGGTTATGGGCTGATTTGCAGTCCATGTTGGAGCTTGTCAAGAAAATGGCGTGGCTCGTAGTTTGCTCAATGAAGGAGAGCAAAGAAGGCGATGGATACGTTGGCAATTTTCACATGTTTTGCACCTTGGTTTCATGGTAATGAAATCTTAAAAAGGAGAAGCACCCTTTGGGGCATGCAACAATGGATGCATGCTTATGAGGAGCTCAATGGAGATCTTAGTGTAGCCATGTTGATGGTTACTTGAAACCTCAAGATAGAGATATGGGGAGGCAACAAGGTATAGCAAGTGGAGTTGCACGCATAGTTCATTTGGAGCTAAAATGGAAACTCACAAAGATGTTAGTTGGTGATGCAAGAAGATACATGTTGGGAAAATAAGAGAGACCCCAGTAGAGGCAAAATGTGTAGAGCATAGTAATTGAAGGGTGCCATGAGAGCTGCAAAGGCTTTGAGAAAAAGATAAGATATCTAGGCTACAACATACAGCTATGGCAAGAGTAGTGAGCAAAACACAAAGCACACAGAAGCGTGGACTACATGACGCAGCTGTGTTGAAGCCCAGGAAGAAATTCAATGGGTAAATGAGAGTTTGAGAAAGAGACCACTGAATTGAGACAAGGCATGCTGAGCAGTGCAACTGTTCGTAGAGATCTAAGAAGAGAGAGGCGGTGACCCCTCTAGTGCACAGGTGATGAAGGATATGAAGAAACATAGTTTTGCAGAAGCAACAAGACGACTGCTGAGAGCAAAAAGCAAGGCATGTCCAACTACGATAGATTTGTGACATGCTGTTGTTGTAGATGCTATAGTCCAAGGAGATCAGTAGCAGCAGGGAGGCTCCCGTAGCAAAGGGGCAGAGAGAGAAGAGATGCGGTGATAGCAAGCTCACATGGCCACTGCTCTGAGTTCAATGATGGCAAGGGATGATTGTTTCAAGCAAGGCAGATAGGCCCAGTCGTCCCAAGCGGGCGCGGTGATGAGAGAGATTACACAGGAGCTCATTGGAAACGCAATGGACACTGCACATTTTTTTTGTTGAACAAAAAAACAAAAGAGGATAGAAAGATAAGGTTTCATGTGTGGTGTAAAACACACTTAAACAAGGGTTCATTCACACACATGCTTCTTTTGAAAGCCTTGTCCACATGGTGTAAGGAGTTGTAAATTTGGATTGGTTTTTGTTTTGTGAGATGATGTAACGGCAAAAGTTACTTCACACACATGTGTTGTATTTTTTTTTCACCCATGAATAAGAAGGGTAACTGTACCTGAGCTTGAAGCTCAAAACAAGGATTTTGTTTGTAATCACCCATTGGTATATGAGGGTTGCCCTGCTCGAGCTCACCGAGAAGCTCATAATGGTTGTTGAGATGTGTGCATGAGCGATGCACGTGTGAGGTGCATACACATGGGTTGGTTCCCACCCGAGCTTCTACGTTCAAATCGGACTCATCAGTGGTTCTGCTGTGAACGAGTCGGCTCAAAATGGACTTGGTGTCTAAGATGGTAGACACACGCACACATGTTCATTTTATGGACACTCCAATGTATCATTGAGGGGGTGTGTTGAGAGGTAGCGATTGCGTTTGCTCCCCGCTATTTTTTTTATCATCTCTTCCTTTCCCTTCATTCCCACATTAATGGCACTAATCTTTTCAATCATAATACCATTTAGAAAACATGATGTAGAGTACAAGATTAATTATGAGAAGGGTGTGTTGACTTTAGGTGCCATTTGGTTGGCAATAAAAACTCAACTTTCCCTTCAATAAACTTTCAATTTAGCGATATCCATTGTGCTGCAACTTCAAAACAAAAGAAAACTATTGAGGTTTTATTTTTTTCATGTTTTGATATATGGTTATGATTTTCTAATTTAGTTTTCTTTTTAGTAAGTGTTTAATGTAATGGTACAATATTTAAGCTTAAAATTATACTCTATTCTACTAAGATGATTCAATGTTATGTTAAATTTCTTAAAATGTGTTATAGTTACGGTTGATGTTATGCTTTAATTGGTGTGCTTAATATTATGATTTCATATATTGTTATTGTTATGTTTTATTGCTCTATTAAGTTAAATTTTTTAATATGCTATATTTATCTCGTTTGATATTTAAGAAATAATGTCATATTGTTTTATTAAGATTGAATGGTTAAATTTTTGTATTATAAGTTTTATGGTTAATTGTCTATATTTTTTATATAGGATGCAAGATAGAATAGGAAAAGAGATGTACACTTTCAATTAGATGTTAAGTATGCACCTTCACACAAGAGGACATAATCAAGTATAGTGCAACAAATAGTGATGCAACACCAAAGAGATGTAGGTAAAAAACATATTGATCTTTGGTTAGAGGCATCACTATATCCACTTGATCCTCTTACTCAATAGCCTCCTCAATTTTTAGGATTAAGATCTTTTATTAAAAATTGACTATATTAATAGAAGTTTCTCTCATTTTGTTCATTTCTTGTTTATCATCGTTTTGATTCATGGTTTACATAAAGAAAATCCTATGCAAGGTGTGACACCCAAAATAGAATAGGCCTACATCACCACCACAAGACTCTGACTCAAAACCCTATCCCTAACCTACATGTACACTTGATTTTTTGGTGCCATTTTGTTGGTATCAAAAACTCAGTTTTAATCTTTCTGTTTAGAGATATCCATTGTGTTGCAACTTGAAGGGAGAAGAAATCTATGGAGGCTTTATCTTTTAATGTTCTAATATCTTGTTATGGTTTTCTAATAAAGTTTTGTTTTTAATTAATGTTTAATGTAATGGTACAATATATAAGTTTAATATTTTATTGTGGTTTACTAAGATGGTTCAATGATATGTAAAATGTTATGTTAAATTTCTTAAAATGTGTTATAGTTAAGCTTGATGTTATGCTTTAATTCATATTCTTATTATTATGATTTAATATGTTGTTATTGTTACTGTTATTATTTACTACTCTATTAAGATAACTTTTAATCTGTTATATTTATTTGGTTTGATATTTAAGAACTAATGTCATTTTTTAAATTAAGATTCAATGGTTAAATTTTTGTATTATACGTTTTGTTGTAACTTTTTTGTATATTTCTGATATAGGATGCAAGAAGGAACATGAAAAGAGATATACACTTTCAATTAGACGTTGAGTATCCACCTTTAGACTAGAGGACAAAAGTAAGCATAGTGAAACAAACAATCATGTAACACCAAAGAGATGCAGGTAAAAAACATGATAATCTTTGGGTAGAGGAATCAATATATCCATTGATCCTCTTAATAGCCTCCTCAATTTTTAGGATTAACATATTTCATTAAAAATTGACTTTATTAACAAAACTTTCCCTCATTTTGTTCATTTCGTGTCATCATTTTGATTGATGGCTTGCACACAGAAAACCCTATGCAAGGTGTGGCCCTAAAAGAGAGTAGGCCTATGCTGCCGCCACATAAATCCGATTGGGAAGGTGGAACATCCTCTCACCAACCCTTTCTTGAACATTTATACCTCACCCAATCCACACACTAGTTGGAGGATGAGGTGCAACCCCAACCCCAACACTAGCCCCCACCTCAACCTCAACCCCAGCCGAAGCCCCAACCTGAACCACCTGAACCTGAACCTAAACATGAACCCCAACCCCAACCCCAACCCCCGTATCAACCTAAGCGCCATCCCCAACCTTAACCCCAACCCCAACCTTGCACCTCAACCTCAGCCCCATTCCCATCTGTAGCTAAATCACAAACAGACATGGAGGCCAGGTACTTGCCCTTTTATCAATCCTTATGTGAGATTTTGTATTTTAATGGTGAAAGTTTTTTTGTCCCTTGTTCTAGCCATGTGGCTAGTAAGAGGTGTGAGGTTGTGCTGCAAGAGGGCCTTTGGTGTGGTTGAGGGATTCCTCTTGCTTGAAGGAAGAGCGGGAGAGTGTAACCATCCTTTCTTCGATTCCTTGCATGTGGAGGAATGGTGAGACAGAACTATATGTGTGATTAAGCCCTTAACCTTATCCTTGGGATTAATCATGGTGTTGGAGAGAGGGTTGTATCAAGGGATGTGTATAGTTGTGTGTAAGCTTTAATAGATTGCTATGTGTGCTTTCTTATTCAAGTTTTCATTTCATTAATTTAGGGAGACGAGTTTTAGTATCGTAGGATGTGGGCATGTGGCAAGTTGCCACATCAAGCGAGGTCACTAATACATCTCGATTATAGTTGGGTGCAAGGCCTGCTCTTGCAACACCCATAAAAAATCATGTGGTGCCGTGATTGCTGAAGAATAGGAGTTCATAAAGGAAAGTTTGAGCCAAGTGGTTGATTGACACATCTCCACGAATTGGGTGGAGGATCACTTGGTTGATAATCAACACCGCTTTCCTAGACCTCCTCTCTATTGTCTCATTGCAAACCCTACAATTCGTATAAATGAGGATTGCATCAAAGCGATGATGAAAAGTATGGAAGAGATTAAATATCAGTCAACAATGGTGGCATGCCTTGTCTCTAAGAGTTTTCCTAGCCAAGAGAAACTTCCATTTGATCTCGTCAAAGTGTAGTTGGTCTCACGATCTATCATTGTCCAGAGAGTTTGACACAATACTAGTGTAAGATTCCTCCCCAGTCTCTCAAGATGTCCAGCATCTTCCCCTGTAATCAATCCCCTCTTCAGAAATATAAAAGATCTTGTCTCTGCATGTTTTGGCATAGAGAGAGAAAATATTCTAGAGAGAGAATATTCAGATTTTGAATATTTTTGGATAGAAAAATATCTCATCTTATTAAAATGAATTCCCCTAAAATAGAAATTCAAAAAGAACTTTCCAATGTGCAGTTGGAATTAATTAGATATGAGTATAAAGGACCTTAGCCTAAGGGTCTAGATTTTCAAAAAAATTTAGATTATGGTCCAATTAAGGTTCGTGTGGGCCAATAGGATCAATCCATGTGTGGGGAGGAGATAAATCCAATTTGTAAAAGAAAATATCCAAAAATGAGTAAATGCTCATATAAGATGAAGAGTTGACTATGTACATTAAAAATATGAGATATTTTGGGTATAAGGATTCCATTTTGTCACCTATGTAAGGAAGGGAGTCCCTTCAATGCTCACATAAGATGAAGAGTTGAAAATGTATAAGGTTTATTAGTAAGAAACTATGAGTAATATCAAAATATGAGATATTTTGGATATAATGATTCCATTTTTGACACATCTGTAAGGAAAAGGAGGGCCTTCAATGAGGTTCCCTCTTTCTTCAATCCCCATTAGTGGCTCCATCAACATACTTAACCAATTGATTGGTTGGGGCCCTTACCGTGAACAAAGAATCAAGCAATTTGTAAGGTAAATGGTGAATTTTGATCTTTTCTATAATTTCTCAATGCTTCTCTCTTCTCAACCCCTCTCAAGCTTGAGAAGCTTAATTAGAATGGTCTTTGAATGCTATTGAACTTAATTGATGAATGGTAGTGAAGAGTTACATAATTTGATGAATGCTATTGAAGTTAATTGATTAATGATAGTAAAGAATTACATAAATTTCTATTTATGCTTAATTCTAATGGTTTTTATGTAATTTCTCTCTCTCACTCAAGAAATGGTCATCCTCATGATCCATTCTCAATCCAAATGAAGCGTTTCATAAAGCTTTTTCTTAATCCAAGATTAATCTATGCTTGAGGCCAAATTAATGGCTTTTTTCTATGCTTTTAGTTTATGTATTTCATGAATATTGATGATTCAATCCATTATTGGGTAAATGATCCAATTAGGGGTCATTCTAATCATTCCCTTAATGATAAGCTTTATCCTTCAAAATAAATTGAGATTTGTCAATCATAGTAGCGGAGCTATGGTAAAATTTTTCTAAAAATTACACATAAAATAATTTCAATCAAAGCATGAAAAGAGAACTTCCTACTATATTCTAGAAATTATCATCTAGATTATTTGAAAGAATTTTATTGTAATCATGGAGAAATTAATTTTTATGTTATGCATAATTGATGATTATTTTATTATAAAAGTGTTACTTTCATCATATTTGGATTTCATGCATAGAGGTATGCATAAAAGATTATTATTTTAATATAAAAGTGTTTCTTTTATCATATTTATATTTCATGCATAGAGGTATGCATAAAATATTATTATTTTAATATAAAAGTGTTTCTTTTATCATATTTGGATTTCATGCATAGAGGTATGCATAAAAGATTATTATTTTATATAAAAGTATTTCTTTTATCATATTTAGATTTCATGCATAGAGGTATGCAAAAAAGATTATTATTTTAATATAAAAGTTTTTCTTTTATCATATTTGAATTTCATGCATAGAGGTATGCATAAAAGTTGATTATTTTATTATAAAAGTGTGACTTTTATTATATTTGAATTTCATGCATAAAGGTATGCATAAAATTGATTATTTTATTATAAAAGTGTGACTTTTATTATATTTGAATTTAATGCATAGAGGTATGCATAAAAGTTGATTATTTTATTATAAAAGTGTGACTTTTATCATATTTGAATTCATGCATAAAGGTATGCATAAAAGTTGATTATTTTATTATAAAAGTGTGACTTTTATCATATTTGAATTTCATGTATAAAGGTATGCCTAAAATTTGATTATTTTATTATAAAAGTATTACTTTTATCATATTTGGATTTCATGCATAGAGGTATGCATAAAAATTGATTATTTTATAATAAAAGTGTGACTTTTATCATATTTAAATTTCATGCATAGAGGTATGCATAAAAGTTGATTATTTTATTATAAAAGTGTGACTTTTATCATATTTGAAATTCATGCATAGAGGTATGCATAAAAGTTGATTATTTTACTATAAAAGTGTGACTTTTATCATATTTGAATTTCATGCATAGAGGTATGCATAAAAGTTGATTATTTTATTATAAAAGTGTTACTTTTATCATAATTGAATTTCGTGCATAGAGGTATGCATAAAAGTTGATTATTTTATTGTAAAAGTGTTACTTTTATCATATTGGATTTCATGTACAAAGGTATGCATAAAAATTGAATATTTTATTATAAAAGTGTTACTTTTATCATATTTGGATTTCATGCATAGAGGTATGCATAAAAATTGATTATTTTATTATAAAAGTGTGACTTTTATCATATTTGAATTTCATGCATAGAGGTATGCATAAAAGTTGATTATTTTATTATAAAAGTGTGACTTTTATCATAATTGAATTTCATGCATAGAGGTATGCATAAAAGTTGATTATTTTATTATAAAAGTGTTACTTTTATCATATTGAATTTCATGTATAGAGGTATGCATAAAAGATATTCTTTTTATACTAAAAGTGTGATTTTTATCATAAATGGATTTTATGCATAACTTAGATGCATAAGAGAAATTCTTTTATTTTAAAAGTGTAATTCCTACCAAATTGAATTTATGCATAAGAAGATGCATAAAAGATTGATTTTTAAATTCAAAGTGTCATTCTCATCTAAATTGAATTTATGCATAGGAAGATGCATAAAAGAATGGAATTTCAATTCAAAAGTATTATTCTCATCCAAATTGAATTTATGCATAGGAAAATGCATAAAAGATGGATTTTTAATTTAAAAGTGTCAATTCTCATCTAAATTGAGTTTATGCATAGGAAGATGCATAAGAGATGGAATTTTAATTCAAAAGTGTCATTTTCATTTAAAATGAATTTATGCATAGAAAGATGCATAAAAGATTGATTTTTATTTCAAAAATGTTAGTCTCCTTAAATGGAATTTATGCATAAATAAATGTATAGAGAAATCTTATATCAAATATAAGAATTCTCTTATATTCTATAAAAAGATATGAAATGTGATAAGATGTGATAAGAGGTGTATGAGATGTGATAAGATGTGATAAGATGCGTATGGAAAGTGATAGGATGTGATAAGAGGTGTATGAGATGTGAAAAGATGTGATAAGATGTGTATGAGATGTGATAGGATATGATAAGAGGTGTATGAGATGTGATAGAATGTGTTAAGATGAGTTAGGATGTGTTAAGATGTGTATGGGATGAGGTAGAGAGTGTATCTGATGGGATAAGATGTATATGGGATGTGTTAGGGCGTGAATGGATGTAATATGGATGCATGAATGTAGATATGGATGTATGAATGTGAATATGGATGTGTGGATGTGAAAATGAAAGTGTGGATGTGGATGTATGCATGTAGATGTGTATGTATGAATGTGAATATGGATGTGGATGTGGATGTATGGATGTAGATACAGATGTGTATGTATGTATGTGGATGTGGATGTATGAATGAGGATGTGAAAATGGATGTATGTATATAGACGTGGATGTATGGATGTGAATGTGAATGAAGATGTGGATGTGGATATATGGATGTAGATACGGATGTGGATGTATGTATGTGAATGTGGATGTATGAATGAGGATGTGAAAATGGATGTATGCATGTGAATGTGGATGTATGAATGTGAATGTGGATGTGTGGAAGTGGAAATGGAAGTATGGATGTATGAATGTGGATGTGGATGTATGCATGTAGATGCGTATGTATGAATGTGAAATTGGAAGTATGATGTGGACGTACGAACATGGTTATATATGTAGAATAATGAATCTGAAGGTGTATGTGAAATAATGTGTAGTCTATATGAGTGAATGGATTAGAATGAGTACACATTGAATGGAATGTGGAATAAGTAATGTGGTCCGAGAGTGGATAATGTGGAAAGACGAGAGTTCGTTATAGAAACTATATTTTGTGACTGTTTATAAATGACTGTTTGTAAATGACTGTTTTATGTCAAGAATGATGGGGAAGCATTTTGACCGTCTTGAGGATTAAGGTCATGAAGACCGAACTGATAAAGTTGCAACTGCTGACGGAGAGTCAATGGAGGACATCTCGCGTAGCAAGGTTGATCGAGGTCTTGACCAGCCTCGGTTTTATTTAAATGGTGAGCTTCCGGTACGGTGGATGAGGGACCAAGGAAGCGGCCTATGAGTTACCTGCTGCGAAGGATCCTTAAGGGTGCTGACCATACAGTGCTCGGGCTCTGGGTCGCCGAAGATACCCACACGTGCGTCGTGGAAGATATTGGAACAAGGAGTGAGAGTTGTTTTCTGAAACCGGGTATGGATCCGGTTGATTGACCTTGCTGGTCCTCAACGAATGAGTCCATGGCTCTTTTATATGGATTTGTGGGTTGATCTTGCTGATCTCCCACGGAGATTCCATTCTATTATATGAATATATTGTTGGTTACTATGAGCTAGGAACTATGGAAAAGGCCCCTAAGTGAACAGGTGGTGAGCGTTCTGGTTGCCAATGATGCCATAAGTATATCGATGAATGAATGACTGGAAATAAGGATTCAACCAGAGACTTTGAGTATTGTCATCAGTGACATAATGGTTTCATTAAAGGATTGTTTTAAAGTTAGCTGATGCTAAGAAAAAGGCAATTTCATATTGGGTGTGTAAGTGGTGTGACTGGTTTTATGTTTGCATGAACTTCCGGCTAGGGGGCCTTGGAACTCTTTTCCTTGGTACCCGGGACAAAACCTAACCAAATTCTTAATTGGATCCCATCACTACAGTGGTTGGGCGGTTGGCTAACCCATGGGACTGGATGGGGTTAGGCTGGACTGATGGATCCATAAATCGAGACTCAATTTCTGTTATTACGATAGATAAAGTAAATCCCGGATAGTAATTGTTCTATGGATAGGAATCAACAGCTGTGCCTCTTGATGGGGAAAAAAGCGTTGATCCCAATGATCCGAGTGCAAGTTTCTTCCTTGATCTGACCGAGTATCTTTATAGGTGCAGTCCGATCAGCGTGATCAGTAATGATCTTGACTACATTAGAGTAAAAAGTTATCCTGGTGGAATCGCCCGTGCTTTTCGGGTAAGGGAAGTTTTTCCGGGTTCGGTTTTGGAAAAACCGACGGATTAGTCTCTTGTCCAGATATCCGTGGGACGAGGCCCCGAGTGTGGGGCCCTGCCCCACGCATGAAGTGCTACTTCCACTGCTAGTACCCCGAATCCATTGTGCGGTGGGGGACAGGGATCTCACAACTAGAGTAGAGAGAAGGATGGCAACATATGGTTGGGAAGATGTTTGTTTTCTAGGATGGCAACCATCGACTCAAAGCATGGTAGGAATGGGCAAGAACCACTCGAGTTGAAAGAAACAAGGTTCCAAAGGTGATTTGTAGGGTGGTTTGAGACCTGCTCTACAAGAGGAGGAGGCTGAGTTCCTATTGGTGCCGTGCATGATAAACAAGTAAGTGAATTGTGTCTTGTTATTTTTTGATTGAAATGAACAAAGTTCTTAAATGTAATCATTGTTAACCTAATTTATTATACATGCAAAATTTCTAGGGTCACTACCATTCATGTGCCAAACACAATAGCACATGATAAATTCATGATAAAACGTGTGGGCCTTGATGATCCATAGTCGTTGTTGTCAAAGTTTAGTGACAAGGATCGTGCATGGGCCAATAAAGCTCTTAGGCATCGATGGCCTAATAGATCTAAGTGGTTGAAGCTTCCCATGGCACTCAGCTCTCAATTGGTGGAGACATGGGCGGGCACAAATTGCCAACCCCGACTGTGGTAAAGAGTTTTTCAAGAAGGTAATCTCTTACCAGGGCTGGGGTGAAAAGGCGAGTAGATTCACTACTCCCAAGCTAGCAGATATTTCTTAGGTGTATATTCTAAATGTAGAGTAAGATCACACATTTTCTCTTGATGCATTAAAGTTTTTTTGATATGTAGCTAGACACATAAAGCTGGTTTTTTTGATATGTAGTTCATTCGCAATGCAAGAAATGTAGGTTGGTTTGACATACTGGCCAGTGGAAAGTTTGTAATAAGAGATGCCCAGATACTTCCTTTAGATAGAGCATTCTTTGTGTGGATACATCATCATGTGTACTAGTTCCAATTGATTGAGTACACACTATAGGTCTATGCAAAGTTGGAGGGCTCACCCACCATAACTGGCATGCATGAGAGGGCCACACTAGACTCTCTAGGGTGGGTATCACAAATGACCTCAAAGCTTTTAGGAAGACGTGCTTTGATATGGCATTTGGTGGAAAGAGAAAATGCATGCCACCTTGGATATATTGACCACCACCAACCACACTTGCCATGCATGGCACATCACCTCTTGTACATGTATGTAGTAGCATGCGGCGATACTGTGTGTCTCATATTATTGTTAGTCTATCATATTAAAAGGGTATTCAAATGTTTCTGTATTAGGCAGTGGTGGTGGATTAGATTTGTGTGTAATTAGATATGTATTCCCGAGCACCCTTCAGACGCATGGGTGTATTCCCAAAGAGAGGAGATGATATTGTACCCTGAGGACCGGATCGATTATCTATGGCGCAAGGACACTTAAATATCGTCATGCACATGGTGGATAGAATACCCCAAGGGAGAGTTTCTTCTTAGAGGGAGGTTGAGCAGTTTCAGAGTAAGTTTCATTGTGTAGGGTAGCATGTTTTTATAAACTATAAAGTTCATTTTTCAGGAGTTTATAATTGCTATATGGGTTGGATGCAAGAGCAAAGAAGAGAAAGAAGCCTCTCACCGAGAAGAAATTGAAGGAAAAGGACAAGAATCGTCCATCAATGAGCGAACCAAGGAAAAGGGCAAGAAGCTAAATGAACATGCACCTTGATCATCCATGACCATGATAGCACTGCCCAAAAAGAGGTCAAGCTAGAGTGGGAAGAGGTTGATGATGATGAGGATAGTGCCCCTGAGGATAATGAGCATGAGTCCCACCATGGGATGATAAGGCAGATGAGCTCGAGTCATGAGAGTGAAGAGCATGGCTTGGAGAGTCCAAAGGAAGATGACATAGACGTATTGGGATTCAATAAAGTAAACTTAACATCTTTGTGTTTTAACATAAGTTTATTCTTTGGACATTTGGAATAACATGTGATTGGTCTTGTCAAAATGAAGACTTCAATTCACAAGATCCATATCCTCTCCACTTAGGACTCAACTCTGATATTGATCACCTATGTCTCGCACTTTTGGAAATTCAAAAACACAAGTATGATCTCTTACCCGTGCTAGTCACTTTCTCCATTCGTCATGGTTATATAGTTTACAATCCACTTATATGTTATGTTTGTGAGAAGGAAGAGATGAGAGAAGAGACAATGTACTCAAGAACTCATCAATGAACCACTAGCCAACTTGATTAGAAATTACTACAATGCCTCATATATATAGGCACAAGATGAACGGATCTCTAGAAAAGTTCCTCCACCCAAAAATGTGTAAATAGGAGAAAATGGAAATGAATGCTATAAATCCCAAAAATGCCTAGAGGCTAAAGAGTGTGCCACTAGCGTGACACCATCTAGAGATAACACCTATCCAATACCTCCTCTTCAGGTCCAGATGGGAAGACCAACACCAATGCACTTAAGAAGATAATCCAAGGTAGGTCGAGGAAGAGGCTTAGTAAAGAAATCAGCAACATTATCTTTGGTAGGACAATACTCAAGTTGAATGCGACCTTCAGAAATCCAATCATGAACAAAATGAAAATGAACATCAATGTGTTTGGATTGTCCTCGAATAACTGGATTTTTGGCTAAAGCAATAGCACTCTGTGAATCTGAGTAGATGAGTGTCGGAGTAGATGAACATCCAAGGTGATTCAGAATTTGCTGAAGCCAAAGTGCTTCAGAAGTGGCATCAAGATATGACTTGTACTCTGCTTCTGTCGATGAAGAAGAAGTAATTCGCTGCTTTTGACATTTCCAAGAAACAAGTCCTTTACCAAGCATAAAACAATAGCTTGACATGGAATGCCTAGTATCAATCTCGGGGGGTGCTCTATATGGAAGCCCCTCCTACGACGTGCGTTCAAGGGGTATTTAAAAAACCCCTTATCTGTGAATTTTGAGCTGATAAAACTACCCCTTTTTCTTTATAGACTTACGGGTTTTTTTCCAAAGTACAATTGAAATACCTCTCTTGTAATTGTATTTCTGTAAATTTACCCAATATTTTGGATTAAAAAAACCCCACCTAATGATCGCACGTGTAGACTTACATTTTTTGAGGTGCACCCCCCGAGGTATCAATACACCCTGCCCAATCAGAATCTGAGTAACCAATAAGTGTATCTCCACCTGCATAAGAAATGCCATACTCAAGAGTTCCATGAAGATATCAAAGAACCCTCAAAGCTGCCTGCCAATGAGATCGATGAGGCTATGAAGAGAATTGGCTGAGAATACTCATAGCATAGGAGAGATCTTGCCCAAGTGTTAACCAAATAAAGTAGAGAACCAATAAGTTGGCGATACTCTGTAGAATCAACCTCAGGGGAATCATAATCTTTGGATAATTTTGAATTAGGATCCATGGGACAAGTGAGTGATGCACAATCATGCATGCCATATTTCTCAAGCAACCTTAAAGTATACTTCTTTTGACAAAGAAAGATGCCAGAAGCAAATTGTCACACTTCTAAACCAAGAAAATAGTGGAGTAGTCCAAGATCAGTCATGGCAAATGATGTTGTGAGTTGAGTTTGAACCCATTTGAGTAGGTCCAAATTAGAGCCAATGAGTGTCAAATCATCCACATAAAGCACAAGAATGCGTATATCATCATCCACAATAAGCACATAAAGATTAGGATCTGCATGAGTCCTCTCAAAATGTAGAGAAAGGAGAAAACTGTCAATCTTCTGATACCAAGCTCGAGGAGCTTGCTTAAGACCATAAAGAGCTTTCTGTAATAAATACACATCATGTTCATGACCCTGTGCAATAAAACCTTCAGGTTGTGCCACAAAATTCCTCCTCTAAATCTCCATTCAAGAAGGCAGATTTTACATCCATTTGATATATCACTACAAGACAATGCTGTCATACATGCGTTTCATACACGCGATAAATTACGAGCGCGTGTATGGTCGCGCATGTATTTCAATAGAATCGGGCGCGTGTATTTTGGCATTTAAATTCGTGTGTATATTTGCATTTATCAGCGCGTGTATAAGCGCGTTTATATACACGCATCAATACACGCTGCCATACATGCATTAATACACGCTTGGTAAAGAAAAACTGAAAAAAAACTGAATTCCTTTACAAAATTAAGAACTATTTTCTTTAAACCATCTCATAGTACATTACAGTATATATCATTACACAATCCCACTACATGCATTTACAACAATGAAATATGAGATGATAATTAAAAGACAACACATACAATAGAAATGTCATCAATTTAGAACGATACAGTGACGAATTGGTTAGGGTTCGATCTCATCTTCAATAAGATCCATCCTTACCAAACCATCAACATCAATATCCATTTGATCAATTTGTAAGGCTACGATTAAATTTATTCCACTATCGATATTCTGTACTCCATTGATAATGGTATCGATGTCCTGATCATCCTCATCAACATCACCATCATCCTCAATGGTAGGGTCATTCTCATGATCATGAGAAATGGCACACTCATCCTCATTATCATGATCATCTCTTATTTCTTGATCATCGATCACAACATCTTCATTGGCATGTTCGACATCATCTTCATTGCGGCTTGTTACATCCTCCATATGCTCCATATCAGTGAATGTATTATACATCACTTTGGAACGTGGTGCAATAGGGATGACGTACCACCATTTAATGTCATGCACCATTGGTAGATAGATAACCTACTCAAATACACATACTACAGTAATTAATTAGCATATCAAAAGTCAAGGGGTACGCGAGCTTAGATATATATGTACATGAAACACATTAGAAAAAAAATGCATACCTGCTCACATTGTTGTGGCAATACGAGCCTATCTTTCTTTGTTTGCCAAAACTTTGTAGAGTCAATAGTTACATAGCCACTTGCATGGCCTTTTATCGTTGCATCAGGCCCTTTTTCCACCACGTTCATTTGCCCTTTGACATCCAAAACATACACAAAGAAGCGACGAAAGTCAAGCCTAAATATGTCTTGGATTGTGCCACAATAATCATCCATTTTTTCCATTAGCTCCCTCAAAGCTACTAATGACACCGCAATCTTGTGTATTCCTCTTTTCATCAATTCTTTGTGTTCGAAAATGCTTGCCTTCACACCATATAGCATTGAACATAGTGCACTAGACCAAAATAGAAGCAATATTTGTGTAAGCAATATGAATAAATATTAAAAGCAAATCACTTACAACTAATGCAAAACATTAGTTCTATGTACCTTTAACATGCATCCTCGTGCATACTCCCATTCTTCCACCGTGATATGCAGCCCCTCGTCGCTCTATGCTCTCTCCATTTCCTCATGCAACCAATCAACATGGATATCATTCGGAAGTGTTGCTAGATGCTTAGGGTACGCCTTACGAGAGCCATGTTGCCTCCGAAAGAGAGCTCTTTCTACTTGCCTTTTTGTCTTTGCATCTCATATCTTGTAACCCATCTGCTCATCACATCACTATTAAGGATGCAAGTGAAATTGAGATCATCAATCAATGTTCTGTCAATTACCGGTGTGCACCCTTCAAAAACCGGTGTCGATGAAGTCTTGTAAAGATGCTCTTGTTCCATATCATCGTCGTCCATACCTTTGGGATCATCCTTAAAAAGATTCCGCACCATATCATGAAACACTTCCTCTTCCACAACTTCGTGGGCTGCAGGGCTATTGTTATCCCTTTCCCACTCATCTCTGACAATAGATCCCGAAGCTCCAGCATCATCTCGTCGACGCTTTGCGTGCTCTCGTTAGGCGTAGGGCACCATGTTAGGGTGTGGTACTGCATCCTGCTTCAATTAGAGTTTATATATTACAACTCTATTAATTTAATTTGGATACCATGAGTCATTTGAATACCATCAATTTACATCTACTCACCTCTAAACCTGTTTGATTCCATTCTCCATACATGGAGATGTGATTCAAGGTAATTCGACGTGCTCGTACAATGCATCCTTGACATCGATTACACATACATTTGATCCGTTGTCCCAACCACACATCGTGATTACGATGACGCATTGTCTCATCTTCCCCAGAACTGCTTGAGGAGGTTGATGACATCCTATGTACAAACTAGAAAACACAAAATCATAATATGTTTTTAATGAAAGTATAAAAATTGCATGTATTAACGCGGCTATTTCCTAAAAATTGCGTGTATTAATGCGGCTATTTCCTAAAAATTGTGTGTATTAACGTGGCTATTTCCTAAAAATTGTGTGTATTAACGTGGCTATTTCCTAAAAATCGCGTGTATTAACGCGTGTAATTCCTGTAAAACACGTGTATAAACGCAGCTAAATTATCATACACGCGAACATACACGCGTTTATAAACGCGACAATCTGTTTAAACTAAAAATAGCCCGCCTTTCCCAAATAAAGATTTTGAACTAATATATCTGTTCTTTTTCGTTTTCTCCTCTTCCAACAGAAACGAAACCTAAGTGCAAGGAGGGAGCAGAGAAGGAGCACACACGGGAGGAAACCGACCAAGAAAGAAGACTCACTTTTTCAGAGGTGAGTCAGTTTTTCCTTTGCCTTGTCTCCTTCCTCAGATTTGTTTATGCTATTTTCTCTTTGCTTTTTGGGTTTGTCTCTGTCCTTTTGCTTCTGTGCACACGATTTTGGGTGAACGATTCTGACAGGGGCTACAATGTGCCTTTTATAAGGACACATTGTCGGAGGTCGGTCGCTTTCAAAAATTTTTTTGCGCAGGTCGCGTGTAGAAACGCGTGTATAAACGCGTGTATCCTGTTTGCACAGACTGTTCACGTGGATATACACGCATTTCTGGACGGGTGTATACACGAGTTTTCAGACGGGTGTATACACGCGTTTCGGGACGGGTGTATACACGAGAGTGCGTTTCCTGTTTCTATGGTTTGCAGGCTGATAGGTGACTTGAATGATGATATTTGTGTGAGACAAGAGACAGCCCATGATGTACATGAGGATTATTTTTGCAGATTCTTTATGGATATTCCAGGTACTTCATCCGATCCATTTGCGAGGAGACATACCTCGTCCCAGACACACTCACGCACACCCTTGCAGCCACCATCACGTGCTCCCTCAGAGACACCATCACGTCAGGGCTCACAGCCACCGTCAGGTAGACAATCCCCAAGTCGTGACTCCACCCACAGCAGTAGTAAGAGTGGGAGTGGAGGATGCGGCGGGTGCTTTGGTGGGGGAGGTAGTAGGGCATGCGGTGAGAGAGGAGATAGAGGGAGAAGAGTTAGAGGAGACAGTTCGGAAGAGGAGGAGATGAGAGAGGTGGAGGGAGTGATCTGCTATGATGTGACGGATAGGGGCGGGATAGTGATGGATGCGAGGGGGAGGGAGGTAATGGAGTACATGCGTGGGGTAGTATCAAACTTGTATAGAAATTGTTTTATTAAATTTAAAGATCAAAATAGCTGATTAGTTGGGGAGGTGATAGAGGCTGTACATAGTCAGTACCCTAATCCCCCACATGCTACATTCTCGGATGTATGGGGAAGGACGCGAATAAGGGAGATCTTAAGTAATAAAAGATCTCACCTTAAAAAACTCGCGTACGATGATGGGCTAAATGTAGCTGCGGGTGGCTATCCTACCAAGAAACCTACCACTGCGCACAAACGCGAGTGGAAGGAGGCAAAGAAACGAGCAGAGGGTGGCGTGAAGAGCAGGCAGCATGTGGAGGCACGACGGATCCAAATGGAGACCATTGGATCTTCGCATTTCGGATCTGGCGGCGTCGAGTCATGGGAGGCAGAGTTCGTAAGTATCTTGCCACTTTATTTGATTGTTTACTTAATTTATTGATTCTATGATTGTTTTAATCTTACAAATTGTGTTGATTATGATACAGCAACGGGTTACGGGGAGGAAGCCCACAACCCACGATACTACATATGCTCGTCGGCATAGCAGACGTGACACGTGGGCCATCTTCAGAGCCGAGGGACGTATTACGGACGCGCAGTTTGAGATGGCCATGAGACCATACGGTCCACAGGTACTTGAAAACTCTAAACGAATGATTTTGGTTTATTGAATTACATATATATATACTTATTACTATATATTACTTGAATAGGCACAAGCTAGTGATGATCCACCCGCCGCCACTGCAGAGGGTGGATGTGAGCACTACTCATCGGACATTCCGACCGATGTGAGCTCATCTGAGCATGGAGGGAGCACCGAGTCATCATCTGGGTCTGAGTAGTACTCAGACTTATAGTATCACATTCCATATTGAGGATGTGGTTGTATATATTTTTTTGTAAACTGAAGCCATGGGCTACTTCGAGATATGGACTCCCTTGTATATATGTGTAAAATTTTGATAGTAATATTGAATCGTGAATCGATAGTATTACATTCGTCTATCTTGAATCGTGTATTGACAATGTATGCATTCATGTCGTTTTTGTCTTAATCTTCCTCGTGGATATATTCTTCGTGGATGGTCTAATGCACCAAAAAATAAAATCCAAAGAGTGTTATTGGGTGCTAGAATGCTGGAACAGCATTCAAGTACCAAATAGCACTCTCTGGATTTTTTTTTTTGCTCTCTGTTCGCGTGTATAAACACGTCAGAACTGTTAAAAGTCGCGTGTATATACGCGAAAAATCTATAAAATACGCGTGTATAAATGTGTCAAATCTGAGAAATATGCGTGTATAACTGCATCTAAAGTAACAAAACGCGTGTATGAATGCTTGTATCAACGCGTGTAAATGCATCTGAACTGATAGAACGCGTGTATACGCCCGTGTATGAGCGCGTCTGATCAGTCCTATACACGCGCTTTTACATGCATGTCTCTGGTCGCGATGATACACGCGCTGATACACGGGCCCGCTACTTTTTTTCACGTCATTTTTAGCGGCTAGGAGTGCGGGTATGAGCCCGATTCCTTGTAGTGTATAGGCCAGGCATAGTGTGAAGCAAGAGCAAAAACAACACGAATAGTAGAATATCTAGCTATAGGAGCAAAAGTTTCATCAAAGTCTTCACCTTCTTTTTGAGCATAACCTTTAGCAACAAGTCGTGCCTTGTACTTATCAAGAGTACCATCAGAATGAAACTTGACTTTGAAAATCCACTTAACACCAATGACCTTTTTATGTGAAGGTCGTGGAACTAACTGCCATGTGTTATTAGATTAAATAGAAGAAATCTCTACTTGCATTGCTTAACACCAATGTGGTAAGGAAAGAGCTTCCTTAACCGTTTCAGGCTCAAACACATCACCAATATGAGTCATCAAGGTAATATTTACTGAAGGGCGTGTACGTAAGACACGTGTAGTAGATTATTGAGCATCTGAAAGTGATATATCTGAATCTTGAAGTAGAGAGCGAACCCATTATCTTTGAACAATTCAAAAGAAGAAGGTAATTTACCAGGTATATTGTGGACCGGCGGATGCTTACCAATGTACCAAACTCTTCAAGTTGCCGCTTGATTCGATTGAATTGTCCAAGCTTCTCCACTATGTTGTCAGATTCGGAGATAGAAAGCTTATCCAAATCTTCTTCCAACTTAGCCATCTTAACCGTTGAAAGTCTTCCATATTGCATTTGTATAGTGTGCCATAATTGTTGAGCCGTACTCCTTGTAGAAAGAAATTGAGACACAACCGATGTAGAGATGCCATGCACAAGTAAAGCTTTGGCCCGTGCATCCATATAGGTTTGATATTGAGAAGGCACCATATGAGGAGAAGTGATTATAGACCACACCTCGGCGCTTTCCAAAAGAAGTTGCATAAACAAGGACCAAGTGTGGTAGTTGTTTGGGATAAGCTTTTGTGAATTAAAAAGACTTGGAAGACTCAAATATTGAGTGAATGGGTTAAAGGGCTGATATGATTGAGTGGGGAGAGGAGAAGTAGTGGGGAGAGGAGTAGTAGTGGAAGTAGTAGAAGGAGGAATCATAGTAGATGAAGTTTCCATAAAAGGCATAGATGATGTAGGGGGATATACCATAGAGGGCATAGAAGTATGTGGATAGGAAGGCATAAAGGACAAAGAAGAAAGAGAGAAAGGATCCGTAGAAGGTAATGGATATGACGGAAAAGAGAAAGTAGAAGCACCTAACGAAGAAGGAATTGCACCAACTTCCGCTGTAGTAGTTGCCAGTCCAACTGTCATAGGAGATGTAGGATCCATAGTATCTTCAAGTTTGCCTTTGTCTTTTGGAGTAGAGGACTTCTAATATCCCATAGGGAGAGGAGGGTGGGAAAACACAAGGGAAGAAGTGTTGTACCTCCAAAAACACAGCCAATAGATGGGCTGTCCACCAAGGAAATATCTCCAAAATATGCACAAAGATAGTGCAAAAACGCAGCCGATATATGAACCAATAGACTCCGTAGAAACCACCAAAAGAGAGCTGAGAATGTAGCCTTAGGTGAAGGAGTATGGAGGAGTTGATTGTCCACAAAAACGCAAACACAAAGTGTGTAGCAAAGTGAAATTTTCAGCCGATAGAAAGGTGTACAAAAGAGGATGAATATGTACCTCAAAACACCATGAAGAGGGCTGAAGTTGATGATGAAAACGTAGCCAAGAAATGGCTACAAACCTCTCCACAAGAAGCCTCCAAAAAAACGCTACCGCATGTAGGGAACACTAGTTGGCAATGTTTTCACCGCGCAAGTAGAGTTGTAGGACTCGGATTGAAGTGCTTTAAAAACACGCTTGTAGAGGATGGTAAGGGGTTGGTTTGAAGCCTTTTGCATCATTAAATGAGTGCAAGGATGATGAGTAAGGGCTTCTGCAAAAAATGCAAGCAAAAATTATGCATGCAGGCAGTCTATGAAAAATAACTCAAAAACGGTGAGGAATTTGCGAAAACTTTCTTTTGCTAAGTTGTAGACCACAAAGACTCCAGTACGCCTCGCAAGCACAATCCTAAAAAATGCATTCATTTAGCAGAAAATCAAAAAATAAAAAAATGCCATTGAAAGCGGGGTTGTTGAAGAGGACTAGAGGTAGAGAGGAAGAAGGATAAGGAGGCTCTATGTGCGCCACCACCTTGCTTTGATACCATGTGATAAAGAAGAGATAAGAGAAGAGACAATGTACTCAAGAACTCATCAATGAACCACTAGCCAACTTGATTAGAAATGAACTACAATGCCTCATATATATAGGCACAAGATGAACGGATCTCTAGAAAAGTTCCTCCACCCTTTTCTCCACCCAAAAATATATAAATAGGAAAAAATAGAAATGAATGCTATAAATCCCAAAAATGCCTAGAGGCTAGAGAGTGTGCCACTAGCGTGACACCATCTGAAGATGACACCTATCCAACAATGTTGTTCCAATATTGCACTATTGCAAGATTCTATGATTATGAGAGGAGAGGGGGGGTCACTCATAAATATGTAAGAGTAGAACATGGATTCAACAGAAGGGATCTTTAAAATGCCATTTTTACACATTTTTTACATACAAGAGAGTACCATTTAAAGGGGGTATTCACAGGTTGAATAGAAAATGGGTATGTTTTATTCATGAAAAATTTCGAGATAAGGTAGGTTATCTGTAGGCAATTCTAGAGTTTATCTGCATTTGTGCCACCACGGAGCCCTATGACACTTAGTTGTGATGTGAATGAGAAGTTGATTGAGTTGTAGAAGAATAGTGTGGTGAACATAGCCACATAGGGTGTATATATCTACACTTTGGACTATGTTGCAAAAATATTTCATTTGCCTTTGCAAAAATTATCCTCACTTATAAGGGTATTTTTACTTCACCTTTACTCACTTGGTAACATGGTAGAATTACTACACCTAAATATATGGCTAATTGATTGTTTACCAAAATCATAGGTAGGAAACTCCTACATTCAAGTAAGTTGTAAACTACACCAACTCCTACTTTGAACATCTAGTATATCTCAAATAGTGTCAAATTTGAAGATGGTCTAGAAAGTTGTATCCAATTGTATTATTATGGGAATATATTTTAAGCTCTCTTAAATACATTATTCTACCCTCTTAGACAATTCTAGGATGCTTGGATTATCTTTATGTTAAGCTAAATCATGTTAATATCCTGGGTGATGCCATTATAAATATTAATATGTTTGGTATACATTGACGTATGATTGGGGCCTCCAATGTTTGTTAGAGTTTGGTTTGTATGGAAGGGTGATTTATGGGTTACTTACACCTAGCAAACATGTGTGTGGTTATGGTTTGTATACATTTGAAATATTTGTTTGCCAATTTATTGTTGGTTATTTTATAGGTGAAGGGGATGCAAAAGATTGATGAGAATTCGCACATTATTATTATTTGGCACATATTTTTGAAAACAAGATTTGTATATACATGTGCTAGCTTGTGCACATTTTGATTTATTTTTGAAAGCCTTGGTTTATCAAGCTTAGACTTGAAATTCAATATTTTTGTAAAGCATGATATGCTTTGACCCTAGCCTCAATTTATGGACACTCTATTTTGAGCATAAGAGTGTATCGTGCAAGTAAAAGCACCTTTGTTGTATTTTTGGAGGCTATGGCCTATTTCGAAATAAAGATTTACGTAAATACCCATGTGTGGGGGGAGATTCCACACACATGAGGCGGGTTTACTGCACCCTATATTTGAGTCATTATCTTAAGCTCAGTATTTTTCTTTGTTATTCACTCAAATCTTAAATATGTTGAATTTGTGGTCTTTTGATGAGTTATTTGGTGTGAATAATCTATTTTCTTGCAAGTTCCTATTTTCTCTATCTTCCTAGAATTGGATCTCACTACAAGAGCTTGAGGGCATACTGACGCTAAAATACCGACGCAAATGTCGAACGTCGGTATGTCCGTCGTAATGTTGGAGGAGACAAGTCGGGCGGGGTATTTTCAAATTTTCGTTTCCCGACGCCTATACCGACGCGTATACCGACGCATATTCCGACGCATATACTGACGCATATTCCGTAGTATATACCGACAGATATACCGACGCATATTCCGTAGCATATACCGACGCTCGTAAGTTTTTTACAGCCGAGAGCCTATTTTCTGGTTTTTTCGCAGAGAACGGCGCACAACAGTAGAGAAGGTCTCTTTCTCTCCCTCTCCTCTTTTTTCCTCTCTCCTCTTTTCTCCTTTCTTCTTTTCTCCTCTTCTCCTTCTCCTAATATGTTCTTGCAATTGCTTTTACTTTTTAATTTAAGAATTAGAACGTTTAGGGTTTTGTGTTTTTTTGGCTCTCTATGCATGTTGAGAGCTCTCTATGTATGCATAGATCTCCTAATGCATGCATAGAGATTTTAGGGTTTTGTATTAGTTCTTATTCTTGTGTTTGATTTTCTAATTATTTTGTTTAATATTTTTTTTGCAGCTCTTTCACCTCACCAATCTTTCACCAATCCTCTCCAGCTTTGCAAAAAAGAGGTAGATCCTCTTTCGATTTTTCTTGTTTATGCTATTTTCTATGAATTATTGCATCCCTGTTTTATGGTTTAGTGTTAGTTTTGGGTTCTTGTAAGCTTATACATAGGATTAATTTAATATCTATGCATAAAACCTATCATAAGCTTGCAATCTCTATGCATATGGAGAGACGAAAAACTCTCTCACTTGTAGCAAGAGTTGTATGATCCACACTAAGCTCAATCCAATGGGATTTGCATCCCTTTCGGAGCTAGGGATTCAACCCGTACCGGTGCACAAAAGCTTATCCATTTGATGATGGAGAGAATGCTAGGAATACTACTACCATTGACATAGACTAACACATACTCAAGCTCAATCTTGCCACACTCAATCACTCAACATCCCACTCATTCCATGCATCCAAACAAGAAGAAAGCTAAGCTATTGCATACACAAGCTCAAAGCATCCTTCATTCTCAAGATCTTACTTCCTAGCATGCACACACACCTTGAAGCTATCAACAACAAAGAAACATGCTTACTAGAGAATAGACATGAGAAGAGAGACAAACATCACTCATTGCATTAACAAAAGAATAGACTTACAACAATGTAGATGGGGAGTGAGAAGAGCTTGCACCTCTATGGAAGAAGAGGGAGAGCTAGTCTCAAGAGAGCTCAAACATGAGTTTGCCCAATGTGTCCATGCTCTCAAATGAGCCACCTTTTATACAAAAATTCTAGAACTCTCAAAAGTTCCCATGTGGGATTATTGTGAAGCCCTTTCCCACATACATCTACAAAGTGGAACTCTTTACAAGAGCCCTAAGTATCTTTTTTGTTGCTTCCTTGTATTGATCTTCATTTGCATGCAACACTGAATAGACTTACAACAATGTAGATGGGGAGTGAGAAGAGCTTGCACCTCTATGGAAGAAGAGGGAGAGCTAGTCTCATGAGAGCTCAAACATGAGTTTGCCCAATGTGTCCATGCTCTCAAATGAGCCACCTTTTATACAAAAATTCTAGAACTCTCAAAAGTTCCCATGTGGGATTATTGTGAAGCCCTTTCCCACATACATCTACAAAGTGGAACTCTTTACAAGAGCCCTAAGTATCTTTTTTGTTGCTTCCTTGTATTGATCTTCATTTGCATGCAACAGCATAGCCTTCTTGTAAGCTTTATGCATAAGCTCTATTCATAGAGCTTGCGAGCTTGTGAAATCTCTATGCATAAGCTCTATGCATAGGCTTTATGCATAGAGTTTGCAAGCTTATAAAATCTCTATGCATATGTTTCTTACAAGCTTATAAAATCTCTATGCATAGGTTTCTTGAAAGCTTGCATGGACATTGTACATAGAGCTTGCGTAGCCTTCTTGTTGAAAGCTCTATACATAGCCTTCTTGTAAAAGCTCAATGCATATGCTCTATGTATAGGCTTTATACATAGAGGTTGTAAGATTATGAAAGCTCTATACATAGAGGTTGTAACATTGGGTGATGGGATTAAGGGTTAGCATAGTGCACAAGGCTTATAGCATAGAGCTTATGCATAAGTCTTGCATAGAGCTTATGCATAAGACTTATGCATAGAGCGTATGCATAAGACTTATGCATATGGCTTATGCATAGAGCTTATGCATAAGGCTTATGCATAGAGCGTATGCATATGGCTTATGCATATGGCTTATGAAGACATTAAAGGGATTTGTTCGCCAAATGGCTCGCCCAGAGGGTAGTATGTCAGAAGGGTGGCTGATACAAGAGTCCCTTGTTTACATCACTGAATATTTAAGTTCCTCAGATCCAGAGATACCTCGACTATGGTCTCAAGAGTCCAACAAGCGAGACATTGGTGAGGAACCTCAAGGCCAAGGCATTAAGAGAAAGATGGATAACAATTTGAGGAAAAAAATCAACAAATTTTGCATCTTGAACTCTCATGTAATGGAGAAGTGGATTGAGACATATGAAGCTCTCAAGCGACAGCGAGTACAAGATCGTTTAAGTTTCAGAAGGAATCGCACTACAAGAAATCTCCCATATCCAGAAGGTATGCAAGCTCTTCCGGACTTTCCCACAGGTAGATGGCTAGAAGCTACAATTTTAGAAGCCAAACGTGCTGGTTTACCTATAACAGAGGAGGAGGAGGAGCTTACAAAAGGATGCGATTGGCATGTAAGTGTTTAAGTTCTACATGTCTCTCTTTTTTTTCTCTACATGTCTCAGTGTTTGATTCTCCATCAACAATCTTTTTGTGCTATTTGTAGTATCACAAATATGGGGCGTTTTGGTCACATGGACGTCATTTTCGAGTAGAACGAATAGACCAAAGAAGAGCAACCTTTGATTGTGGTGTCACAGCACAGTTTGTTCAAGAAAGTTGTGCAAGTGCAAGTGATGATAACACAATTACTAGAATGCTTGATTACTTTGGAACCATTCAAGATATATTAAAGGTTGGCTTCAGAAGTTTTGAGTTGTTTATCTTTGATGTGAAGTGGTTCAAGGTAATCATGAATGGGCCACATGCAACTGTACGTAGAGACAAGAGTGGCCTCATCCAAGTGGACTCCACAAAGGTATGGACCGATCAGCAAGATACTTTTGTGCGCCCAGAGCATTGTGAGCAGGTTGTCTTTAAAGCGGATCCAAAAGATCCACGCTGGCTGTTTGTGGTTCAAGTTGCCCCCCGCAGTAAGCAAATTTTTGAAGAATTTGAGCTACAACAAGGTGATGTGGATGCACAGGGTGGTGGAGAGCAGCAAGAACAAGCCGATATCAACAATGAAGAGGAGCAAGCAAATGAAGAGGAGCAACTAGAGCAAGATCCAAATGAAGAGGTGCAAACCAAGGAAGCTGAAAAACAAGTTGAGGAAGAAGACATAGATGATGAAGACATCCTTCATCAAGGGACTTTTAATGATGAGGATGCTGAAATGTACATAGACATAGATCTCTTTGGGGCTACTGATCTTAATGAGGATGATAGAATAGATAATGATTTTTAAAATGATGTATCTTAATGATTATGCAAAAAGTTATGACATATTTGTAATGGTTTTATGACATTGAAGGTCCTTTCATTGTTTACCATTGTTAATGTTTACCATCATAATCACTACTATAGGAGCAAGTTGATATAGTTTTACCAATGTTGTTTATCATTGTTAATGTTTGTCTTATGGTTCTTTCATTCATTGTTTACCGTGTAATTTTCATTTCGCACAAGTTTGTCATATGGTTTTTTGTCCAACAGGCCATGGGTGACTCACCGCCCTACGACTACAGTCCAGATTTCTCATTTAATCCTACACCGCAGGGCATGAGTCCCCAGCAGTTATATGGTTTTCTTTCGTCCATGACTCCAGAGCAGAGAGCCATGGCTCAGAGTTATTGGGTTTCTGTAGCAGGGACATCTGCCTCACCATCTGGCTTCCCGACGCCAGTTCCCACACCCGTGGGTACGACAGCAGCTCCCACACCTCATACCACACAGCCTTCCACTCCTCTTATAGCTCGATCTACCACCTCTTCACATAGACGGCGCTCACGTAGTAGGTCTTCAGGTTGTTGTGGTGGTAGTGCCACAGATGCTGTGACACCACCACCACGTGAGCGTCGTCCTTCGCTCTCATCTGTTGATAGCACACCCATAGGGTCACCTTCCACTCCCTGGGGTGCACATGACCATGACAACAGCAAGATTTACACAATTAGGGATGGGGCACCAATAATGGATAGTGCAGGGAAGGCAATGAAGACACGCATTCGACAATTGTGCACTATACAGTTTCATGACTCTGTCATGACTAAATGGGATCAGCAAGACAAGGGGAAGAAAAATTATATAAATACAAAGATAAAGCAAGAGTTCCAGCCATCTGACCCTGTGAATGTCGTCTCTAATGAGTGGATACAGTATACAGCTCGCATTTTGATGGGGCATCGTAGGTCAGAGGCGAGGGACGCATTTAGAGAGGGGAAAGAGAAACCTGTTTGGCTAGATGACAGGGAGTGGGCAGCCATTGCTCAGGAGCTCACCGAGACACCAGAGAGGTTTCAACAACAAAGAGAGGCGGCAAGGGAAAGACTCCAAACAGTAGGGGCTTCTCATCTTGGGAGTGGTGGTTACGAAACCATGCGCCATGAATTCGTAAGTGTTTGTAGTAATTTTATTTATGTAAATGTATGTATGTGGGCTAAATGTTGATTTCTAAAAGTTATAATTGTTAATCGTGTGTGCAGGAGTTGGCCATGAATCGCCCACCAAGTAGGCGAGAGGAGAAGTACGCTCACAAACATGGCCTTGTGGCCTTGTTTGAGATGCTTGAAGAAGAAGGAGAGACCGTCAATTGGGAGGCATTACCATGATGTAAGATGACCTTCAAACTAATGAAATATGATCAAAACATTCTTGAGTATTAATGTTTAATTTAATTTCTTGTTTGTCGATCAGGAAAATATAAAAACGAGCACGGTTGTTTTTGTGCTCTATTTTAGACAGAATGGTGCTGTCTATTTGCTGTTGTTGATCGTGCTCATTGCAGGCAGCTACGCAACAGCCAGGCAGCACTATTCTGCCCAAAAAAAAAATTCTGCTACAGCGTCGGTATATACCCCGGTACTGACGTCGGTATATACATTGGTATATATCTCGGTATTTAAGTCGGTATACACCCCGGTATATAACACGGTATATGCACCGGTATAGACGCCGGTTTATGCGTCGGTATTATCCCCGGTGAGCGTCGGTATATGCACTGGTATAGGCGCCGGTATTGTTACCCGATGCTTATACCGACGCTGTGGTTCCGGCGCTTATACCGATGACGGGGCTTTTTTAGACCCCGTTAAATAGTGCTGGTATAAGCGCCGGTATTAGGCTAACATGTAGTAGTGTCTGTGTCACATACACACTATCATCCTACAATGCCTCATTAGCACCAATCATAGGCTTGGATATATTATAGTTACAAACTGCCATAGTTATGTAGCAATAGGATCTCACCTACCACCAATCATAGGCTTGGGGATATTATAGTTACAAACTGCCATAGTTATGTAGCAGTAGGATCTCACCTACCATCAATCAAGCTTAAAGGTCTCTATATACCTAATGTAATTCGTTGTGATTAGAGTAATTAATACAAGGATATAAAGGAATATAAAGGGATGATCAACAATCCACTTAGATATCAATTGAGGGATTGAGTTAATTCTGCTATGTGTCTAGTTCATCTGATTTATTTGAAGTTGTAGTGCACAAGCATTAATATTTCATAATACAAGCATTTCCTTGATATGCATGAATAAAGAGCTATACCAATACATAGAGCACTCTATGCAAGAATAGATCTCATAGAGAGATCTGTATGCATGCATAGAGAGCTATATCTATGTATGGAGCCTATAGAAAGCCCTATGCATGTATAGAGAGCTATATCCATGCATAAATCACCCTATGCATTAATAGTAGAGAGCCTTATGTATGCATAAAGAGCTATATTTGTGCATAGAGCTCATAAAGATCTCTATGCATGTATAGAGAGGGCTATAACCATGCACAGAGAGATCTAGGCATGTATGGAGAGTTATATCCATGCATAAAGCACTCTGTACACGTGATACCGTACTCCTTTTTTATACATTAATATGGTAGCATAAATCACACTAAGCATAGAGCACCTCACTTGAGGCCTCGTATCACAATATCGTGACACTTGGCTATTATGTCACCTAACCTCAGTTTCAATGAAATAATCCCGTCAAGGAAACTTGAATTATTCCTCCAAGTATTTTCCCTCCATAATTCTCACAAGAAGGTAACATCCCATTGCATTTGTGAGGCTTAATAAGATGTTCTAACTCCTTGATGAAGGTGATTCCTCTATGCTTATTCATGACAGTTGGTCTAGACTACTTATTCTTATTGTGAAATATAATTTGATCTCATTTTGGAAAATACCCACATGGTCAGGTATCCCTTACCACCCACTTTCTAGAGTTTTATCCTTTTTCTACTCGAACCAACTTTATAGCCAGCCTAGCCATGTCCAATCCTAAGAATCTAGACTCTCTAGACCTATGGATCTTGTGTGAACTGACACACCCATAATTAAAATTATCATTTAACTCACGCATACCACTTAAATGGAGCTCACACATGTACTCCTTTGAAAACATTCTTTTCGTAAAAAAATATAATACAAATCTTGCACATAACATCCATAAGTTCCACATATCTAATTTCATAACATAAAGAAACACATCAGTGTCACAATATCATCACATATCCAATAACATAATGTAAATAAACACATCAATGTCTTAATATCATCACGCATATCTTCCTACACCATGACTACCATCCTCAATAAGATGGCATGTATTGTCAACAAGTTTGATCACTCATCATTGATCTCATTAGGAATAGTGCATATGTAATACATCCCACCAAAATTATGAAAATCCACTATCCTAAGGAGTTGTTTCACACCCATCCATTACCAGTCCCAGAAGCTTGTACACTCTACTATACAGAGCGAGGGGCCACATATGTCTAGTACTGACATATATCCTTAGTCACACCAAGCTCCATCTTGCCCTCAATCAATGTAGAGTCGCTTCCTTATAATCACACCAAACATGCTGAGATCCCACCCACATTTAACCAAGAAGAGTGAAGCCTTCATGTGATGCACCCATGGATGATATCCACGTGGCCATTCATGAACCTGTGTGATACCTTCATAGGAATCAACAAACAAATAACACATTTACAAAACACGAATATAATATATCGAGGGGTTCACTAAAAGTAAACCCTCTATATCACACTAGTTCAAGGCCTATTTTTAAAATCCCTTATCTGTGAATATAATATATCGAGGGGTTCACTAAAAGTAAACCCTCTATATCACACGAGTTCAAGGCCTATTTTTAAAATCCCTTATCTGTGAATTTTTCATGAATAAAATATACCCTTTTTCTATTCAACCTGTGAATACCCCCTTTAAATGGTACCCTTAGGTATGTAAAAAATGTGTTAAAAAAGGATTTTAAAAATCCCTTTTGTCCTGCTACGCTTACATATTTATGAGTGACCCCACCCTCCCCCCCAAGTATAATATTCAATTAGTAAAACATGACTTTACCCAAATATGCAGAATATTCATATCAAAAAGTGATGTACCCCACCACAAGCTTGAGGAGGCAACTCTCCACTTGATACTCCGAGTAAGTTAAATTCCTCTAGTTGCATGTTCTTTGCAAGTTAATCTCAAGACATTCCTTTGTAACTTATTGTAGTCAAGTCATAGGAGATTACAACTCCTTAGTCAAATGGTCATTCTCGTCAAATTTTCAACTTGAAGTATTTTAAGTGCATTAGGGGTATTTCTAAGGTTTATGTTCTCTAAGAGTCTCCTTAATTTAACAATGCCCATTGATCTAAGCCTGAAACTTCTTTACCTAAAAATGAACAAATAGTATCTTTTATCTCAACAAATAAGTCACCCTTATTTTCCATTCAAGTTTTTTTCTTTAAGGAATTATTCTCCATAATCCCTACAACTTGATAACCATACATATTTATAAAGATTCACAATGGTCTTGCTAGGCCTTAATCCTATTCTCAATGCTTAGGAAGATCTTTAGCATTGAAACTTAGTTCCACGGATGACACATTCATGAGAGTTGACTTTTTTCGAAACTTTTGTTTCTCATCTGTCGCATTGGTGGTGGATTCTTCGTTCTCTATAAGATGATTTGTAATTGGGTGATGAGTGCAATTTCTAAGATTGACTTTCATGTTGAGACAAAGAGCGAGGTCTCTTGCTATGAATTCTCCTAGTGTGATTGGGGTAGAAAGAACCCCACTTATCCCTATCATATCCTTCTATCCTTTAGGATGGCCCAAGATAGGTGCTATGATTGAAGTGATTGCAACTTGTGAGCCCAAATCGGAGGGAATGGTTTTTAAAGAATTTGGTCCACATTCTTGTGGTCTCATGAATGACATAGAGGTATAGCTCTTGCCATGCTTCTCAAGATAATCATTTAAAAGATACCCCTTCATGGATTCTTAGTCTTCTTGGATTTTACAATCTAGCCTTTTTGCATCAACATGAGACTCAAATTCGATCATCTCGGTAGCCTACTTGGTCACAAGATGAAGATTCAGCTTTTGGGTTTCCAGTAAAGTTCCTTGGGGAAACATCACACTTCCTTCCTTATATCCTTTAGTAATAGGATCAAGGATTATTAGGAGCAAAAATTTATAGGTATCCGACTGAACATCAGCCTTGGAGGTCCCTCTAATTATATATGGGTTTCTTTCACCAATTCTTGAGTAGGCTTAGACTTGGTTATTTCATCAATGCGGTTGGGGTACTATGTCAATTTCTTTAGAAGATTCAATGGTTCAAAATCCACTTGGGTCTTCTAGGTACACCCTTTTGGCTCATGTCTAGAATGGGTAATAAGTCAATTTCTTTATAGAATCCTTTCAGTGGTTCAATCCACAAGGGTCTTCTGGATACACCCTTTTGGGCCATGTCTACAAACTCATCTCTTGGTGCTCCTTTTTATGAAGAAGAAGACTCCTTCCAATGATCACATTACCTTCTTGCATTGTTTCTAGTCTCACTTCTTTTGTCCCTTGGAGTCCTTCGTGGAAGTGTGTGAGAGTTTATCATTATCTTTATCCATTTAGTCTTGGATAGACTTGGACTTGGTTTGAGCTCATGTGAGAATCATCAAGATTGTTGAGCACCCCTTTGTTAGAACACTTAGCATGTTCATTTATGTCATGGGTCCCTAATCACTTTCGACGGAGGAGGGTGGTTAGGGCAATCTTTGATACTGTGAGTTATTTCTTCATTGCTCAAACACTGTCTACACTAAAAAGAGATATTTTTGGTAGCTTTAATTGCTAAGACTTAGCAAGGGAAATCCCTTTTGAGGTGTTCTCCTCCACAAGTGCAGCAAGATAAGGGTTGAACATGGGCTATAGAATTCATCTCTCGAGCCCTATAGCTTTTGTTTACCCATGGCCATAAGATTCAATAGGTATTATGTTGTCAAAGTTTTGTTCAACATCCCCCCAAGATCTATATCTCATTTTAGAAACGGTACATAATAGGAATGATACTTGGATTGTACTTCCAAAGGCTCAAGTTGTGGAACAAAGGATTCCAAGATGTCTTCAATCAGAGCAACAACTTCCATATGCCTTATGTATGCCACACATGTGGTGGTAGGTTGAGGTCCTAAAATGGGAGGAGTTTTGTTTGGAAATTTAAGGATTCCTCTTCACAAGAGATTGGTACTAGTAGTACGGAATGTAGAGTCTCCACTTCCCACTCCAGGTGGAGTAGGAAGTGCAAGAAGTTGGGTGGCTATTGGTGGAAGCATGCATATCGACAATTTAGGGTCATTTTAGGTATCATGATTACTATATATCTTCTACAATAGCCACACCACAACCCTATAATGTGGACACTGAGTTCTAGTGTGATTGCCTTGACAATAATAAGGGCACCAAGTTCCCCCTCTCCTAGGAAAAGCTACAAGATCCCTAGGAAGTACTTTTGAATTTTCTAGTATAGGAATTTCTTCACACATGTGTGAAGATGAGCAACCATGTGACATCATATGGACCTTAATTGAACTTAGCATGGAAATACACAAGCCCAGGTTGGCATTTGGCTAGAATTTGATGTCAGAAAGGTGCTTTTACACAACTCGGCATGCCTACACTGGTTAGAATCAGCCCAAATTTGATTACATGTGGCGCAAGGTTAGATGAAGGAATGTAAAAATTCACAAGGTCAATTGATTACTAGATTCCCCTATTTTTACCAAGCATGGAAATGTGGAGAGGGGATTGGGCCTTGAAATGTGCAGTGAATCTTCTTTTTTGGCCTATTAGAGTGACTATATGCTCCAGTTGTCTGATGCATGTGAAATCTAACATGCTTGTGGATATTGGAAAGATGCAACATTGTGCCAAAGTTGATCTAAAATTGAGCACCAAACGTCCTCTTTTTTATCAGGCAAACAAAACTGTAATGCAGCAAGCCTAGATTTTGGTTGGGTGATTTGCTAATCCTAGATTTAACTATGGTTTCAACCAAGGCTAGCCCACATTAAATAAATTCTATATGCATAATTTTGGCCAATTTTCATCACATTTAGGATATTTGACAATCCGATGGAGAAAATTAAGCCAATTTCCGAGCCTCCGCTAGAAATAGACTTATGGTGTCAGAAATAAGGTGCCCTTGGATTTGAATGAAGCGCAAGTGTCAAAGATCATTCAGTATCCGATCTTGTCAAAATTTAAGCATGATAAGATCCCTAAACTATCAATCTAGGATGGACCTCTTCACTATTGGTACTCACATGCTCAAATATACTCATGATCATGAAAATTTAAGCATGATAAGATCCCTAAGCTATCCATCTAGGATGGAAGCTTGTAAAATTTTAAGGTGACAGGTGACATTGAACACACCCCACAAAACATCATTTTTATTAGGAAGGTGTCCTTTTCTAAAAATGCATACTTGACATCAAGAATTTCTCTTTAAAATACAAATGTGTCCCAATCATCAGAAAGGTGACGATGCAGTAGACACAGCGCTTGCAGCCGCGACGTTGCCCCGCAAGCTCAAGCGTGCACTCACAAGGCACACAAGAAAGAGAATAAGCACGCAAGCTCCCATCGATATCGTGACCTAACCAAACCAAACCAAACCAAACCGAGCAATTCCTTATTAACAGGGTGCTGCTCTGCGGCCTCATTCAGATGGCATCTTAATCGCTGTAGTACTCGCTCTTGTGGTCACGGCGATGTTTCTTGTGGCCACGGCGATGTTTCCTGTGGTGATGCTTCTTGTGGTGGTGGGCGTCCCAATCATCAGAAAGGTGACGATGCATTATATTCTCCCCAGCAGATCCACCATTCTCAGCGAGAGAGCGTCCTCCTCCTCCTCCTGATCGACTGAGTGCGTCACTAGACACAGCTCTTGTTGCCCCACAAGCTCAAGGGTGCACTCACAAGGCACACAAGAAAGAGAATAAGCACGCAAGCTCCTCCTGATCGACTGAGTGCCATGATCATGCCAAAGTGGGCAAAGACCAGCAATTGTACTGTGAATGGGAAATGACGCAGATCATCATCCTTAAATAAATAACCGAGCGACGTCCTCTCCCATCGATATCGTGACCTAACCAAACCAAACCAAGCCGAACCGAGCAAGGGCCCGCTTGCAGGCTTAATCTTATCATCAGCAGCAGCGCCGTCCATCCTCAACAAGTTTGGTCTTTGATGGGCAGGAGCAATGCTCTCCCATAAAAAAGAGAAACGTGGATGGGGTTATGTGTATTATAAGTTTCCCCATGATGTTGTCCATTTCTCTTAGCAGCAAGACAACATCCTCTTCGGCCATGGCCAACACCCGTATGGATATAGCACCTAAATCCATGTTACCCCACAAGCTCAAGCATGTGAAAATGGCTCCTTGTTGAAGTGTCCCTCCCCTCCTATCACAACGTCCTATTTATAAACTCGACCCTTCTTGGCTTCTCATCTCATCATCATCATCATGTATCTGCACTCAACAAGCGGGCATCCGCATCAAAATCAAGGGTTCTAATTGCCTCGGGGGGTTCACTATATGTAAACCCTCTATATCACGTATGTTCAATGCCTACTTTAAAAAACCCTTATCTGTGAATTTTTCATGAATAAAACGCACCCTTTTTCTATTCAACCTGTGAATACCCCCTTTAAATGGTACCTTTTTGTATATAAAAATATGTAAAAACCAGATTTTAAAAATCCTTTATGTTATCAATCATACATTCTTTTGTTGATAAATGAGCAACACAAACAATGGTTCTTGCCAATTAATCACGAGTACTTTTTTGGAAAAACCTTTTGCTGAGTACTCTTTTGACAATGCCTTCTCCCTTCAATATAATGACCCTCCAAGAGTGGCTAGCCACTATAAAGGGATCCCTGCTTTTCTTACTTTCCCTACAACCTATCTTCTGAAAGGGTTGCAGTCCACCCACGATGAGATTTATTTTTAAATAGCGAAAATGTCCTTTAATTTAACACTAGTTTGGTAATAGGATAGAAATGTACCCGTGGACATATTTATGTCTTCAATACTGACCAGCTTTATGGAATTATTTGAAACACATGGATAGTGAAAATTGAAGGTTTCCTTTTTACATAAATCTACCTACATAAGGAAGGTTTTCATAGAATTTTGGAAAAAAAACCCGTAAGTTTATAAAGAAAAAGGGGTCACTCTATTAAGTCAAAATTTCTAGACAATGGGTAATTTTTTATACCCTTTGAACGCATGTTTATATGTAGGTCTTCCCCCTGAGCAGAAATTATAATAGGTGTTAGTGGAATTATATTTGACTACTAACTAGCATATGTTCTACTTCTCCTCCAAGAGAGAGAAGTGGTAGCAAATTGGTAACTACCATTAGGAGTGGTTACAATTGATAGTACATTAGGAGTAGTCACTCACATCACTAGTAGCACTCATAACCACGACCACTGGTGATTCATAGGCTAGTACCACTTGAGCATCTACATCTAGCATCATATACAATGATCACCACTGGAGTAGTGGTAGCTTGTGCATTACCAGTGGTAGTGGTTGTGATTACTACTAAATGATGCTAGTGATCACCTTGATAGAAGTGCTAGCTACCACTATGCCAGTGATGACTAATAATAGCACTATTTAAGTTATGGGGCTCATCTTTAAACTTTTGCCATTGACGCTCCACATGTTGCCATGTTTGTTGAATTAGCTAAAGATCCTCATGATGCCATCAATTGAGCGATAAGTAGCATTCCATGTCATGAGTTCTGCAATCCCCTTACATTTAAACATGTGCTGACTGAGGAATGATAGGAAAGTGTCTAAAAACCTTTCGGAGAATTTTGTCTCCTTGAAAATAATCCCTATAGTCGCTCTCTCCACATTTTGAACATTGTGTTGTATCTTTATTCACCCCTCTAAATAGCATGCAATCATTGGTACATGCATGTATTTTTGTATAATCCATACCTAGCATACAGAGCATTTTATGAGACCCATCTCGTGAGTCCGGTAATAGATTTTGAGGGGTGTCACTTTTTGAAATATAGCACCTTGACATATGGTGGAACTTTATAGCACCTTGAAATATAGTGGAACCTTTTTTTTTGGTAAAATATAGCTCCTTGACATACGGTGGAGCTTTTTGTTATGGTTGAGCTGTGTTGAAGTTTCTTGTGGTGAGCTTAATATTAGAGGGGTGCTTGTACCATTTGAATATAACAATTTAGCTTGGACTAGAATCCAAATTTAAATTTACTCTAGTTGGGTTTCAATATCGTGCGAGGAAACCATTGTTTTAATGTTTTTTTAGGTGATGTGTTGTATCATTTCTCCAAGTACATTCTCTAATTTGTATATTAACTATAGTGTTATGTGTGCATGTGCATGTTTAGAAAGTGTACCTGTTCCCTTCTTTTTTGTAGATTGTTTGGCTGGTTTCGCTTAGCTTTTCCCTTTGCTCAAAAAAACTCGCTTGAAGAATGGTCTTCCTCTCTTTTACTTATGAGATAAATCAAACTTGTAAACTTAAGATATCTTATTATTAATTTTGGCTAGAATATATTAGTTTAAATTTATGTTCATGACCCCAAATCAGTTAACCCAAAGGTCAAAAAAATATAAATTAGGGCTTAGTAAAATAAAGGTTTGTGACCTTAGTTTATCATGTAAATTTATGAGCATTTTCCTAAACCTAAATTAGGAAAATTTATGAGCATTTTCCTAAACAAAATCTCACTTTATGAGGCCACTGGAGTTGACATGGCAATGGTAGTTCTACAAAGTGTTAAAATAATACTTACTTGAAAGGAACCCGTATGGGAAATGGAATAGGGATACAAGATATGGTAGACGAATTTTATAATCAGGGTGCAAGAACATCTTCGAGAAAAAGACTCATGGATCTAGCACACTATTAAGAGATAGAATAAACATCACTAATAACCACTACCACTGGTGATTCATAGGCTAGTACCACTTGAGCATCTCCATACATACAAAAGTGGTAGCTAGCGTCATACGTAATAATCACCACTAGAGTAGTGGTAGCTTGTGCATTACCAGTGGGTAGTGGTTGTGATTGCTACTAATTATGCTAGTGATCACCTTGACAGAAGTGCTAGCTACCACTATGCCAGTGACGAGTGTTAATAACACTATTTAAGTGCTAGTTACCACTATTCTAGTGTTGATTGTTTCCCATGATGCTAACTACCACTTTTCTAGTAATGCAGATGGTCAGTGCACTACAACACGTCAGGGGAATAGCAGTGTTTATTTTGTTGGAATGTCGAGGAGTTTTGGCGCTGCTCAGCCCAGCGATAATAGCAGTGAGCCTAGCAGCAAAATTGTGTTGGTATACTATCATTTTGATGTTGGACTAGCATTGAATTTTCTTGTTGCATAAAATTTTAGAGAGTTGTTGAGTGTTGAATTTCAGTCATACATGTCACATACACTAAAAAAATTATTATAGTTAAAAAAAAACATCCATCAGACCCCTTAGAGTCATGTTGTAAGAAAAAAAATATATAGTTGAAATATTTATAGAAGGGAAACAATGTCAAGATCATGAATCTGCCCCATCTTGTAATAGATCCATATGTGTTGCCTCGTAGCATTGTCATGATGGAAAGGTGACTTATCATCTTCTTCAGATTAATGTTCCTCGTGCTCTTAATTGGCCTCATCTAAATTGTTTTCGTCATTGACTTCTTCCAATGAGTCGATTTGAGGTAGGACTTACATCTTATTCAAAGATTCGTTCTCAACATCTTGATCTTGAAATTTTGAACGAGAAAAAACTTATATAACATACCACCACTTTGGATCAATATAATTTGCATCGTGAAACACACCCTAATATCACAAAGCACATGGGTTACACTTTTATTACACTACATCAAGATTTACCGTTGACATTGGTTGGTTACTAACTTGTTGTGACAGAGTTCAGGTAGTATGAAAGTATCTTTGTCATCATTTCAAAACTTGGTGGAATTATTTTGAAAGAACCCGTTTGGATGTTTCTTCTTGGTTTCTTGAGCACCTCTATATATCACCTTGAACCATTTGACATCAAAGATGAATAGACTAAATGCTCTAAGTCCAATCTCAAGAATAACTTGAATAGTTGTACAATACTCAAGATTATCCTCTATGACATTGATATCATGTCTATAATCTCAACTTTCTTGCTCAAATGTTGCCATCACACCACAACCAAATGTGTTTGTTTTAGAATCCACACGCTCCATGTGAAAGTGCCTCCCCTCCTCTGACCATATTGCATTATATAGCTTATAATAACATTTAAAAAAAAGCATGACATTTAGTATAGTGCATTAAATAAGGTATATAATGATTGAAGCATGAGACAAAGATGAAGAATATACTTACTTGAGGGTCACATTCTCGTGTATACTCATGCTCTTCTATTGTGATCATCTCTCCATTTTTCAATGCGATCGATATTTTCGTAGGAAGTCATTCGATATTGATCACATTTGGTAGATGTTCTAATCCGGGTGAGAACAGCAAGCATCTATTTGTTCTTGTGAAATCTCTTCTCTCATCCTTCGTCTATTGATTGCATGCATCTATCTCCCAATCCACTTCTCCATGATGGGACTATTTAGAATAAAGAATGTATTCACCTTTTTGTCTATTGATTGCATCCTTGTATCTCCCAATCCACTTCTCTATGATGGGACTATTTAGAATGCCGAATGTATTCACCTTTTGGTGTAATGCTTCGTTGCCTTCCTTTTCCTTGTGGCACATTAGTGATTAGTCGCTCATCCTCCTCATTACTTCACAATCATGGAATGGAAGGATCTATGCAAGAAAGTTGTTTTGAGATATACACAAGAAACTCTTGCATCAACCATCCCTCTTCCATGTTTTCTTCTAGCCTTGCTCTTTGTCTCTTAAAATCCTTTAGGGTTTTCATAAACCTTTCAAGAAAAAACATCCATCAAACATGAACAACACCACAAAGTGCCATTTCATCAACTAAATGTACCACAACATGCAATTGGCTAGTAAGAATTGTTCTAGGAAAGTTATCCTCGATTACACACTGCCTCAATAGCATTGAGAGGATATGTACCTACATACATAACAATCATGTATACTATTTATTATACATAACTTGTGAGCGTATGAGAATACCAAATAGTAAATATAACTTAGCTCTAGTGAATTGAAGAGAAGATTCATTCCTCTCACCAAGATTGTAAATAACCTCTCTGACCTTCTTGTCTCCCCACAACCAACTATAGCAATTAGAAGAATAAACTATGCATAGAAAAAAATGGAAATTAGTACTAATATAAGCCTACAAATTATGTACCATAAAGAGAAAATGAATAAGTAAATATTTATATACCTGTAATATCTTGTGCCAATCATGTGTCATTCTTGAGGCCATATAATTGTATCTCTCCTTTCTTTTTGGTCTTTGTGAAGGCACCGTTCAATGAAAGCATTACTCCAGTTGGTGTACAGAAAGAGGCAATCACACTTTTCACCTTATTGTACTCCTTGGTTAAAACCCTTACACCCTGTGTATCTCTCACTTACAATATGCCATGCACTTTGAAGGTGTCCAATGTTTTGTAAGTCATTCGTTGCACCTTGAGTATCTCATTTACCAATTAAATGGTCCCAAATATTTCTTGCAACATTCTTGAAGATATGCATGGTATCTAAGAGACTATTGATCTTCAACTCACACTAATATGGAAGTTGAAAGAAAATTGAGTGTCTAGACATCCCAACGGGTGGTGGATTGTGGGTGCTTCTCCATGCCTCAAACCAATATCTACCTCTCATCATTAGTGTTGAGACATCATGTGGCACATACTTGGGATGTGAAGGAGGGAGAAATTGATGATGTTTTTCATACAACACCTTCTTTATAGTAGAGGGTCTTTCCGAAACAAGTGATGGTCCACAAATTGGACATTCATGATATCCGGAGGTTTCTAAACCTATTTTAAAATTGAGATGATTAAGAGGTAGAGATATAAACTTAAAGTTTTAAGTTTAAAGATTAAAGTTATCTAGTTCAAGTATGTACCTGAGCACTTCGAGAACTCGAGATAGTCATGCATCATCCAAAGCAAAACTCCTTTTACCTCCGCCTCATGCCTATTTATTGGCCTTGAGAAATCCGGCACTTTGATACCTTGCCATAGTCTCTCAAGCTCCTCAATCAAAGACTCAAGGTACACATCCATGTTTGCCACCTTATACTTGCTGCTGGTACAAGGAGAGTAGGCATGATAAGACTTTTATTGATTGCCACCCATGGAGGGAGGTTGGAATTCACCAATAAAATAGGCCAAGTAGACCATGATGTGGATTTGAAGCCGAATGCATTAACACCATCCATGCCCAAGGCAAGACGTAAGTTATGGGGCTCATCTTTAAACTCTTGCCATTGATGCTGCACATGTTGCCATGTTGGTGAATCACCTAACGATCCTCATGATGCCATCAATTGAGCGATAAGTAGCATGCCCCTTGTATTGAGCACTACCTACACAATCTTGCTTTGGGACTCGTTTTGGGTGTATTGGGCTGCTAATCATTGTTGTGCCAATTCCAAAGTCTCTTTTTCCTTTGCTCTAGCAACTTGGATCAGTGTCTCTACCGCCTGCACTTCTTCTGATGTCCTACCATTGGGCATAAGCACTTAGGGATCCTTCCCTACTAGTACAGGTCCTTGTACAATGCTAAACTAGGTTCCCACCAAAGGTCCTCAGCCCAGTGTACGCTAGTACATATCTAGCTTGATAGATGCACTATCATTTATATCAGCCACTAATTTATGCCCAGATTGTAGGTGTATGTGATTTTAGGATGTAGGAACTTCCTACAGATGCCCTAGATAAGTTATTTTTTTTATATAAATATTTTTTTTTCATAAAACTTTGGGATTGGCTAAAGTTTTTCTGAAACATGTCATTTGTGTTTCTTAATCTATTTGGCACCAGAAATAGTGTTATTTTTTTGGGTAAGTCAAGCACTACAAGAGCTGGCTCCCATAGTAGGGGGCTCCTTCACTATGTAAAAGTGAAAATTTCTTGGTGTCACACAAGTCGCGCCAATGTGATCGCATTAGCCCAAAACATATATTAGGAAAGTTGGTGCAATTACTTTTAAAAAAAATTATATACTCGTTTTCTTTTACCCTCGAACTTTTGCCTTTCCCCTCTTACCTTTTCACTTTTCACTTTTTATTTTTTATTTTTAACTTTTTAACTTTTTTTTATCTTTTCACTTTTTTTGTTTATTGTTTACGGTTTTATTTTTAGGTTTCACTGAAAAGGGGTTTTCCTAAAATCTTTGACTTAGGGCCAACACATTAAATGCATCCAGCCACACAAAACAGACTTTTGGACATTTTTTGCTAGTGGCTGAAAAGCATGTATACAATAAATGCGGCCGACCAATCAACATGTTCCAAATTAGGAATAGGATTAAGTGTAATTAACTTGCATTAATTACACTAATGCAAAAATACAAAAAACACAAAATATTTTGTGTGTGCCAAATTCTCCCCTAATTTTTGTTATTATCCCAATTTATGTAAGGAGTTGAAATTGGGATAAACACTATGCTAGGAAATTGATTTTATGGTCTAGGTCACCCAGTTCTTTTAATTTAATGCACAATTGATTGTTTTTTTAGTTTGAAATTGAAAAAATATAAAAACTAGAAAATGTAAAAATTACAAATTGGGCGTGGGATAAGAATTAATCAAAATGCACTAATTGCAACACGCACAAGAATTGAAAAAAAAAACTAAGAAACATGTAAGAATCAAAGAAATTGAACAATATGTATAAACTATAGAAATTGTAGAAATCAACAAGAATACCAACAATGCCACAAAATGGACACATTTTCAGTTATTCATTTCTACCCTCCTTGCAAAAATAGAATACATAATTATAGCAGATTTCTTTCATACACAAACACACACACACACACACACACGCACACACGTATTCAAAATGCATTGTGGCTAAGTGATAGGGCTATTCCTTGGCAGTGGTGCCATTTATGGGAAGCCCTTGCACCATAGAAAGAGTGTAGGACCTAGCCAATGTTGTGGGGGTTTGCCTCATCGCACTCAGGACAATAAAACAGATCAAATCGAGAAGTTAATCTACCATAACCTGGCCCACAATTGCATAAACAAGATGTTTCGCTCACCTCCTGAATGCTTGTGCTCGGATGTTGGTAGGAGACGATGTTGCTGCACACTCACACTCCAACCTCCACTCCAACGCTGATGCCACACTCCAATGGAACTTGGACCCTCCTCTCTCACTCAATTGCACACACTCACTCTCTCACATACATGCAACCAAGCACACAAGATCTCAAACAAGCAAGAGGCAACCTGGACCCTCCTCTCTCACTCAATTGCACACACTGACTCTCTCACATACATGCAACCAAGTACACAAGATCTCAAACAAGCAAGAAGCAAGCAAGAAAGAAATAGCATAGGAGAGTAAAGTATAAGAATATGGCACAGTGGAAAGAGATAGCAAGACAAAGCACAATAGACAATGCAATAGATACACAATGGACATAATTTAAAATTCTTATTCTACCAAAGAAGTACAAGTGATGGTGCTATCCACTTATGCACTCCCAGTAGAGTTTAGATAGCCATCTAGAGAGACTCTGGATGGAGTATGTATGAAGTCTAGAAGGGGGTGGATACTCACATGCATTGGATACCTTAGTTCATGGCAACCATGTCCATATATAGTAGTGTAGACAGTGTTGTAGATGCATATACAACGAGGGTGGTTGCACTACATCGACACGAACATCGCCCGCATATCAAGAACACGGCTCACCAACCACCGTCCCCACTAATGATAGACCTCGTATCCAAGGGAATATTCCTCATACTGTCACCTACATTAATGTACCCCAGCTAATGCTTGTATCCTTGACCATCTCCTAACCATCATCAATGGACACAACTACAGCAAAAGTTCTTAGCGCTTCTCATCCAAAATACATGGATGGCAACATTAGTAGTAGTTGGTACATCACATAAAGGCAAAGAGAAAATGGTTGATCCCCTTGGTATGCCAAATATTTATGCAGGTCATTCTCTTGTTGATGGTGGAGAGTCTAGTGGCTTGGAGATGAGCCTTGATGGAGGAGTTTGGGATTCCAACAATGAGGACACCTGGTGTGAAGAAGGCTATGGAAGCCATGAATGGAAAGTTACAAAGATCTTGAAGAGTCAAAAACCCTGTGCAGAGGTTGACTTATAATGGTTATGTGGCATATCACTATGCTTATATGGCAAAAGTTGTGTAGGTTGTAGAACCCACATGTTTTGATGAGGCTATTGGAAATGTATTTTGGGAGAAAGCTATGGATGAGGAGATGGATGCATCGTATAGAAATGAGACTTGGGATTTGGTGCGAGGCAAGAGAAGCTATTGGCTGTAAGTGGGTGTATAAGGTGAAACATAATAGTGAGTGTAGCATAAGCAGGTATGTTGCGTGACGAGTGGTGATCAAAGCAAGGATGCAACACAAAGATGGAAGCAGGAAAACAAGATACTTGACATTCTTATTTAGGGCTCTTGTAGAGAGTTCTAAGTTGTGGGTGAGTGTGGGAGTGGGCTTGAGAATAATCCCACATGGGAAGTTTTGGGAGTTTTAGGAGTTTTAGTATAAATAGTGGCTCATTTAAGAGCTCACATACACTTTGGCCTGAACTCATGCTTGAGCTCTCTTGAGACTAGCTCTCCCTCTTGTTCATAGAGGTGCAAGCTCTTCTCTCTCCCCATCCACACTATTGTATGAGCAATGCTCTTCTAATTCAATGCAATGAGATGATGTTTTTCTCTCTTCTCATTTCTATTCTCTAGTGTGCATACTTCTTTGTTTATGCTTGTGGGTTCTCTATTAGGCTTATGGGTTCTCTATTAGGCTTTGGGTGCTAGTGGATTCAAGCTTAAGCTTCTCCATAGCTTGTAGCTTATCCATGGGCAAGGCATTGCTTGAGTAGTGAATGAGAATGCATGTTTATTTCAAGTTCCATTAAGCTTCAAGGTTTGTGTGCATGCTAGGGAAGTAGGTGCTTGAGAATGAAGTATGCTTTGAGCTTGTGTATGCATTAGCTTAGCTTTCTTCTTGTATTGGATGTATGAATGAGTGGGTTGATGAGTGAATGAGCTATGGCAAGATTGAGCTTGTGTGTAAAGTCTATGTTAAGGTAGTGGTGTTCATAGCATCCTCTCTCGAAAGAGATAAGCTCACACCTAACCGGGTTGAATCCCTTAGAAAGGAGTGTTTATTATTCCATTGGAGAGCTAGGAGCATAGTGTACTTGCCCATATTGCATACATAGGTAGACGACCGTCTTTTCATTGGCGCCGTTGTCGGGGATACGACCTACAGTTGGTTGAGGATCCTCGGTAGCCATTACATTCTAAACATTCAGCGAGACCCAAGGGGTCGAAGCTGCCTGACCTCGTCACCAAGAGTCCCCAAATGCAAACACAAAGGAGGGGCACGCATCATCAGCGGCGTGATCAGTTTTGCAGAGGCCGCTTGCAGACATAATGAAAGCACCAACAACACTAACAGCATTTGGAACCTCCAATTGAAGGCCATAATTGCATAGCTTGAGTAGTAACGCATGTTAGATGCTTAGAAAATGCAGCTTGAGCTCATATGATCATCAACAGCAGCAGAGCTACTGCAAGTTCAACATACACCCCTCAACTAGTGAATATATTATATATATGTGCTAGATCTGAGGGGGGAAAGCAGCAGCAGCAGTATATGGTCAATTCTTGTTGCTGCTTCAAGGCGGCCGCAGAGCAGAGGAGGCGAAGGTGAGGAGGCAAAGCAGCAGAGGAGGAGAAAGCGAGAAGGCGGAGGCGGTTCGGTTATTCGCAGTCGGTGGCATCAGCAGAGGAGGAGAAGGTGGCCGCCGCTGAAGGCATCTGAGGAGAGGGCGAAGGGCCGCAGAGCAGAGAGAGTGGAGGCGGTTCGGTTATCCGCAGCCGGTGGCGCAGTAGAGGAGGCGAAGGGCGCCGTAGGGCCGCAGCAGAGGAGGCGAAGGGCGCCGAGAAGGGCCGCAGCAGCAGAGGAGGCGAAGGTGGCCGCAACATTCGGAAGCGATAAGGTTAGTATTTTTATTTTTTATTTTTTATTTTTTTTGTTTTGTTTTTCGTTAATCTTTAATTTTTAAAAATCTATAATTTTTGCATACCAATTTTCATGTTTTTTGCATTTTTAAAAAAATAAAAATAAAAAAATAAAAAATAAAAAATTAAAAAATTAAAAAAATTTCTATAAATTATGTGTTTTCTTTGGAGTCCACATATTCTGCATTTTTTTAAATTTCTATAATTTTTTGCATAATTAGTGTAATCTGCATAATTAGTATTTTTAGCATAATTCGTATTTTTGTGTAATTATTAAAAAATAAATTAAAAAAATAAACTATGTATTTACACACATATTCATGTTAGTTGCATTTAGTGGTTAGGTAGGGTTTATAAAAAAATTATATGTATATATATATATATATTAAAAAAATTCAAAAAAAAATTCAAAAATTGGACACTGCAACGTGCTAAAAATAACGTATGCATCTACGCTCGGGAACAATACTATGGGGACATAACACTAGTGCACCATCTAGGGTAACCACTCAAGGGAGCGGCACTCAATCGGTTGTTGGCAACTTGGAGAGAATTCTCGAGACATCTTCAGAGTCTCAAACAGAGAGCCTCTCAAGAACCGAGAGTGATATTTCAATGGACGTAAACGAGTCATTTGGCATGAATAGACCATCCATACCCATTGGTATGGCAGATTCTACTAATCCATTTGAAATTCCAGATGGGGAGTTGATTGACAACATGAGACTCCATTTCTTGTATACAAATACGCATGGCGGTGAGATCTACAAAGATCCAATGAGCCGGTTTGTTGTTAAAATTGCAGACATTCATTTTGCATTTGAACTAACACCATGGGTAAACTACCAAGACGATATGTACATGGGTAGAAATGGAGTACACTACGAGGTCACCAAAAATCTTGAACAAGTGGATGCTTTGGGTGTACTTCAACCTAGCGCACAAGCAAAGCAGAAGGAGTTTCCATCGGACCCAAATGTGCCAGGAACATCGCGCAGACCTGGTACGCCCATTTCTTTACTTGAAGAATTGTTTTTCGACAAGAATTGGGAGGATCGAGAAAGAACGGGAAAAGAAAAAGAGACCAAGAAAAACCCATGGGACATAGTAAAAGAAATTTTAATAGTTAAAATCTATCAAGACGACCCAATTAAAGAGGTGTATAGGGCTGTGGTAGAAACCTACTATGCAACCACTAAGCACCCGAGCTTAGAGCTTCCAGTCACGCATACAATAACTGTAGAGCATCTAGAAGGTTTCACTAAGCGTGTTCATGATAGATGGGGGAACGACTTTAGAACCCTTGAATGGCCGTAGGTTAGGGAAATGACATGGAAAGGAAGGCCCCTTTTCACTGAGGTGTCTACCTTAGACACGGCACGTCCAGATGAATCTGCCTTTTGAGGAGAAACACTAGCACCACCATGGGCTAGAACCCCAAGTGTGGCTCGACCAGCACCTTCCATGTGAACAACTGCTAGAGGACCAGTCTTTCCAACGATTGATCCTACGAGGAGACCCGAGCAGAAATTCCACGAGCAAGTGGATATGTACCTCCAAGAGAACCCCATAGACCAAGTGAACTGACATTTCAAGAGCCTAGAGTTAGAGGCCGAGACTCATATAAGAGACATGACGATGAATATTCTAGAAAAGTGAGACCATCTGCGCTGCAAAAGCTTATCAAGAAGTATGACGGATCTGGTGACCCATATGACCATATAGCAGCTTTTAAGCAAGCTATACATGCAGAGCAAGTCACGGATACGCATACGCAAATCGAAGGATTTGGCTTGACACTAGAGAGTAAGTCTTTATCATGGTTTCAGACTTTAGAGCCTGAGGCAAAGCAATTTTTGATGGACTGAAAAAGAGCTAAGTTATAGCTGCGTTTTCAAAAATGGGAATTAAGCACAATGCGGTAGCTCAAATTTATGCTTTTAAGCAAAAAGATCAAGAATCTGTGTGAGATTGCGTAAATAGGCTAAAGCAATACATCAATCGATGCCCTGACGATGAGAAGCCAAACCAAGGAAGATTAATTTCTATCTTCCTAGAAGGCTTACGAAACAAGACGCTTCACGCTCACTTGTATGCAAAGAAGCATGTCATCTTCAATAAGTGTTGCATGGATGCCATGGATTACGATGATAACTTTGACATGACTGGCATGGGAAACCAAGATAGTCATCCAGACGATAAACGTAGCTCTGGGAAGGCTCTGACTCTAGTGTGCCATTAGTTAATCCAGATCAGATTGCCGAGATAGTACTGAAAAAGATGGGGCAATACTACAGACCTTCCTACCGACCCCAACCATCATACATGCATACTGTACCTACAGGCCCCTACGTCTGTGGAGGATGTGGAGGTAGCCATAAAACCGAGCAATGCCCAACCTTCTCACCATTGGTTGGCAATCAACCAACAAAGAAGTGGTGCTAGCTTTGTAAATGGAACTACACACATGTGACTTCGGACTGCAATCACATTGTAAGGATACAAAGGGAACAAGCAGCCAACTCTGCACCTAGGCAGTAGGTTGTGAACCATGAGAGAACCTTAGTTGCTCAAGAGCAAGCACGGCCAATGCTAGGAGCTCAACCTCCTCCACCTGGCACAGCTTCCTTTAGATATGTGGAATCTGAGAATCCTGAATTAGGAATGGAGATGGTTAGTTCTCAACCATACTACATCGAAATGGAGCATCCTCTTATCGAACCCTACTTTGAGAACCCAACCGGACCAAGCCTAGTTCATGACTTTAATGGAGACCCAAGCTCTTTTATGCTTATAGGATCTCAGCCAACCAAGACTCAAGGTTATCCAGGACCATATCCTACAAAGAGACTATACCCTACGCAACAAACAGGACCATGCTACGAATGTGGTGGGCCACATTGGGCGAGAGAATGTCCAAACAAGAAATGACCCCTCTTAGCTAACATAGGCACAACATCTACGTTTCCACCTATAGAGAGGTTTTGCCAAGGGTGTACCATTGACCATCTACCAAAGGATTGCTTGTTGAAGCCTGCGGATCTGGCAGCACAAAAAGCTAAAGCACCCCTCAACTATGTTGAAGTGATTCCATCACCCACCACGACATCTGAGGAGGAGAACGAACTAGTGTCGCTAAGAGTAGTGACTAGAGCCCAAGCGCAAAAGAATGTCAAAGAGGTTGTTGAGAAACCCTCTGAGATTAAGGTTCTATCCAAAGATGGAAAAGAGAGAAAGAAATCAACTCGACTTAAACCACGTAGCAAGAGGAGTAAGAGGTCGAAGGAGCAGAAGAGCTCTGATGGAGGAAATTCTATCCCAAAAGAGCTAGAAGGAATGTTGAAAACAAAACAAATAGGAGAGAAAACTCAAAATGAGCAAAAGGGAAAAGCATCTGAGTCTGAGGAAAGCTCAGGAGGATCAATCCTTGTGGACAAGGTGTACGAGCCTTTAGATGCAGTGCTTCAAGTGTATAATAGTAGGATCACAGCTCTGACCAAGCTGCCTAAGAAGCTGCAAGAATATCCCAACCCTCGTGAAGAGACAATCAACTTGGCTATCCATAAGCAGTTGATTAGGGATACTCTGACTCTAATAGATGGCCCACCACCTATGTACGCAAGAGGACGTGCTTCTTTGAAGCCTAACTTAGAGACAATACCAGAAGCCATGCCAAGCATGGAAAAGGGAAGTGAAGTTGTATCTCTACATTTCCCAGAAATGCCTGAAGGAGATGATTTACCTCATACCAATACAGACGAGTCAAAACCATTGACTACCGCAGATTTTGGAGATGAAATTCCTGAAATAGAAGAAGTAGTAGCAAGGGAGATGTGGGAAGCGTGCAAAAACAAGTTGAGGATCTAGCATCTTCTGACAAGTCACCACCGTTTTCTATAGTAGAATTTGCGAATCAAAGGGTTCAAGAACTAGATGCTTTATCTCAACCAGATGATGCTCAGACTGTTGTCTCAGCTCGGAGCAACAAGCTCACATGCAAGACACTTCCCTCATATTTAGGACTGTACGAAGCACATAGCCAAATCATGCGAGTACCATCAATGACATGACAACCTCATCAGGAACGAGACATAGGGAGTTTGCAAGCTTTAATGTCGGCACCAGTTACGTGTACCATTCCACTCGCAGAGTTCTTAAAGCTTAGGGCAAGATTGTGGGGAGAAGTGGCTACACAATTAACTGAGCAAGGATTGTGGAACCAAAACATCCAAGTTAAGGAGTTGTTGAAGGCAAAGGCTTCTGAGCTAATGCTTAAGCAAACAAATCCGGTTCCTATGAACAAAGTTTGCAAGCATTGTGAAGACGACGAAGGAAATACTACGCTTCCTGTTGAGATCAACATGATTGAATCTATAGCTATTCTAGATAGCAGAGTAAGGGTGAGTATAGCAACAAAAATTGTATGGGGAATGTGGAGAAAACCTGCAATTAGATTCGAGGGCGAGACCCGGAGTGGGAAACCCTGCTCCGCGCAAGAAGAAGCTACTTCCACTGCTAGCAATTGGGAACCTCATACTCAAACTATAATAAAGCCATATTTTGATTTCCAAAAATGTTTCTAAAACGTAAATGCATTTTGCAGTTTGAGTTCGATGCCACATACCAAGGTTAGTGACTTGCCTGAGTGCGGGAGTAGAAAATACAATCAGAACATAGAAATGTTCGATAAGATTTATAATGAGCCCTAAAGGAGACAGAGGTCCTGAAGTCGGGGCCCCATGGTTCCACTGTGGGCAGATCGCCTAGGCAGGTGAAAATAGTTAGATCCGCGATAGCTCTGTAACAAGGCCTTGTATTTGTATAATATAGGACCTAGTGCTCCACCTTATGATTATTTTTCATAAGGATGTGGATAGTGTGTCCAGTGACCTGACACATCAAGGATTATCATTGGATCAAAATCACTTGGAAGGAAAAAACTTAAGAGCAACATATCACAACAATATCATTTGAGAAAGATGAATTTTTATATTTGATCTCAAAATACATTATGATTGGATGATATCATTTTTATTTAAGGTCAAAATAAACAAAAAAGACCATGTCATAGACTCAAATTTAAGACCATCTTTATATAACAATGTAAGAGTCAATATAAACAAAACTGACCATAACACTATCTACTCTCCATGGGCTACAGGTCTACGCCTATGCCAACTATAATTCACTAACAACTCCTCGACCGCATGCAATGATCTAGTTGCATTTACAATAATGTAAATGGGCACATCTCTACTCATGTACATTGGTTCATGATTATTCTCACAGTCCATAAAAGTACAATTACTTCTTTCCTTGAATTTGTTGAAGGAGATGAAGATTAGGGTCACTTTGGTGAAAAATGTGGGCAGCTTTGGTAGTGATTTTCGGCCACATTGGGAGCCCCATTGCTCATGGAAAATAGGTGAAATACTTCATAAAACATTGCTAGATACATGAGAGACTCAATGCCCTTTGCTCATGTTGAGATTCCATGGCTAGGGTTTGCAAGAAAGCTCCCAAACAAAAAAACGTTTTTGATTAACAACTGCTAATCAAGATTAGAAATTTTCCCCAATTTTGTCCACTCATTCAAAAAAAAAAGGTCCATGTGCTCAGATTTGAACCACAAACTCTACCTTAGCCATATCCCCTTCCCCCATGAATCAAATGAAGCAGAAATTTCACGAAATGAGAAGAAGAAAAGAAAAATTAAAAATCATGGATCAAAAGCCAGGCTCTGATACCAATGAAAGAAAGTAACAGGGGTGGGTTAGTCCCTCACCAAGGGAGTGGCTCATGAAGGAGTCACCACTTAGCATCTCACGGGAGAAGCTCACCATTGATTCTTGGAATAGATAACATTATCATGAATGACCCATAATCCCATTTACATTGGTCTTTATACTCCACCCAAGAGTTCACACCTACTTACTAGTTGTCCATGGCCTTGGGCCCATAATGCTTTCTTACACATTTGGATGAATCTTATTGGTCCATAGGAACCTTAATTTAAAATTTCAAAAAAAATCTTGACTCCCAGGATAATGCCTCTTGAACAGATTATACTTAATTTCTAATGCACCTTCTGAAAATCTTTTTGAACTTCTATTTCGGGGGAACTTATTTTAATAAGATGAGGTATTTCCAAACTGAATTACCACTCTCTAGAAGATTTTCTCTCTCTAGGCCAAAACTGGTAGAAACAAGATCTTTTATATTTCGGAAGAGGGATTTGATTATAGGGGATGAGTTTGCAATTGGCAGATGGAAATCTAGAGAGTCCCATAGGATTGCTTGAGAATGTTATAGTCAAGTCATGTAAGCATTGAGTACGGACATACCTTTGCTATCGTAGACTTTGGCAAGAACACAAATTACGAAGTGATCCTAGGAAGGCCATTCATGCGCCAATTCAAAATGATTCAAGACTGGGGTTACAATTACTTGTACCTCTCGGACATGAGAATGTAACCACGAGGGTGAATCTGAAAAACCATGCTTATCGAGATGTGACGCACTCTCCTGTGGATGAGTTTGATTCCGCTTCTTCAAAAGCATCGAGAGCAACTATGTCTGAAGGAAGAGCTGATCTATGGATCTGTGGAGCATCTTGTCGAGACTTGCAACCTCAAAATGTTACCTTAGATAGAAGTGTGACGGATGAGGCGTATATCCCTATACCTTTTCTTGAGAACTTGATAGATCCCTTAGAATGGAACCATGTTTTAGCTACCATAGACACTTGTGCATTGCCAAGGCAAAATTTTTTGCAAACGAACTCCAAATTTGTCGGACCTCACATATTTAGATTCTACTCTTCAAAAGCTATCCATTGATATATAACACGATAGGGTTCGGAGAAGGGACAAGATAGATACCTAGAAGATTCCTTTTTGCCTAGGAAAGATTAACGTTACGGACTTGTGTTTGTGAGAGTGACTATCTTAGCATATTGACTCATGCACATTCAGGAGTTGGGGGTGGACATTTCTGTGGTGAAACAACTGCCAAACTTATACTATGGTCAGGACTATGGTGGCCTACGCTTTTTCATGATGCAACAGAGTATGTCAAACGATGTGATCAATGTCAAAGAGCCAAACCTCCTACCAAGTATGAGGACATGCCATTGAGACCAATTATGGGGATTAGAGCTTTTGAAAAATGGGGAATTATTTTCTGGGACCGATTAAACCACCAGCACGCCATACACATGCTGAGTATATCATTGTAGCCACAGATTATCTTACGAAGTGGGTAGAAGCAAAAGCCACAGTAAAAAACGATGCTAGGACCACTGCAAAGTTTTTATACGAACATGTGTTTACACGCTACGGTTTACCTATTGAGATTGTGAGTGACCAAGGTTTGCATTTTATCAATGAAGTCATTACCTTTCTTTTGGAAGACTTTATGGTCATCCATAAGAGGTCAGCGCCTTATCACTCGCAAGCAAATGGTCAAGCTGAGAGTACAAACAAGACTCTTTGCACTGCGCTTACAAAGATTGTTGAGGGACATAGAACACATTGGGAACAAAAACTTCACTCAGTTCTATGGGCTTACCGAATTGCTTACAAAACGTCCATAGGCACGACACCTTTCAATCTAGTTTTTGGATTGGATGCTATCCTTCTGATAGAATTTATTGTACCTACACTTCGAGTTGCAAAACAACTTGAGTGGACGGATCATGAATTCTCTACACGGAACGATGAATTCGAGAGGCTAGATGAAGACAGGCTATTGGCAGTCATTGGGCATGTATGCTAAAAAATGACGCCAAAAGCGTTGGCATGATATGCATGTGAAGAAAGGTCGCTTCAGGAGAGGTTATCTAGTGTTACTTTACACATTGAAGAAACAAAAATGCAATCTAAAAATGCGAGGACTTGGTCCATTTGTGATCAACGAGCTTAGTGCAAGTGGTGTAGTAAGGTTGGAAACCTTAGATGGAGAGCCAATGACTAACTTCATCAATGGTAGCCGCTTGAAGCGCTATGAAGAACCTCTAACAAATGATATGCTGATACGCATACATGCTAGTCAGACACGTAAAAAAGCTCAAGCTTTGTTACAAAGTCAAGCAAAAGAAGAAGCTAAGGCTAGAGTAGCACTAGCACGAGAGCGCCGCAAGGCAGCTATCATGGCCATCCACTTGAATGATGATGAAGACTTTGTAGATCCCTTTCATATTGAAGTAAGGATCCCTACTCAAAGAGCAATCTTTGCAGCATCTGCACTTATAGATTCGGGAGCCGACTGCAATGTTTTGTCTTATGAAGCGTGGACATCATTAGGCCAATCTTTGCTCACCAATGCATCATTGAACTTCCAGAGTTTCTCTGGTGATGAAACCCCAGCCCTAGGCAAGTGCTGTATTAATATGTCCATTCAAGATCAATCTATGCACGTGACTTTTTATGTTGCTAACAAGAGCCAAGCAGTGGTGGATGTTGTTTTAGGCAGATCATGGATTAGAACCACCAGATGCAGTATGGACTGGAACTCACGACAATACACCTTGTTGGTAAATTCTACTCACCTTACAGGATCAAGTGCTTCGGCACTCCCATCTTTTCAAAAGGTGGAGACCATCACTACTGCGATAGAGACAACCTCAAAAGATTCAATGATTTGGGTGAATAATGACAATGACAATACTCAAGGATGGCATGTGCCAACATCTCTCTTATATGCACAAGGCTACGGAAGGGGGGAAGCACTTAGAATTCAAATCTGGTTACCTAAAGCACTTCGCAAGCCAAAACCCAATGCTGCCAAGGAACATCCAAGGAATACAAAGCTAAAGAGGAGGTTCACCAAAACCAACAGTTCCACCTCCAACAAGACCACTCAACAATGGTGGATCCCAAAGAAGGTTCTGCAAGCACAAGGCTACTACGAGGGTGCTACTACCTTGTGGCTACCAAAAAAGAATGCAGAGGACTACTGCAGCAAAACATAATTATGTTCCTGAATCTACTCAAGAACAAAAGCTGTCAATACCACCTCACTTACAGAAACCAAATCAATACTGGAAACCACGCCTTACCAAGCTTGAAAGAGTCCAGGTGGAAACACAAGCTGACGCGTCAATCGGATATCATCCGAAGGTCTCGAACAAGAAGGGATACTCCAAACTGACATGGGAAGAAAAAGGCAAGTGGGTACTGTCAGGCGTTTTTCTGAAAGTTGTTTTGGGCTTATGTCAATATGGATGCATGGCATGTGTGAAGAGTTTTGCTTTGGAATGCATTGGCAGGTGTACAGGGTGGATGGTTTGGCTGTAGGCTTATTGTAGGCCTATCCGGAGTGTGATTTGCTGAGGTGATATCAGTTGCTCGTCGGCCGCTTTGGTTGTGTATGCATCCCAAGTACAATGGGCACTGGGGAAGATTGCATTTGAAAGAGTGTGTGGAAGCATGGGAGCATTGAAGGGGCAAGGTTGCCTTGAATCTTGAACATGGTGGGAAAAGGAGGGTGATTGTGGCCATCTTCTAGGTCTTAGGAAAAATAAAAAAATAATAATCAACGTGGCCAACAAAGCAATAGCCACATGGAAGTTTACATTGCTGCCAGCATGAAAGAAGAGCCGCCTAGAAGGTTGGCGTGGAAGTGGGTAGACGTAGTGAAAAAGTTGCCGCCTAGTGCAGAGCAGCTCGGGTGTAGCCGCAGGCACACACAGAGGGGAGGCCGCCTTTGAAGTGGTAACGTAGCTGTGCAGGCGCAAGGGGTCCGCTAGAGGAGCTGAAGCAAGAGACGCTGTGTGGTGGCCACCTCAGGAGAGGGAGCATCTTTGCTGTGGCTGTGGAAGCACTGGCACGGGTGCTGAAGTCAGGCGAAGACAGGTGGAAGGTGACGGGCTACTGAGAGAAGCCACCTTGGTGAAGGGCGCCGACTGACTGGCGACAGTGGAGGGGACGCGTAAGAAGAGAAGCATAGGCTGGTGCCGATAGCAAGGGAAGCTGCAGTGGCTAGCAACATGGATGAAGCTGGGCTGCTGGCGAGCATAGAGGGATTGGAGAGCTGCTGGGGAGTCGCCAAAGAGAGGGCGGGTGCCGAGTGAAGCAGAGAAGAGGCGACACGGTAGCTCGATGCTGACCAGAGAAAGTGTTTTGGGTGTTGTGTGTTGGTGACACATGGTGCCAACATGAAGGATTGTCTGAAGAGAGAGAGGTGTTGGCGGTGGGGCTGACGCAACCGAAGGCAAGAGAGGTAACCGTTTCAGAGAGCGCTGGCCACACACACAGAAGTGATGGGCTGCAGAGAGAGTTGAGGGTTGCTGGTGGGGCGCCCTCTGAAGAGAGAGAATGGCCGGGTTCTTTATGGTGTGGTTGGCGCAGCCACGGACGCTACTGGTGGCTAGTCATTTCGTGTATGGTTGCCGTCAGGAGAGAGAGTGCAGTGCACAGAAGTGTTGATGGGTCGTGTGGTTGAAGAGGCTTGGTCCTCAGACGCAAGGTTGTAATTCTAGAGGCAGTGAGGCTGCGGTCGAATTCCCTTGGCAGTAAATCCAGGCCTGAGTGTTTGTAAGATTGTGTGAGTAAGGCTTCTGTGTCGGGAGAAGCTTGTATGATGTGTTGATTGGGAATATATTGCTGGGTGTTTGCTTTGTCTATGGTGCCCCTATTTTGTGCTGTCTTTCTGGTGTGGGTGGTGTGGTGAATTGTGAGAAGTGTTCCAGCCGGTGTGACTGGTGGTGTCCCCGTTGGTGTTGGTGTTTTCCAAGGTTAAATGAGCTGCTTCTTTCTAAGTCCTTTCAGTAACCTAGAAGCTTTTACTAATTGCAGATCTGCGGATCCGAAAATTCCAGTTCCTTGAACTTTGTTCCCGTGAAGGTCACGGAAGGTAATGGTTCCATTGTGACAGTGAATGTCAGCTTGATTTTTGTGAAGCCAATCCATTCCAAGGATTCTGTCGAGAACTCCCAAAGGTAAGACTTTGAACTGGCAGTCAGTTACATTCCCATCTAGATTAAACTGAATACAATCTGTCTCATGGTGGTGAGTGAAAAGAATCTTTCCACTCGCCAATTCAACTTGCATAGGTTTCCCTGATTTCTGTTCTAAGATTAGCTTACGCAAGCATCCTGGGGAAATAAATGAATGAGTACTGCCTGAATCAATCAAAAGCTTGAATGGCTTACCCTTAGCTAGAGTATGGATGACAGAGAATTGACGAATTGGCCCTTGGTTTTCAATCGCGGCATAAATCTGACCTCTTTCCTCTTCCACTACTTCTGCTATCGTAACTGCTCTGGCTGCGCCAATTCAACTTGCATAGGTTTCCCTGATTTCTATTCTAAGACTAGCTTACGCAAGCATCCTGGGGAAATAAATGAATGAGTACTGCCTGAATCAATCAAAAGCTTGAATGGCTTACCCTTAGCTGGAGTATGGATGACAGAGAATTGACGAATTGGCCCTTGGTCTTCAATCGCGGCATAAATCTGACCTCTTTCCTCTTCCACTACTTCTGCTATCGTAACTGCTCTGGCTGCGGCGGCGGCAGATTGGGGTGGAACTCTTTCTCTTTGGTTACCCCAGTTCTAGGAGGGAGTTCTGAGACTACTCTGAACAGAGGCAGATGGTTGAGTTGGAGTCCTCCTGGGATTGCCCTGATTTTGGTGAGACGGACCCTGATTTGACTGATATGAAGGGGTTGGTCTCTGCACTCTGGATCGTTGACTTCCCTGTCCTCTTGACATGGCAGGAGTCGGGCAATCTTTAAGCTGGTGACCGAAACCCTGACACCCAAAACACCTATTCTCACTTCTGAGCTCATCCCTCTAAATCCTTGAAAAAGGTAGGGCTCCTCAGAAAGTGTTCTGAGGCATTAGGACCTCAATGGAGTCTTCTTGGGCCCTTTTATTTGGCAGTTTAAGGGAGTCAATCCTTTTCTCTTAAGAAGAAACGTTTTCTAATTTGAAGCTTCAAAACGGCTACTTTATTCCAATTTGAATTTTGGGAGGAAAATGGAATTTAAAATCTAGCGGATAAAACCATATCATGTAACATATCTATGGAAAGCTCTTGATGCGTAGATCACGGATCTGTAATCTCCGCTCAAATCGGAGCTTGTATGTAGAAGTTATGGAGGTCCGAAAATTGTAAAATTGCCCCCCCCCCTTTTGGGGAGAAAAGTGCACCCTTTGACCACTCTTACACCTCTCTTAATCACCCATGGTTTTTGCTTACGTGGCGGGCTCCTATTTGTCAAAAAGTTAAACGTTTCCATAACCTCATGGAAAATTAAAGGGCCCAAAAAGACTCCATTAAGTTCCTAATGGAAGGGTCTTCCTTCACTTCTGAATCTCCCAGCATCTTGATTCTAATTAGGACCTTGCTGTCTCTTTGGGGGTGGAAAGTTTGAAGCACTTCCCGGGGTTTGGAGCCTTTTAAAGTTTGAGGGTGCAGGCTTCGGTGGGATCTTAACAACAAATGCCTTGGCAAAGTCCTTTGCTATTCTGATAACTTCTACCATTGAGACTGGTTTGGCATTTTTCACTAAAGTGTCCAATGGCTCGTTCATCCCTTGAATGAATCTGGCCCCATCAGCTGCTCTTCATCCAAAAGTGGAGAATATTTGAGGAGAAGGACAAATGCCTGATAGTATTCTTCAATCGTCTGGCTATCTTTCTTCAGTTCCAAGAACTCATTCATTTTGGTTTCCAGGAAGCCCGGAGGACAGAACCTCTTCCTGAGGTAAGCTTTAAGATCTAACCTAGTCTGGGTATTTCGGTCGAGATGGTTTGTCTCGCAATAGTTCCTCCAAGCGACCCTAGCCGTTTCCACAATTTTCAAATTTTTCCACTACTTCTCCTAACTGTTCCCCTTCACCCTATAAGGGACCAGGTTGGGATCGGTGCAACGCTTTACGAACGTCCGAATCTAACTCTTCATCGGTAAGAGGATCCGGCTGCCTAGCATGGGCCGCGCGCCTCATGAATCTGACAAAACGATATTTTTGTCAACTTAACTTTGTCATCAGATTTATGACTATTTAATTTTTGAGATTTATTTCTTAAACAAATAAATATTCCATGATAATTCTTGAAAACAAGATTCACTCTGATAATTTTATTAACCAATATTCACAACCACGAAAACAATTTGGAATCTTTTGCAAAACATCATTTATTATCAAAAGTTTTTTATATATACATAGAGCGTCTTGGCTCCAAAAGTCACTGCCTCAATTGCGTACGCATAAAAAGGCGAACTACGATGGAGACATGCTATGATATACACGATTCATCACTGATAATGGTGTTGTAATTCTTCTCCTAGGAATAAAGCGACTAAGAAGTCTAAAAATATGGCAAGAAATTTTAAAATTTCGGGGTGAATAATTATAGTTGTACATAATGAATAACTCCTAGCCTTAATAAGATCATGGCTAGCGAGATATTCTAAATGAGTCTCTAACGTTGATTGGTATTGACACGAATACTTTGCCTTCCAAAGAACCACATATACTGACATCGCTCTACTGGATCAGGAAAGTATTGACATGAATACTTTGCCTTCCAAAGAACCACATATATTGACACAAATACTTTGCCTTCCAAAGAACCACATATACTGACGTCGCTCTACTGGATCAGGAAAGTATAGATCCTCAAAGTGACGAGCGAGTCTCACTCTGCTTTCACGGGTTGTAGTAGAGTTGATGAGATTTTCGAAGGTAAAGGCGATCATATCCTGACTCTAGGAGAGTCTAGGAATGCTAGACAGATTTGGGGTATCCATCTAAAAATCCAATTCAATTTATGAGTTTTCAATTTATGAAGTTTATTTCAACATAATCTTAACAAGTGAACATTATTTCCTAGATTTACTTTAAAATTTTAGGCAATTTCTGCTGCAGTTTTGTAAGCTTACAACAACTCTTTGATACCACCTTTGAGACTCCACTGCCCCCTCCACGCACCGGATTCCCGGTTGCTAGCAGTGGAAGTAGCTTCCTCTTGCATGGGGCAGGGTTTCCTACTCGCGGCCTCACCTCGAATGTCTGGACACGAGACTAATCTGGTGGTCATTCCGAAACCGAAAGTGAGAAAATTTTCCTTACCCAAAAAATGAGGACGATTCCACCTTTTTGATTTTCTTAAAGAATTTTCTAAGTTCAAGAGATTAAACTATCCTTCACCTGATTAAACCAAATAGAAGAAAAATGATCACTAACTTAATTTGAAGAAATCAACGCTTTACGCTTTTTCCTAACCCAAATAAGGCACAGCCTTTGATCTAATCAAGTGAGGAAATCAATGCTTTTTTCCAAACCAAAATCAGACACAGCCATTGATCTACTCATTTGAGAAATTCTTCAGGGTTTTATTTAACTACTCAAATTCCAAGCGTATTCCTATTATTTCAATTTAATTATTAAAACTCCACTGATTCTAGCCTAACCCCATCCACCCATGGGTTAGCTACCACCCAACTACTAGAATCGGTAGAACCAGACTGTTAGGGGCAAGGCAAAGAAGGCATTTTGGAAGGCACAATGGACGACAAGTGTGAAAGCCGGATTGAGATCCGAAGAGTTGTGGCCTTTTAGCCTTTTGGCGATCTATGTATTTGGCGGATTAGTTATCATGCAGCGTGTTCTGTAGGAAGCGCAAGATTCAGTATTTTGTCATGTTTTTTGGCAGTTTGTAGTAGATGAAGTTTCAGTTTCTGTTTTGTTTTTCCTTCATGATGATGTAGCCTTGTTTTGGATTGATGAAGAAGCAGAATTTTCGGTGTCTTTGCAATTCATGTTTTGTCACATTCATTGTCTTTGTTCATGAAGAATGTTAGTGATGATTCTCTTCTCTTTGGCACGCGAGTAAACACTGGCGATCACGGTGATAGTGGTGTGATACCATGGTCGAATTCATCATCTTCTGTGCATGGGTGACGTTTCGTATCTCCAACAGAATTCAGCGTGAAATCAGATAGTCAGACCTGGAGAGGTCACAGCAACCCACTCGCATTTACAATTTGAGGTCAAATTCATCAAGATATGGAGAGGAATATTGGAATGTTTGGGCTCAAGGTGCAGCAAGTGATGACACAGAAGGGGCAGACCAGAATGCATATGTAGAAGACTTGGAAGATGTGGAAGAATATGATGGTTCAGACGGAGAAGATCGTCGAATTAGGCAGTTTATTGGAGGAGCATTTATCCATGGAGCTTTGCGGTCAAGAAGAAGACTGCAATTTGATCCTTTAGGAGCACCAAGACAGTTGCGGGTGCGCATTCCATTGGCATTCTCAACACCATCTTCGGTGACACCACAAGTGTCATCAAATTCGTCATCTTCAGTTTCAACACCAGCAAGTCCAGCGTCTCCGAGAATGGCGGCAGCTCAGGCAAGGCAAGACCTCCGAGTCAGATTCAAGACCTTTTCAGGAACGTCTAAAGAAGACCCTGATTGCCATATAGCTCAATTTGAGAGGAAATGGCAGGCCAGTCAATTTGACGGAGTGTACGATGCCCAGACCAAGAGAATGCAATTTGAAGCCACCTTGGAAGGCAAGGCTATGCAGTGGTTGAATAATTATGGAGCAGCACATTTTGCTGACTACAATGCATTGAAAGTGGCATTTCTGAATAGATTCCGGAAGGAGAAGACTCCTTTTGAGGTACTCACAAAGCTGAAAGAAATTCAGCAAAAGAAGATGTTTGTCGAGGATTATGCCCAAAAATTCAACAGGTATCTGAATCGGTTAACTGCTCAAGAAAGACCGACAGATGAAATGCTGGCTGGATATTTCATGAATGGATTGAGGAAAGAATTGCGACATGCAGTTGCAGGAGTAGATATTGCAGGAGGAATGGATGACTTAATTGAAACAGCTACAAGGGCTGAGAAAAGGTTTGGAATGGCTTCTTTGAGAAAGTCTTCTAGGAGAGATACAAAGAAGAAGTCTAGGAGAAGCAAGAGGTCAAAAAGTGATGACAGTGATGATGACTCTGGTGATGATTCAGAGGAGTCAGAAACAGATGAATCTGAGGATGAGGAAAACTCTGAAAATGACAGTGATCAAGAATCAGACAGTGAGTCAAAGAAAAAGTACCGCAAGAAGAAGCGGAAGGAGGAAGAAAAGAAATCCAAATCGGATGAAAAGGAGGCTGAAACCAAAATGGAGAAGTTGTTGGCTAAGAAATTGAAGGAATTAGGAGTCACAAAGGAAGTCAACAAGAAGAAAGATCAGTGTGAAATTTGTGAGAAATTCCACAAGACAAAGGATTGCTGGTATAACCCGAATTACAGGGGACCGGTTCCACCAAGAGTCCAACAAGTCATGGCAGAAGCTAGTGGAGTTGTTCCTGAGCAGCAAAGTCCTCAGCAAAATGTAGGTTGGTCAAATCCCATGAATAATTGGCGACCTCAGGGAAGGCAGTTTCGTCCTCGGTTTAATCCAAATTTTCGTCCTCGATGGCAGGGTGGTAGACCACCTTGGGGACCAAATTGGCAGCAGACACAGTCACAACCAAATTGGCAACAAGGTTGGCAAAATAATCAACAGGGATGGCAGCAACAACAGCCGAATTGGCAGCAACCTACACAAAGCTGGAATCAGCAGAGTTGGAATTCACCACCGTGGATGCAGCAAAATGCAGCACAACAGTTACCTCAGTTGACAGCACCAGTGACAACTCAGCCAAGCACTGAGAATGTGCCAACAACAAATGTAGTGAACATTGTGATGGCTGAAGAAACATTAAAAGGAGTGGAAGTACTGGAATGCATGCCGGAATGCGATTGTTCGGATTGCAACAAATTAAAGGTAGATGCAATGGCTGTCACCAGATCAAAAGCACGATTGAAAGCTCCCATAGATTGGGAAGAGCAGAAGGATGTGCGGAATGAAGTAAGCAAAGCAGTTTTGAAAGAGCAGAAGAAGCTTACCCATAAGGAAGCAGAAGAGGAAGACTCTGATAAAGTTCTTGAGAATGGCAAGTCAGAGGATTTGTTTGAGCGTCTTATGATGACACCAATGCATTTCACACTGGATCAGCTACTTTCTTTGGTTCCGATTTTCAGAGACAAATTTTACTCAGCAACAAAGGGTTTGTCAAGCAAGCCAGGCATAAAGACATTGGAGGATAGTGTGGATGCATATCAAGTGGATCCGGAAGATGTTGACTTCACAATTCCGACTGTCAAAGTTCATTGGAATGAACAGGTATATCAGGATGTACTGCTTGATGGCGGTTCAGGAGTCAATATATTGGCAGAGTCAGAATTCCTCAAAATGAAACATGTTAAGTTGGAACCAGCACCGTTTCAGGTTAGGATGGCAGATCAGAGACGTGTGCAGCCAATCGGAATGTTGAGGAAGCAAGTAATTAGAGTGCAAGACTTGAGTTTTCAAGTAAATTTTGTTGTCATCAGAATGAAGGAAGAAGACAGTTCTTATGTCATGCTATTAGGCAGACCTTGGTTCAAGACAGCTAGGCTGAAACAAGATTGGGAGAAGAATGAGATTGTGATCAAGAAGGGAGGAAAAGTGGCAAAAGTGCCAATGATTTCTAAAGTGACAGTTCCAAACTCCATAAGACCAATGTTGGTTCAGACTCTCAATTTGGCATCAGAGGTGGAAGATGAAGAGGAGACTGAATTCTTTGATGCCAATCCAACAGTCATTCCAATTTTTGAGGTTGATGTGGTAGATATTGTCAGCAGATATGTTGATCGGAATGCAAAGCAGAAGGCTCATTTGGATACTGGACAGCAAAGTTCAGAAGTGTTTAAAAAATCAGAGGAGGATGTTCAAGAAGAAGATTTGACACCACAAGAGGCAATAGATAGAGCTGAATCTTTGTATGATAAGTTAGAAAGCAGCATATCAAGGGTCCAGGAGGATGACCTGCAAGAATTGAATCTAGGCACAAAGGAGCGGCCTAGGATGGTCAGAGTGAGTGTCAATTTAGATGACAAGTTCAAGGAGGAACTGAATGCATTACTCATTGAATTCATAGATTGTTTTGCATGGGACTACTCAGATTTGAAGGGAATGGATCCAAATGTGTACAAACATCAGATCAATTTGAAAGAAGATGCAAAACTAGTAATTCAGCAGAGATACAGAATGAATCCAAATTATGCACAGCAAGTCAAGGCTGAATTGGATAAATTGTTGGCAGTAGGATTCATTATACCAGTTGATCAGGCAGAATGGTTGTCACCAATAGTAGTCGTACCTAAGAAGTCAGGTAAGATCAGGGTATGTGTCGACTACAGGAAGCTGAATGCAGCGACAATTGCAGATCCTTTTCCATTACCTTTCATGGATTTAGTATTGGATGATGTAGCTGGGCATGAGATGTACAGTTTCTTGGATGGTTTTTCCGGCTATAATCAGATAAGTGTCGCACAGAAGGACATAATGAAGACAGCATTCATTACAGAATGGGGAGCTTATGCTTACACAGTGATGAGCTTTGGACTAAGAAATGGTCCACCATCATTTTCCAAAGCAGCAAACAAAACTTTTGAGCCTCATTTGACGACATTCATGCGGATTTTCATGGATGACTTCTCGGTGTTTGGTCAGAAGGATAAGCACCTGGAATATTTGAGGAAATGTTTAGAGAGATGCAGAATGTTCAGGATGGCACTTAATCCATACAAATGTGCAATTGCAGTTCAAAGAGGCAAACTATTGGGACATATTATTTCAAAGGAAGGCATGTCGATTGACAGGGATAAAGTCAGTGCCATTCAGAAGGCTGCAGCTCCGACTGACGTGAAAGGAGTCTTGAGAGTTGTTGGCCAGGTTAAATGGCACAGCCGATACTTGAGATATTTGGCGGATGTGACAGCGCCTTTGACACATTTGACAAAAAAGGATGTGGAATTCACGTGGGGAGCAGCACAGCAGAAGTCATTTCAGTTGCTGAAGAAAATGCTGGTGGTAGCACCAATATTGCAACCGCCGGATTGGGAATTGTCATTCCATGTTTTTGTGGATGCTTCTGATAGTGCAGTAGGAGCTGTTTTAATGCAGGAAAAAGTTAAGGGATGGTACCGACCAGTGTACTATGCAAGTCGGATGTTGAAGCCAGCAGAAAAGAACTACACAGTGACAGAGCGAGAGGCATTGGGAATGATATTTGCTTTGGATAAGCTAAGGCATTATTTGCTGGGCAATAAAGTGATTTTTCATGTGGATCACCAAGCCTTAGTCTTTTTGGAGAAGAAGCCAAAGCTGGAAGGCAGATTGGCCAGATGGATGTTGTTGCTTCAGGAGTTTGACTACATTATAATTCATACTCCAGGAAATCAGCATGTAGTAGCGGATTATTTGAGTCGGTTAGAACACTGGGAGGAATCACCAGGAGTGTCAGATGATTTGCCAGATGCAGAGTTATTTCAGGTTGTTGGAGAAGTTTATGACAACTGGTATGACCAAATGGTGCAATTTTTGACAGATGGAATTTTGCCATCAGTGATGTCAACAGACCAGAAGAAAAAGTTTGCTTTGAGAAGCAGACCATTCTTAATTATTGCTGGATCACTGTACAGAAGAGGAGCAGATCAGATTATAAGGCGGTGTGTTCCAGATGAGGAGCAACAGTTAGTCTTACAAGAAGCACATTTGGGTGCAGCAGGAGGTCATTTCTCGGGTGAAATTACAGGCAGAAAGGTCATGCAAGCAGGATTATGGTGGCCATTTTTGCTCAGGGATGCATATAAGTATGCACAATCATGCATTCAATGCCAGAGAATGGGTCAACCTACACAGTCAGATAGAATGCAAGATCATCCAGTTTTGCCTTTGGAGCCTTTTCAGAAATGGGGACTAGATTTTGTTGGTCCAATTAAGCCTAAAGGAAGAAGGACAGGAGCCAGATACATATTGGTGGCGACAGTGTTGAACTACAGATAGAATAACTAATAGTTACCTAATAGTTGCTTAGTCGGATATATGTATCTTTGCTCAGTCGGAATTCTACTCAGTCGGAATTCTACTCAGTCGGATTTCTACTCAGTCGGAGTTTGTTATGATTTGGTTAGTCGGATATTATCTGTTAGTGTCTTGTGACATTCTAGTTACAACTGTCTAAAACTGTCTGAAGTCGCCTATTTATAGGGGCTTTGTAGTCGTCTTTTACAAGTAGTAAGAGAAGAAGGAGAAAGCAATGTATGAATCATCTTGATCAATCAATCATGGTACTTCAGTTCTGTTCTGTTATTCTCTATTTTCTTTAGCAAATCTTTGTTCAATCTGTGTTCTCTATGCTCTGTGGTGTTCAGTCTGATGTGGGAATTGAAGTTAGTGTTGCTTAATGGGGTTGTCTTTGCTGTGTCAGTAGTAGTTAATTGTGTTGTGTTTGAGGACCCCAAACACATTGGCGATCCTGCTGGTCCCGTTCTGTTACGAGAAGGGAAATGAATGTCAGAGGGGGACAAAAGAGTAGGAAGGGTTTACTATACCAGGGCTCAGGCCCGAAGTGGTAACCCTGACCCGTTTCATTATGCTGACGAGGGTGAAGATGATCAGGAACACCAAATCCCTGAAGAAATTGTTGTAGGCCAAGGGGGGGAAAGTTCAGTTGCACCAGAAAGGAGGCTCGTGGGGGGACTTCTAGGCGCCCTAATCCTGACAGGAAGGTCTGCAGGAGTTAGAAGGAGTCTTCAGTTCAACCCATTAAGGGGGGCTACCAGGCAAAGACCTAGGAAACCACCTCAGCCATATCCGATGGCTCAACAACTACCCAACCCTAGGGTGAAAGCAGCTAAATTCAGTGGAGGATCTAAGGAGGATGCTGATTGTCATGTAGCTCAGTTTGAGACAAAATGGGAAGCAAATGGGTATACTGTGTTGTACAATGATGCAGTTAAATTGCAGCAATTTGCAGCAACTCTAGAAGGGAAGGCCATGAGTTGGTTTAGCCAATATGGGATACCACACTTCCCAACATATGATGATCTTAGGACAGCCTTTTTACAGAGATTTAGGAAGGAAAAGACTCCAACAGACATTTTAAGAAAACTCCGAGACATCAGACAAAAGAAGATGCTTGTAGAGGACTATGCTCAGAAATTCAGAATTCTGGTTGAAAGGTTACAGGGAAATGAGAGACCCACCAATGAAATGCTGGCCGGTTATTTTCTGAAAGGCTTGAGAAGTGGGCTGAAAAATGCAGTGGCTAGCATTGATATTGCAGGTGGAATTAATGATTTGGTAATTGCAGCAGCTCGAGTAGAGAAAAGACTTGGAAGCTGCAAGGGCAAACACACCAGAAAGAATGATTCGGATTCCGATGACCAGCCAGAGTCAGCATCAGATTCTGAGCAGGAGGATTCAGAAGTAGGATCCGACAGTGAGGAAGAAGAGGTGAAGACAAAGAAAAAGCACAAGACCAAAGCAAAGCAATCCAAAGAGGAGGATTTGGTAAGTAAATTGAGAAAGATAGGTTATTCTGTTGCAGCACCAAAAGAAAAGAAGTTCTGTGAAATTTGTGACAAGGATGGGCATACGACAGCTTTCTGTTGGTATAATCCCAAGAACAGGGGTCAGCCTACACCTTATGTAGGTAGAGGCAGAGGTGAGGTTGCAGCAAACCAGGCCGCTCCAACTAGGGGCCGAGGAGTATTTCAGAGAGCAAGATCTGATAGACCACCATGGAGGGAACAGGAAAATAATGAAGGAAGACAGGCAAGAGTCATGCCTTGTGTTTATTGTTCAGCACCAGATCATTGGATAGGGCCAAATTGTGCCTTATGGGTGAAACATAGAGAAGAAAGAGGTGTCCCAGTGCTTAGGAACAATCAAAATAACCAGCAGGGGCAGCAGCAACAACAGAATCAACCAGCAGCTCAAGCAAATGTAATCATGATTCAATTAGAGGATGAACAGGTACAGGTAGAGCAAGGTCCAAACATACAGGAGCAGCAAAGTAAAGAGCATATTGAGGATATTGAGGTATTGGCTGTTACCAGGTCTAAACAAAAGGGACCAATTGATTGGAAGGAACAAAAAGGCATCAGGGACCAGGTCCAAAGAAGAATTTTGAAACATCAGGACAAGCAAGAAGAATCGGAGTTGGAGGATGAAGAAGAGTTAGTTCTGCATCAGTCAGAAAGCAATGTAAAGATGAAGGATGAAAGGGACAAAGATTGGTTTGAGGTACTCATAAATTCTCCCTTGCAATTGTCATTAGATCAGTTGTTAGCTTTGGTTCCAGCATTTAAGGAAAGATTGCTTAAAAGACTTCAGGATCAGCAGTCAGGCGATAATCCGACTTTGGTTCCAGCAGTTAATACCATTGATCCAGCAGATGTTGACTTTGTGGTTCCTGTCATTAAGGTTGAGTACCAGGGCAGGGTGTTTGATGAAGTTCTTTTGGATGGAGGATCAGGGGTTAACATTCTCCCTGAAACTGTATATAAAGAAATGGGTGCAGCAAGTTTAGCCCCAGCACCATTTCAGGTGAAAATGGCAGATCAAACCAGGGTGCAACCATTGGGAATTTTGAAGCAGCAGGAAATTGAAGTTGCAGGTATGGGATTCTTGGTAAATTTTGTGGTAATCAGAATGTCAGAATCACTATCACCTTATGAAATGTTACTGGGTAGGCCTTGGTTTAGAATGGCTAAAGTTAAACAGGATTGGGGATTGAATGTGGTGGTTCTGACCAAGGGGAAAAAGAAGATTACTGTAACCATGCAGGGTAAGAGAAATATGTCTCTTAAAGAAAAGCCATTGTTTGCACAGACCATTAATCTTGCTGAAGAAATAGAAGATGATGAGGAGGAACAGTTTTTAATGGCTAATCCAACAGTGGTGCCACTATTTGATGTTGATGTAGAAAGAATATTGCAGCTTGTGGCAGATCAGAATCAGGACGAGTCTGAGTTCTTGCCAGGTCAAGAGATTGAAGGGACAGTGTTAAGACAGTTGATGGAACAGCAAACAGAGATTGCTACCAAGGAACAGATGGAACAAGAGCAAAAGGAGGCAGGAGAGATGGCTGTAAGGATTTATGACCAGAAGTATGGCACGTCCAGTCGGGTTAAAGAAGATGATCTTAAGGAATTGAATTTGGGTACAGATGCAGAACCAAGGATGGTGAAAGTAAGTGTGCAGGTGGAAGGACAATTTTTGGAGGATCTTTTGCAGTTGTTACAGGACTATATAGATGTCTTTGCTTGGGAGTATTCTCAGGTTAAGGGTATAGATCCTGCATTACATCAGCATCGGATTAATTTACGAACAGATGCAGTTCCAGTGGTGCAGCAAAGGTATCGGATGAATCCGAATTTTGCATTGCAGGTGAAGGAAGAAATAGATAAGTTGTTGGCAGTAGGGTTCATTAAACCTGTGAGCCAGGTGACATGGTTATCTCCAATAATTGTGGTACCTAAGAAAAATGGGAAGCTGAGGGTATGTGTTGATTACAGGAAACTCAATGCAGCAACCATAACAGATCCTTTTCCAATGCCATTTTGTGATGCAGTGTTAGATGCTGTAGCAGGTCATGAAATGTATAGCTTTCTGGATGGTTTTTCAGGTTACAATCAGATTAGTGTTGCTGAGGAGGATCAGCATAAGACTGCTTTCATTACTGAGTTTGGTGCATATGATTTTACTGTCATGAGTTTTGGTTTGAAAAATGGACCACCATCCTTCAATTATGTGGCACATAAGGTTTTTGAGCCACACTTACAAGACTTCATGAGAGTATTTGTTGATGATTTCTCTGTTTTTGGTAAGAAGGACTTACATCTGCTGCATCTGAAGTTGTGTTTGGAGAGGTGTAGGCAGTTCAGACTGGTCTTGAACCCTTTCAAGAGTGTAATTGCTGTAAAGAGTGGGATTTTGTTGGGCCATGTGATCTCACAGGAAGGTATGGCAATTGATGTGAAGAAGGTTGAGGCTATTCAAACAGCAAAGTCTCCTACTAATGTAAAGGAAGTAATGAGGTTTGTGGGTCAGATCAAATGGCATGCCAGGTACCTCCGATATTTAGCCAATATTTGTGCACCATTGACACATTTAACTAAGAAGGATGTACCTTTTGTGTGGGCTGAGCCTCAAGAGAAGGCATTTCAATTGTTGAAGAAGATGGTAGCTGTTGCACCAGTTTTGCAGCCACCAGATTGGACTCTACCTTTCCATATTTTTGTTGATGCCTCAGATGTAGCATTAGGGGCAATTCTGATGCAGGAGAGGGTGAAAGGATGGTACAGGCCAGTATTTTATGCCAGTCGGATATTATCATCTACAGAAAGGAATTATGCTGTGACTGAAAGAGAAGCTTTGGGGATGGTATATTCCTTGAATAAGTTCAGGCATTATTTGTTGGGGAACAGGGTAGTATTTCATGTGGATCACCAAGCCCTGCTATATCTGATTAAGAAGCCCTTGTTGACAGGCAGATTAGCCAGGTGGATGCTTTTGTTACAGGAATTTGACTTTGTGATTGTCCATACTCCAGGAAAAGAGCATGCTATTGCTGATTACTTTAGCAGGTTGGAAACTGGAGAAGCACAAAGTGGGGTGGATGATGATTTACCAGATGCCCCATTGTTTGAAGTTCAGGCTGCTGAGTCGGATTCCTGGTATGATCAGTTTTTGACATTTTTAACTGAGGGATTTATGCCAGTAAAATTTACTCCAGATCAGAGAAGGAAGTTTGCTTTGAAGAGTAGACCATTCTTAGTGATTGCTGGAGCATTGTACAGAAAGGGAATTGACCAGGTGATAAGAAGATGTGTACCTGAGTATGAGCAGAAGGCAGTACTTCAGGAAGCACATTCAGGAACAGCAGGAGGACATTTCTCAGGGGATATTACAGGAAAGAAAATATTGCAGGCTGGTTTGTGGTGGCCTACAGTTTTGAAAGATGCCCATGACTATGCCAAGAGCTGTGTGATTTGTCAAAAGCTTGGACAGCCAGATAATTCAGATAGGATATCAGATCATCCTATTTTGCCTTTGGAACCATTTCAGAAGTGGGGAATTGATTTTGTGGGACCTGTCAAGCCAACAACTCCAAGAGGTAACAGGTATATCCTTGTTGCTACTGATTATTGTACAAAATGGGCTGAGGCTGTAGCTCTGAAGGATAACAAGGCTGCAAGTGTGGCCAAGTTCTTGTATCACAACATCATGACCAGGTTTGGGTGTCCTATAGAATTGGTCAGTGATAGGGGAACTCACTTTCTGAATGATGTAATTTCTGAACTAACAAGAACTCATATGATTATGCACAAAAAGTCTACAGCTTATCATCCCCAGGCCAATGGACAAGCTGAGAGTACCAACAAGACATTGGTCAGGATCCTCAAGAAGATTGTGCAGGATAACCAGAAAGATTGGGACTTGAAGCTGGACTCTGCTTTGTGGTCTTATAGAACAGCTTTTAAAGTTACAACAGGGATGACACCATTCAGGTTGGTGTATGGATTAGAAGCAGTTGTGCCTATGGAATTTGTGGTACCAAGTTTAAGAGTAACTGCTGAGAAAATGTCTCCAAGTTTGTCAGTGAAGTACAGGAGTAGGTATTTGATGCAGTTGGAAGAGGACAGATTAGTTAGTTCTTACATTACTGAGGTGATTCAAAGAAGAAGACAGGCTTGGGTGAGTATGAATGTCAAATTTAAGGTGTTTCAGGTTGGTGATTGGGTGATGGTGTACAATTCTAGGTTGGGACCTCATCCTGGTAAGCTCACACTGAGATACAAAGGGCCTTATCAAATTGTTGAAGATCTGGGACAAGGAACCTTTATTGTGGCTGATGTTTTTGGAACTAGGGTTGAGAAACCAATTAATGGCTTCAGGTTGAAAAAGTTTCAAGGAACACCACCACATTTGGATTGGGCAAGTTCAGCATTGATACAGGTGGACCAGGTGAAAATGGATCCAGAAGAAAGTCCGACAATACAGGGATATGGGTCTGCATCGGATTCGGACTCAGTCGGATTTTGCTGGGTCGGATCTCAGATAGTCGGAGTTTTTGAAAATTTTCACAAATTTGCATGGTGCCTTGATTTGAGGGGTGAGTGGACACTTAAGGAGAGTATCATTTCGAGGCAGCCAGAGTTTGATCGCACTTTTCGCGCGTACCAGCGTGTGCGAGTTCCTTTCTCTTCAGCGTCCATGCAAGACCACTCGCGCATTTTCTCTGCATTTTCCTTGCCCTCGCCTTTCACCATGCCGAAGGCTAAGAGTTCTGGAGGCATGCAACCACCAGCGGAGGACGAGCAGCGGGATGCTATGAAGAAGAGGCTTCGTAGGAAGGGAGCACCGATGAGAGTTGAGGTTAGCAGCTCTGAGGAAGAGGAGCGTGCGGCTGAGGAAGACGACGAGGTTCCTACACCGTTGTCTACTGGCAAACTAACACAGTCGCTGATGGATCCCTACACCGATTTCAAAGTAGAGCTGGACAAGACAGCACCCGGGAATGCAACATGGTTGAAGCAGGTCGGTTTGCGGGAGTTTGCAGGCTTGCCGTGGGATGATTGGAGGAATAACTTCTATGCCAAAAGCCAGGTGGAGATACTCCGAAAAACAAAAGGCGCAATTTCTTCCAAGGTGAGTATTACTGTGGAAATGGTTGCAGAAGTTTTTCAATTACCCTATGTTTCGGATGCTGTGATCCCTAAATGTCTTGATGAAGCCTTGAAGAAGGAGTTTGGTCCCAGAGAAGGGGGTAGACAGTATTATATGTTAAGGAATGTTAACTATGCTAGGAGGGAACAGCTCAAATGGTATCTTGAAAGACTGTGCTCTATTATAAAGTTTGATTACATGTCGAAGGAAAATTATGCACCATTGTCTTGGGCAGAAAAAGGAGAGGAGGTTAGTTGGGCACATTGGTTATTTGACAAGATTCATGGAGAAATCTTTGGGTCGGACAAAAGAAAGACACAGTCCAATAGTAGGTTGAGTGCTTATTTAGCTGCTATGTTTCAGTATGCACAGAAAGTGGAAATGGGGGAGATTATGTTGCCCGATAAAGAAAAATACAGCAAAGTAGAGAAAGAACAGCAGTCTGAGAAGGTTGTAGAGCAGAGGTCGGAATGTGATGAGTTGGAGCCTGACAAGAAGGAGTTGTATCAGAGCATGCTTCAAGTTGGGTACAGTCCGACAGAGGCCTTCAAGGTGATCTATGGAGCACAGAAAAAACCGTATGTTGAGGATGTAGAAGTGCAGCCTTTGATTGATGCATCAGGTTCACAAACACCCAAGATGTTGGGGAAGAGTTTTACATTGTCCAAGAAGAGGAAACTTGAATTGGGGGGAACCAAGTTAGTTGCAAAACTTGACTTTGGAGCACAGGTGGTGAATCAACCAGGGTCTGTGGTGAAGGATGTGAGTACTGCTCAGCAGTATCTGAAGGCACTTCAGTCTTTCATAGAGAGTCAGCAGGAGAAGATTGAGCAGCAGCATCTTCTGAATGAGATAGTAACTTCAGAGGATTACCAGGATAAAAGTGCACAGATGAAGCAGCTTGAGGAGGAATTGAAGCAGACAAAGCTGACGCATATTGCTGAAAAGGCTCAGTTATTGGAACAACATGCGTTGGAGATAGCTAAGGTTAAGATGTCTTTAGGAATCTTCAAGGAATGGACAGCAAAAATGGATGAAAGGGTTACATCCGAGTTGGATAAATTGGCTAAAGATAATGCAGAAATGAAGGTTGATAATGAAATAATGCAATTGAGACTTCAACCTTTACAAGTGCTGGAAAAACAGATGTTGATGAATGAAGAGTTGGATGTAAATGGAGTGCTGATGGCACAAGGGGATGTACAGATTCTGAAGCAGCAAATGCATAGCACTATGCAGGATTCTTGGGGAATGATCAAGGAGAGGATGTCAACACTGATAAATTATCCTTATGATGTTATGAAAACAGGGTTTGTAACTCAGCATGAGGCAAGTTTGGTAGAAGAGGTTGGACAGTTGAAGAAAGAACGTGAGTATTTGATTCAGCAGGTACAGGAACTGAAAGAGATGCAGAGTGTGAAGATTCAAAGTGATAGGACTGTGGAGGAAATGTTTCAGGACCTAGAAGTTCAGGTGGAAGTACCTATTATCAATTTAAGTGTACACACAGCAAGTCAGAGTGAGCAGCCAGTGGAGACTTCAGTGGAAGATAAATCAGCAGAGGTGACTGAGGTTTTGAAGGAGGATCCAGTTGTTGAAGGGATGCAGGCTGAGCAGCCAAGTGATGTAGTACCTGAAATTTGAAGAAGCAGCATTTTGTCATGTGGCCGGTCTTTTCTGATCAAGGGATTGTGAATTCAAGTCCGATTTCTTTGAAATCAACCACCGGGCTGTGCCATGTGTTGAACTACAGATAGAATAACTAATAGTTACCTAATAGTTGCTTAGTCGGATATATGTATCTTTGCTCAGTCGGAATTCTACTCAGTCGGAATTCTACTCAGTCAGATTTCTACTCAGTCGGAGTTTGTTATGATTTGGTTAGTCGGATATTATCTGTTAGTGTCTTGTGACATTCTAGTTACAACTGTCTAAAACTGTCTGAAGTCGCCTATTTATAGGGGCTTTGTAGTCGTCTTTTACAAGTAGTAAGAGAAGAAGGAGAAAGCAATGTATGAATCATCTTGATCAATCAATCATGGTACTTCAGTTCTGTTCTGTTATTCTCTATTTTCTTTAGCAAATCTTTGTTCAATCTGTGTTCTCTATGCTCTGTGGTGTTCAGTCTGATGTGGGAATTGAAGTTAGTGTTGCTTAATGGGGTTGTCTTTGCTGTGTCAGTAGTAGTTAATTGTGTTGTGTTTGAGGACCCCAAACAGACAGATTATGCGACAAAATGGGCAGAAGCAATTCCGCTGAGGGATAATAAAGCTGCAAGTGTGGCTAGATTTTTGTACAAGCACATCATGACTAGGTTTGGATGCCCTATTGAATTGGTGTGTGACCAGGGAGTGCATTTCCTGAATTCAGTTATTGAAGAGTTGACTTCCAAGCATATGATTATGCATAAGAAGTCTACACCATATCATCCACAGGCGAATGGGCAGGCGGAAAGCACAAATAAAGTTCTTGTCAGAATTCTGAAGAAAATTGTGTCAGAAAATAGGTCAGATTGGGATGACAAGTTAGATTCCGCATTGTGGTCATTCCGTACAGCTTATAAAGTGGCAACAGGATTGACTCCTTTTCAGCTTGTGTATGGTTTGGAGGCAGTTGTCCCAATGGAATATATTATTCCTAGTTTGCGGATTGCGGTTAAGCATCGACTCAGTCCAGAGGAATCAGTACTTCATAGACAGAGGCAGTTGCTGAAGCTGGAAGAAGACAGATTGGTGAGTGCTTACATGAATCAAGTAATGCAGAACAGGAGGCAGGCCTGGATTGGCAGGCAGATTAAATTCAAGATTTTTCAGAAAGGAGATTGGGTGATGATGTACAATTCGAAATTGGGCCAGCATCCTGGTAAGCTGAAGCTGCGGTATTTCGGGCCGTATCAGATTGTCGAAGAGATGGGTCAAGGAACATTCCGATTACAGGATGTTTTTGGAACAATGGTGCAGAAGCCTGTAAATGGATTCAGGTTGAAGAAATTTTATGGCAAAGTGCCTGAGATCCCGAGATGGATGTTAAATAAAGCAAGTGATGTGGGAGTTAAGTGTGTGAATGATGCTGATAAAGGCACAGGGGAGCTGGATAAAGACGAGAAGATAGAGGAGAAGACAGACAAGGAGGCAGTGAAGATTTCGGAGAAGGCACTAGATGCGGATGCGGATGAAGGGACTGCGGGTAACGAGTCCGCCTAGCGCTCCACCGGACAGTGCCAGGTGTTAGGGGCAAGGCAAAGAAGGCATTTTGGAAGGCACAATGGACGACAAGTGTGAAAGCCGGATTGAGATCCGAAGAGTTGTGGCCTTTTAGCCTTTTGGCGATCTATGTATTTGGCGGATTAGTTATCATGCAGCGTGTTCTGTAGGAAGCGCAAGATTCAGTATTTTGTCATGTTTTTTGGCAGTTTGTAGTAGATGAAGTTTCAGTTTCTGTTTTGTTTTTCCTTCATGATGATGTAGCCTTGTTTTGGATTGATGAAGAAGCAGAATTTTCGGTGTCTTTGCAATTCATGTTTTGTCACATTCATTGTCTTTGTTCATGAAGAATGTTAGTGATGATTCTCTTCTCTTTGGCACGCGAGTAAACACAGACAATTACTAACCTACCCATAATTGAATGCCTTTCTTAACATTTGCATTTTCTCTCTGCCTTAATTGACTCTGGTGCAGATTATAATGTTCTCTCATTTGACACATGGGTAGCCTTGGGACAACCAACACTTGTGCACATTCTTATTGACTTACGAAGCTTCTCAGGTGAAGATAACCCTATAGAGGGAAAATGTGTCATTATGATGTCCATTCAGGATCACTAGATGTTAGTTCCCTTTTATGTGGCTAGTAAGTCCAAGGCAGTGGTAGAGGTTGTTCTTGGTCGATCGTGGTTAAGTGCTACCAAATTGTTCATTAAATTGGAAGAATAGACAATACAAATTGCAAATTGATTCTGATTGCATCTTGGGATTTGCTACTCCATGAGTTTTATCATGTCAAAAGGGTGGTAGTTCTACCTTACACAACCCAATTTCAACATCTACTCTTCAAGCTCCAAGACACATGATGTGGATAATCGATGAGTCCTCAAATGAGGGCCATGGCTGGCATGTTCCAACTACTCTAGTCACTACTCAAAGAAGGCCAGGCAAGAAGGAATTGTCAATTTGGCTACCCAAAGGTGCATACAAACTTGTACCATCTAGCCTAGTTGCTAAACCTCCTAAAAAGCATATCTTTTCCAAGCCTAAATCTCAGATTGTTACTCATTAGGTCCCAAAGCATGTTCATAAAGCACAAGGCTATTATGAGGGTGCAACAGCACTTTGGCTTCCCAAATGCCATGGTTTGCTAGAGCCAGAAGAGTATCAATAAGATTCCAAAAGCCACTCTTGGTTTTTCATATCAGTGGGTGCAAAGGAAATCAACACAACCTCTTCAAGATAGGATAGGTGGTTGTAATAGCACCTACAAATCTCCCTGTGTTGACCTTCCCCAAACATGTATTGAATCACCAGTTGTCCCAACTTCTCCTTGTTACACAATTCCACCATCAACTTGTGTACCTAAGACAAATCCAACTTTACATGAGTCTCTTTTGAGCATAGATTCTAGTACTTCACTGCCTAAATCCTCTTATCTTGCTCAAATTCCTTGACAATTGCTATCCTTCCCACCTCTTAAAAAGGACATACACAAAACCAAAGGTAAGGCATTAACACTACAATTGAAGCTCTTTGGTAGATCAGTGTTTGAATAGCCTCACTTTTACTAATGTGGTTCCTTATGCCTTACAGAGGATTGTGTTCTTTTTGAGATGATCTTATCTACATTGTTTTTGATAGGGATTGTAATGCTGGATATGAGTGTATAAAGTTTGAAGTTTCTAAATTTCATTGTTCTATACCCAGATACCTCCTGATGGATACTTGGCGCGAGATACATGTCCACCATGCATTGACCCTGATAGTACTCAACTTGAACATTGCGGGGGTTATAGTGCTCCTCCTTTTCAAACTCATTCTAGGTACTTTTATGCTCCCTTAGGTGAAAATTGCTATGGGAATCACTTTGTCACTTTATTCTATCAACAGTATCATCCATTTCCACATTGTCAAGAGTGTGCACGACTCGTATTAGGGGAAGCTTCACACATTTGTTGGCTATGCCGCTCTTGCTTTTGACGATATGGCACGGGCTTAATGAAACAAATTGTGGGAATTACACCCCAACGCCATAACCTTCGTGATGTGAGAGTACCAGACCGAGGACAAAATCAACGTAGATTACCTGAGGAGGTTCAAGCACAACAATGGAGGGATATATGCATAAATGACTTACAACCACCTATCTTGCAAGCCCTTCTTCCCCCAGCCTCAACATGTCAATTTTGGATCACTATGAGCACCTATATTGAGCAATTCCAAAATCGGAATTGTCTGCTTAACCTTCCCATAGAGCCAATGCCATATTTTAGCGAGGAAGCACTCCTTCCTCTACCACCTTCTCCAGAGGCCGGCTTTTGTACAGGGTTGTCCTTGCATCCTGAAGCGATTGATACCATCTTTCCAGCAGAAGTGGACATGGATCCACCACCAGTGCAAGGGTAAGCTCATCAACACCACAATAAGATCAACAAGCCAGGGCACTTTTCTCCCACTGGGTTTTTCCCCTCGGCTATATTCGGTGATTGGCACCAATAACAAATTTTATTTTTTTATTTTCTTGTTTGTTAATAAGACATTTTGCAGAGATCTCAGCTAAACAAGAGCATACAAATATGCCTTAATAGTCCATCTACCGTGCACACAAATTAGGAAGGGGGGAGACATGCAATGCCTACAAAGAGCAAAGAGAAGCAATTTGCACATCAGCGATGCATCAAGACAAACGCACAACATCAACAAGCACTACAACAGGTGTATTCAAATCATAATCTTTTGTTCTTTATGTGCTTTTCACTTTTGCATATATTATTTGCATGTTCACACACAGTTGGCTGGTTTAAGTTTTAAATTAGTTGTTACTATGTGGTGAGTGATTTCTAGATTCTTAGAGGACTTAGTAGAAGGTATTTTTATTTGAAGACAGTGCAAGATATATGCCAACGGAGTATGCTAAGTTCTTATGCTCTCGAAGTATATTAGTTATCCTTAGTGGTAGCTACCTCTTAGGTATGGGCTAGGTGCTACGATTAATAACAAATTTACAAAACACATGCCCTGAAAAATATATACAAGTGACTCGAGACATGACGTGTCTACGGCCATGTGGAATGCTTGGTAGGACCTTGGGTTGTCTTCAGGGATTTCACTGACGTAAACGAAAACATGTGAACATGTCAATAACATATGTTAATAATACAAAAAATCTTGTGATCACATGTTATATTCACAAAGCTTTCACAAGGGCCTAAAAAAATTATCTTTGTCGGGCATAAAAAATCTTCTTAGGTGGCCACTGACTTGCTATTATGTGAAGATGGTAACATGAGAACATGTGAATAGCTTATTCCCATGTGTAGCCAAGCTTTTAAGGGGTTCCCAAATGGCAAGTGACCTGTTATTTTGTGAACGGTAGCATGAGAACATGTGAATAACTTGTTCACATGTGTTATTATCACAAAAAATCTTGTGATCACGTGGATATTAAATCCCTGGTTGTCTTAGCACCTTGGGTCCGATGCCTTGGTTTCCATGGGGTGAACACTGACGTCTAAAAGATTAAGAAGAAGACCTACAAGGACTCTATTGCCTTGATAGATGCTGGTAGGACTCTTGGGTACATTATGGGCCCTCGAGACCGATGCCCTCATCTTCATGGGGTACTCCTTATGTCAAAAAGAAAGAAAAGGGTATGTCACCCTTGAGATACTCAGCGGCCTTTAGATTCTCTTGGCGGAGGTATCTTGGCCATTTCTTGGGTCTCATTAAATGGAACCTTCCTCTTTAATTCTCTTTAATCTTCTGCTCTTTATACAAAAAAAAAGTTTTTTTTAAAAAAAAATAAGAAAAGAAAAGAAAGAAAGGTCATATCACCATGGCTTATATTTAGGAGTAGGGTTTCCACTTAGGAATACCTTAAACACTTGTAGGACATTGAGACTGCGGTCATAACCTGCGGTGTACAAGCACACTTGCCTTTGCATAGCACTATCTACCACTTAGTCTCACTTTGACTAGTCTTTAGTCACTTCTTTTAGCACTCTTTAAAACTCTAATCGGCCTTTCACTTGCATGCTCATGTGTGAGATAGTCATTGCTGGTTTTTTTTCAATAAAAGGCTTTACTTGTCTTCCATTGTTTTTTTAGCTTTTGTTTCTACCGCGCCCGAGGACATGCGCGATTTAGGAAGGGGGAATGTTCCACGGGAACACTCACGAGAACACAGATTATGGAAGGAGGCCGGAAGCAATTAATGCGAGAGAGCGGGATTGTAGCCATGGGAACATAAAGACGCATATAATTTTTCCATATTTTTGTGCCGAAGTGCAATGTAAATCGTTTTAGGCCAATGTGGGTTCGAAATGAGAGTTCTAAGTGTATTAAGCAAGGCTCACTTATGGGGTTGTCCGCCCATGTGTGAAAGAGGCCTAGGGTTAGGGTTAGTGACATCTTTATAAAAGACATGTTAGCTAAAGAAAGGGGACATTTTTGGCCATTCTCATAAGCTATTGAGTGAAGCTCTTGAGCTCTCAAGCTATGGCAGCTCTCTAACTCTCTCTCTATTGTACTCTAATGAGCATCAAGCTCCAATGAGTATAGCTCCACTTCATTCTCTTAATCTGTTTTAGCATCATTGAAGTAGATTAATCTATGATTAGTTGAATGCTTCTTTCTTTCTCTGGTGTATGTTTCATGCTTGTAGTGTGTGTGTGTGTAGTCTCCATTGATGGAAGCTCTTGCCCACTTCATTGGCAATGAGTTATTCATAGATAGACTCTCTCTATGAGCTCGTGGGTTTGTGAATGTTACATTCTATGCTTGCATAAGCTTGTGGATTAGTAGATGCACGCTTATGGGTTTGCTGGCATTAGGGAAAGCTAAGATTTAATCAATGTTTAAATGGGATTAAGAGATTGCCATGCATTGCTTGTTCTCTTGAATAGTGTAGTGGATTTAAGGGATTGAGAGACTGATTGAGGTGTTGAATGGTTGAATTGTCAAGTGGTGGTTCGTGTATGTGAGCTCTCCCTAATGGGATAAGCCGTCATGCACTAATCGAGTCGAGTCTTCGGATTGACATTGTGTTTCTTAACACATTTAATGATCGGTAGTACTCTATGAGTACTATATTGCACGGTAGAGAGAACCGCTCTACAATAATACAAAAATTTAACCATTGAATCTTAATTAAAAAATGACATTAGTTCTTAAATATCAAACCAAATAAATATAACATATTAAAAGTTAGCTTAACAGAGTAGTTCATAATAATAGTAACAATAACAACATATTAAGAAAATAAATTAAAGCATAGCATCAAGCTTAACTATAACACATTTTAAGAAATTTAACATAACATTTTACATATCATTGAATCATCTCAGTATAAAGCACAATATAATATTAAACTTATATATTGTACCATTACATTAAACATTAATTAAAAATAAAACTATATTAGAAAACCATAACAAGATATTAGAACATTAAAAGATAAAGTCCCCGTAGATTTTTTCTCCCTTGAAGTTGCAACACAATGGATATCTCTAAACAGAAAGATTAAAACTGAGTTTTTGATTCCAACAAAATGGCACCAAAAATCAAGTCTACATGTAGGTTGGGGATAGGGTTTTGAGTCAGAGTCTTGTGGTGGCAACGTAGGCCTATTTTGTTTTGGGTGTCACACCTTGCGTAGGATTTTCTTTATGTAAGCCATGAATCAAAACGATGATAAACAAGAAATGAACAAAATGAGGGAAAATTCTGTTAATATAGTCAATTTTTAATAAAAGATCTTAATCCTGAAAATTGAGGCGGCTATTGTGTAAGAGGATCAAGTGGATATAGTGATCCCTCTACCCAAAGATCAATATGTTTTTTTACCTATATCTCTTTGGTGTTGCATCACTATTTGTTGCACTATACTTGGTAATGTCCTCTTGGGTGAAGGTGCGTACTTAACATCTAATTGAAAGTATACATCTCTTTTCCTATTCTATCTTGCATCCTATATTAAAAATATAGACAATTAACCATAAAACTTATAATACAAAAATTTAACCATTCAATCTTAATAAAACAACATGACATTATTTCTTTAATATCAAATGAGATAAATATAGCATATTAAAATTTAACTTAATAGAGCCATAAAACATAACAATAACAATATATTAAATCATAATATTAAGCACACCAATTAAAGCATAACATCAACCTTAACCATAACACATTCTAAGAAATTTAACATAACATTGAATCATCTTAGTAAAATAGAGTATAATTTTAAGCTTAAATATTGTACCATTAGATTAAACACTTACTGAAAAGAAAACTAAATTAGAAAATCATAACCAGATATCAAAACATGAAAAAAATAAAACCTCAATAGTTTTATTTTGTTTTGAAGTTGCAACACAATGGATGTCTCTAAATCGAAAGTTTATTGAAGGGAAAGTTGAGTTTTTGTTGCCAAGCAAATGGCACCTAAAGTCAACACACCCTTCTCATAAAAAAATTTGTACTCTACATCATGTTTTCTAAATGGTGATATGATTGAAAAGATTAGTGCCATTAATGTGGGAATGAAGGGAAAGGAAGAGACGATTTAAAAAATAGCGGCAAGCTACACAAATTGAAGGCCAGGCACATAGATTGAAATTTCTCCTCTACAAAAGGAGGGAAACTCAAAATAATTGGGGAATCCCTCATAACCCAACAAAAAATAATCTTAAAAACATGCTAGTTAACTAAAAACATATAGACTAAGTCTCAAAAGACTTGTAAACTAAATACAAATTGGGAAAAATGTACACACACTCTTTAGGCCCTAATCTAGGCGTGGATAAATAATAATTCTCAAATCTATAAAGTCTACATGAAGATATACAAAATTTCTTATTTAAAATGTAAAAAGAGCTTAAATCCATCAAATTTGATGAAAGTTGAAAGGAAAAAGCCAGCAGGTTAATCAAGACAGTCACATCAACAAGCTGCACGTTTTGAATTCAAATAAAAAAATACTTTTTATTATCTTCAAAATATGGTCCCAATCTTAGACAAAGATATTGTCAGAATAAAAAAATCTGGTCCTAATCATAAACAAAGGTATTGTTAGAATTAAAAAAATTGGCCCAAATCTTAGACAAAGATATTGTCATAATAAAAAAATAGATGAATCTATTTTGTAATATACCCAAAATGTGACCCCTCTAGGAATGGTAATACTAGATATGCCAAGCATGTAGGGGGCTCCATGTGTGAAGTGGTGTTGGATACCGTGAACTGTGGGCATGTGGCTTAGAGGCAATTCTCCATCAGTCATCATAGGTGCCATAGTTGATGTGATGTTATCCACTGGATGAGGCAATGTACTAGTATTGTCTTGGGCGGAAGGAGCTCTAGGGTCTACTAAGGTGAAGCTTATGCTAGTCTGCCCTTGAGTCGATGTGGGTTGATCTGTGGTATATCCAGGTGATACTACAAACGTAGGATCTGGTTCTGGGCTCACAGGAGGTGTTACCATTTCTCTCATTGTGGGAGTTATTGCTTTGGATGTCCCAACTTGCGCCATGGGTCTTAGGATCCTTTCATGTTCAATGACTCTATATATACAATCGAAGAGATGCTCCCAATCGTTCCTCCTCTATTGTGGCCCTAGATATGGATTGGACAATCCCTTCCCAACCAACACCATAATTTTGGATGCGTCATGCTCCCAATCATTTGTGAGCAGATGTTGATCCATGATTTGGAAGCCTAGCTCTTTCCCTCAGGTAGACACAATGTTATTTCTTGTATCGAGCCTATCAAGCACTACCTACACAATCTTGCTTTGGGACTCGTGTTGGGTGTATTGGGCTGCTAATCATTGCTGTGCCAATTCCAAAGTCTCTTCTTCCTTTGCTCTAGCAACTTGGATCAGTGTCTCTATCGCCTGCACTTCTTCTGATGTCCTACCATCAGGCGCATAAGAACTTATGCAGGGGGTGGTTCAAAGGTCATAGTTGTACTAAGTGCAGAGGGAGCTGTATGGACATGGATATCAACATGAACACTCCCTCCTTGGAATGATGAGATTAAACCAAGTGTCTCTCTAGATTTAACCTCAACTCCTTCATCATATGGTCTATAAGTCGTGAGGTTTGGCTCAGAGGTAGCGGTTGAGGTCGGACCTCTGAGGTAGCTAGCTACACTACCAAAAAGACTGCTAGCTGGCTCAATTGGTGAGACCCGGATAGGGTTTTCACTTCTTGGTACTACTGAGGATCCTTCCATTGAGTTGAAATATGATGATGTATCATTGGTCCCTAGTAGAGGTCCTTGTACAATGCTAAACTGGGTTCCTCTAAGATCCCTGTTCCCACCGCGCAACAATTTCAGGGGTGCTAGCAGAAGTAGCACTTCTTGCACACAGCAAGGTCCCACACTCGGGGCCTTGCCCACGGATATTTGGACAAGAGGCTAATCCATTGGTTTTTACCAAACCCAACTCGGAAAAACTTCCTTTGCCTGGAAAGCACGGGCGATTCCACCAGGATAACTTTTCCCTAACGTAGTTAAAAGCCTTAACTAACTGAGCTCATCTGACCGAACCCGTAAGTCCCATAGTCAGATCAGGAAAAAAGACTGTACTGGGTTAATAGAGACCAACGCTTTTTTCCTCATTGAGAGGCACAGCTGTTGACCATAGAGCAGTTTTTGTCCGGGATTTACTTCATCTATCGAACTAAATAGAAATTGAGTCTCGATTTATGGATCCATCAATCCAGCCTAGCCCTATCCAATCCCATGGGTTAGAACCACTGTAGTGATAGGATCCAATTAGGAATTTGGTTAGGTTTTGTCCCGGGTACCAGGGAAAAGAGTTCCCAAGCCCCCTAGCTGGATGTTCATGCAAACATAAAACTAGTCACACCACTTACACACCCAATATGAAATTGCCTTTTTCTCAGCATCAGCTATCTTTAAAACAATCCTTTAATGAAACCATTGTGTCACTGATCACAATCCTCAAAATCTCTAGTTGAATCCTAATTTCCAATCATTTCTTCATCGGTGTACTTATGGCATCATTGGCAACTAGAACACTCACCACTTGTTCACACAGGGGCCTTTTCGATAGTTCCTAGCTCATAGTAACCGGCAATATATTCACACAACAAAATGGAATCTCCGTGGAAGATCAACCAATAGATCTTGCTGATCTCCGTGGAAGATCAGCAAGATCAACCAACAGATCCATATAAAAGAGCCATGGACTCATTCGTTGAGGACCAGCAAGGTCAATCAACCAGATCCATGCCCGGTTATAGAAAACAAGTCTTACTCCTTATTCTAATATCTTCCACGACGCACGTGTGGGTATGTTCGGTGACCCAGAGCCCAAGCACCGTATGGTCAGCACCCTTTAGGATCCTTCGCAGGTCACCTAGCGCTTCACTCATAGGCCGCTTCCTTGGTCCCTCATCCACCATATCGGAAGCTCACCATTTAAATCGAACCGAGGCTGGTCAAGACCTCGACTGACCTTGTTACGCAAGACGTCCTCCATGACTCTCCGTCAGCAGTTGTAACTTTATCAGTTAGGTCTCCACGACCTTAATCACAAGACGGTCAAAATGCTTCCCCAGCATTCTTGACATAAAACAGTCATTTACAAACAAGTCACAAATACAGTTTCTATATTGAACTCTCGTCTTTCCACATTATCCCTTATCAGTACACATTACTTATTCCACATTCCATTCATATGTGTACTCATTCTCATCCAATCACATCATTTTCCATCTCATCACCTCAGATTCATCCACATCACATATCATTTATTCACATCCCAATTCATGTCATCACATCTCATCCATTCACTCATATCGACGACACATCATTTCACATACACATTCGCATTCATTATTCTACATACACATCCACATTCGTACATCCACATCCATACACTTCCACATCTATATTCATACATACACATCCATATCCACATCCACATTCATACATCCACATCCACATCCACATCCATACATCCATTTCCACATCCACATCCATATCCATACATCCATTTTCACATCCACATTCATACATCCATATCCACATCCACATTCATACATCCACATCCATGTCCATACATCCATTTCCACATCCACATCCACATCCATACATCCATTTTCACATCCACATCCATACATCCATTTTCACATCCACATTCATATCCACATCCACATCCACATGCATACATCCATTTTTATATCCACATTCATACATTCATATCCACATCCACATCCACATTCATACATCCACATCCACATCCACATCCACATCCATACATTCAGTTTCACATCCACATTCATATATCTATATCCACATCTACATTCATACATCCACATCCACATTCATACATCCACTACATCAATCTCATTCCTATCACATCTCATCACATCTATTTATAGAATGTAAGAGAATTCTAATTTTTGATATAAAGATTCTTTACGCATCTAATTAGGCATAAAGACAACTTTAGTAGGAATAACACTTTTATAAAAATCCTTTTATGCATCTATTTAGGCATAAATTCAATTTTAAAGAAAATAACACTTTCGAATTAAAAATAAACCTTTTACGCATTTTATTGTGCATAAATTCCATTTTTATGAGAATAACACTTCAAAATAAAAATAAATCTTTTATGCATTTTACTATGCATAAATTCAATTTAAATGACAATGACACTTTTGAATTAAAAATCAATCTTTTATGCATCTTCCTATGTATAAAATCAAAATTGATGAAAATAACTCTTTTGAACTAAAAATAGATTTCTTTATGCATCATTCTATGTATAAAATCAAAGTTGATGAAAATAACTCTTTTTGAGATAAAAATAGATTTCTTTATGCATCTTTCTATATATAAAATCAAAATTGATGAAAATAACTCTTTTGAAATAAAAATAGATTTCTTTATGCATCTTTCTATGCATAAAATCAAAATTGATGAAAATAACTCTTTTGAAATAAAAATAGATTTCTTTATGCATCTTTCTATGCATAAAATCAAAATTGATGAGAATAACACTTTTGGATTAAAATAAATTTTTTATGTATCTTTCCATGCATAAATCCAATTTAGTAGGAATTACACTTTTAGAATAGAAGAATTTCTCTTATGCATCTAATTTATGCATAAATTTCATTTATGATGAAAATCACGCTTTTAATATTAAAAAAATATCTTTTATGCATATGTTTATGCATACAAATCATTTATGATGAAAATCACTCTTTTAATATAAACGAAATTCCTTTATACATCCATTTATGCATAAAAACCATTTATGATGAAAATCATACTTTTAATATAAAAAATTATCTTTTATGCATACAAATCATTTATGATGAAAATCGCTCTTTTAATATAAAAGAATTTCTTTTATGCATCCATTTATGCATAAAAATAATTTATGATGAAAATCATACTTTTAATATAAAAAAATATCTTTTATGCATATGTTTATGCATACAATTCATTTATGATGAAAATCACTCTTTTAATATAAAAGAATTTCTTTTATGCATCCATTTATGCATAAAAATCATTTATGATGAAAATCATACTTTTATTATAAAAAAATATCTTTTATGCATATGTTTATGCATACAAATCATTTATGATGAAAATCACTCTTTTAATATAAAAGAATTTCTTTTATGCATCCATTTATGCATAAAAATAATTTATGATGAAAATCATACTTTTATAATCAAAATAACAATCTCACTATGCTTCTTCTATGAATAGAATTTAATTCTAAAGAGAGTAACACTTTTTTTTTAAAAAATATTTAGTTTGCATTTTCTTATACCTAGGATGAAAATTAACACTTTAAGAATACATATACAATGGGAATTACTCTTTTTGAATAAAAAAAGTAAAACTTATTTTATACAATTTTAGAAAATTTTGCCATAACCTCCTTTGTATGGCTGACCATTTTTCAATTTTTAATTCTCTAAAGTTAATTAGAAGTTCACCAAGAGTATTTAGATCATTCTACTGTAAACATTTTATACTTATCAAAGAGAAACATTATGAAAAACTTGATTTTATCCATTAATCATTCATCTAGGATAAAGAATGGTTGGATTTACTAAAGAAGAGAGGGGAATGCATTTTTTTCAATGAGGCATAACATTATAATCATTTTAGAGAAGACAAAAATCATAAAAAACCATAAAATTAAATAGAAAAGAGGGGAATGTCTTTTTTTCAATGAGGCATAACATCATAATCATTTTAGAGAAGACAAAAATCATAAAAAACCATAAAATGAAATAGAAAAGAGAAGAATCTCCAACTTACAAGGAGATTTTGAGAGGTTTCCTTTGGCTTGATGGTTTGAGGGATCTACTCTTGTTTTAAACAAGAGTGGCCACCAATCTTTAGAAGAGGGAAGGTCAAAAACTAATGAATTATGAGTAAATTCACAGTTTTTAGCTCTTAGGAGAAGCAGGGTAACAGTGCAAAAAACACTATTAAGCTTCAACAAAGGGGGAGGCTTCTATTTATAGGAAAAAGTGAGCCTCTAATCAAGCAAACTGATTCTAAAATTTTCCAGATTAGTTTGGTCAATTTTTGACCATTTTTAGGTCAGTTTAGCTTACTTTTTGGATCTAGTTGAAATAGGAGAGAGGAGAGATAAAAATATCTCATTATTTGGGAGTTTAAAACTCTCCCACACAAGTGAAATAGGCGCCTCCTTCATGAGAGGAATTCCCCCATACTGAGGTGTCAAAAATGCATCATTTCTTCTAAATATCTCTCTTTTTTAACTAATAACCTTGTCCTTAGTCAACTCTTCATCTTATGTGAGTATTTACTCATTTTTTGGAGGATTTTCTTTATTTCTTCCATTTATCTCCTCCACACATTTGGATGAATCTTATTGGCCCATAGGAACCTTAATTTAAAATTTCAAAAAAAATCTTGACCCTCAGGATAAGGCCTCGTGAACAGATTATACTTGATTTCTAATGCACCTTCTGAAAATCTTTTTGAATTTCTATTTCGGGTGAACTTATTTTAATAAAAAGAGATATTTTTTCATCCAAAAATATTTAAAAACTGAATTACCACTCTCTAAAAGATTTTCTCTCTCTAGGCCAAAACTGGTAGAAACAAGATCTTTTATATTTCTGAAGAGGGATTTGACTACAGGGGAAGATACTAGAGATCTCGGAGGCGGGGGAGGAATCTTACATTCTACCCCACTTAAAAAATGCAAGATGTCCTCATCTCGCAGGTGGAGTATGATCTCTTTCATCTTCTTCTTCTTCTTCAATCACTTCCAGCGTTACTGCCTTGGAAGTGGATGGCCAATTTGGGAACAACTCTCTTTGACTTCCCCTATTCTAAGTGGAGGTCTTGCATTACTTTGGGTTGAAACTGTAGGTTGGATAGAGGGTCTACCTCTGGGATTTCCCTGATTTTGGCATATAGAACCCTGATTACTCTGGATGGAAGGGGCTGTAGTCTGGAATCTTGATCCCTGATTTTCCTGCCCTGAAAACCTTGATCCAAAAGGAGTTGGGCAATCCATGCTGCGATGTCCAAACCCTTGACAGTTATAGCGTTTCACTCTCTTGTTCAAGGGTGGAACTTCTGAAGTTGAAATCCAGGGGATTGAGTTTCGGAAAAAGGACATTTCTTCCATTTTGGAACTTCCCATATCCTGGGTTTGACCCTGATGTCTCTTATGCGAAGGAAGGTTGGAATCATCTTCTAGGAATAAAAACCTTTTGAAAGGTGATGGTGCTGGCTTTGGTGGGACTTTGACATCAAAGGTTTTTGCAAAATCCTTCACCATTCGAACTGCTTCGGCCATGGAAACTGGCTTGGCATTCTTTACCAGGATATTCAAAGGTTCGTTCAGTCCCCGAATGAACCTGGCCATCAGCTGTTCTATATCCAGTGGAGGCGAGTATCTGAGGAGGAGGGAGAATGCTTGGTAATATGCTTCAATAGTTCTACTCCCCTGGGTTAACTCTAAGAATTCGTTCATCTTTGTTTCTAAAAAGCCGGGAGGACAGAACCTCGTCCTTAGGTAAATTTTGAGATCGGTCCAGGTTTGGGTATTTCGGTCGAGATGGTTTGTCTCGCAATGGCTTCTCCATGCCATTCTAGCTGTCTCGCAGTGGTTTCTCCATGCCATTCTAGCTATCTCCACTATCTTCAGTCTTGCAAGAGCCATTTTGCTCTTCTCATTGTACCCGATGACATCGAAGTATTCTTCCATTGATTCGATTCACTTCTCCACAGCCTCGCCCAAGTTTTTCCCTTCACCTTTGAAAGGCCAGGCTACGAACTATGAAGAGTTTTACGAACATCCAAGTCGATCTCTTCTTCATCAAGTTGGGGGTTAACATTTCTGCCACGACGACCTCGATCCATTGTCTTATCAATACGAAAATTAATGTTAAGTTTCTTTATTTATGAGTCAATCCGATTTTTTATTCAACTAATTCTGGGGCTCTTTAAATAGTTCGGCTCCCCACATAATCATGGGGTAAAGATACTCATATAGAATGCATTATCAGATAGCAACTCATTCAGAATCTCATTAATATCTTTATCACAATAATGGTCCATCAGATTGAATTTTTCCATCTGAACAGTCCATGGATTTTTTAAATTTTCAAATTTTTAATTTATCATCCCTTAACTTGATCCACTGATCAAAAGTTAACAGCAGCAATTAGGGATTTCACTGACGTAAACGAGAACATGTGAACATGTTAATAACATATGTTAATAACACAAAAAATCTTGTGATCATATGTTATATTCATAAAGCTTTCACAAGGGCCTAAAAAAATTATCTTTGTCGGGCATAAAAAATCTTCTTAGGTGGCAACTGACCTGCTATTATGTGAAGATGGTAACATGAGAGCATGTGAATAGCTTATTCCCATGTGTAGCCAAGCTTTTAAGGGGTTCCCAAATGGCAAGTGACCTGTTATTTTGTGAACGGTAAAATAAGAACATGTGAATAACTTGTTCACATGTGTTATTATCACAAAAAATCTTGTGATCACGTGAATATTAAATTCCTGGCAGCAATCCGCTAGCATAATCCACTAATCTCATAGTGATTGGCTGAAGTCATTAACATCATTCTAGTTAAGAATATCATCACAGGGACTCCTCCCATTCATCCTCATTGCGGTTTCGCTCAGCTTATTATATTTCAACCAAATTTCAGGGATCATCATTTTTCAATCAGAATCCAAATCAGCTCATTAGTTCTCAACCAAAATTTAAAAGTTATATCAATCTCATTCGAATTCATCAACTGGATAGCATTAATGCTTATAATTTCAAGTCTTAGATTTACTCGTATATACTGCCAGTAAAGAGGTACAGTTATACCCTCGGTATATACGGGTAGTCACGGTTCTTGGAACTATAAGGTAAATACCATCATGTCTAGGCCTCAAGCAAGTTAGGGGTTCCATACAATTGCAGTACTTCCATCTGAAGACCCAATTACCAATTTACGAATTTCAGTTTGAATATCAAATTGTATGAATTTTATCACACAATTACAAACCTTTAGTGCTTCTTGATAAATTTTTGACATATTTGGCTTCTCGGTTGATCCTCATTAATCAAATAGCTCTGATACCAACTGTAAGATCTTTGTCCCCATCGTGCAACAATTTCAGGGGTGCTAGCAGCGAAAATAGCACTTCTTGCGTGGGGCAGGGTCCCACACTCGGGGCCTCGCCCACCACGGATATCCAAACAAGAGGCTAATCCATCGATTTTTCCAAAACCGAACCCGAAAAAACTTCCTTTGCCTGGAAAGCACGGGCGATTCCACCAGGATAACTTTTCCCCTAACGTAGTCAAAAGCCTTAACTAACTCAGCTCATCTGACCGAACCCGTAAGTCCCATAGTCAAATCAGGGAAAAAGACTGTACTTGGATCATAGAGACCAATGCTTTTTTCCTCATTGAGAGGCACAGCCGTTAATTCTTTTCCATAGAATATTTTTTGTCCGGGATTTACTTCATCTATCGAACTAAATAGAAATTGATATACACACACACAAAACCACTTGGTGGTGGGGGAGACAATGGTCTTGGGTGCCTATGAGGCCATTCCATAGCATACATAAGGAGGGCTTAACCTTGTGACTTTACACACCACTTGGTGGTGGGGGAGACAATGGTTTTGGGTGCCTAGGAGGCCATTCCATAGCATACATAAGAGAAAGGGAGGGAATAAAGGCCTCCATATTAGCAAATCTATGGTAGGTTCTTACACAATATGGTAGGATATTCATGGTATATGGTAGGCCTGCATATTAGTGCCTAAGAGAGTGAGAAATGTGAGAAACTTGAAACCATGGCTTGAAATGATACTAAGAAGCTTGAAACCATACTATTGACTGTAATAATGAAATAGGATCATATCTTCCATAAGGGTGCTCTTCATAAGGTCACATCGAGGTTGAATAACTTCATAATACTAAAATGATGGGTTATCTAGCCCTCTCGGGGGGTCACTCATAAATATGTAAGTGTAGCATGTGGATTTAATAGAAGAGATTTTCAAAATCATGATAGAGAAATATATATTGTGACCAGCCTCATATGAGAACATAACCAAATATAAAAGTAGTCAATTAATATGCCCATATATATGAATATGTACTCCACCATTGTTAATGGATCTTCAATTCAAAAAATAGAGTGAAATTGTGTGTGTGTGTGTGTGTGTGAGAGAGAGAGAGAGAGCGAGAGAGAGAGAGAGAGAGAGAGAGAGAGAGAGAGAGAGAGATTTAGTAGAGCTTCCAAAAGAAACTACCCTGCCAAAAATAATCGTTACTATATCAATATATTAAGATATATAATGATGCTTAAGATTATGACATGTGTTGCTTTGCAACACATTTGCATTTTTATAAAAAGAGAATTTTTTAATGGCAATATGAATTTTTAGAAAAGGACAACTTCTAGAGAAAATAATTTTTTTGTGGGGTGTGTTTAGTGTCATCTATCACCTTAAAATTTTACAAGATTCCATTATGATAAAATTATCATTTGACCCCCTATTTTCTTATAGTGTGATGATAATTATGATCATACATGTGTGCTAAGATGTTCCACCTACATACGACTGTCTAGTTTCCTTCTGATGATATCTACACATGAGTGTACTATTTTCATGTGATCATGAGTATATTTGAGCATGTGTGTACCAATAGATTCATTATAATGAGCATACCAAGTCTATGATCTTATCCCAACTTGTGAAGACCTAATATTCTTGTTGTAAAGTTACTGCTCACAAAGATAAATGGATAGCTAGCATGTAAGCACGATCATTAGAGTAGTTTGACATGAAGGCATTAGTAGGCATGATCATTAGAGTAGTTTAACATGAAGATTACTCACATTACTAAATTCTAGAACTTTCTAACATTCAAGTGAGTTCAAAACATCCCCACACCTCTCAGCCAAATGATGAGGCTTTATGGGGCCTTTAGGGATTATACACCCTCAAATTAGACCAATATGAGACCCAAAGTGTCTGCACCATTTATACCCCCATGAGTAGTATGGTTGTTCCTTCACCAAGATTGGTTGCCATATCTCAACCAACACCTATATTATCTGTTCCACATTATCTGTTCCACATGTACATGAAGTTTTATTAAACCATGTGATACCTCATATGTCATCCATGGCCCCTCTTGGGACAAGAAATACCTCTAGGAATCTCTCTTGGTATGCCACCTTTTGTAGAATCTATGGATTGAGGTTTGAGGATAGGAATAACACATGTTGCTCCTAGAGAACCTCAAGAACAACATAGTTAAAAGCTCAAGGTTTTCAGAGATACACAAGTACGATGGCACAAAATATGCTTAGGACCACTTGGAAGTTTTTGAGAAAATGTGTAAAGGAAAAGGTGTTCGTGATAAACCTACCAAAATATTAGGTTTTGGCTTGACTTTAGATGGATTTGGATGCTGGTTCCAAACCCCAAAGCCTCTTACAAGACTTCATATGTTACCTTGAAAAATACTTTAAGGCCGAAATTCTCAAAGTCTACCTAACACGACCTCTCTGTTGTGAGGCGGCTGCTCTGAGACTATACACGATATTTGTGAGGAGGTGGCTGCTCTGAGACTATACACGATATTTGTGAGGCGACTGCTGTGAGTGCAAGGGAGGGAAAATTCAAGAATAAAGAGAGCACCACACCTAGGGAAATAATCCCCTTTCAAATTCAATTGTAGTCCCAAGAAAAAGGTCTCTCCCATGTATTGTTTCGGTTTTCTATTTTTTGCTAGAGTTTGATGGTTGCTGTGAGTTGCGCACAATTATCTCCTCTTTGTTGGCAAGTCATGGTTTTGTTTGTGAGCTATCTATGTCAATGAAACTAATGCTATCCTTTGTGAGCTTAATCCATGAGAATCTAAGGGTTATTTGGTCGTTCCGTTCAATCATGCTTAGTGCAATTGAACCACACAACTAGATAAGCCCTGGTTTCAGTATGGAAGAGCACCCATATGGAAGCTTAATATGTGAGAATGCAAGGCTGTGCTTTGGGAGCTTTGGCCACCATGAGAATCCAAGGCTTATCTAGTCGTGCTTTCCAAGGTTTATCTGGAAATTCCGTTCAATCTTGCGTTATTGAACAGCATGACTAGATAAGCCATGGGTTCAGTATGGAAGAGCACCCGTATGGAAGAGCAACCGTGATTCAATGTCAATGTGACCACCTGCACTCAGGGGTTTTCATTACTATAGAAACCCTATATATCATGTGCATTTAAGGGGTATTTGAAAACCCCTTACATGTGAACTTTTTTTATGAATAAAGTGATCCCTTGGATTTACGGTTTTTTTAAATAGATTTAAAAACCCCTTCTATAAATGTATTTCTTTAAATTTACTATAAAATTTTGAATTAAAAAACCCCTTCATTTGAACTCACGTGGTATACTTACATATTTCTAGGTGAACCCCCCGAGGAAGAGCACTAGTCTGGAAGATATGATCCTATTTCATTTGTGCATGTTAGGTTGTATCTATTGATACCTTATCTTTGGCCTTGATGTGACCACCTGAAGAGCACCATTATGGAACAAAATGTTATGTACTCTTGAGCAATAATGACATGAGTGGAGATTTCATAGCACAGACAAGCTTGAACCAAGGCTTATCTAGTTGTTCCGTTCAATTGAACGGCACGGCTAAATAAGCCGCCGTGGTTTTAGTATGGTGGAGTGATTCAACGTCATTGCGACCTTCTAAAGAGCACCCTTATGGAAGATATGATCCTATTCCATTCTTATGGTGGTGAACAGTATGGTTTCAAGATTCTTAGTATGATTTCAAGCCATGGTTTCAAGCTTCTCACATTTCTAACTCTTAGGTGCTAATGTGCAGTCCTACCATATACCTTGAATCTTTTGCCATATTGTGCAAGCGCCTACTGTAGATTTGCTAATGTCGGGACTTTATTCCCTCCCTTTCTCTTATCTATGCTATGGCATGACCGCATAGGCACCCAAGACCATTATCGTCCCCACCACCAAGTGGTTTTGTGTGTGTGTAAAGTTGCAAGGTTAAGCCCTCCTATTTCTCTTCAATCCCTTTTATGTCTTTGTGTTGTGAATAAATGACAACTAATCCTTGTGACTTTCCTCTCCTATAGCTAATGTGCTACTCTGCAACCCAAATATATTCAAGCAAACTATTTCCCAATTAAGGCTTAATAGCTTGAGTGAAATTAAAATGCTAAAGAGATTGAGGATATACATATGCTTACTAAGGGCTAGCCCCAAGTTTCATAAGATAGATTTTCCCCCTAGTTTACCTAAGCCTGCGTTTGAGGACCGTAAGATAGAGATTATTCAAAGTATTACTCCACCTTGCAAGGCTTCCTATGGATTGATCCAGGTAGACCAACATGAAATCCAACAAAGGTTGAAGAACTTATTGTTGATGGGAAACTAATTAGACCCAATAGTTCACCCTATGGGCAATGCTACTTCTAGTCAAGAAAAAGAATGATTCTTTCCACGTGTGTATGGATTATAGGGCCTTAAATAAGATAATCATGAAAAATAGATATCCTCTCTCTTTCCATCCATCCATGAACTTCTAGATAAATTGAAAAGGGCTAAATTGTTTAGCAAGATTAATTGTAAACCTAATTATCACCAAGTCTGCACATGGAGGAAAGTGACGTATACAATACCATCTTTAGGACATGAAGTGGTCATTGTGAGTAGCTTCTTTCAAGAAAAAATTTAATATCTCATACATATTGATGTGTTGCAGTCTAGAGAAATTGATCAGCTTCAATAGATCATTGCTAACTCAGGAGCAAACTAGAGGCCTACTCACACGAAATTTAAATCAGACACAAGGACTTCAAAACACAAAGATTGTTCAATTCACATAGGTTTTTTGAAATCAATTAGAGATAAATACTTCCCATAGATAGAGAAAGAATTAATTAAAAAGCATATTACCGGGTAACTTAAGCTGTATAGCTGGAGACATGGACTTCACATAGATAGTGCGAGAGGAACTTACGTGGTAGCTAGTGTTCGATAAGCATAGCGAATTGAGTATTTTTTTCTTGTTTTTCTAAATGTTTTTTTTAATACATTTTGAGTGTCTTATTGAATGCATGGTATTAAAAATATGAGTACCAAGGTCATGGGTATTTTGAGTGTCTTATTGAATGCATGGTATTAAAAATATGAGTACCAAGGTCATGGGTGCACGTCACATTATAAGTACCAAGCTTGGGTAGATCAATCACTTTACCCTTGTATTCACATTCTTCCACCAACTTTCTGAGGAGATGAGTACGGGGAAGAGTCCAATTTTTTTGGCATGTTTAATATTTTGAGTGAAGCTACTCACAATGACCACTTCATGTCCTAAAGGCGGTCTTGTATATGTCACTTTCCTCAATGCAGACATGAAGTGGTAGTTGTGAGAAGCTTTCCTCACTTTCCACATGTGTATGGATTATAGGGCCAGAAATACACGTGGAAAGTGAGGAAAGTCATGATTATCTTATTTCTGGCCCTATAATCCATACACATGTGGAAAGATTCATTCTTTTTCTTAATTAGAAGTACCATTGCCCGTAGGGTGAACTACAGGGTCTAATTGGTTTCCTATCGAGAAGTTCTTCTACCTATGTTGGATTTCTTATTCGTCTACTTGGATCACTCCATAGGAATCCTTGCAAGGTGGAGTAATACATTGGATAATCTCTATCTTATGGTCCTCGGACCTAGCCTTAAGTAAACCTCGAGGAAACTCTATCTTATGAAACCTTGGGACTAGTTCTTATTAGCAAGAGTATGGGTATCCTCAATCTCTTTAGGATTTGCATTTCACTCAAGCTAGTAAGCTTAATTTTCTTAAAAATATTTGGGCAGCAGAGTAGCACATCATCTATAGGAGAAGAAAGTCACGAGGATTAGTTGTCATTTATTCACAACACAAAGGTGTAAAAGGGATTGAAAATAAATAGGAGGGCTTAAACTTGCAACTTTACACACACAGAAAACCACTTGGTGGTGGGGGCGACAATGGTCTTAGGTGCCTATGAGGCCATGCCATAGCATAGAGAAGAGAAAGGCCTGCATATTAGCAAATCTACACTAGGAGCCTACACAATATGGTAGGATATTCAAGGCATATGGTAGGCGGGCATATTAGCACCTAAGAGTGAGAAATGTGCAAACTTGCAACCATGGCTTGAAATCATACGGAGAATCTTGAAACCATATTGTTCACTATAAGAATGAAATAGGATCATATCTTCCATAAGGGTGCTCTTCATAAGGTCACATCGAGGTTGAATCCCTCCACCATACTGAAACCACAACTTATCTAGCAGTGCCGTTCAATCATGCTGAGTGCAATTGAACGGAACGACCAGATAAGACTTGGTTTCAAGCTTGTTTGTGCTATGACATCTCCACTCATATCATTATCGCCCAATAGTACATAACATTTTTTTCCATAACGGTGCACTTCAGGTGGTCACATCAATATTGAATCATGGATTATACGCACAAATGAAATAGGATCATATCTTCAGCTACAACCTCATCTACACAAATGAAATAGGATCATATCTTCCATATAGGTGCTCTTCAAGTGGTCACATTGACGATAAATCACAGCTTATCTTCCATAGGGTTTCTCGTCCATACTGAACCAACATCTTATCTAGCCATGCCGTTCAATCGTGCTCATACGGGTGCTCTTCCATACTGAAACCATGGCTTATCTAGTAGTGATGTTCAATCATGCTCAACGCGATTGAACAAAATGGCCAGATAAGCCTTGATTCTCATGTATTAAGCTCCCAAAGCATGGCTCAATAAGCCTTGGATTCTCACAGATAAATCTCCCAAAGAACAACCTTGTACTCTCGTGTATTAAGCTTCCATACGGGTGCTCTTCCATACTAAACCATGACATAATGAAACCATGCCTATCTAGCTATGTTGTTCAATCGCGCTGAGCGCGATTGAACGGAATAGCCAGATGAGCCTTGGATTCTCATGGATTAGCTCACAAAGGATAGCAATGGTTTCATTGACATAGATAGCTCACAAAGTAAACCATGACTTGTAGCCAACAAAGAGGAGAGAATTGTGCACAGCTCGAACCAACAAACTCTAGCGAAAAATTGACAACCAAAACAATCCATGAGAGGGACCTTTTTCTTGGGACTCCAGCCAAAATTGAAAGGGGAGTAGTTCTCTCTTCATTTTGACTAAAGCCCCCCTCCCTTACACTCACACCAGTCACCTCACAAACGTCGTGTATGGTCTCAAAGCAGCCGCCATCCACCTCAGAAAGGTCGTATTAGGTCTCACAGCAGCTGCACCACAAACGTTTTAGGTCTCAACATTTGAGGTCTCAATGTTTTTAGGTCTCAACATTTTTAGGTCTAAATGTTGAGTTTAATTAGAACATTTTTAGGTTGCTACATTTTACGTCTCAATGATTTAGGTCTCAACAATTTTTTTGTTTTCTTGTGCATATACTAGATTTTATTGTCTGACTAATTTGGGAAATAAATCTCATGAGATTATTATTAAAAAAATAATATAATCTCATCCCCACACATAGGCACATAAGACTAGTAGTTCAGTTACTAAAGATATTGGCTTTGAACCTAGCAATCATGAATCTAGCACTCATGGCACAATTATAAAGATATTGGCTTCGAACCTAGCAATCATTAATCTAGCACTCATGGCTTTAAACCTAGCAATCATGAATCTAGCACTCATGGCACAATTATAAAAGCATGGCACACCTTAATTATGCAGGGAGAGATTTGAGGACCCAAGAGGAGAAACAAGCTTATGTTTCCCATGCAATTGTACAATCTAGTAGTGATTGTTTAATGGTTACACAACCAAGGAGTTAAGCAGATACAAATTCTCCACAAGAAAAATGTTGATTAGGTGAAAACAGAGATTCACACACAGCAAAAACGTAATGCACAGACAGAAATTTGACAGAGCAAGGTCACACAAGAGATAAAACCCTAAAAATCTGCTTCATTCTCCTCCCTTCTTCTCTCTCCCGCATTACATTGCTTCCCCTTCTTTTCTACATTGCTCAAAAAATGTTTCTCTTTCTCCAAAACGTTATTCTTGAGTAACCGTTACATATCGTAACTTCCAAGATCCTAAGAAAGTCATCATACATTCCTACCACCTTATAATTCTAACTTACTAAATATCTGACTCAGACTTAGCACAGATCCGACTTACTAAATATCTAACTCAGCAAATATCCGACTTAGCAACATTCTGACTTAAGAGAACTATACCGTCAACACATGGCACGTCCCGGTGGTAGATTTCAAAGAAATCTGACTCGGATCCACATATCCTTTGATCCTGGTGTTAGATTCTGATTCTGATTCAGAATCAGATGGTCCAAAAATTGGACATGCATGATATCCGGAGGTTTCCAAACCTATTTTAAAATTGAGATGGTTGAGAGGTAGAGATATAAACTTAAAGTTTTAAGTTTAAAGATTAAAGTTATCCAGTTCAATTATGTACCTGAGCACTTTTAGTATTCGGGATAGTCATGCATCGTCCAAAGCAAAACTCCTTTCACCTCCACCTCATGCCTATTTGTTGGCCTTGAGATGTCAGTCACTTTGATACCTTGCGCCATAGTGTCTCAAGCTCCTCGATCAAAGACTCAAGGTACACATCCATGTTTGCCACCTTATACTTACATGGTACAAGGAGAGCAAGCATGATAAGACCTATCTTTATTTCCACCCATGGAGGGAGGTTGTAATTCACCAATACAATAGGCCAAGTAGACCATGATGTGGACTTGAAGCCGAATGCGTTAACACCATCCATGCCCAAGGCAAGACGTAAGTTATGGGGCTCATCTTTAAACTATTGCCATTGATGCTCCACATGTTGCCATGTTTGGTGAATTAGCTATGGGTATTTGCTTGGTTTGGCTAAATTCATCTACCTAGCACTAGCAGGTAAATCATGAAATGTTTCTCCATCATTATTTGAGCTCACCCATAGGTTATGTATGTATTTCCTAGGTAAGTATTTAGATGGCTTAGCACTTCCTAAGAGTGTTTTGCATCTTGTTACTACTTTGGCTTTTAGGTTTGTATTTGGTCTCTTGTTCAATGCCTCCTTAGCTAAGAAATTGAACTTTAGTTAACCTCTTATAAGCTCTATCATGAGATTCTCTTAATGAAATATCACCTTCTCAATGGTAATGTAGTGCTAAATGATTGAGCAATAAATCCTCTCTTGATGGTAATGTAGTGTTAAATGATTGAGAGTGTGTGTGTGATTCATGAGTTCATTTAGTTCACACAACCACGTTGTGCACATTTATAAGTGTTTTAGAAAGGGCTTACTGAAAAAAGGGACACTTCTATCATCTTAAATTCAAGTGAAGGCTATATATAAATGTTAAAGATCTATAGAAATGGCCTTGATTACACATGGCATAAGGGGTTTTTACATAGTGACGGTTGTCTGACTACAATTACACCCATCCAACAACATTAGTAATGTGACCAAATGCAGATTTTTTCTCTACTTGAATTAAAGTGTTTCCTTACCTTCATGATGCTTTGTTATATAATTGACCTTAGATAGACATAATAAAAGCCTCTATAAGGAAATTTCCTTTCAAAGAAGAGAGAGAGAGAGAGAGAGAGAGAGGAGATGATATTTAAGTATTAAATGATTAAATTTATATTGATATATCAATGAATATTACATTTTTTATATTTATAATTTACGATGCATCTTAAATATTATTTGCTATATTAGTATTGTTTTAAAAAATTGCTTTTATATTAACACTACTTTGTTAGGTCAATCACATGCTACATAAAAGTTTCCCTCTCAAGGATTGGGAACCGTCTTTTGGCCCAAAATTCTCTAAACCTTAAAAACAACTCTAGATTCATTTGAAAAAACTACATCCATTTTAGTTTCTTTTATTGGAAACCATAACCTTGGTGGAGTGTAATAAGAGGTTTAATATTACAATCCTACGTTCAATAATACAACTTTAAAAACTTACAACTTTTAATAATAAGAGGTTTAATAATACAAATTTTAAAATATAAAATCTCAAAATAGCTTACATCCTCAGTTTGAAAGTTGAAACATTGTTAGGGTTATGTGGCACATGACACTTTCATTATTACAACAAGACAAACAAGTCACAATCCATGCACTTGTTGCACGATAATCTAATAGATATGACCCAATTAATTTTGAGAAATTCTAATTCCTTGGTGCACCATATGGCCTATGAATTAGAATGGCTATAAAACTTAAAAATGGCCTCATTGTTGCAATAGGAATCCCCCAACAAAACACCCCCTCCAAACACACACACGCTATATTTTCATTTAAAAAAATACATAAGAATATGTGAGTATGTCATGACTGTTGTAATGACATAAAACTACTCTATGTAAATGGAGTCTATAATTATGGAAACAAATCTCTTTGATTTACAAGGTCTATTAATGTAGAAAAACTTCTCTTCAACAAGTGTACACCAATTGCATGGTAAACATAAGCGTGTGACTCACTCTTGGGTGCTCAAATCCTCCCCTGCATAATCAAGGTGTGCCACGCTTTCATAATTGTTCCATCAGTGTTGACGGCATAGTTCTCTTAAGTCAGAATGTTGCTAAGTCGGATATTTGCTGAGTCAGATATTTAGTATGTCGGATATGTGCTAAGTCGGATATTTGCTGAGTCAGATATTTAGTAAGTCGGAATTATAAGGTGGTAGGAATGTATGATGACTTTCTTGGGATCTTGGAAGTTATGATATATAACGGTTACTCAAGAATAACGTTTTGGGGAGAGAGAAACGTTTTTTGAGCAACGTAGAAAAGAAGGGGAAGCAATGTAATGTGGGAGAGAGAAGAAGGGAGGAGAATGAAGCAGATTTTTAGGATTTTATCTCTTGTGTGATCTTGCTCTGTCAAAGTTCTGTATGCATTACGTTTTTGCTGTGTCTGAATCTCTATTTTTGCCTAATCAACATGTTTCTTGTGGAGAATTTGTATCTGCTTAACTGCTTGGCTGTGTAACCACCATTAAACACTGGCGATTCACGGTGGTTTCAACCACAATGGTTGATTAGGATGGAGCCTACAATAGCAGCATGCAAAGTAAGTGCTGCAATTTCAGGCACTGCTGCAGATTCAAAAGGTGAAATCAGATTCAGAAGGCGAAATCAGATTCACGAGGCGAAATCAGATTCAGGAGGCGAAATCAGATTCAGGAGGCAAAATTAGATTTAGGAGGCGAAATCAGATTCATGAGGCAAAATCTGATTCAGACATAATCAGGCTGTGCAGAAGATTGAAAAAGAATCAGTTTGTCTATTTTTAAGAAAGGGCGTAATTCGAATGACGTTGCTCAGAACGTGCAGGTGGAGCAGAATCAGAACCTGCACGTGGAGCAGAATCAGAATCTGCAAGTGCAACAGAATCACAATCAGAATTAGAATCTGCATATCCTTGGATGGGATGGTGGAATTCCTCATTCAAAGTGCTACTTCACATTGGAGGTTGACGTGTTCCAAGTAAGCCATCATTCAGATTTTGCATAATAAACATCTCAAATTCTGATTTTAGAAAGCTTTTAGCAATGTTTGAGCACCTATTTGTCATGAGTGGGGTGGATCTCGGTATAGCACTGTAGCTCTCCATTCCAAGCATACATATGGGCTTTATTTGGTGTGGTTTTATGGAATCAAGTTGATTTTCACATGGAGGTGGATATTCCAAAATTAGATTTTCAGGTCTTCATGCCTAAATTGTAAAAATCTGATTTTCAGAACCAGATTTTGATTTTGCAAAGGTTGCAAAGATTGATTCTACTCATGTCTACTCCATTATCTTGGAGAAGGGACATACTCATTGAATTTTGGTTTCATAAATTCATTTTGTATGATGTACATTGGATGTTGATCTATATGAAAGGTTCCCAGCCTTGGCATGTTGCCTTAAAGTGGTTCACATGTATTCACATACTCATAAGGGATGCACAATGGGTATGCACTTGTAATGCCTTCAAGCTACATCTTTTTGAAGAACCATGGGGGAAAGTAATTATCAAGCTAGTTGTATGTTTAAAGTATAATAAAGCTGAGGAGATAGCAGTCAAATGGGTGGATATTGTGCCATAAGCTCTAGTGGAAGATTCAGCGGATGTGACTGATTCTCAAGGCAGAAATGCTGACATATGGCTGTAGAGTTGCAGCGGAATGCAGATTGGATCCGGAAAGGAGGACGTTGAGAAGGTGGTAGTGCTGATTGAAGACAAGGAGGCTGAGCCGGATTTAGTCGAATGTCAAGCAGCAGAAAGCGGAACAGAGGATGCAGTAAAGAAGTCATTGGAGGCTGCTGATAAGGAAAGTGGCTAAGTTTAGATAATTTGGGAAAAATCCCATTCCCATTTGAAAAATGGGAGCATGGTGAACTTGTCCAAAAGTTTGTCAAAACCCCCTCATGTGACATATCATCGGAAAGATCTTGAAGAGTAGAATCTAAATCTATGATCTCCGACAAATTTGGAGTTATTATGTTTAAGATATGTCCAAAACTATATGGAGTAATTATTTCCCAAAATGTGAGATTTTTCCAAAATTACCTAATATTGACTCTTGTTTCGGAAAGACCCTCTACCGTAAAGAAAGTATTGTACGATTTCATAAATAGGACATTGTGATAGGAGGGGAGGGACACTTCAACAAGGAGCCGTTTTCACATGCTTGAGCTTGTGGGGTAACATGGATCTAGGTGCTATATCCATACCGGTGTGGGCCATGGCCGAAGAGGATGTTGTCTTGCTGCTAAGAGAAATGGACAACATCATGGGGAAAACTTATAATACAACGTTTCTCTTTTTTATGGGAGAGCATTGCTCCTGCCCATCAAAGACTAAACTTGTTGAGGATGGATGGCGCTGCTGCTGCTGATGATAAGATTAAGCCTGCAAGAGGGCCCTTGCTTGGTTTGGTTTGGTTAGGTCATGATATCGATGGGAGAGGAGGTGCCGTCGACGTCGCTCGGTTATTTATTTAAGGATGATGATCTGCGCCATTTCCCATTCACAGTACAATTGCTGGTCTTTGCCCACTTTTGCATGATCATGGCACTCAATTGATCAGGAGGAGCTTGCGTGCTTATTCTCTTTCTTGTGTGCCTTGTGAGTGCACGCTTGAGCTTGTGGGGCAACGTCGCGGCTGCAAGCACTGTGTCTAGTGACATTGACCAAGGAGGAGGAGGAGGACGCTCTCTCGCTGAGAATGGTGGATCTGCTGGGGAGAATATAATGCATCGTCACCTTTCTGATGGTTGGGGTGCCCCCCACAAGAAGCATCACCACAGGAAACATCGCCGTCACCACAAGAGACATCGCCGTCACCACAAGAAGCAGTTCTGTCAAGGTGATCAGTAGCATCATTAGTAACAATCACAACCACTACCACTGGTAATGCACAAGCTACCACTAATCCAGTGGTGATTATTGCGCATATGATGCTAGCTAGCACTTTTGTATGTATGTAGATGCTCAAGTGGTACTAGCCTATGAATCACCACTGGTAGTGGTTATGAGTGCTACTAGTGATGTGAGTGACTACTTTGATAGACGTGCTAGTTACCGTTGTGCTAATTGTGAGTGTTACTATATTTATGCCACTATTCCAGTGTGAATTGATGCACATAATTCGTAACTACCCTTTTCCCATAATGTTCTCTACTATCTTAGGCAAGTGGAATCAAAATGGAAAGTGGTAGGAGAAACTTTCCAAGTGTGAGTGAAGAGTGAAATGCCCCAGTGCACTATCAATTGTAACCACTCCTAATGGTAGTTACCAATTTGCTACCACTTCTCTCTCTTGGAGGAGAAGTAGAACCTATGCTAGTTAGTAGTAACATATGAGTCCACTAACACCTATTATAATTTCTACTCAGGGGGAAGACCTACATATAATGTGCGTTCAAAGGGTATTAAAAAATACCCTTGTCTAGGAATTTCGACTTAATAGAGTGACCCCTTTTTCTTTATAAACTTATGGTTTTTTTTTCAAAATTCCATGAAAACCTACCTTATGTAGGTAGATTTATGTTAAAAAAAACCTTTAATTTTCACTATCCATTTGTTTCAAATAATTCCATAAAACTGGTTACTATTGAAGACATAAATATGTCCACGAGTACATTTCTATCCTATTACCAAACTAGTGTTAAATTAAAGGGCATTTTCACTGTTTAAAAACAAATCCCGTTCGTGGGTGGACTACAACCCTTTTTGAGAAGATAGGCTGTAGGGAAAGTAAGAAAAGCAAGGATCCTTTTATGGTGGCTAGCCACTCTTGGAGGGTCATTACATTGAAGGGAGAAGGCATTGTCAAAAGAGTACTCAAACTAAAAGGTTTTTCCAAAAAAAGTACTCATGATTAATTGGCGAGAACCATTGTGTGTGTTGCTCATTTATCAACAAAAGAATGTATAATTGATTTGGCAAGAGCAATTAGCTCGGGGGGTGGGAGGGGACTCATAAAAATGTAAGTGTAGCACGTGGGTTCAACAGAAGGGATTTTTAAAATCTGATTTTCACACATTCTTATATACAAAAAGGTACCATTTAAAGGGAGTATTCACAGGTTGAATAGAAAAAGGGTGCGTTTTAGTCATGAAAAATTCACAGATAAGGGTGTTTTAAAGTAGGCATTGAACGCACGTGATATAGAGGGTTTACATATAGTGAACCCCCCGAGGCAATCAGAACCATTGGTTTTGATGTGGATGCCTGCTTGTTGAGTGCAGATACATGATGATGATGATAAGAAGCCAAGAAGGGTCGAGTTCATAAATAGGACGTTGTGATAGGAGGGGAGGGACACTTCAACAACAAGGAGCCATTTTCACATGCTTGAGCTTGTGGGGTAACATGGATTTAGGTGCTATATCCATACCGGTGTGGGCCATGGCCGAAGAGGATGTCTTCTTGCTGCTAAGAGAAATGGACAACATCATGGGGAAAACTTATAATACAACGTTTCTCTTTTTTATGGGAGAGCATTGCTCCTGCCCATCAAAGACCAAACTTGTTGAGGATGGACGGCGCTGCTGCTGATGATAAGATTAAGCCTGCAAGAGGGCCCTTGCTCGGTTAGGTTTGGTTAGGTCATGATATCGATGGGAGAGGAGGTGTCGTCGACGTCGCTCGGTTATTTATTTAAGGATGATGATCTGCGCCATTTCCCATTCACAGTACAATTGCTGGTCTTTGCCCACTTTTGCATGATCATGGCACTCAGTCGATCAGGAGGAGCTTGCGTGCTTATTCTCTTTCTTGTGTGCCTTGTGAGTGCACGCTTGAGCTTGTGGGGCAACGTCGCGGCTGCAAGCGCTGTGTCTAGTGACATTGACCAAGGAGGAGGAGGAGGAGGACGCTCTCTCGCTCAGAATGGTGGATCTGCTGGGGAGAATATAATGCATCGTCACCTTTCTGATGATTACCACCACCACAAGAAGCATCACCACAGGAAACATCGCCATGGCCACAAGAAACATCGCCGTCCCCACAAGAAACATCGCAAGTACTACAGCGATTAAGATGCCATCTGAATGACGCCGCAGAGCAGCACCCTGTTAATAAGTAATTAATAATCAAGCGGCCTCTGCCAGCTTGAAGCTATAGCCATGCACCCTATCACTCCCTAAAATAAAACTTCCATAATAATTAGGCACCATGCCGCGCACACAGCCCAGCGTTGCTGCTCTAATAATATACGAAAATGGAACTTTTTTTTTACGATGTTGAAAAAGGCCGTTCTAAGGTTTTATTAGTTTTTCTCGCGAGTGAAAATTGGAGATTTTATTAATTAGTCATTGCAACCTTACAACTTAACTTGTTCCTCTAAAGCATTAATAACTTGGGTTATTTTTCTAACCTTTACTTTTTGGTAGTTTATCACTACTACGGGCCCTTGTAAATTTATGTCTCCAAATAGATGTCTCTCCATATCTCTCTCATCGCTTGTTGTCGACGAACAATGACAACATAAATCTCATTGATTATGAATCACGCGTGTAGGCCAGGGTAATGCTCAGAATGACCACAAATCATTGTGCGTTGAGGAGGGTAATGCTCAGAATGACACGTGTTATACAGGGGATTCTTTCTCGAAGGACATGAAGAGGTGCAAGACTTCGAACATAGTACAATAGGGTTCGGATTTCTGCCTCACATGTAAGTCAACAACCTCTCTCTCTCTCTCTCTCAACTCTCTCTTTCTTGAGACCTTTCAGACCTACCATGTGCTAGTCAAAAACGAACGCTGATTCCGTACCCAATGCTTGCTATTTGCGTTTTAAAATAGTCATGATGTTGCACCCACACACCAATATGAATTCCTATGAGAACAAATGTGTAATGATGCTAAGGAGGAACCGTGCGTACGTGAGCTGGATAGGATCCTTGAGTTTGTGTTTATTTTTGTTCCTTCATGATGGATTCCTCATATATTGTACATTTGTTGATGTGAGATATATATATACATATACACACATATATATATATATATTGTTTACATAAACACATGTACACATGCACATTAACATGTTTACAAGCACACATGTACACATGTGTGCACGTGCATGTAGAAATACATGCACGTGCACACACACACACACACACAGAGATAAAAACATAAACGATGTACACACACACACACAATGCAAACAAATAAAACGTATTGGTGTGGATAAACATTGCATCATGATAGAGAAATATGCATTTTGACTAGCGGCCTCATATGAGAATGTAACCCAAAAAAATTATCAATTAATATGTCCAAATATATGTATCTAAACTCCGCCTTGTTATTGGAGCTTCAATTTTTAAAATCAAGTGAAATTGTGTGTGTGTGTGTGTGTGTGGGAAAGAGAGAGAGAGAGAGAGAGATTTTCTAGAGCTTCAAAAGAAGCTAGTCTATCAAGAATAGTCGTTACTATGTTAATATATTAGGATATAAAATGATACTTAAGAATACTACATGTGTCTCTTTGCGACACATTTGTATTTCAAAGAGAAATTCTTGATGTCAAGTATGTATTTTTAGAAAAGGACAACTTCCTGATAAAAATGATGTTTTGTGGGGTGTGTTCAATGTCACCTGTCACCTTAAAATTTTACAAGCTTCTATTATGTTACAAGTGTCATGTGCAATCCCCTATTTTCTTATAGTGTGATGTTAATTATGATCATACATATGTGTGTTAAAGACGTTTCACCTACACACATATGTATAGCATGAGTGTATTGTTTTCATGATCATGAGTATATTTGAGCATGTGAGTACGAATAGTGAAGAGGTCCATCCTAGATTGATCAGTGAGATCCTATTGCTACATAACTATGGCAGTTTGTAACTATAATATCTCCAAGCGTATGATGTTGGTGCTAATGAGGCATTGTAGAATGATAATGCATATGTGACACATATCCAATTCTAGGAAGATAGAGAAAATAGAAACTTGCAAGAAAATAGATTATTCACACCAAATAACTCATCAAAAGACCACAAATTCAACATATTTAAGATTTGAGTGAATAACAAAGAAAAATACTAAGCTTAAGATAATTACTCAAAAATAGGGTGCAATCAACCCCCCCCCCCCATGTGTGTGGAATCCCCCTCCCCCACATGAGTATTTACGTAAATATTTGTTTCAAAATAGGCCATAGCCTCCAAAAATACAACAAAGGTGCTTTTACTTGTGCGACACTCTCTTATGCTCAAAATAGAGTGTCCATAAATTGAGGCTAGGGTCAAAGCACATCATGCTTTACAAAAATATTGAATTTCAAGTCTAAGCTTGATAAACCAAGGCTTTCAAAAATAAATCAAAGTTTACACAAGCTAGCACATGTATATGCAAAGCTTGTTTTCAAAAATATGTGCCAAATAATAATAATGTGCTAATTCTCATCAATCCTTTGAATCCTCTTCACCTATAAAATAACCAACAATAAATTGGCAAACAAATATTTCAAAAGTATACAAACTATAACCACACACATGTTTGCTAAGTGTAAGTAACCCATGACTCACCCTTCCATACAAACCAAACTGTAACAAACATTGGAGGCCCCAACCATACGTCAATGTAAACCAAACATATTAATATTTATAATGGCATCACCCAGGATATTAACATGATTTAGCTTGACACAAAGATAATCCAAGCATCCTAGAATTGTCTAATAGGGTAGAATAATGTATTTAAGAGAGCTTAAAATATATTCCCATAATAATACGATTGAATACAACTTTCTAGTTTTGACCATCTTCAAATTTGAGATATACTAGATGTTCAAAGTAGGAGTTGGTGTTGTTTACAGCTTACTTGAATGTAGGAGTTTCCTACCTATGATTTTGGTAAACAATCAATTAGCCATAGATTTAGGTGTAGTGATTCTACCATGTTACCAAGTGAGTAAAGGTGAAGTAAAAATACCCTTATAAATGAGGATAATTTTTGAAAATGCAAATGAAATATTTTTGCAACATACTTCGAAGTGTAGATATATACACCCTATGTGGCTATCTTCACCACACTATTCTTCTACAACTCAATCAACTTCTCATTCACATCACAACTAAGTGTCATAGGGCTCCGTGGTGGCACAAATGCAGATAAACTCTAGAATTGCCTACAGATAATCTACCTTATCTCGGAATTTTTGATGAATAAAACATACCCATTCTCTATTCAACTTGTGAATACCCCCTTTAAATGGTACTGTGACATGAAAATTTGATATCTTTCATTTTAAATTTTGTGCATATTTTGATGGTTTCTCAATGGTAATAAGGTGGAAGCTTTTCCAAGAAGATTGCGGTGCCCACAATGGAATAACGGCGTGGTGATGCGGCGGCTTGGCGGCTACCTTGATAACAACATTATATCTTCAAATATAATGGTTTTACTTGATTTAGGATGCACACATTGTAAATGCCACAAGTATGCTTGATAAATACTTTGGTATGGTAGATAGGCTAGTGATGTGGAAAATAAAAGTGGGCCTTCATGCTCACATGGATTTTTATTGTATTAATAATATGGTATTCACCATAAGGCTACAAGTTGGGGAGTGTGGAAGGCATGTGGAGGAGTGTGTGTAGGTGCATAATTGGGAAAGATTCTTCTAGAATGCCTACATGGAAGAGGAGAATTCTGCCATGTGTAAGTAGGATCTCCACCTACATGCCACTTAGACTTGGCTATTATATCATCACACTTTCAAAGTCAAAAAGTCTTCAATTTAATAATCAATAGAAGACTTAGCCTAAGAGGACAATTGATGGTGACATCTACCCTTATGTCACTGAAGGTTTGAAGATTTTCATGTTGTAATTTGTAACAATGGAAGAGAGGGTGATTCTCCACCTATAAAAGAAGCCCTCCTCTCCCTTTCAAATCAATGAATGAATGTAACTAATTTCTTAATCTTTACTTCATTGATGATCAGAATTTCTCCCAAAGTTGCTAACTTTTAGGTAAATTTTATAGTCTTGTAGTAAAATGCTCATAACTTTTCGCTCGGTTGCCCGTTTTTGAAAGTTTTCATATGGGCGCGAAGCTCTCTTCAAGCTCTACGCACCTATGTAATCTTCTTTTGCACAGTCTTTATGGATTTAAAACTGCAATTCTCTGTGTATCTCTGTTTTTATAGACTTTTGGCCATTCTTAATAATGATTCAACATTCCCCGTATGTTTTCGTTCACATAATCCTGAGTTGGAATATTTTCTTTTAACAAAGAATTGCCCTCTTGTTTGGAGCTACCAGATTGGCAGAAATTCTTGCTTCTCCTAAGCCTTTCATCTTTCCTTCCATGAATTATGATCTCACATTTTATGTGTATATCTTTATCTTAACCTAGGGAGAGAAAGGGAGGTAAGGAGGCTGTGAGGTTTCACACAAGTGTGTTTTGATTCTAAGAAGTGACCGAAGTCCAAACCCCAACTTTGTGTCAAATCTTTTGGTGAAGTTGACGGGCATGTTTTACTTAGAATTATTCTATTTTAACCTCAAGGTCTCGCATGATTAAAGAGAAGTTATTTTGAAAAAAGTAAATCTCCCTTGTTGCTACTCATCTTTTGGTGCAAGATGTTCAACATTCCGGTGTTCCAAGGATCGGAAGGAGAAGACCCGGGGAGTTATCTCCAAGAGTTTAACCAAGCATACCGCTTGACGGGTTGGTCTATGATGGAGAGGACAGAAAGACTTCCAGATTTCTTGGAGGATGTGGCCTTAACTTGGCATGAGTCTTTGCCAGAGGAGTCCAAGAATGACTAGGAAAGGTTGACCAAAGCAATGAAGGAGAGATTTGGGACAGTGGAGTCACCAAATGCTTCACTATTGCAATTGGATCAAATTTTCCAAAAGAAAGGAGAGTCAGTTTCTGCCTTTTCAGTGAGGTATGAAGCCTTATTCATCAAATATCAACAAGCTACTTTACATGTTGTTGCTTCTTCTTCTTCACCTTCTATGGAAGATTCAAAGAGTTCTTTAGCAATGGAGCATCTTAAGATGAGCAAGTTTATCAGGGCTTTGGATCCCCGCTTGCATGGAAAAGCTCTTAGCAAAGATCCCACTAATTTTAAAGAGGTTCTTCGTATTGCTTTGAAGAAGGAGACCACTCTTCATATTGAGTCCACATTCCAATCTTCTCCGAGTGTGCCAACCCCACCACGAGTAGAGATAGCCTCAACATCTCAGGTACAAGCTCCATCCTTGGATCATAACATTGCACAACTTATGGTAGAATTTTTTGATTTGAAGTTACACTTAGTCGATGATGCAAGGCCACCTAGGGTTCCACGAGCTGAGGATAAACCTAGGGATAAAAGTAGTGTCACACAAGAGAAGGGGCACTATCGCACTGAGTGTCTAAAATTGAGGAAAAGAGAGGATAAAAGTTTAGTACTTTTAGAGGAAACATGCTCAGAAGAAGAAGAGGAAACATTGATGCCATTAATGGCAAAAAAGGGGTCGTAAAACTAGGAGTCAGGAAGAAGAAGAACAAGAAGATAAATCTGAAGAAGAAGAACAAGAAGATAAATCTGAAGAAGAAGAAGTCATCTAGGAGAAAAATTGGACAATCTGACTTTCCTCTTGGACAAGGATCTCTTAGTTATGACCTCTTGACAGATCTTAGAGAGAAAACGGCACAAATCACATTTGGGCAGCTTTTGGCACTCTCTCCAAAGCTCAGAAAGGAATGGGGTAAGCTGGCTAGCACAAGGGAATCTAAGAAAAAGAAGAAGAGGGATAATGGGACTCCTATGGCTCAAAAGGTGGATATTGATGTAGGAGATGATGTGCTTGTGATTGATGTCATCATTGAGGGGCAAACAATTTCTGATGCATACATTGATGGAGGTGCGTCAATCAATGTCATAAGTGAAAAAAATTACCATTCTCTTATCTTTCAAACCCTTATTCAAACACTCTCTTTACATGTGAATATCTCATTTAGCATTAGCTCCTCGTGCTTAATCCAATTTTGGACCTCTTTGATGATTCATGATAAGTGGGATAAGGAGTTATTATCTTGGTGGGCCTATGACTTCTCAAGGTAGCCTTGCCTTATTGGCGCCCTTCTTTGGAGGTACCAATGGTTTTAGCGATAATGAGCATGCGGAAAGACTTTAGGGACCATAGGTAAATCTTTACAATTGTCCGCTGAGCAATGTTAACCCTTACCCTCTAGCTTGAATCATGAAGGAGATGAAAGGCAAGAGGCTATGTGAAAATTGAGGTTTCATGCAAAGAGAGGGAAGTGCAGTTTTTATGGTCCAATACCCAAATTTCAACCGGGTATTGGTTTCTAAAATTGATCATATTTCTAGGAAGATCTTTATATGCTCTTTCCAATCATGTAACTAATTTTTTAATCCTTTACTTTATTGATGATCAGAATTTCTCCCAAAGTTGCTAACTTTTAGGCGAATTTTGACAGTTTTATAGTCTTGTAGTAAAATGCTCATAACTTTTCACTCGGTTGCTCGTTTTTGAAAGTTTTTATATGGTCGCGAAGCTCTCTTCAAGCTCTACGCACCTATGTAATCCTATTTTGCACAATATTTATGGATTTAAAACTGTAATTCTTTGTGTATCTCTGTTTTTATAGACTTTTGGCCATTCTTTCTTCTTAATAATGATTAATTCCTCTTCATCTCTTATCAAATGGCCAATCCTATGTATCTTATCCTCTTGTAAGTAATTGCTATATTCTTTTGATTTAATATGTTCCGTGTCCAAATCTCCCAATTCGAACGGATGAACCTTACCAACATTCCCCATATGTTTCCGTTCACATAATCCTGAGTCGAAAGATTTTCTTTCAACAAAGAATTGCCCTCTTGTTTGGAGCTCCCAGACTGGCAGAAATTCTTGCTTCTCCTGAGCCTATCATCTTTCCTTCCATGAATTATGATCTCACCTTTGATGTGTATATCTTTATCTCAACCTAGGGAGAGAAAGGGAGGTGAGGAGGCTGTGAGGTTTCATACAAGTGTGTTTTGAAGTGACCGAAGTCCAAACCCCAACTTTGTGTCAGAGTACCCTCCTGTATGTAAAAAATGTGTAAAAATGGGATTTTAAAGATCCCTTCTGATGAACCCATGTGCTATGCTTACATATTTATGAGTGACCCCCCTCTCCCCCTAGAATCATAGAATCTTGCAATAGTGCAATATTGGAACAACATAACATATAAGTGGAATGTAAACTATATAACCATGACGAATGGAGAAAGTGACTAGCACAGGTAAGAGATCATACTTGTGTTTTTGCTTTTCCAAAAGTGCAAGACATGGTGATCAATATTAGAGTTGAGTCCTAAGTGGAGAGGATCCACCACTTGTGAATTGAAGTCTTCATTTTGACAAGACCAATCACATGTTATTCCCAATGTCCAAAGAATAAACTTATGTTAAAACACAAAGATGTTAAGTTTACTTTATTGAATCCCAATATGTCTATGTCATCTTCCTTTGGTCTCTCCAACCCATGCTCTTCACTCTCACCACTCGAGCTCATCTGCTTTATCATCCCGTGTGTGGGACTCATGCTCATTATCCTCAGAGGCACTATCCTTAACATCCTCATCATCATCAACCTCTTCCCACTCTAGCTATGACCTCTTTTTGGGCATTCCTTTCAAGGTCATGAATGACCAAGGTGCATGTTCATTTAGCTTCTTGCCCTTTTCCTTGGGTTGCTCATTGATGGACGATTTCTTGTCCTTTTCCTTCAATTGCTTCTCGATGAGAGGCTGCTTTCTCTTCTTTGCTCTTGCATCCAACCCATATAGCAATTATAAACTCCTGAAAAATGAACTTTATAGTTCATAGAAACATGCTACCCTACACAATGAAACTTACTTTGAAACTGCTCAACCTCCCTCTAAGAGGAAACTCTCCCTTGGGGTATTCTATCCACCATGTGCATGATGTTAAAATTATAGCAATGTGATGAGCTATGGTGGATCAAATGCTAGAATCAACATCATTATAATAAAGTGATTAGATGATAATTAAGATGTGATTAGTGAGTAATTAACTAATAGCTTAATGTAGACATGGATAATCAAAAACCAGCAAATTCACATTAGGCCAATGCCTCAATCTCGGGGGGGTCGCTTACAAAACAATGTGAATATCACGTGCGTTCAACAGAAGCATATTTTTAATTTATGAAACTTATAGAAATATATTTACATAAGGGTATGATTTAAAATTTTTTCAAAAAAAATTACAGATTCATAAAGAAAAGGGGATATTATATGGATTAAAAAATTCACAGATAAGGGATTTAAAATATAGGCCTTGAACGCACGCGATAGGGATATTCTACATAGAGTGACCCCCCCGAGGCCTCAATTTATAGAGTTTACATCAAAGCATCTAATCCCACTGATTTCTCCTTGATTCACTCCACCTCTCTTGCTTGATTCTCTCCACCTCTCCCAGAATATCTCCACACTTCCTAAATCTTCTCATGCTACCCTTTATTCTCTCCCAGTAGATTCTTCTCACCTTTTCATAGGTTCTCTCACATTTACAGATTCTCTTTTACAGCCTCTTGCCAAGGGCTTGTTCCCGCACACACCCTATTCACTTGTATATTTCAACACCTCCCTCAAGTGAATACTCCTAGCACACCTGGACCCTATACCAAGTTCCTCTCTTCTGCGACCTAGCACACCTCCCCTCAAGTGAACTTAGCACACCTGGACCCTATACCAAGTTTCTCTCTTACTTGTTGATAGTCCGCAACCAATGCCTCAAGTCCCTAAACTCATAGTCCTTGACACTCTCTCTCTCTATGTGTCCAAGGCTACTACAAGTGCCTGCGACCTTGACTAAAGTGCTCACACATACATCTATCACGTGGCCTACATCATCGGTGGCTCAGAGGTGGTTTTACTATGTTGGGGTAGGTTACATTGGGTTGTGGCTCTCTCTCTCTCTCTCTCTCTCTCTCAGAGATTTTCACATGGCTCCTCACTCTTTGGAGCCTCACATCTTCTCTTGTCTTCAGTCTTCTTGTCGTGGTAGCTTCTCTTCATGCGTCCATGTCTTCCTCTTCTTTCAGTCTTCTTGTGGCAGCTTCTCTTCACGCGTCCATGGCTTCCTTCAATGCTTCCTTTAGCTTTTCTTCTTGGTGTGGATCTTCCTCTTGGAAAGAGATGTTCTTCTTCTTTCATGGGTGGGGCCATGAGCTTGTCTGTCAATTCTTCTTGCTCCATGTGAGCAACATGTTTAAATGTTTTGTTGATAGTTCTTTTGGGCTTTTGATGTTTATCTTGTATCATTATGCAATGCAAACCCAAATCTATGTGGGAGGTCTTACCTCTTGCCTTATTCTGGACAAGGGCAGTGTCTGATCCCACTTTTACACTGATGTAATGTGCCCAATATATAATGCATATAGCATTCATTCTTATGCACATTCCCAAATGCAACTCTGGCTGTGAATAATCTTGAATTTGAGTGTGGTTTGCAGGTATTAACCAAGGGTACATTCAAAATGATTGTTACCACAAATTTATCAGCATAATTTTACCAAAAATTACATTAAATCAAGGGTAACCAATTTGTACGGAATGGTTGGAGTATCAAACCATCTCCGAATTGCAATATGAAGTTATAGGGATCTGTATCAGATACCTAATGGTTAATTTGAACCCTCAATTGTACCAAAATATAGTGATTAGCATTGATTAATCATTGATTAGCAAATGAATCCTCTGTTTTGTGTGCACAGAACAGAGTATATGGGGAGCCCAGATCATCTGAGGCCTTAGAGTTCAAATGAGCTCAAATGCTTTCAAGGCCATCAATAGCAATTAGTCTAGTAGAGGATTAAGCCAAGAAATACAAGATTTGACCAAACATGAATGCTTAATCTCTATTTTACCAAAGTCATGCTGATTTGATGAAGAGCTTGGATCTCACTGTTGTTGAACCAACGTGAGAGAGAGAGAGAGACACGTCATATGCATCCCCAAAGGTGTGTGGAATACACACAATAGATGAGTATATATAGAGGAGATCCTAGGGCTATATATATAGAGACATTCTATATATAGCCAACACCCCCGCTCAAAGAAGGGTCTCTAACTGTGGATGAAAAAACCCTTGGGGGCTCAAGGGAAAAACCCACAGCTCTATATACACCTACCGCTATATTAAATTATTTTATAGTTACAAAGTATTATTCAAAGGAGCTACATCACTCCCATATATACAATAGCCATGAAGGCTGCGAAGGAGCTACATCACTCCCATATATACAATATCCATGAAGGAGCTACATCACTCCCATATATACAATAGCCATGAAGGAGCTACATCACTCCCATATATACTTCATCACTCTTATGTGTACAATAGCCAAACGAAGGCTTTGAAGGTCATCCATTTTCATGTTGTCTTGATCCATTCATGTAGGTTGGGTGCGAGTCTATCTTCGTGGGGTGACGATGCCAAATAATATTTTTGTAGTCTCTTCTCTATATTGAAGCTCAGCAATATCCAAATACAATCCTGATCCATAAACCCTGTAATATGGAAGAAGTCTCCATAACAAATGGAAAACCATAATTTTGTTATAGAAATATGAGATGTACACGAAAAGATGTACATAAAGAAATAGACATAAAGGTATCTATTATATGGTTGCTTAGGAATATAGTCCATCCGCAAGGATATGCATGGCAATGTCAACTTGTGGAAGATCATCCAATCAATGGCAAATGAACTAGATTTGGTAAGGGAATCTGGTTACTTGGAGAAGTTGACTTGGAAGATTGACCTGTCACTAAAATAGAAAATGACACTCATTCTAGTTAGTAAGGATATCATGGAAAGCTAGAATCATATCTTTGCCATGGGAAAAATCTATGACATAAGATCAAACCTCCAATATTATGAGTCAAGATAATGAGACAACTATAACTTGGATCAAACCTCCAAGATGACATGATATGAAAGTAAACCTCATAAGATGACAAGATGAGAAATCAAACCTCTTACGTCCATAGGTAGGATAACCAGACATGATGAAAAAACGAACCTCTGACATGAAACAATAATTAGAATGTAGACACCTCTGACAGGATGAAAAAGCAAACCTCTGACATGATGTACTTGAAAGTAAACCTCATAAGATGATAGGCCGAGAAATCAAACGTGTGACATTCACAATCAGGATAGTAAACCTCATAAGATGACGGAACAAGAAATCAAACCTTTGACATCCACAAGCAGCATGTAGCCAGGATGACATGATGTGAACATAAAGCTCATAAGCTGATAGGACGAGAAATCAAACCTCTGACAGGAAGAGAAATCAAATCTCTGACATGTAGTCAGGGGATGACATGACGTGAACGTAAACCAACCTCGTAAGATGACGGGACAAGAAATCAAACCTCTATCATGTAGTCAAGATGACATGACGTGAACATAAACCTCATAAGCTGACGGAACGAGAAATCAAACCTCTCGGAAAATATGCTCGACGGAATTTCTTGTTAGTTGCCATAGATTGAATTCCAAGACTTGACCACCATTATAGCCATTTAGACCTGCATGGTTGCATTGTCGACCACAAAAGACATTGATAGACTTAAATAAACCTAGTCAATCTGATGAGCCAAAGCCAAGGCACGGTGCATCCAAACACCATGGCGTCATGGATACAATCCATGGAAACGTAGTCAACCATCATTCACGAAACATGTAACCATCATCATGGAACAACACCATGGCATCATGGATAAAATCCATGGAAACATAATCAACCAATATAGATTAGCCAAGTGAACCAACATCAACGAAACATGTAGCTTGGAATGACCAACATCAATGAAAAATGTAGCTTGGAATGACCAACATCAACAAAACATATAGCTTGGAATGACCAACATCAACGAAACATATAACCATCATCATGGAACAACACCATGGCATCATGGATACAATCCATGGAAACGTAATCAACCATCATCTACGAAACATGTAACCATCATCATGGAACAACACCATGGCATCATGGATACAATCCATGGAAACGTAGTCAACCATCATTGACGAAACATGTAACCATCATCATTGAAAACTTAGTCAACCGTCATTGACGAAACATGTAACCATCATCATGGAACAACACCATGGCATCATGGATACAATCCATGGAAACATAGTCAACCATCATTGACGAAACATGTAACCATCATCATGGAACAACACCATGGCATCATGGATTGTAGTGAGTGAATTACATCAATGCAATGAACACATATACATATATCAATAAAATGTGTAACCATCACCACCATGGCATCATACCAAGGCACCAAAATTACAAACTCACCAAACCTGTCAGAATCACCGAGGCTTGCATGCTTAAAATAATAATTGTCAAGTCCGTGAGGCTGGTTGTAATGTAACAAGCAAAGGTAGAACACATGGCACCTTTAACTATTTCTTGCAAAGGCTCTCGAGAAATAGTTGCATGCTTACAAAGCCTCTCGAGTAGTAACAGCATGCTAAGCATCAATAAAGTCCTCTTTACACACAAGACAAACTTCCTCGAAGCCATAGAAAGAACAAATACACAACTTCCTTGTGAGAACAATCAAACGAGAGATCAACATCACCGCCGAGATAAAAGGATAATGAGATCATCACCAAGATGACCATGACCAAGTAACTGTAACCATTCTGAAGTCATGAGATAAAACAATCAGATCATCACCGAGATGACCACGAGCAAGTAACTATAACGATTCCTAAATCATGAGTTAAAACTATCAGATCATCACCGAGATGACCATGAGCAAGTAACTGTAACGATTCTAAAGTCAGGATCATTGAATTTACCACAAGCATTTCATGGGCACAAATTAGAACCAACCTATTTCAAACAAACTAATGCACACATTTGGTTTGGTATGCGGGATTTTAGCTCACACGCACAGGGCTACGAATTGATATTTAGAGAAGGAGTAACCATTCAAAAAGTAAGATCCAACATCAGATATGTAAGTAATATCAAGCAGACGTACACCAAAAGGATAGCAAGCCAAAACCATGATATCATGGATAAAGTCCATGGAAACGTCATCAACGAATATAAAGAAATCATCATAATGAGCATCATAAAATAAAACCATGGCAGGATGAACAAAATCCATATACATAACATCAGTCGATCGAAAAGAAAGGCATAATTACCATCATGTGATAATACCTTGGATTGTCAATAAATACATTATGAACGTCCAAGCTTAATCATGTGATTCCTGTAGCTAGCACTAAAACAAGATCACAACATATTAGCTCATGAAGCAATCAAAAAGATCAAGATTATTGTAGAAGTACATCATGGTAGCATAAGAGTTATACCAGACCATGGCATAAGTCATGATCAATGTGAGTTGCATAAGATACGAAAGATCTTCTTCTACTTAGTAACTTACATCATGAAAGTAAGAATCAAATATGTTGATTATCATGGACAAACAACTCTAACAAATATGCATCTCATCAATATCAAATACCATCATGATATTGATGAACAAAATCCATATACATAACATCAATCGTTCAAAAAGAAAGGCATAATTACCATCATGTGATAATACCTTGGATTGTCAATAAATACATTATGAACGTCCAAGCTTAATCATGTGATTCCTGTAGCTAGCACTAAAACAAGATCACAACATATTAGCTCATGAAGCAATCAAAAAGATCAAGATTATTGTAGAAGTACATCATGGTAGCATAAGAGGTATACCAGACCATGGCATAAGTCATGATCAATGTGAGTTGCATAAGATACGAAAGATCTTCTTCTACTTACGTCATGAAAGAAAGAATCAAATATGTTGATTATCATGGACAAACAACTCTAAGGAATATGCATCTCATCAATATCAAATACCATCATGATGATGGCTAAACTCTATGCATGATGCAAGAGATCTTTTAACGCTAAATATGAATTTTCTCTTAGTTTTGATAAAATTGCCATGAGCCGTCGTAGGAAGTAAACCACTGTAGAAGCCGTCGTATCAACCTATAAACTATCTTCAAAGTTGAAATGATTCAAGGGAATTCACCTAAAACTTCTTAAGGGGATCTTGCAACCATGAAAAACATACAATATATTCTCTTTCACAAGTATTAAGAAATATATACATGCAAACATATACTCATGAAAGATCTTCTTTCTCCTAGAAACCTTTATTTTCTATGAGAAACAAACGATATTTTCTTTTTCACAAGTATGATGCAATCTATACATGAAAATCGATGCTCATGAAATATTTTATTAGTTTCACAAATCTCTATCTAATACGAACATCATACATATAAGGGATAACGAGATCTTCTCTAAAAAATTTCTCATGCATAACATACACATAATCAAGTAATAAATCATTGTAAAGATTGAGAAAACTAAATCACTTATCTTCTTTTGTCTGGACAGAAGTTTTGATAGCCAACGGTCAAAAGATTGCTATCAGTCTGCTGCTGCAGATTATAATCGGTGTAGAATTTGATAAATCTGATATGCTAGACAGCTCGGAAACGCACCATATACCCCTAAAACGACTTCAAAAACACTGAATTCCGAGTCCGGAGCAGAAAATTATGGCGATTTTACGTTTCGCAGAATTGCAGATTTTTCTGCACGCGCGCTGCGCGAAGCCGCGCGAAGCCGAAAACGAATGCTTTTCATAGCGAAAAAGCAACCACGCTCTGATACCATGTTGAACCAACGTGAGAGAGAGAGAGAGACACGTCATATGCATCCCCAAAGGTGTGTGGAATACACACAATAGATGAGTATATATAGAGGAGATCCTAGGGCTATATATATAGAGACATTCTATATATAGCCAACAACTGTAGACTTGATCAAATTAAATTCTGACTTCACCAGCTTGTAGAGCATGCTTGAAAACCCCTTGGGCTAGCTGGAATTAGAGCCATTGCAAATGATGAAGAAGAAATCTCATTTTTCTTTTAGAAAATAGGCGCCAGTGAATGAGCAAATTTCTAGAGTTCTACGTGGCGGTTTGACATTTTGTCTTGATGGGCTGAATCGTGGGGATCATGGCTGTATGTGGCTAGAGGCAATGGACCTAATGTTGAGCATGGAGGGAGATCAAGCCCCTCCACCAGCTGGGGGTGTAGAGAATAGTTGAAAAAGAGGGAAAATTATTAATTAGCTACTAAGTCTAATTAGCCAGGTGATTAGCAAGATAATGGGCTCACAAATTGATGGATTCTAGGCTTGGCTCTGATACCATGTTAAAATTACAGCAATGTGATTAGATATGGTGGATCAAATGCTAGAATCAATATCATTAACAAAGTGATTAGATGATAATTAAGATGTGATTAGTGAGTAGTTAACTAATAGCTTAATGTAGGCATGTCAAAAACCAACAAATTCTCATTAGGCCAATGCCTCAATTTATAGAGCTTACATCAAAGCATCTAATCCCACTGATTTTGTAAGATTCCTCCCTAGCCTCTCAAAATGTCCAGCATATTCCCCTGTAATCAATTCCCTCTTCAGAAATATAAGAAATCTCGTCTCTGCCTGTTTTAACATAGAGAGAGAAAATATTCTAGAGAGCGAATATTCAGATTATGAATATTTTTAGATAGAAAAATAACTCATCTTATTAAAATAAGTTCCCCTGAAACAGAAATTCAAAAAGAACTTTCCAATATGCAATTAAAATTAATTGGAAATGGATATGAAGGACCTTAGCCTAAGGGTCTAGATTTTCAGAAATTTTTGGATTATGGTCCAATTAAGGTTCCTATGGGCCAATAGCTTCAATCCATGTGTAGGGAGGAGATAAATCCAATTTGTAAAAGAAGATACCCAAAAATGAGTAAATGCTCACATAAGATGAAGAGTTGACTATGTACAAGGTTTATTAGTAAGAAACTATGAGCAATATCAAAAATATGAGATATTTTGGGTATCCAAAAATGAGTAAATGCTCACATAAGATGAAGAATTGAAAATGTACAAGCTTTATTAGTAAAAAACTATGAGCAATATTAAAAATATGAGATATTTTGGGTATAATGATTCCATTTTGACACATATGTAAGGAAGGGGAGTCCATTAAAGGAGGTGCATATTTCACATGCTTGAATGAGTTTTAAACTAAAAAATAATGTGATATTTTTATCTCTCCTCTCTCTTGAACCAAACCAAATCAAAATGGAACCAAACCGAATCAAAAAGTAACCAAACTAGGTCCAAATCTAGTCCAAATTCAACCAAACTGAGTTTGGGAAATTCTAGAATTCAGTTAGCTTTGGTTAAAGCTTCCCTCTCCTATAAATAGAACATGAGTCCTTTGAAAAAAATAGAAGAATTTTACTATACTAGAGTTATGCTGAAATAATGCTAATTTCTACTATTCTCTAAAATTCTCTCCAAATTGAAGAAATTGGAGCTTCCCTCTTTCTTCAATCCCCATTGGTGGCTCCATCAACATACTTAACCAATTGATTGGTTGGGGGCCTCTACCGTGAACAAAGAATCAAGCAATTTGTAAGGTAAATGGTGAATTTTGATCTTTTCTATAATTTCTCAATGTTTCTCTCTTCTCAACCCCTCTCAAGCTTGAGAAGCTTAATTGGAATGGTTTTTGAATGCTATTGAAGTTAATTGATGAATGGTAGTGAAGAGTTACATAATTTGATGAATGCTATTGAAGTTAATTGATTAATGATAGTTAAGAATTACATAAATTTTCATTTATGCTTAATTCAAATGGTTTTTATGTAATTTCTCTCTCTCACTCAAGAAATGGTCATACTCATGACCCATTCTTAATCTAAATGAAGCTTTTCATAAAGCTTTTCCTTAATCCAAGATTAATCTATACTTGAGGCCAAATTAATGGCTTTTTTCTATGCTTTTAGTTTATGTATTTCATGAATATTGATGATTCAATCCATTATGGATTATTGATCCAATTAGGGGTCATTCTAATTAATTCTTAATGATAAGCTTTATCCCTTAGAAAAATTGAGATTTATCAGTCATAGCAGCGAAGCTATGGCAAAATTTTTAAAAAAATTACGCATAAAATAATTTCATTCAAAGCATGAAAAGAGGACTTCCTACCATATTCTAGGAATTATCATCCTAGATTAATTGAAGATATTCATTGTAATCATAGAGAAATTGATTTTTATATTATGCATAATTGATTTTCATGCATAGAGGTATGCATAATAGATTATTATCTTAACATAAAAGTGTTACTTTTATCATAATTGATTTTTATGCATAGAGGTATGCATAATAGATTATTATTTTAACATAAAAGTGTTACTTTTATCATAATTGAAATTCATGCATAGAGGTATGCATAAAAGATGATTATTTTATTATAAAAGTGTTATTTTTAGCATAATTGAAATTCATTCATAGAGGTATGCATAAAAGATGATTATTTTATTATAAAAGTGTTATTTTTAGCATAATTGAAATTCATGCATAGAGGAATGCATAAAAGATGATTATTTTATTATAAAAGTGTTATTTTTAACATAATTGAAATTCATGCATAGAGGTATGCATAAAAGATGATTATTTTATTATAAAAGTGTTATTTTTAGCATAATTAAAATTCATGCATAGAGGTATGCATAAAAGATTATTATTTTATTATAAAAGTGTTATTTTTAGCAAAATTGAATTTCATGCATAGTGGTATGCATAAAAGATGATTATTTTATTATAAAAATGTTACTTTTAGTATAATTGGAATTCATGCATAGAGGTATGCATAAAAGATGAATATTTTATTCTAAAAAAGTAATTCTTACTAAATTGAATTTATGCATAGGAAGTTGCATAAAAGATTGATTTTTAATTCAAAAGTATCTTTCTCATCTAAATTGAATTTATGCATAGGAAGATGCATAAAAGATTGAATTTTAATTCAAAATGTCATTCTCATTTAAAATAAATTTATGCATAGGAAGATGCATAAAAGATTGATTTTATTCGAAAATGTTAGTCATCCTTAAACGAAATTTATGCATAAATAGATGCGTAAAGAAATCTTATATCAAATATGAGAATTCTCTTGTATTCTATAAATAGATATGGAAAATGATAAGATGTGATAAGATGCATATGAGATGAGTTAGGATGTGATAAGATGAGTTAAGAAGTGATAAGATTTGTATGGGATGAGGTAAGAAGTGTATGTGATGGGATAAGATGTATATGGGTTGTGATAGGGCGAGAATGGATGTGATGTAAAAGATTAGATGTGAAGGCATATGGGTCTATATGAATGTGGATGTATAGATGTGAATGTGAATGTGGATGTGGATGTATACATGGAGATGTGGATGTATGCATGTAGATGTAGATGTATGGATGTGAATGAGAATGTGGATGTGGATGTATACATGCGGATATGGGATTGGATGTATGATGTGGATGTACGAACAGGGATGTGTATGTAGAATAATGAATGTGAATGTGTATGTGAATTAATGTGTCATCGATATGAGAAAATGGATGAGAATGAGTACACATTGAATGGAATGTGGAATAAGTAATGTGGACTAAGGAGGGATAATGTGGAAAGATGAGAGTTCGATTTAGAAATTATATTTTGTGACTGTTTGTAAATGACTGTTTCATGTCAAGAATGCTGGGGAAGCATTTTGACCGTCTTGTGGATTAAGGTCATGAGGTGAAGACCTAACTGTTAAAGTTGCAACTGCTGACGGAGAGTCAATGGAGGATGTCTCACGTAGCAAGGTTGGCCGAGGTCTTGACCAGCCTCGGTTCGATTAAAATGGTGAGCTTCTGGTATGGTGGATGAGGGACCAAGGAAGCGGCCTATGAGTGAAGCGCTAGGTCACTTGCGAAGGATCCTAGAGGGTGCCATACGGTGCTCGTGCTCTGGGTCGCCCAGGATACCCACGCGTGCATCGAGGAAGATATTGGAACAAGGAGTAAGAGTTGTTTTCTGAAACCGGGCATGGATCTGGTTGATTAACCTTGCTGTTCTTCAATGGATGAGTCCATGGCTCTTTTTTATGGATCTGCTGGTTGATCTTGCTGATCTTCAATGAGAGTCCATCTTGATTTTTATAAGTGATTATATTGTCGAGTATTATGGGCTAGGAACTATTGAAAAGGGCCCTAGGTGGACAGGTGGTGAGCGTTCTAGTTGCGAATGATGCCATAGATGCTCTGATGAAGGAATGATGGGAAATTAAGAATCAACCAGATAATTTGGAAGATTGTGATCAGTGGTACTATGGTTTCATTAAAGGATTGTTTTAAAGTTAGCTGATGCTAAGAAAAAGGCAATTTCATATTGGGTGTGTAAGTGGTGTGGCTAGTTTTATGTTTGCATGAACTTCCGGCTAGGGGGCCTTGGAACTCTTTTCCTTGGTACCCGAGACAAAACCTAACTAAATTCCAAATTAGATCCCATCACTACAGTGGTTGGGTGGTTGGCTAACCCATGGGATCGGATGGGGTTAGGCTGGACTGATGGATCCGTAAATCGAGACTCAATTTCTGTTACTACGATAGATAAAGTAAATCTCGGATAGTAATTGTTCTATGGATAGGAATCAACGGCTGTGCCTCTTGATGGGGACAAAAGCGTTGATCCCAATGATCTAAGTGTAAGTTTCTCCTTGATCTGACCGAGTATCTTTACAGGTGCTGTCGGATCAGTTTGATTACTAATGGTCTTGACTACGTTAGAGTAAAAGTTATCCTGGAGGAATCTCCTGTGCTTTCCGGATAAGGGAAGTTTTTCGGGTTCGGTTTTGGAAAAACCGACGGATTAGTCTTTTGTCTGGATATCCATGGACGAGGCCCCGAGAGTGTGGGACCCTACCTCGCGCATGAAGTGCTACTTCCGCTGCTAGTACCCCGAATCCGTTGCGTGGTGGGAACAGGGATCTCACAGTTGGTATCAGAGCCGATTGGCTAATAAAGATTAACTGAGAAGCCAAATATGTCAAAAATTTATCAAGAAGTACAAAAAGATTGTAATTGTGTGATATAATTCATACAATTTGATATTCAAACTGAAATTCGTAATTTGGTAATTGGGCCTTCAGATGGAAGTACCGCAATTATATAGAATCCCTAACTTGCTTGAGGCCTAGAAATGATGGTATTTACCTTATAGTTCCAAGTATTATGACGACCCGTATATACCGAGGGTATAACTGCAGCTCTTTACCAGCAGTATATACGAGTAAATCTAAGATTTGAAATTATAAGCATTAATGCTATCCAGTTGATGAATTCGAATGTGGTTGATATGATTTTTAATTTTGTTTGGGAACTGATGAATTGATTTGGATTCTAATTGAAAAATGATGATCCCTGAAAATTGATTGAAATGTAATAAGCTGAGCGGAATCACAATGTGGATGATTGGGACCAGTCCCTGTAATGATAAATGATGATAATGATTTCAGCAAATCACTATGAGATTAGTGGATTGTACTGTTAAATTGCTACTGTTAATACTTGAGACGGTAGATCAAGTTAAGGGATGACAAAGTGAGAACTTGCTTAACTAAAATTCCCGTGGAGGAATGTTCAGAAGAAATTTTTTCGGTCTAATGGACCATTATCGTGTTAAAGATATGAATGATATGAATTGAATGAAATTATTATGTAATGATGAGTTCTATTTAAGGGATAATTATCTCCGTATTCTGTTGGGTTGACGAGAATATAAGGAACCCCAGAATAAATTGGATCTTAAGAAAAAGAGTTGTCCTCTACTTTGCGAGATAAGGACATCTCACACTTTTTAAGTGGGGTAGAATGTAAGATTTCTCCCCTAGCCTTCGAGGTATACAGGAGTAAGAACCTTATAATTATTCCCTCTCTAAATAAAAGAAAGATTCTGTTTTGAAAGGAAGACCCTTTCCCCAGAATACTTCTCGGGAGCCCATCTGTTTTAAGGATTCAGAACAATGGGATCAGAAGTGAAAATCGGTGTTTTGGATATCAAGGTTTTGGTCTTCATTCGAGTACGACCCAAAAGAAGTTCTTTATCTCTTTGGAAGTATAAGAAATTATCCCCCAGATATTGTGAGCCTTATATGAATTCAAAGAAAGTAGGTGACTTAGCCTACGAACTTCTTTTATCTCTTCATCTCAAAGTTCTTAATGCCTTCTATAGAAAAATGTGCCAAACCCAAATCATGGAAAGACGGTAAAACTTCAGTGGCAAGATACCGTTGGCTTCTAAGTTACGCTAGCTCCTTCTTTTATATAAGTCATAACTTTTACTTGTCGCTCACAGTAATCTTACTTCCATCGATCTCCCTTCTTCTTAATCTCCTTCATGGCTTGGCAACAAGAATTAGTTTTATCCATGATGATTTCTCACCTTCAAGACGCAAGCGAGTCTGTGAAGAAGGATTTTATAGAACAGTATGAGCGCTCACTTTTTCCTCACTTGGGAACTTCTGTAGCTCAGACCAAATGGCGGACCTATCAAGATATAACTAGGGTAACACCTTGGGGTGAGCAGCACTTTCGTAACAATGTCCGCTTGGCCATGGTTATTGAAGCCTTGGGTTTGGGTCCCCGATACTACTGCGTCATGAGATCAAGACATCTTGGGTTTTCTGAGCGGGTCTTCTTACTGGCATGTTTTCTTCCTCATCAGAAGATATACCTTTACCCCGTTTTTGGCTTGCCTCTCAGAGGTCCTTTTTTTAGATCACCTCATACCACTGAGATAGGTGTAGCAATAACCAACAGAATTATTCCCATAGATGAGTTACCTTATACGTGCGCCGCTTGTGAGTGTTGCTTTTGTGATCATATAATGGACGGGCTTATGGAAGTGTAAAGAGTTCTTCTATCCTTACTGTATATGTTCCAAGAATAAATAAAGTTTAAATCTTGTTCTTGTCTTGACCCTTACTCTCTTTGAGACTTTTTATTTGGTGGTTAATCTTAATTAAATCTTTCTATAAGTCTCATGTTCGTGCATCTCGCGAAATTATCCCAAGTTTGCGAGATGAGGACATCTCGCGTTTTTCAAGTGGGAGAGAATGTAAGATTCCTCCCTAGCCTCTCAAAATGTCCAGCATATTCCCTTGTAATCAATTCCCTCTTCAGAAATATAAGAAATCTCGTCTCTGCCTATTTTAACATAGAGAGAGAAAATATTCTAGAGATAGAATATTCAGATTATGAATATTTTTGGATAGAAAAATAACTCATCTTATTAAAATAAGTTTCCCTGAAACAAAAATTCAAAAAGAACTTTCCAATGTGCAATTAGAATTAATTGGAAATGGATATGAAGGACCTTAGCCTAAGGGTCTAGATTTTCAGAAATTTTTGGATTATGGTCCAATTAAGGTTCCTATGGGCCAATAGCTTCAATCCATGTATAAAATAAGATACCCAAAAATGAGTAAATGCTCACATAAGATGAAGAGTTGACTATGTACAAGGTTTATTAGGTAAGAAACTATGAGCAATATCAAAAATATGAGATATTTTGGGTATCCAAAAATGAATAAATGCTCACATAAGATGAAGAGTTGAAAATGTACAAGATTTATTAGTAAAAAAACTATGAGCAATATTAAAAATATGAGATATTTTGGGTATAATGATTCCATTTTGACACATATGTAAGGAAGGGGAGTCCATTAAAGGAGGTGCATATTTCACATGCTTGAATGAGTTTTAAACTAAAAAATAATGTGATATTTTTATCTCTCCTCTCTCTTGAACCAAACCAAATCAAAATGGAACCAAACCGAATCAAAAAGTAACCAAACTAGGTCCAAATCTAGTCCAAATTCAACCAAACTGAATTTAAAAAATTCTAGAATTCAGTTAGCTTTAGTTAAAGCTTCCTTCTCCTATAAATAGAACATGAGTCCTTTGAAAAAAATAGAAGAATTTTACTATACTAGAGTTATGCTGAAATAATGCTAATTTTTACTATTCTCTAAAATTCTCTCCAAATTGAAGAAATTGGAGCTTCCCTCTTTCTTCAATCCCCATTGGTGGCTCCATCAACATACTTAACCAATTGATTGGTTGGGGGCCTATACCGTGAACAAAGAATCAAGCAATTTGTAAGGTAAATGGTGAATTTTGATCTTTTCTATAATTTCTCAATGTTTCTCTCTTCTCAACCCCTCTCAAGCTTGAGAAGCTTAATTGGAATGGTTTTTGAATGCTATTGAAGTTAATTGATGAATGGTAGTGAAGAGTTACATAATTTGATGAATGCTATTGAAGTTAATTGATTAATGATAGTTAAGAATTACATAAATTTTTATTTATGCTTAATTCAAATGGTTTTTATGTAATTTCTCTCTCTCACTCAAGAAATGGTCATACTCATGATCCATTCTCAATCCAAATGAAGCTTTTCATAAAGCTTTTCCTTAATCCAAGATTAATCTATACTTGAGGCCAAATTAATGGCTTTTTTCTATGCTTTTAGTTTATGTATTTCATGAATATTGATGATTCAATCCATTATGGATTATTGATGCAATTAGGGATCATTCTAATTCATTCTTAATGATAAGCTTTATCCCTTAGAAAAATTGAGATATATCAGTCATAGCAGCGAAGCTATGGTAAAATTTTTAAAAAAATTACGCATAAAATAATTTCATTCAAAGCATAAAAAGAGGACTTCCTACCATATTCTAGGAATTATCATCCTAGATTAATTGAAGATATTCATTGTAATCATAGAGAAATTGATTTTTATGTTATGCATAATTGATTTCATGCATAGAGGTATGCATAATAGATTATTATTTTGACATAAAAGTGTTACTTTTATCATAATTGATTTTCATGCATAGAGGTATGCATAATAGATTATTATTTTAACATAAAAGTGTTACTTTTATCATAATTGAAATTCATGCATAGAGGTATGCATAAAAGATGATTATTTTATTATAAAAGTGTTATTTTTAGCATAATTGAAATTCATGCATAGAGGTATGCATAAAAGATGATTATTTTATCATAAAAGTGTTATTTTTAGCATAATTAAAATTCATGCATAGAGGAATGCATAAAAGATGATTATTTTATTATAAAAGTGTTATTTTTAGCATAATTGAAATTCATGCATAGAGGTATGCATAAAAGATGATTATTTTATTATAAAAGTGTTATTTTTAGAATAATTAAAATTCATGCATAGAGGTATACATAAAAGATGATTATTTTATTATAAAAGTGTTATTTTTAGCAAAATTGAATTTCATGCATAGAGGTATGCATAAAAGATGATTATTTTATTATAAAAATATTACTTTTAGCATAATTGAAATTCATGCATAGAGGTATGCATAAAAGATTAATATTTTATTCTAAAAAAGTAATTCCTACTAAATTGAATTTATGCATAGGAAGATGCATAAAAGATTGATTTTTAATTCAAAAGTATCTTTCTCATCTAAATTGAATTTATGCATAGGAAGATGTATAAAAGATTGAATTTTAATTCAAAATGTCATTCTCATTTAAAATAAATTTATGCATAGGAAGATGCATAAAAGATTGATTTTATTCGAAAATGTTAGTCATCCTTAATTGGAATTTATGCATAAATAGATGCGTAAAGAAATCTTATATCAAATATGAGAATTCTCTTGTATTCTATAAATAGATATGGGAAATGATAAGATGTGATAAGATGCATATGAGATGAGTTAGGATGTGAAAAGATGAGTTAAGAAGTGATAAGATGTGTATGGGATGAGGTAAGAAGTGTATGTGATGGGATAAGATGTATATGGGTTGTGATAGGGTGAGAATATGACGTGAATGTGGATGTGGATGAGTATGTATGGATGTATACATGTAGATATGGATGTATGCATGTAGATGTGAATGTGGATGCGGATGAGTATGTATGGATGTATGCATCGAGATGTGGATGTATGCATGTAGATGTAGATGTATGGATGTGAATGTGAATGTAGATATGGATGTATACATGGAGATGTGGATGTATGCATGTAAATGTAGATGTATGGATGTGAATGTGAATGTGGATGTGGATGTATACATGGAAATGTGGATGTATGCATGTAGATGTAGATGTATGGATGTGAATGAGAATGTAGATGTGGATGTATACATGGAAATGTGGATGTATACATGTAGATGTAGATGTATGGATGTGAATGAGAATGTAGATGTGGATGTATACATGGAGATGTGGATGTATGCATGTAGATGTAGATGGAGATGTGGATGTATGCATGTAGATGTAGATGTATGGATGTGAATGAGAATGTGGATGTGGATGTATACATGGAGATGTGGATGTATGCATGTAGATGTAGATGTATGGATGTGAATGAGAATGTGGATGTGGATGCATACATGGAGATGTGGATGTATGCATGTAGATGTAGATGTAGATGTATGGATGTGAATGTGAATGTGGATGTGGATGTATACATGGAGATGTGGATGTATGCATGTAGATGTAGATGTATGGATGTGAATGAGAATGTGGATGTGGATGTATACATGCGGATATGGGATTGGATGTATGATGTGGATGTACGAATAGGGATGTGTATGTAGAATAATGAATGTGAATGTGTATGTGAATTAATGTGTCGTCGATATGAGGAAATGGATGAGAATGAGTACACATTGAATGGAATGTGGAAGAAGTAATGTGGACTAAGGAGGGATAATGTGAAAAGACGAGAGTTCGATTTAGAAATTGTATTTTGTGACTGTTTGTAAATGTCTGTTTTATGTCAAGAATGCTGGGGAAGCATTTTGACCGTCTTGTGGATTAAGGTCATGAAGACCTAACTGTTAAAGTTGCAACTGCTGACGGAGAGTCAATGGAGGACGTCTCGCGTAGCAAGGTTGGCCGAGGTCTTGACCAGCCTCGGTTCGATTAAAATGGTGAGCTTCCGGTACGGTGGATGAGGGACCAAGGAAGCGGCCTATGAGTGAAGCGCTAGGTCACCTGCGAAGGATCCTAGAGGGTGCTGACCATACGGTGCTCGGGCTCTGGGTCGCCCAGGATACCCACGCGTGCGTCGAGGAAGATATTGGAACAAGGAGTAAGAGTTGTTTTCTGAAACCGGGCATGGATTTGGTTGATTGACCTTGCTGGTCTTCAATGGATGAGTCCATGGCTCTTTTTTATGGATCTGTTGGTTGATCTTGCTGATCTTCAATGAGAGTCCATCTTAATTTTTATAAGTGATTATATTGCCGAGTATTATGGGCTAGGAACTATTGAAAAGGCTCTTGAGTGGACAAGTGGTGAGCGTTCTAGTTGCCAATGATGCCATAGATGCTCTGATGAAGAAATGATGGGAAATTAAGAATCAACCGGATAATTTGAAAGATTGTGATCAGTGGTACTATGGTTTCATTAAAGGATTGTTTTAAAGTTAGCTGATGCTAAGAAAAAGGCAATTTCATAGCTGATGCTAAGAAAAAGGCAATTTCTTAGCTGATGCTAAGAAAAAGGCAATTTCATATTGGGTGTGTAAGTGGTGTGGCTAGTTTTATGTTTGCATGAACTTCCGGCTAGGGGGCCTTGTACCTCTTTTCCTTGGTACCCGAGACAAAACCTAACCAAATTCCAAATTGGATCCCATCACTACAGTGGTTGGGCGGTTGGCTAACCCATGGGATCGGATGGGGTTAGGCTGGACTGATGGATCTATAAATCGAGACTCAATTTCTGTTACTACGATAGATAAAGTAAATCCCAGATAGTAATTGTTCTATGGATAGGAATCAACGGCTGTGCCTCTTGATGGGGAAAAAAGCGTTGATCCCAATGATCTAAGTGCAAGTTTCTCCTTGATCTGACCAAGTATCTTTACAGGTGCAGTCGGATCAGTTTGATCACTAATGGTCTTGAATACGTTAGAGTAAAAGTTGTCCTGGAGGAATCTCCTGTGCTTTCCGGATAAGGGAAGTTTTTTCGGGTTCGGTTTTGGAAAAACCGACAGATTAGTCTTTTGTCCGGATATCCGTGGACGAGGCCCCGAGTGTGGGACCCTGCCTCGCGCATGAAGTGCTACTTCCGCTGCTAGTACCCCGAATCGGTTGCGTGGTGGGAACATGGATCTCACAGATTTCTCCTTGATTCACTCCACCTCTCTTGCTTGATTATCTCCACCTCTCCTAGAATATCTCCACACTTCCTAAATCTTCTCATGCTACCCTTTATTCTCTCCCAGTAGATTCTTCTCACCTTTTCACAGGTTCTCTCACATTTACAGATTCTCTTTTATAGCCTCTTGCTAAGGTCTTGTTCCCGCACACAGATTCTCTCACATTTACAGATTCTCTTTTATAGCCTCTTGCCAAGGTCTTGTTCCCACACACCCTATTCACTTGTATATTTCAACACATGAGGATAATCAAGTGTCCTTGCCCCATAGATCATCGATCGAGTCCTTGGGGTACAATATTGTCTCCTCTCTCTAGGAATACACCCATGCGTCTGAAGGGTGCTCGGGAATACATATCTAATTACACACACAACTTATCCACCACCACTACCTAATACAGAAACAATTGAATACCCTTTTAATATGATAGACTAACAATAATATGAGACACACAATATCGCGGCATGCAACTACATACATGTACAAGAGGTGATGTGCCATGCATGGCAAGTGTGGTTGCTAGTCAATATCCAGGGTGGCATGCATTTTCTCTTTCCACCAAATGCCATATCAAAGCACATCTTCCTAAAAGCTTTAAGTCATTTTCGTGATACCCACCCTAGAGAGTCGAGTGTGGCCCTCTCATGCATGTGAGTTATGGTGAGTGAGCTCTCCTCCAACTTTGCATAGACCTATAGTGTGTACTCAATCAATTGGAACTAGTACACATGATGATGTATCCACACAAAGAATGCTCTATCTAAAGGAAGTATTTCGGCATCTCTTATTGCAAACTTTCCACCGGCCAATATGTCAAACCAACCTACATTTCTTGCATTGCGAACGAACTACATATAAAAAAAGACAGCTTTATGTGTCTAGCTACATATCAAAAAAACTTTAATGCATCGAGAGAAAATGTGTGATCTTACTCTACATTTGGAATATACACCTAAGAAATCTCTGCTAGCTTGGGAGTAGTGAATCTACTCGCCTTTTCAGCCCAGCCCTAGTAAGAGATCACCTTCTTGAAAAACTCTTTACTACAGTCTCCTCTTTGTAAATAGCACCTTTGTCTCCTTTAGGGCATCGTTATAATTCTTATCGAGTATTTCTATGTTCTGATTGTATTCTCTACTCCCGCACTCACGCAAGTCACTAACCTTCACTTGGTATGTGGCATCGAACTCAAACTACAAAACGTTTTAGAAACATTTTTGGAAATCAAAATATGGCTTTATTATAGTTTGAGTATGAGGCGTTCACATACCTTAAACACCAATTGAGAGTTGAGTGCCATGGGAAGCTTCAACCACTTAGATCTCTTAGGCCATCCATGCCTAAGAGCTTTATTGGCCCATGCACGATCCTCCTCACTAAACTTTGACAACAACAATTGTGGATCATCAAGGCCCACATGTTTTATCATGAATTTATCATGTGCTATTGTGTTTGGCACATGAATGGTAGTGACCCTAGAAATTTTGCATGTATATTAAATCAGGTTAATGATTACATATAAGAACTTTGTTCATTTCAATCAAAAAATAACAGGACAGAGTTCACTTACTTGCTTATCATGCACGGCACCAATAGGAACTCAGCCTCCTCCTCTTGCAGGAATCAAACCACCCTACAAATCACCTTTGGAACCTTGTTTCTTTTAACTCCAGTGGTTCTTGCCCATTCCTACCATGCTTTGAGTCTATGGTTGCCATCCTAGAAAACAAACAACTTCCCAACCATGTGATGCCATCCTTCTCTCTGCTCTAGTATTGTGTCAAACTCTCTGGACAATGATAGATCGTGACCAACTACACTTCGACGATCAAATGGAAGTTTCTCTTGGCTAGGGAAACTCTCAGAGACAAGGCATGCCACCATTGTTGACTGATATTTACTCTCTTTCATACCTTTTATCATCGCTTTGATACAATCTTCATTTATACAAATTCTAGGGTTTGCAATGAGATAATAGAGAGGAAGTCTAGGAAAGCGGTGTTGATTATCAACCAAGTGATCCTCCACCCAATTCGTGGAAATGTGTCGATCAGCCACTTGGCTGAAACTCTCCTTTATGGACTCCTATTCTTTAGAAATCATGGCACCACATGATTTTTTATGGGTGTTGCAAGAGCAGGCCTTGCACCCAACTGTAATTGAGATGTATTAGTGACCTCGCTTGATGTGGCAACTTGCCACATGCCCACATCCCACGATACTAAAACTCGCCTGGATTTTCGATGAAGCCGTTGGATTCTAAATGTGTTTGGGGGGGAGGCATTATGTTCAGGAAGGTGAGTGTTTGAGATGACAAGAGTGAGGGATCTAGATTATCTGAGAGAGTGAGGGAGAGAGTGGAAAGAGTATGAGGGAGAGAGGATGAGAGGGAGAGAGAGGAAAGAGTATGAGAGAAAGAGAGAGCCTACGAGGGTGTGTGAGGGAACCAACCACTGTGAGGGTGTGAGAGGGCTTGCAGGTGTGTGAGAACTTGAGCACAGGGGGCATGTGAGGGCTTGAGTGCAGGGGGTGGGTTGTTTATGAAAGGGGGCGTGGTCAGAGAGAGCCGTTAGATGGACCATCTAACAGTGACTGCCACTGTGTGGCAGGCACCATGTGTGCAAGAAGTGCCATGTCAATGCCATGTGTATTTCCCCCCCATTTAGGCCATACACATGGCATTACCATGTGTATTTCATGAATGTAGGCATTGCCATGTGTATTGGCTAAACGCGAGCAATACACGTGGCGCAAAGTTACGGGTGCCATTTGTAATGCCTGCGTTCAAGCATTACACATGGCATACACTAAACTGGTGCCATGTGTAATGCCTCGATGGGAAGTACACATGGCATGCCATGTGTACTTCCCATCAAAGTATTACACGTGGCATAAAAATGTACAATACATGTGGTATGCTAAGTGTAATGCCTGAATGCGGGCATTACAAATGGCACATGCCACAGATGTACATATATATATATATATATACATACATACATATATATATGTATATAGAAACACTTAATCATTTTATGAGATTTTCTAATCACCTTATGAAAGTGCACTGAGCTCACATAGAAACCCCTATATGCTATAGAAAACCATTTAAGCCAAGAATCAACCATAATTCCAATTTCTTTTTCTTAGTGTTAAAGCATTACCTCTTTTTCTTAAGATTATGAATCGTCCCAAACCTATAAATCATTTCATCTCATGATCCATCTCATTTCATAAAGGATTTCCCTTGGTATGATTACAATTCATGCTTTTTATTGAAGCTTACCTACTCATGAGAAGCTTTTTATTGAAGCTTACCTACTCATGAGAAGAGCACTAACTTCATCCTACCTTTACATGAATAGGAAAAAAGCTTTAAGGGCATAAATATTAAAATACAATATATTTTTATGTACTATATATATAAAAATCTTGAAAATCTATACCAATTGTACATAAAATTTGCACTGAAATCTATTCAAATTTGCTATGAATCTGCACTCAGCACAACACTCTCCAACTCTACAACAGAAATTTGAGAACTCTACATAGCAATGTGAATATTCTACACAATAATTTGAAAACTCTACATAGCAACCTTACTTTTTGCACCACAATCTTCTAGTTGTTGTTACAATGCTTCTCCAAGAACTCAAGATTTGGGAATCTAGGGTTTGATCTTGCAGTAATTAGGCCTGAAGGATTGATATTTAAAATTGTAGGCTCTCTAAGCAAGATAGTAAAAGAAAATCACTCAATATTAGTTACTAAAATCTTTGCAAATCCTAATTTCAAAAATCAAGAAAATTTCAAGAAATCAAGATTAAGAAGATAAAGAAGTTCAAGAAATCAAATAGTAAAGTGGACTAGGGTTTTGAAAATAATGATTAATAAAAATTCAAAAATGATTAATAGAATTTTAATTGTTAATCTTATCAAAACAAGAAATTAGCAAATCTGAAAATTCTGTAAAAATAAATTTCAAAAATGATACTAATCTTGATTTAAAAAATACATTTCAGAAAACTAAGTTAACAATAATTCTAAAAATGATTAATCTCCAAATCAAAGCATTAAGATCTAAGCCTAGAGCTTTGATAGCAATGAAATAAAGGGAAAATTATAGATTAACCTTGGATTATCCTAATTGTAAACAGATGGGGAAACTGAGAAAGTAAACTGCATGTTAGAGGATATTCTTAGAATGTATGTCAATGAAAAGAAAACTAATTAGATTGAATTCTTACCTTTAGCCAAGTTTTCTTACAATAGTTCATGGCATAGATCCATCCAAATGACACCTTCGAGGCCGTTTATGGACAAAATTGTTATACACTAGTGAACTTTTCAGACCCAGAGAACCGAGTTGAGGTTTCCAAAGAGGTGCTTGAGAGGATGGATGCAGAAGTCAAGACTATCAGGGGGTGTATCAAGAAGGTTGAACATAGATAGAACATCTATTATGACAAGAAGCATGCACCTAGTGAGTTCAAAGTCAAAGATATGGAATTTTTAAAAGTCATTTCTAAGAAGAGTAACTTAATTCTTGGGAAGGATAGAAGACTATCACCCCATTTCAGTGGTCTTTTTAAAATCTTAAAGAGGGTTGGAACATTCGCTTATGAACTAGAATTGCCTAGAAATATAAAAGTGCATCATGTTTTCCATGTGAGTTTATTGAAAAGTTATGTTGCTAATCCTTCTCATGTTTTACACGACAAATTTAGGATTCAGGAAGATGGGAATTTAAGGGTCGAACCTCAGTTCATTTTGGTTAGAAGGACAAGGCAAATTAGAAATAGGACTATAGTTGAAGTTTTGGTTAAGTGGGATGTATATCCCTTAGAGGATGCTTCGTGGGTAGACATAGATTCATTGCACGTAGAGTTTCCTTCATTTAAACTCTCAGGACAGAGTTCTCAAAGAAGGGGAAATTATGACGCTTCATAATTGTATAAATATTTTTCATAAATTCATGTTGTAGAAAGTGTGTGAATGTTTTGTTAGGACATCTAATGTGTTTTGACAAAATTTTGTGCTACAGGAAATTTTTGGTTTTGGTCATTTTCAGGTAGTTGCCATTTTTGTGGATGAGTTTTGATTAGGTTAGAGATGGAATTAGGAGAAGTTTTGTAGGAGAGAGTTTTTCCATTTTGTACATAGAACAACTTTGCTCGAGTGAATCATTTTATTTCACATCCATTTTGGTGACTCAAAAGTGGGTTTTGAGTGGTTTTGTGCTAAAAATGTACCTAGATTTTCGTGTCGACATTGCACGTCCTAAACGGAGGTCAAGAATAAAGATTTAGCCTTAGACAAAAGAGATACAAAATCGAAGAGGAGGATGGAATGTTCGAGATGAGCTATTGAGAATCCTCATTAAATCACCGAGGTGCAAATGGTGCACCATGTAAAAGGGATTTTTCCCCACTGTTTCTTAAAAAAATGCAATGTCATGGAAATGATGACCGCATGTGAAGAAAGCTTCCCGAACATGCTTTTCCAAAAAAGGGTGACGTCAACAAAAATATGGCATGCAGATCGAGAAAGCTTCAAAAAGGGCTACTTTTGGCTTTCAACGTGAAGCTGAGGAATACACAGAAAATCGAAGAAGAGGTTGATAGTACGAGTGAGAGTGTGTGTGCGAGTGTGAGTGTGAGATTTTCATTAGAGTGAGTGTGAGTGAGATAGCTCGGGGGTGGTCGTCGTGAAAGATCATTTCTCTCTTCTTCTTGCCATGTAGCTAGTTGAGAGGTGTAAGGTTGTGTTGCAAGAGGGAGATTTGTGTGCTTGAGGTTTTTCATCTTGCTTGGAGGAAGATAAGGAGAGTGTAATGATTCTTTCTTTTGTTCCTTGCATGTAAGGTAGATCACTCAAGGAACAATAGGAAAGAAAGACAACACTTGATTAAGTAGAGAGACTAATAGAAAATAGTCTGTAAGGTAGATCACTCAAGGAACAATAGGAAAGAAAGACAACACTTGATTAAGTAGTTCCTTGCATGTAAGGTAGATCACTCAAGGAATAATAGGAAAGAAAGACAACACTTGATTAAGTAGAGAGACTAATAGAAAATAGCATGTGACACATTGGCACAAGAAAAAAAGGAGCTTCACTACAATAGAATGATAGTACAGTAGCGTTATATATAACTACAAGCCTTGTAAAATGTTGGAGTCATTTTGTTGCTATTGATGCTACTATATTTACTGCAAAAAACACTGCTTTTAGCACTAGTTTGGTACCAAAACAGGACACTTGAGTGTCCTTTTTTGGGGGTTGCGAAAAAAATCAAACTCCTAATGTAGGCTTTAAAAACCAAAATGCTTCATTCGGCATGTAGAACATAACCCTGTGCTTATGTAAAAAATGCTAAACATATAAAATGCCTTTTTATTTGGAAGCATATGTCTTGAAAATGAACATTTTTCAAGATTTTTCCAAATATGCAAGCATCATTCTCTCAAAAAAAATCCAATGATATCAATAGCATTTTTCCCAAGATATTTTGATAGCATACATCAGTTCAAGGAGGTAGAAGTTCACCCAAAAAATCATTTTCCTTTCCTAGAATTGTTTTCAAAAAAGTTGCATAAAATCAGCAAAAGTAACGCGTATGATCAAAACTCAATCACGCCACTAAAAAAAAATGTAGCCCTATCAATGAGAATGTTGATTATTGGTTTTCATGCTTGAGATGAGATAAATAAGCATAATTTGATGTGTATGACACTAACTTAGCCTCCACTTAAGTAGGTTCTTATCGCCTAGTTCTAAAAAAACTATAAAAAAAAAAAATGCAAAATTTGATCATCTTTTATCAAAAACTAATCATAACTATGCTTGCACAAGTAGTCTACATCTATACTTACAACAAATGATGCACTTACACAGCTTTCCCCTTGATGAAAATCAGAATTAGGCTCATAATTAGACATTTTATGTATTAAAAACAGGTTGCGCAAAATGCCATGTATGAGAAGAGGCCCAAAAAGTGGCTGTAAAGTTTTGGAAAATTCAAAACAAAGTAGTATTTACCGTATATAACATGGGTGCACCTCAAGTTTTACATTATTAGCTTGCATATGGAAGGAGAAAAATTCATGCTCCACCTGTATAAAAAACGTCATTTCAATATTAGCGAGTCAAAAATTTATCCAATAATTATCGTTTGATGATTCCAAGATTTAGTTTACATCATGGGCTTTCCATCAAGCCAAGTTTCATGATCAAACTATGTCCCTTCTAAAAGTTATGTATAAATTACTACTATTTTGAAAACAGCAAAAATCATGCGTTTTATCAGCATGTGTCTAAGAAAATTAAAATATTGCCTTGCAAAAGCTAAGAAAAGTGCAATTTAAAAAATCTCAAGGATTTTTTGGGTCTTGAGGAACATCTGTGGATGTTAAGCATTTCAAAACTCTTCATATATTGCCCACAAAAATTCAAGAAAAATGCTAACTTTCAGGACACTTTAGTGTCCTCAGGACACTTAAGTGTCCAATTACAGAACTAGTGTTAGCACCTAAAGTAAAATTGTAAAAAAAGCTGGCACAAATAGGGAAGTTCTCAGAACTCTCCAGTCTTCCATAGCTTTAAAAAAAAGTGTCTGTCTCACATTTTGTTTGAAATAAAGAGATAGTAAAAAGAATTGGACAAAAACATAAACAAAAATATATATTCAACCAACTTCAAACAATTACAAAATATTGACAAGGGCTTTAGTTGTATACAAAATATTGATAAGGGCTTTAGTCATATACAAAATATTGATAAGTGCTTTAGTCATATAAAAAATAAAATTAAAGGGATGACTAATCATCATCCTCATCTTCAAAATCAATTTCTTTATCTTCATGGTCTTCTTCATGTGCATTGCTCGGATCATCTTCACTCTTCTACAAACATGCATACATGAATAAGATAAGTATTAAATAGTAAAAGAGAATATATAAATAAGAAAAAGGCTTATATATTACTTACCTCTCGTTAGCGGGTGGTAGTTTCCAAAATGGACTCATTCAAGGGAACACCTCGCATGTGCATCCATGCCAATAATTACTTTTGGGGGGGGTGCTTACCTCGGGGGGGTTAACCTAAAAATATGTATGTATACCACATGAGTTCAATCGATGGGATTTTTTAATTCAAAATTTTAAGGTAAATTTACAGAAATACATTTACAAAAAGGGTTTTTAAAATCAAATTTGAAACAAAACCCGTAAGTCCATAAAGAAAAAGGTGTCATTTTCACAGGTAAGGGGTTTCTTAAATACCCCATGACTGCACGTGATACATAGGATTTCTTAGTAGTGCAGCCCCCCTCCTCTAAGGTGCTTACCCATATTCATATTCTTCCTTTATTGGGGAGGAAGACCAACAAACTCCCTCTAAAGAGATAATAAAATATAAGATTAAGTTATATTTAAGAGAAGAGTAAAATATAAGATGGTAAAAAACATATTGATCTTTGGATAGAGGGATCACTATATCCACTTGATCCTCCTACTCAATAGTCTCCTCAATTTTTAGGATTAAGATCTTTTATTAAAAATTGACTATATTAATAGAAGATTCCCTCATTTTGTTCATTTCTTGTTTATCATCGTTTTGATTCATGGCTTACATAAAGAGGTGTGACACCCAAAACAGAATAGGCCTACGTCACCACCACACAAGACTCTGACTCAAAACCCTATCCCCAACCTACATGTAGACTTGATTTTTGGTGCCATTTTGTTGGAATCAGAAACTCAGTTTTAATCTTTTTGTTAATCCATTGTGTTGCAACTTCAAGGGAGAAGAAATCCTCACTGTGGAACCCAGTGATGCTGAGATTGTGAGGACTGCTACTGCATCGGTCTCTGGGCATGCTGTTGTGGCTGTCTCCCTCTATGGTGCCCCTATCCAGGTTGCCAATCCGAGGTCTCTGTGGGCTGAGCAGGTGTCCCGGAGGCTCTGCTTGTCGAGCCGCATCTGTGGTGGGCGGCCGGCCATCGGGGGCCTGCTGCTTTTGGTGAAGGTCGGGGTCTCCTACGAGGGCAGGCCTTGGCCAGGTGGCCAACCTGCCTGCATATAAAACACTGGTTCGGGAGCCCCGAAAACTCCACTCTCTGATCGATCCACCCCCCTATGAGAGGTAGCTGAATGACCTTCGGAAGGAAGGAGATGTCAGGAACCAAAACTCTGACACCGAAGGCAAGCCAGCTGCTCTAGCCACCATTGAAGCTGCTGTGGGACCAGTCTCAAGCACCGAGGCCACCAATGCTCCTATCCTAGAAAGGAGTGGAAGGTAATCGCGAGCGACGGAGTCTAGGGAAGCAAATTGTGACATGGAATAGGCACTCTCCCTGCTCAACCGCCGCTGCTGGGTCGAAGCCATGCTGCCAAGGTTTGAAGAAGGCCCGAGCACCTCTGATGTCAAGGGGACTTATGGCTAGGACCTGCGGCACGCTCTGGGCTATCTCAAACTCAATCTGGTAGTGTCCGCGGCCCAGTAATTGAACGTCCAAGATCTTGCCCACATCTGCAAGAAGGCGGGCCTGTAGAAGATCGCGGATCTCCCCTCTGTTGGGGCGACTATACGGCAGATGGTGGAATGTGCCTCAAGGCGTTCCACCTCTGCGGCGGCGAGGCTTCCTTCCTCTTCTAACAAAAGAGAAATTCTGATGGGGATATCCAGGGGTGAGGGAGGGGGCTGCAGAAGAGTCCCTCTGAGGTGGGGCGGGAGGAACCTCCATCAGTGTGTCTGAAGCTTAGTCAAAGGCAAAGCGAAAACGGAGTGTCCTGCAAGAACCAAGCTGCACAAAAGGCAGAGCAGGGAGGGGCGGAGGAGGAAAGACAGAAGACAGAGGGGGAGGGGGGAGACAGAGGGGAAGGGGCTGATATCAGAGGGGGGAAGAAGGCAGGGGGCGGAGGAAACGTGAAAAAAGGGGGGGAGAGGGGGCGGAGGCATGCGGAGAGGGAGGGTCACGGAGGAAGGGGAGAGAGCAGGGGGCGTGAAGTAGGCGGGGCACGCGGGCAAGGGGCGGCGGGCACGAAGGAGAAGGGGCGGGGTGCGCGAGAAAACCCAGGCAGGGGGAGTAGTCGTCTCCCGAGGGCGGAGAGGATGGGGCAGGCGGGGGGAGCTGTCATCGAGGGCTGGGAGGGGGGTGTGTGAGCAGGCGGCAGCGCGAGCAGGGGGTGAAAGCTTCAACGAGCGAGTATTCTATCAGTTTTCCAACCTTGCAGCACCTCTTACACCGACTTGCCCAAGGGGGTGAAGACTCGCAAAGCAGAAAGTCTCAGTTTTACAGGCAAGGCACTTAATACATTCCGTGCACTCTAGAAAGCTACCTCAGAAGCGTCTGTATTAAAGTTGGCATCTTGGGATGAACCTTTCGAGGTCATTACTGATGCAGGCATTGTAGCCAAGGGCTACCATCCCCTCTAGATTTATGGAACACCACCAACAAACCTCCTGGGAGCTCTTCTCGATCTTGTGTTCCTTGCCTTGGGCTTCGTGGAAGCTCTGGAGTCTTCTTTTAACCCTAAACATGTCACGTGCATCCCGCACTTGGATGCCACATAGACATTTCTGTACAAAAGGTGCAGGACTTGGGATGGTGAATTGGTCCCATGTGAGCCCAGTCCGGGATGAGTCAGCCAGGGATCCATCTCAGTCATCCGAGGTCAGGTGTGCATTGTCCTGCACATGAGTCCAAGGTTAGGTGTGCACTGTCCTACACATGTAACAGTGCCAGTTCGTGTTGTGAGTCTCCCTCTAGAATGATGTCAGTGGTTTTGTGTATATGGTATGGTATCAGATGCCAGGTCACTGAGTAGATAGTGGTTAGGACAAGGGGCCAGCCCATAGGGCTACCCCGAATCTTAGTGTGGGCATGGGAATGGTGTAGAACCACCCCCATGTGGCCCACGAAGGCCCAGGCTGAACCCACCAGCCATGGAGGGACTGTAGGATAGCCTAGGGCAAGCTAAAGGCAAAATTCAGGAGAAAATAGCCTTTACATGGCTGTAGGGCAGGTATGGGGTAGCCCATACTGGCTGCCCAGCCCTCTTGAGGTTTGCAAAGGCTCTGTCCAGCCAATCAGAAGCAGGCGCATCATGCCCAGCCTTTTAAGGAAAAACAGCAGCATTTTATGTGTATTTTCAGCATTTTATGCTGAATTTCTAGTCGTGGGAGAATTTATTGCTGGCCGACTGCAGTAGTACTGGCCAACTGCTGTAGTTGGGCTAGTATAAAAGGGAGAGCCAACTGCTGTAGTTGGGCTAGTAGTACTGGCCAACTGCTGTAGTTGGGCTAGTATAAAAGGGAGAGCCCATGTTCCCATTCATTCATCTCATTTTTCACCTAGAGCTCAAGCAAATCAAGGACTAGATAAGCCAAGGGAATTGCCAAGCAAAGGGGTGGAGAACTAAAGGTCAAGGACAGGGATTTTCCAGCCAAGAAAAGGTCCAAGATTGCTGTATTTTCTTTCAAATTTCTCATCTCATTCTAATAAAGCAAATACACCATCAGTGGTGGGGGCCCTACAGAGGGTAATTGGGACCCAATATTGTGTCCTCCACCTCTCCCTCTCTCTCTCTCTATTTTTTGCACTTCTCCTTTCAGTTTGTGCATTATATTTTTTGCACTTCTCCTTTCAATTTGTGCATTAATTTTTGTCTCGTGAAAAGAGTGCTGAATTCTAAGTATTGAAGTTACCGATTCTGCTCCGAAGCTTCCGCATATCACAAAACACCATCTAGAACATGCTGATGCAAAAACGTAAATAGAAGGGAGAGTAGAGAGAGAGAGAGAGAGAGAGAGCTGGAAATTCAGTATAATCATATGGTACAAAAAGTTACCCTAGATCTACAGCCATAGGTGTGAGGTGAAAAAAAGAAAAAAGAACACTGCCTCTATAGCCCTTCACCTCCCAAACTTGGAAACAACAACACAAACGGAGACACCACCAGCCACCGGCTGGAACACTTTCTCACACTTCACCACCCAACCCACGCCAGACAGACAGCACCAAACAGGGGCACCATAGACCCAGATAAACGCCCAGCATTTATATTCCTAGTCAACACATCATACAAGCTTCTTCCGACACAGAAGCCTTACTCACACAACCATAAACAAAACATTCAGACTTGTCTCACTACTACCGAGGATACACCACATCCTCAATCACCACATATGATCCATTTGCCTGCGTGCTGTGCCAATCACACCAGAAAGAACCCGGCCACTCTCTCTTCAGAGGGCGTCCCACCAGCTAACCCTCAACTCTCTCTGCTTCACTCGGCACCCTGCTCTGTCTTCTAGGTGACCTCCTCTCTTTCGCCATAGCTTCTCTGTCCACCAGCCATCAAGGCTCTTCACTCAAGCGGCTCCCTGTTGCCTGCCTTTGTTTCCACATCCGGCTTCACTTACGCGGCCCACACCAGCCGCCCTTTGCCTGTCCCCGCAGTATCACCAGCTCCCTCTCGTACTCAAGGGGGCCAACCTTTGCTCTTTGACGCCTGCCAGTGCTTCCACTAGCTCCCACACGGCCAGCCTGTCTTCAGCATCCTCTGCAAGCTACTTTCAGCGCTCCTCAGCTGCGCTCCACATCACCCAATCATCACAAGGCGGCCTCCTCATACAAGGCATCGGCTCTGTCCGCTCCAGGCTCCGCTGCTTTTCACAAGGGAGGCTCCCGTCAACACCATTTCGCTATCCTTTGCGCCTCCACGCCAACCTAGCACCTTGACACATGGTGCCTTTTTGCTACTGCTCTCCATGCCTGCAGCAGCAGTAGCTACACCTACCTCACATAAACCCATGCACACGTGGTTGCCACAGGGGGCTCCAACCACCGCCAACACCACCTCTGTACGAGGGACGTTTCGTCCACGCCGCCAGCCTTCCCACTACTGCAGCTTCTCTCCAGGGTGACCTCCCATTCTCTGTGTATCCGCGGCTACGCCCGAGAGCCCCGAACAAAACAAGGCGACGGCACACCTTTTCTTCTTCTCCTCGCTAGCTTCTAGATTTCTTCCTTCACGTGCTGGCCAACGATCTAAAGCTCCCACGTGGCTATTCTTTTTTATGGCCACGTTCATTATCATCATTTTTTTTATTTTCTTCTAAGGCCTAGAAGATGGCCTCCTCAATGCTTTCACACCAATTCTCAAGGCTACCTTGGTCCTCTTTCAACTTTAATTGCCCATGCCTCCATACACTTCAAACACAACCCACGATGCCCGCTCATTTTCTTTGATGGGCACACATTTCCAGCGACCAAGCAGCTGATACCCCAATGGACCTCTAGTAGACCACTTCCGGACAGGCCTGCACAAGCCTACAGCCAAATTGTCTACCCTGTACACCTGGCAACGCATTCCATAGCAAAGCTCTTCACACACGCCATGCATCCATATGTACACCAGCCCAAAATACCTCTCAAAAAAATGCCTGACAATAGGCTGCCTTCCTGAAAAGGCGGAACACACCAAAACAGTCCTATACTAAGGATCCACTCCCCAGTGGAGTAAATGAATACAATAATGAGCCTTGAGTGCCTTATATAGGCCTTTGGACAAAATAGGGAGCTGGCCGACTGCTGGTCGGCCACCCCAGCGGACTGGACACAAAACTAGAAAATCACTTCCCAAATTGCCTTCTCATGCAACCGACAGCGCATCATGCCACCGACGACGACAGGTTCTTCTAGCATTCCATGCAGCCGATAGGTCATTTGGTCCATCCAACACTTTCCATGCTTTTCACTCTTTTGCTCCAAAATCTGGTTCTAACTGATTCTTAAGTCCTTTATCTGTTGCCCTTCAAGACTAGCCTCAGAGAATGTCCAAGGCAAATCTTGCACAGGACAGTTTTGGCCCTTTTCCAATAGTGAAGAAGTTAAGTGATGTCTCTATGAAGTTAAAGTTGCCTATCAGTTGGACAATGCATGATGTTTTCCATGTTTCTTGGCTAAAACTATGTGTTGGTCCAAAAGTGTTTGATGTTTCATATTAACAGCAGCCATACGTGGTAGATAAAGCAGAAGTCATTGGGCCCGATCAGATCCTTCTTCATCGTTGGAAGCATGGTTTTGGTCATCGGTTACATCAGTTCTATACGAAATTCTGAGATCGAGGTACCCACAAAGCCATATGGCTAGACGAGGAGTTCTTTCAAGAGTACCCCCAGTTGTTGGTGGATTACTTGGAAGCCATGAATCTGCCGCCAAGCTAAGCAGAAGGAAATGTCACATGCACTCTGCACCGTAGTGCATGGTGACAAACTAGCTCATCATCAGTAGTGCAACATTTGTACAGTATTAGTTCCATTTAGGATGATAATTGTCGTATGCCATGACCCCAATGTAATTCTCAATCCAGGATAAGTCAGGCACGAGCTACATATGTATGATTCCTTCCCAGTCCCTCAAGATGTCCAGTTTCTTTCCCTGTAATCAATCCCCTTTTCAGAATAATAAAAGAACTTGTTTCTACCTGGCTTAGAGAGAGAAAATGTTCTAGAGAGGTAATTCAGTTTTTAGATATCTTTGGATGGAAAATATTCCTTCTTATTAAAATAAATTCCCCCAAAACAGAAGTTCAAAAAGAAATTCCTAAGGTGCATTAGAAATAAATTATAATGTGCACAAAAGACCTTAGCCTAAGGGTCCAGATTTTTTGAAAATTTTGGATTAAGGTTCCTATATGGACCAATAAGATTAATCCAAATGTAGGAAGGAGATAAATTGAAGAATAAAAGAAAAACCCCCAAAAAATGAGTAAATGCTTACGTAAGATGAAGAGTGGAAAGGACCAAAGAAAAGAGTAAAAAAACTAAATTTCGACACCTCGGAGTGGGGATCTCCCCTCATGAAGTAGGTGCCTTTTTTCTCATCATTACTCCTAATTTTTAATCAATAAAATGAGATATTTCATCTCTCCTCTCTCCTATTTCAAAACTAGATCCAAAAAGTAAGCTGAACTGATCCAAAAATGGTCAAAAATTGACCAAACTGATCTGGAAAATTCTAGAATCAGTTTGCTTGGTTAGAGGCGGACTTTTTCCTATAAATAGAAGCCTTCCCCTTTGTCAAAGCTTAATGGTGTTTATGCATTGTTACTCTACTCCTGTCTTGAGAGACATCTACATTGAATTTCTTAATAATTCAATTGTTTTTGGCCTAATCCTCTCCGAAGTGAATTGGTGGCCACTCTTGCTTCAAAAAAGAGTAGAACCCTCAATCCCTCAAGTCAAAGGAGAGCTTACAAGCTTCATGTAATCTAATTTCCTTATTTAAAAATTTTAAATCTATGGTTTTCTTGATTTTTATGTTTTATAGTTGATTGAATTAAATTCAAATGCTATGCCTTGATGAAAAGGTCACCCTCTTCTCTTCTTTACATTCTAGACTTTCTTAATCTTAGAAAGATTAACTAAGGGATTAATTTAACTCTTCTTATTGTTTACTTTCTTGAATTTAGGAAATGGTGTAGATTAGAGTTTTATAAATCTAATTTGGGTTAATTTAAGTCAAATAAAGAATGATAAAAATGAGAAATGGTCAGTCATACAAAAGAGGTTATGGTAAAAATTTTCAGAAATTTGTGAAAAAGAAAGTTTGTTTTTATGTTATTCCAAAAGGGTAATTTTCACTATTTTTGCATCTAAAAGAAATATTATAATTATTCCATGTACGTATTCACTTATGAATATGCATAGATATCACTGATATTACTTATTAAATTTAAGTTATATGTATAGAAAGATGCATAATGAAATTTTTTTAAATAAAAGTGTTATTCTCATTAAATTTGATTTTTATGCATAGAAAGATGCGTAAAGGAATTTTTTTATTACAAAAGGGTTATTCTTATTTAAATTAATTTTTATGCATAGAAATATGCATAGAGAAAATTTTTTATTATAAAAGTGTTATTCTCATTAAATTTGATTTTTTTGCAAAGAAAGATACATAAAGGAAATTTTTTAATTACAAAAGTGTTATTCTTATTAAAATTAATTTTTATGCATAGAAAGATGCATAAAGAAATTTTTTTATTATAAAAGTGTTATTCTCATTAAATTTGATTTTTATGCATAGAAAGATGCATAAATGATTTTTTTAATTACAAAAGTGTATTCTTATTAAAATTAATTTTTATGTATAAAAAGTTACATAAAGGATTTTTTTAAATTATAAAAGTGTTATTCTTCTTAAATTGATTTTATGCATAAAAGGATTTTCTTTTATATAAAGGTGTTATTCCCATTGAAGTTGATTTTTATGCATAAATAGATGGATAAAGAATTTTTATATCAAAACTAGAATTCTCTTAAAGTCTGTGTTTAAATTCTATGAGTATTGGATAAATGAATAATTAAATACTTTAAGAGACAAATTTCTATCATTTTATATTCACACGAATTATGTACGAAGTGAATTCACAAGGGATTTATCCTAGCTTACTACCACATGCTCTCGGAGAGGGAATCACCATAAGTATTCCAGTAAACCATTTTGGGCACCCATCCAAGGTGTAGATTTGAACACCATCTTTGCTCTTTAATGTAGAATATTAGTGGGGTGGCAACTATTAATTCCCAAAATGGGTTAACATGAGAAGAATGCATGAGAAAGAGAGATGGATTGTTCAATTTTCTTTTATCTTCTTCACATCTCTAAAACCATATCATAAATATGATATTACACATTATAAGGGAAAGTAATCTACTAATAAAATATACAAGATCCATAGATATAAGTTTTACTATTGCTCTGTTGACCTGTCATAGTGCTATGTTTTTGCTATCGCTCTTCCTAGGGCCTGTACAAAATCAACTCGGTCTGTGGGGGTAGAGCTAATGCTAGCATAACAGGAGCAATGATAGAAGTAGCTGGAGGTGCAACATGTGGCACTACATGAGGATGCATTAGTCTAAACCCCAGTAGGGGTAGTTGTGCTATGTAAGGCATGTGCCCTATTGGCACCCCAATAGGTGCTCTAGTCACGTGCGAATTAGTTGTAGCTGGTCTCGTAGCAAGAGTTGTTAGGACACTCACTCTAGTGAAGGGTTGTTTAATGGGTGCAACAAAATGAGATGTGATCCCTCTAGGAATGATAATACCAGATATGCCAAGCATGCACGGGGCTCCATGTGTGATGTGGTGTTGGCTACTGTGAACTGTGGGCATGTGGCTTAGAGGTAATTTTGCATCAGTCATCATAGGTGCCATATTTGATGTGATGAAATGTACTAGTATTGTCTTGGGCGGGTGTAAGATTCCTCCCCAGCCTCTCAATATATCCAGCATCTTCCCCTGTAATCAATCCCCTCTTCAGAAATATGAAAGATCTTATTTCTAACTGTTTTAACTTAGAGAGATAAAATATTCTAGAGAGAGAATATTTAGATTTTAAATATTTTTAGATAGAAAAATTTCTCATATTATTAAGATGAATTCCCCTGAAGCAGAAATTCAAAAAGAACTTTCCAATGTGCAATTGGAATTAATTGGAAATGGGTATAAAGGACCTTAGCCTAAGGGTCTAGATTTTCAGAAATTTTTGGATTATGGTCCAATTAAGGTTCCTATGGGCCAATAGCATCAATCCATGTGTAGGGAGGAGATAAATCCAATTTGTAAAAGAAGATACCCAAAAATGAGTAAATGCTCACATAAGATGAAGAGTTGACTATGTACAAGGTTTATTAGTAAGAAACTATGAGTAATATCAAAAAAATGAGATAATTTGGGTATGCAAAAATGAGTAAAAGCTCACATAAGATGAAGAGTTGAATATGTACAAGGTTTATTAGTAAGAAACTATGAGTATTACTACTAAAAAAATGAGATATTTTGGGTATAATGACTCCATTTTGACACATACGTAAGGAAGGGAAGTCCCTTAAAGGAGGTGCATACTTCACATGCTTGAATGAGTTTTAAACTAAAAAATAATGTGATATTTTTATCTCTCCTCTCTCTCTTGAACCAAACCAAATCAAAATGGAACCAAACCGAATAAAAAAGGAACCAAACTAGATCCAAATCTAGTCCAAATTCAACCAAACTGAACCTGGAAAATTCTAGAATTCAGTTAGCTTTGGTTAGAGCTTCCCACTCCTATAAATAGAACATGAGTCCTTTGAAAAAAATAGAAGAATTTTACTACACTGGAGTTATGCTGAAATAATGCTAATTTCTACTATTCTCTAAAATTCTCTCCAAATTGAAGAAATTGGAGCTTCCCTCTTTCTTCAATCCCCATTGGTGGCTCCATCAACATACTTAACCAATTGATTGGTTGGGGGCCTCTACCGTGAACAAAGAATCAAGCAATTTGTAAGGTAAATGGTGAATTTTAATCTTTTCTATAATTTCTCAATGCTTCTCTCTTCTCAACCCCTCTCAAGCTTGAGAAGCTTAATTCAAATGGTCTTTGAATGCTATTGAAGTTAATTGATGAATGGTAGTGAAGAGTTACATAATTTGATGAATGCTATTGAAGTTAATTGATTAATGATAGTAAAGAATTACATAAATTTCCATTTATGCTTAATTCTAATGGTTTTTATGTAATTTCTCTCTCTCACTCAAGAAATGGTCATACTCATGACCCATTCTCAATCCAAATGAAGCTTTTCATAAAGCTTTTCCTTAATCCAAGATTAATCTATGCTTGAGGTCAAATTAATGGCTTTTTTCTATGCTTTTAGTTTATGTATTTCATGAATATTGATGATTCAATCCATTATTGGGTTAATGATCCAATTAGGGATCATTCTAATCATTCCCTTAATGATAAGCTTTATCCTTCAAAATAAATTGAGATTTATCAGTCATAGTAGCGGAGCTATGGTAAAATTTTTATAAAAATTTCTTACTATATTCTAGGAATTATCATCTAGATTATTTGAAAGAATTTTATTGTAATCATGGAGAAATTAATTTTTATGTTATGCATAATTGATGATTATTTTATTATAAAAGTGTTACTTTTATCATATTTGGATTTCATGCATAGAGGTATGCAGCATAAAAGATTATTATTTTAATATAAAAGTGTTTCTTTTATCATATTTAGATTTCATGCATAGAGGTATACATAAAAGATTATTATTTTAATATAAAAGTGTTTCTTTTATCATATTTCAATTTCATGCATAGAGGTATGCATAAAAGATTATTATTTTAATATAAAAGTGTTTCTTTTATCATATTTGGATTTCATGCATAGAGGTATGCATAAAAGATTATTATTTTAATATAAAAGTGTTTCTTTTATCATATTTGGATTTCATGCATAGAGGTATGCATAAAAGATTATTATTTTAATATAAAAGTGTTTCTTTTATCATATTTAGATTTCATGCATAGAGGTATGCATAAAAGATTATTATTTTAATATAAAAGTGTTTCTTTTATCATAATTGAATTTCATGCATAGAGGTATGCATAAAAGTTGATTATTTTATTATAAAAGTGTGACTTTTATCATAATTGAATTTCATGCATAGAGGTATGCATAAAAGTTGATTATATTATTATTATGCATAAAAGTTGATTATTTTATTGTAAAAGTGTTACTTTTATCATATTGGATTTCATGCATAGAGGTATGCATAAAAGATATTCTTTTTATACTAAAAGTGTGATTTTCATCATAAATGGATTTTATGCATAACTTAGATGCATAAGAGAAATTCTTTTATCTAAAAAGTATAATTCCTACCAAATTGAATTTATGCATAAGAAGATGCATAAAAGTTTGATTTTTAATTCAAAGTGTCATTCTCATTTAAATTGAATTTATGCATAGGAAGATGCATAAAAGAATAGAATTTCAATTCAAAAGTATTATTCTCATCCAAATTGAATTTATGCATAGGAAGATGCATAAAAGATGGATTTTTAATTCAACAGTGTGAATTCTCATCTAAATTATGTAAGTGGATGAGGATGTATGAATGAGGATGTGAAAATGGATGTATGTATGTAGATGTGGATGTATGGATGTGAATGTGAATGAGGATGTGGATGTGAATGTGGATGTGGATGTATGGATGTAGATACGGATGTGGATGTATGTATGTGAATGTGGATGTATGAATGAGGATGTGAAAATGGATGTATGCATGTGAATGTGGATGTATGAATGTGAATCTGGATGTGTGGATGTGGAAATGAAAGTATGGATGTATGAATGTGAAATCGGATGTATGATGTGGACGTACGAACATGGATATGTATGTAGAATAATGAATGTGAATGTGTATGTGAAATAATGTGTAGTCTATATGAGTGAATGGATGAGAATGAGTACACATTGAATGGAATATGGAATAAGTAATGTGGTCTGAGAGTGGATAATGTGGAAAGACGAGAGTTCATTATAGAAATTGTATTTTGTGACTGTTTGTAAATGACTGTTTTATGTCAAGAATGCTGGGGAAGCATTTTGACCGTCTTGAGGATTAAGGTCATGAAGACCGAACTGATAAAGTTGCAACTGCTGACGGAGAGTCAAATGAGGACGTCTCGCATAGCAAGGTCGATCGAGGTCTTGACCAGCCTCGGTTTGATTTAAATGGTGAGCTTCTGGTACGGTGGATTGGTGACCAAGGAAGCGGCCTATGAGTGAAGCGCTAGGTCACCTGCGAAGGATCCGAGAGGGTGCTCGGGCTCTAGGTCACTGAAGATACCCACACGTGCGTCGTGGAAGATATTGGAACAAGGAGTAAGAGTTGTTTTCTAAAACCGAGCATGGATCTGATTGATTGACCTTGCTGGTCTTCAATGGATGAGTCCATGGCTCTTTATATGGATCTATTGGTTGATCTTGCTGATCTTCAACGAGAGTCCATCTTGATTTTTATAAGTGATTATATTGCCGAGTATTATGGGCTAGGAACTATTGAAAAGGCCCTTGAGTGGATAAGTGGTGAGTGTTCTGGTTGCCAATGATGCCATAGATACTCTAATGAAGGAATGATGGAAAATTAAGAATCAACCGGATAATTTGGAAGATTGTGATCAGTGATACTATGGTTTCATTAAAGGATTGTTTTAAAATTGGTTGAATCTGTGAAAAAGGCAACTTCATATTGGGTGTGTAAGTGGTGTGACTAGTTTTATTTTTACATGAACTTCCGGCTAGGGGGCCTGGGAACTCTTTTCCCTGGTACCCGGGACAAAACCTAACCAAATTCCTAATTGTATCCCATCACTACAGTGGTTGGGTGGCTGGCTAACCCATGGGACTGGATGGGGTTAGGCTGGACTGATGGATCTGTAAATCGAGATTTAATTTCTATTATTACGATACATGAAGTAAATCCCGGATAGTAATTGTTCTATGGATAGGAATCAATGGCGGCTGTGCCTCTTGATGGGGAAAAAAGCGTTGATCCCAATGATCCAAGTACAAGTTTCTTCCTTGATTTGACCAAGTATCGTTAGAGGTGCAGTCGGATCAGTTTGATCAGTAATGGTCTTGACTACGTTAGAGTAAAAAGTTATCCTGATGGAATCGCCCGTGCTTTCCGGGTAAAGGAAGTTTTTTCGGGTTTGGTTTTGGATAAACCGACGGATTAGTCTCTTGTCCGGATATCCGTGGACGAGGCCCCGAGTGTGGGACCCTGCCCCTCGAAAGATGTGCTACTTCCGCTGCTAGCATCCGAATCCGTTGCGCGGTGGGGGACAGGGATCTTATAGCGGGGGTAGCTCTAGGATCTACTAAGGTGAAGCTTGTGCTAGTAACCCCCAAAAGTCCCTACAGCATGGCCTTGTGGGTTAGAAGATGTGGGTTGATCTGTGGTATAGCCAGGTGATACTACAAAAGTAGGATCTCGTTCTGGTCTCACAGGAAGTGTTACCATTTCTCTCATTATAGGAGTTATTGCTTTGGATGTCCCAACTTGTGCCATGGGTCTTAGGAGCCTTTCATGTTCAGTGACTTTATGTATATAGTCGAAGAGATCCTGCAATCGTTCCTCCTCTATTGTAGCCCTAGATATGGATTGGACAATCCCTTCCCAACCAACACCATAATTTTGGATGCGTCATGCTCCCAATCATTTGTGAGTAGACGTTGATCGATGATTTGCAAGCCTAGCTCTTTCCCTGAGGTAGACACAATGTTATTTCTTGTATCGCGCCTATCGAGCACTACCTACACAATGTTGCTTTGGGACTCATTTTGGGTGTATCGGGCTGCTAATCATTGTTGTGCCAATTCCAAAGTCTCTTCTTCCTTTGCTCTAGCAACTTCGATCAGTGTCTCTATCGCCTGCACTTCTTCTAATGTCCTACCATCGGGCATAAGCACTTATGCACGGGGGTGGTTCAAAGGTCATAGTTGTACCAAGTGCAATAGGAGATGTATGGACATGGATATTAACATGAACACTCCCTCCTTGGAACGATGAGATTAGACCAGGTGTCTCTCTAGATTTAACCTCAACTCCTTCATCATATGGTTTATAAGTCATAAGGTTGGGCTCAGAGGTAGCGGTTGAGGCACTGGACCTCTGAGGTAGCTAGCTACACTACCAAAAAGACTGGTAGCTGGCTTGATTGGTGAGACTTGGTTAGGGTTTTTACTTCTTGGGAATGGTGATCCTTCCGTTGAGTTGAAATATGATGATGTATCACTGGTCCCTAGTACAGGTCCTTGTACAATGCTAAACTGGGTTCCCACCAAAGGTCCTCAGCCCAGTGTACGTTGGTACATATCTAGCTCAATAGATGCACTATCATTTATATCAGCCACTAATTTATGCCCAGATCGTAGGTGTATGTGATTATAGGATGTAGGAACTTCCTACAGATGCCCTGGATAAGTTGGTTTTTTTTAATTTTTATAAATATTTTTTTTCATAAAAATTTTGGATTGGCCAAAGTTTTTCCGAAACATGTCATTTGTGTTTCTTAACCTATTTGGCACTAGAAATAGTGTGCTTTTTTCACGTGAGTCAAGCACTATAGGTGCTGGCTCCCATAGCACGGGGCTCCTTAACTTTGTAAAATTGTAAATTTTTCGGGTGTCACACAAGTTGCACCAATGTGATCAATAGCCCAAAACATATATTAGGAAAGTTGGTGCGATCACTTTCCAAAAAAATTATATACTTGTTTTCTTTTACCCTCGAAACTTTTACCTTTTCCCTCTTACCTTTTCACTTTTCACTTTATATTTTTTTATCTTTTTACTTTTAACTTTTTTCTTTTCACTCTTTTTGTTTTTGTTTAGGGTTTTATTTTTAGGTTTCACTGAAAAGGGGTTTTCCTAGAATCTTTGACTTAGGGCCAACACACATTAAATGCATCCAGCCACACAAAACAGACTTTTGGACATTTTTGGCTAGTGGCTTAAAAGCCTATATGCAATAAATGCGGCCGGCCAATCAATATGTCCCAAATTAGGAATACGATTAAGTGTAATGAACTCACATTAATTACACTAATGCAAAAATACAAAAAACACAAAAATTTATGTGTGTGCCAAATTCTCCCCTAATTTTTGTTATTATACCAATTTATATCAGGAGTTGAAATTGGGATAAACACTATGCCAGGAAACTGATTTTATGGTATAATTCACCCAATTCTTTCAATTTAATGCTCAATTGATTGTTTTTTTAGTTTGAAATTGAACAAATGTAAAAACTAGAAAATGTAAAAATTATACATTGGATGTGGGATAAGAATAAATCAAAATGCACTAATTGCAACACTCACAGGAAATGGAATAAAAAAACAAAAACTAAGAAACATGTAAGAATTAAAGAAATTGAACAGTATGTAGAAATTATAGAAATTGTAGAAATCAACAAGAATACCAACAATGCCACAAATGGACACATTTTCAGATATTCATTTCTACCCTCCTTGCAAAAACAGAAAACATAATTATAAAAGAATTCTACACACCATACACGCACACAAGTATTCAAAATGCATTGTGGCTAAGCAATATGGCTATTCTTTGGCAGCAGTGCCATTTATGGGAAGTCCTTACACCATAGAAAGAGTGTAGGAACTTGCCAATGTTGTGGGGCTTTGCCTCATTGCACTCATCACTCAGGAGAATAAAATAGATCAAACCGAGAAGTTAATCTCCCATAACCTGGCCCACAATTGCATAAACAAGATATTTTGTTCACCTCATGCTTGTGCTCGGATTTTGGTAGGAGACGATGTTGCTGCACAGTCACACTCCAAGCTCCACTCCAACGCTGCTGCCACACTCCAATGGAACCTCGACCCTCCTCTATCACTCAATCGCACACACTCACTCTCTCACATACATGCAACCAAGCACACAAGATCTCAAACAAGCAAGAGGCAAGCAAGAAAGAAATAGCATGGGACAGTAGAGTATAAGAATATGGCACAGTGGAAAGAGATAGCAAGACAAAGCACAATAGACAATGCAATAGCTACACAATGGACAGAATTTAAAATTTTGATTATACCATACAAGTGATGGTGCTCTCCACTCATGCGCTCCCAAGTAGAGTTTAGATGGTGATCTAGACATACTCTGGATGGAGTATGTACAAAGTGTAGAAGAGGGTGGATACTCACATGCATTGGATACCTTAGCTCATGGCAACCATATCCATATATAGTACTATAGGCATTATCGTAGACACGTATACAACGAGAATGGTTACACTACATCGACACGATCATCGCTCGCATATCAAGAATGCAGCGGCCTAGCAACCACCGACGACCAGTGCCCACTAATGATAGACCTGGTATCCGAGAGAATATTCCTCATACCGTTGTGAGGTGAAAACAAGAACAAAAGACCATGCCTCTATAGCCCTTCACCTCCCAACTTTGATACAACAACTACAAAAAGGGGGCACCACCAGCCACCAGCTGGAACACTTCTCACAATTCACCACACCACCCACACCAAAAAGACAGCCAGAACAGGGGCACCATAATCAAAGTAAACACCTAGCAACACATACACTTCATTCCCATGTGTAAACATACACAGTACCATCAACACCATAAAACTTTGGGAAATCCAGTCCCATCTTCACCACACTTCAAACAAACTCAACAATTACACCAAAAACCAAACACTCTGGCTTGGATTTACTGCCAAGGGAATTCAACCAAGGCCTCTCTACCTTTGGATTTACAACCTTGCGTCTGACAACCAAGCCTCTTCAACCACAACCATGTATTTGCACTGCACTCTCCCTCCTGACGGCAACAGCCACCGTAGCAGCCCAGCTACTACTGCAAGCTACCAAGCAAAAACAGAGCACTGCACTTACCCCTCACTGCATCCAACGGCCGCCCCACTCTCTCTCGCGCTTGGTGAAGCTCCTCTGGCCGCCAAAAACAAAACGAGAACCCAGCCACTCTGTGTCTTTGTCTGTCCACACAGTCCTCGACTCTCTGCACTGCACTCTCTCTATCCTCTCTTCTGCAGTTGGCGGAGTCTTCCTCTCTCTCCTTTCGCTGCAGTTGGAGTCACCAGCCACCGTAGAGTCTCACCAGCCCGTCGTAGTAGCTGCAGTCAGCACCGACAACCCAAAACAAACACTCTAACATCCAGCGCCCACCAGCCTATAGTAACCTGCCAGAGGCGGCTCCCACCTTCGTCTCACTTCGCTTCTCTATCTGCCACCGCCAACATCTCTCTCTCTTCGTGGCGATCCTCAACTGGCCACCTTCGCTACCACCTGCCGCGTCCCTCCAATCTTGTGCTGTCAGCCACGCCGTCCACCAGCCCTGTCGGCATCTTCCAGTTGCCGCCAGCACCACAGCCACATCACCTTACCCAGGGCACCATCTCTTCTACTCTACCAGCTCCAAGGCGGCCTCTAAACCAGGGACCCTCAACTCCTTGTTGTCGCCTGCCGGCGGTCTCCTCTACGTCCCGCTTCTCTGGCAGCAAAAAGCAATGAGCCAAGGCCACCTTCCAGCCTCGCCCACGCACCCAGAGGCCAGAGGCTGTCACAGCCAGCCTCTCTCTCTGGTATCGCCAACCACCTTCAGCGCTTCTACCAGTGCCAACTCTGGCTGACCAACGCACACCTCCTTCTAGTTGCCCGGGGCGGTTCCACAGTCCATCGCCAGCTATCCCCCCTGCCAGCCGTTTGCCAGTTGTCGCCAGCACACGTAGCCACCTTTTTTTCCAGGACCTTCCAGATTAAGTTTATGCACACATTAAATTGGCCTCCTTAATAATTGATTGCCCCCCATGCTTCCACACCTTCAAATACAACCTCCGAGTGCCCAGTTTCTTTGGGGACGCGCACACATTCAAGCAACCGAACGACTGATACCACCTCCAGTAGACCATGCTCCGAACGAACCTGTACAAGCCTACTACCAAACCATCCACCCTGTACATTTTCCAAGGCATTCTAAGGCCAAGCTCTTCACATGCCATGCATTCCATATGTACACAAGCCCAAAACACCTTTCAGAATTTTGCCTGACACCGTCACCTACATTAACGGACCCCAACTAATGCTTGTATCCTTGACCATCTCCTAACCATCATCAATGGTCAAAATAATGACCCCATCGATGCCTAAGCCCCGGGGTTCCCACTAACGACATGCACCATCGCTACTCCTCATAATGGGGGCCTAACAATTGTGCATTATACATCAAAGTGAGATACATGCTGAGATGCAAGCATTGAGTGTATACTAACATAGAGAACAAGAGCACTCTATTGTATTGGAATAAGAGAATGAGTGGTGTGACTATAAAATGACCCTTATCTTGGCCCCCAGTCTTCACCCCTTGGGCAACCATACTTTAAAACTATCCATGGCTATCCACGGCTACCTAGTCTTGTGAAACACTTAATCTAAGAATACAATCTCGTGGCACGCCTTTGATAGACAAGCAGCAATCACACACGTAAAATATACAATGATGCTGGAGAGGTGTCCAATGAGGGTTAACAAAGACAAAGATATACTTACTACTTCATTTGCTCTGCAAGCTTGATAGTAGAGAAATCTTGCTAACTCTCACTAGATCTATAATTGTACATAATGCTTGGTTATTCTTTGCCCTTGTAATGGAGAATATTTCTTTAATTGCACAATAGTCCATGCTATTGTACGGTGGTTTCCTTCGCAAATATAAAACATTCAAACCTCAAGAATTAGAAACTCTGATCTTCTTTGAATCTCCCTATCACATGTCCACATGGCGCAATGAAGGCACCCTTCACAACTACATAACCCACCTTTCCAAAAGTTATCTTTAGACTTGAAAACATCATCTCTTGATGCCCTAACTCTTGCAAAGGTAAATCAATGGGGGGCATTCATAACTAAAAAGCCTTGTTTTGTACATTATATCTTCACCACTGTCGATGTGGATTTTGTTCTCATCCCTATTCTTTTCCACAGGAGGAACCTTAGACCACCATAAGGAACAAAAATAAAATCAAGAAACTTTTGAAGATAGGACATGAAATACAAGGGGAGGTACCAGCATTGGAAACATGGATGGCTTGGTGGGATATCAGGGCATTCCATTGGGGACCTTGGTTCATGACTTAAGATGAGTCTGCTGGTGTTTTTGTGCCAAAACGACTAACCTTTTAGAGACTACACATGCAAGCATGCGAGCAAGTGTGGGTTACAAGAGCCAAATCTCATTTTTTGAGGCCACTAGAGTTGACATGGCAATGGTAGTTCTATAAAGTGTTAAAATAATGCTTACTTGAAAGGAACGCCTATGGAAAATGGAATAGGGATACAAGATATGGTAGATAAATTTTATAATCAGGATGCAAGAACATCTTCGAGAAAAAGACTCATGGATCTAGCACACTCGCAATGTAAGATTCCTCCTCAGCCTCTCAAAATGTCTAGCATATTCCCCTGTAATCAATTCCCTCTTCAGAAATATAAGAGATCTCGTCTCTGCCTGTTTTGACATAAAGAGAGAAAATATTCTAGAGAGAGAATATTCAGATTATGAATATTTTTGGATAGAAAAATAACTCATCTTATTAAAATAAACTCCCCTGAAACAGAAATTCAAAAAGAACTTTCCAATGTGCAATTAGAATTAATTGAAAATGGATATAAAGGACCTTAGCCTAAGGGTCTAGATTTTCAAAAAAATTTGGATTATGGTCCAATTAAGGTTCCTATGGGCCAATAGCATCAATCCATGTGTAGGGAGGAGATAAATCGTAAAAGAAGATACCCAAAAATGAGTAAATGCTCACATAAGATGAAGAGTTGACTATGTACAAGGTTTATTAGTAAGAAACTATGAGTAATATTAAAAATATGAGATATTTTGGGTATCCAAAAATGAGTAAATGCTCACATAAGATGAAGAGTTGAAAATGTACAAGGTTAATTAGTAAAAAACTATGAGCAATATTAAAAATATGAGATATTTTGGGTATAATAATTCTATTTTGACACATATGTAAGGAAGGGGAGTCCATTAAAGGAGGTGCATATTTCACATGCTTGAATGAGTTTTAAACTCAAAAATAATGTGATATGTTTATCTCTCCTCTCTCTTGAACCAAACCAAATCAAAAAAGTCGGGGTCATAATACTTAGGCTCATATGATCGGATGCAGCAGCATGAGTCGTAATCATTCTTCAAGGACTTGTATCTCGTGTCGTCCACAAGGAGGGTGTTCATTTCATTGAATTGCGGATACTTGCGCCACACTTTTCTTAGGAGCTTCAGAAAAATAGGCTTGTTACCGAACTCCTTCGCAAGGACTGGCACATCTCTGAGTTTGGTAGCCCACCTCTCACAATGAGACTGGTCAAAAATATCTGTAAACAGGTAAACCAAGCAATTAGAATAGCAGCACAAATAAGAGTACCAAAGCTAACAAACAGTACATAACAGTGAAAAGGTACCAAACTTGGTACAACACAGTACCAAAGTACCAAATAACCAAAGTACCAAACATTATAAAATTGTGTACACAAATGTTACCAAGCACAGAACCAAGTACCATAGTATCAAAGCACCAAACAGTACCAAATTGTGTACAAAGTAAAAAACACAGTTTCAAACTACCATAGCATCAGAGTACCAAAGTACCAAAGAACACCAAAGAGTACCAAATTATGTACAAAACAGTGCCAAATTGTGTACACATGAACAAACATAGTCCAAAGCAGCATAGAACCAGAGTACCAAAGTTTCAAAAAGTACCAAGTTGTGTTAGCAATGCCAAAAGTACCAAATAGTACCAGATTGTGTACAGAACAGTAGCAAAGCTATCCAAACAGTATCAAAATCAATAAAACCAGTTGTGAAAGTTTAGGGATAAATACCTAAAAAGAGGCCTTTCATCTTCATCAACCGAGGGAAGCAAGCATTCATTATGGCCATCAAGTTCTTCCTTTGGCTACATGACCAGAGCATCACATCGCATCGCTTCCTCAAGTTGATGATGAAGTCCTCCGCATCAGGTCTGACGACACAATATTTGTATTGAGACACTTGCAAACCTCGGGGCCTAATTCCATCTGGGAACGGGAGCTGCCACAAATCCTTAGGTGCTTCAATATAATCCTTCAATAGCACTCCATTGACATCCAAAACAACAAGGCGCCTATTGCTTGCCATTACATGTATCGGCATTGATGTATCCGGTGGTTGTTCATCTAGCCACCAATGGTCCCCTATTGTAGTACCACTAAACTATATGAGTAGAAGAACACAACCTTTTCGCAAAAGCAAAGTTAGACATTGGGCACCAATAAAAGGTTACAAAACAGTGACAGTAGGACATGACAGTTTACAAACACATTGACACCTTTCAAGAGTAGAGCGGCATGACACAAAATGCATCGACAAAAGCAAAATGGGCTAGTATTTCAAATTAGTCCAGAAGCAAGTACAAAATGCTGTAACATCAGCTAATTTTTGCAGGCTTGCGGCTTGAGACCATGACCAACGGGGCGCTTTTTACATTTCATAGCGAAGAGCTCGAAGAGGGTGGCTGAATCATTGCTATCACCTATTTCTAAGGGCGTTGCATCAGGTGTCTCCTCCGCAGCTCTGTCCTTCCCCACACCTTTTGTATCCTCCGTGCCTTTAGGCAACTCTACACCTTCAGCCTCCTTTGCATCTTTAACCTGCTCTGCACTTTCAGTAGCTTCCCCCGCCTCTTTGGCCTCCTTTGTGCTTTTAGCCTCCTCTACACCTTCAGCCCCCTCTGCACCTTTTAGCCTCCTCAGCACTTTCAGTAGCTTCCCCCGTCGCTCTGGCCTCCTCATTGCTTTTAGCCTCCTCAGTGTCTTTGGCCTCCTCATTGCTTTTAGCCTCCTCAGTCTCTTTGGGCTCCTCTGCACCTGCAGCCTCCTATGCACTTTGAGTAGCTTCCGCTGCCCTCTTTCCGTTCTTCCTCCTCTTTCTACCTGCCTTGTCCTTTGCAGATGTTGATGCCGCAGCCAAAACCTCTGCCTCTGAGAGAACTTCAACTGTCACTTCCTCAGCACTTTCAGTAGCTTCCCCCGCCACTTTGGCCTCCTCATTGCTTTCAGCCTCCTCAGTGTCTTTGGGCTCCTCTGCACCTGCAGCCTCCTATGCACTTTGAGTAGCTTCCGCTGCCCTCTTTCCGTTCTTCCTCCTCTTTCTACCTGCCTTGTCCTTTGCAGATGTTGATGCCGTAGCCAAAACCTCTGCCTCTGAGAGAACTTCAACTATCACCTCCTCAATAGTCGGCATCTCTTCATTGTTCTTCTCGCCTTGGTCAGTCTCTTGCTCAGCAACCTCCTCAATCAGATCACTTCCCCCCTGTTCTTTCTCCTCCGGTCCCTTTTCGTCTTTGTCTCTCTTCTGCACTTCCGCTTTTAGTCGATCTTCCCCCATGCTTGAGTCTACAGGCTCAGCCCCTTTCCCTTCCCTTGTGTTGGCATCAAGTTCTTGCAGTATTTTCTGCACTGACTTATAAGGATCTTCTTTAAACATGTAAGTGGCATCTAACTTACTGTGACCAGGGAGATCCTTCCTATCCATTGGGGTGTTGTCATGGGTGTCCGCACCGAAAGATTCTCTACCTACATATGCACAAAGATGAAAGACAAGATTAGATCATCAGTTCAAACAATATAAACATACAGTGTCCAACACAAACACCCCACTTACTCTTCAATAATGACCTCCCTGACACCCAGGCCTTTGCCTCCGAAGGGATTGCGGTGTTGCAACATGCCTTCACGCACATATCTCTTGTTCTCAACACAGCTGCAAAACACAATGGATGGTACTGATGCCTGCAGGGAAGCATGAAGGTACCAACCACGTAAGAAGCCTCCAAAGCCTTCCCACAGGCAACACAAGTACTAAACACATGAATTGTGTTGGCAGGGTCCACAACATGAGGCCTTGGAGTCAATGTATATTTCATCCCCCTCTTCACATCAGCACACAACTTATGTACAAATTCTTGATGGTCTTGGGTCTCCAAGCATTCATTGTGGAGCTTCACATACTCCATCTACAAAACAGACATACTCTATCCACTTATCCACAACAAACACTTAGCAAGGAAGTACACAAGCAGTACAAAAACTGAACCAGAATAGGTACCAAAACAGGTAAATTGTACCATAACAGTTTTAAACAGCACTAAATGGGTACAATGAAGTTTCAACAACTCCCAAGCCAAACCCAAGCAGAATAAAAATAGTACTAAAAAGGGTTTGATTGTACCAAAATAGTTTTAAACAACACTAAATTGGTACACGAATTACCAAAAACTACCAAAACAGTACTAAAAAAGGTTGGATTGTACCAAAATAGTTTTAAACAACACAAAATTGGTACATGA